>NC_138804.1:4965200-5565200 GCF_965178545.1 Coloeus monedula | reverse complement strand
GCCCAGCTGTGCCCAGCTGTGTCCCGAGTTCTGTGTCCTGTTTCCAGCACCAGAACACACAGGGGGTCCCTGTTAGCTCAGAAATGGGAGGGGAGGATGGAGGACCCAAAAGCTCTGTTCCCTCCGGCACAGGGGCTGTGCATGGACACCTCTGAAGGGCTGTGCGTCCCCAGCAGAGGGGCTGGAGGGACCAAGGGATGTGGGGGCAAGGACCTGGAATGCCACGAGGGTCAGTGCCCTTCTTGAGTTTGCACCAGGCTTTTTCTTCCTGGCTCCCTGGAGATCAGGTTCCCCTGGGTGAAAGCAGATGAGGAGCCAGCAGAGGGGTTGAGGGGTTGAGGCTCATTGATGAGTGGTGAATCCTGCCACCCAAGAGCCACCCAAGAGCCAGCGCACTGAGAGGTTCCTGGGCACTCTGGGAGGCTCCTGGGCCCATTGGAATGCTCTTGGACACACTGGGATAGTTCTGTCCACTCTGGGAGGCTCCTGGGCACACTGGGATGGTTCTGGGCACCCTGGGAGGCTCCTGGGCCCATTGGAATGCTCTTGGACACACTGGGGTGGTTCTGGGCACTCTGGGAGGCTCCTGGGCACACTGGGAGGCTCCTGGGCACTCTGGGGTGGTTTGGGGCACTCTGGGAGGCTTCTGGGATCACTGGGGTGGTTCTGGGCACTCTGGGAGGCTCCTGGGCACACTGGGATGCTCCCAGCGTCGCCAGCCTTGCTCCGAGGCACAGCCAATCTCCCAGCCCTGTCCCCTGCTCTGCCAGCCCCCGATGCGACAGAAGGGCTCTGGTTGCAATGTTCACGGGTGAGGCAGAGCAAGAGGGGTTATTTTCGGATGTGGTGCAGAGGGCGAGGAGGGAGAGCACTGTGATAAGAGCACAGCCCTGTCATCAGGAGATAATCAGGGCATCCCCCCTGCTGGCTGGTGCTCCCACCCCGCCCCAGGTGCTGGTGGTTCTCACAGCTGGAGCTGCTGCCAGCCGGGCTCTGCCCTTCCCCTCTGCCGTGTCTGTCTGGTCCTGGCCACACAGAACTGCCCCAGGCCATCCCTGGGACACTCACCCTCCCGGAGGACGGGTGGGGATGTGGGAAGGGGCGTTTCAAGCAGCGGGGCTGGAGAGGGGCGATGGGACGGAGCTGTGGGGCAGAGGGTGCTGGGGCTGGGAGCGGGGAAGCTCTGCCTGCCCTCTGTGCCCTTCGGGACATCGCTGCCCAGGTCGCTGGCACCGCGGGGGCAGCAGAACCCCGCTGCAGAGCTGCAGAGCTTCCGGGAGGCTCCGACCTGGGCTGGCTGCTCATTTGTAACAGGCTCCGTGTTCCCGCTGTGGTCTCCGTCTATGAGCACTCAGCTGCCTTGTCATCAGCCAATTCGATCCATCAGCTTCTTGACAGGCTCGGAGAATAAAAATAACCACCCATTTCTAAGTGCCTATTATGGCACTTTGAAAAATGCCTCCGCAGGCGAGCCTGAATTATTCCCAAAGTACTCATTTTTTAAAAACGTTATTTTAATGTAATAAATTATTTGTACTGAAGAGTAAAAGATTATCCGTGTGCCCTGATAGCTCCGCGCAGAGAGGGGCGCGGGCTGGGCCTCCCACGGGGAGGGGGGTGCAGGGAGCTCGGGGGCGGTGGGGAGCTGCCCCCGGTGGTCCCTGCGCTGTGGGGAAACACCGGTGCGGACCTGCGGAGCTGCTGAGAAAAGCCCACGGAGCCCAGGGGAGCCGGGGCTGGCCCGGCACAGCGCAGCATCCTCGGCGGGGAGGGACAGCCCAGCTCCATGGCACGGCAGCTGCCCCCGGAGCAGCCGGCTCGGTGCTGCCAGGGTGGGAATGTCCCAGATGGCACCACAGCACCCACCCTGGAGCCGCGGAGGTGCTCAGGGGTCTGCTCGGCAGCTCTGCCCCTCTCCCCATGGCGTCGGGGTGTCTGTGCATCCCTCCAGCCCACCGTGCCTGGCTGGGCTGCCTGGGGCAGCCGGGAGGGGATGCAGGAAGGAAATAAAGGAATTCCACCCCTGGGCTGGCTCTGGGTGCGGGGATTGCTGAGCCGGGCACGGCTGGGGTGGGTCCCTGCGCCGGGAAGGGGCTCCTTGCAGGGGCTGGGGCTGGTGACAGGCGAGAGGGAACAGGGAATCCTTCATCTCCCAGCAACCAGCCCTCCCCTGGGAGCGCCGAGCGTCCTCCTGCTCCTCCTCTGGGAACATCCTGCCTCCCCCTCCCCTGGGAGCATCATCCTGCCTCCCCCTCCCCTGGGAGCATCATCCTGCCTCCCCCTCCCCTGGGAGCATCCTCCTGCCTCCCCCTCCGCAGCTCTCCCGACCCTCACACAGCCAGCACTGCCCTCACCCACGCCCTGCACGAGCAGCACCTGCCCACGGATGCCACAGTGACCTCTTCCCGGAGCAAAAGTGCCCAAAAAAACCCCTGAGGATTTTTAGCAGGGTATTTTTTTTTTCCCTGTAGTATTCCATGATGTTTTTAATACCTTTTTTTTTTTTTTAACTGCTTGGGTTTCAGCTAAACCCCAAAATACTTGTTCTTCACAGCCTTGTCTTAGTGAAAAAAAAAAAAACTTAAAAAAAGGAGGATGAAGCCCTATTTTGAATGAATGTTTTGGGTGAACCCAAAAAAGGATTTTTTTTTTTTTTTTGATTTTTTTTTTTTTTAGACAGCAATTTGTAGAATATGGGTTGAAAGAGGAGGAAGGCTCCAGCTCCTATTTCAAAATACTCTACTACCCCAGCGTCAGCTGCTGGGCTGCTGGAGAGCATGGGAAAGTGGGAAACCATCCCTGCAGGAGATGTGAGGACGTGGCCGGGGGGCAGGATGCGACTGCAGCCTCAGCCACGGGGGAGATGCTGGGAAGGGGACCCTGGCAGGGGAGCCCAATGCCCACCTTGCTCCGGGAGGGACCAGCACAGGGTGGGGCACACTGCTCTGGGTTGTGCCAGCTCTGTCCCCACAACGCTGTCCTGAGCTTGTGCCTGGAGCTCGGCAGGTTCTGGAGCTGTTCAGGCTCTGGAGCTGGGCAGGTTCTGGAGCTCAGCAGGTTCTGGAGCTCGGCAGGTTTTGGAGCTCGGCAGGTTTTGGAGCTGTTCAGGCTCTGCAGGTTCTGGAGCTCAGCAGGTTCTGGAGCTCAGCAGGTTCTGGAGCTCGGCAGGTTCTGGAGCTGTTCAGGCTCTGGAGCTGGGCAGGTTCTGGAGCTCAGCAGGTTCTGGAGCTGTTCAGGCTCTGCAGGTTCTGGAGCTCAGCAGGTTCTGGAGCTCTGCAGGTTCTGGAGCTCTGCAGGTTCTGGAGCTGGGCAGGTTCTGGAGCTGGGTAGATTCTGGAGCTCAGCAGGTTCTGGAGCTCTGCAGTTTCTGGAGCTGGGCAGGTTATGGAGCTGGGTAGATTCTGGAGCTCAGCAGGTTCTGGAGCTGTTCAGGCTCTGCGGGTTCTGGAGCCCTGCAGGTTCTGGAGCTCTGCAATTTCTGGAGCTCGGCAGGTTCTGGAGCTGTTCAGGCTCTGGAGCTCGGCAGGTTCTGGAGCTGGGCAGATTCTGGAGCTTGGCAGGTTCTGGAGCTGGGTAGATTCTGGAGCTTGGCAGGTTCGGGAGCTGTTCAGGCTCTGGAGCTGGGAGCTCAGCAGGTCCTGGAGTTGGGCAGGTTCTGGATGGGTTTGGGCAGGGTCTGGACCTGGGCAGGTTCTGGAGCTGGGCAGGTCCTGGATAGAACTGAGAAGGCTCTGGATGGAGCTGGAAAGGCTCTGGGATGGAGCTGGGCAGGCTCTGGAGCTGGGAGCTCAGCAGGTCCTGGAGCTGGGCAGGTCCTGGATGGAACTGAGAAGGCTCTGGATGGAGCTGGATGGGGCTCTGGGATGGAGCTGGGCAGGCTCTGGAGCTGTTTAGGTTCTGGAGCTGGGCAGGCTCTGGATGGAGCTGTTTAGGTTCTGGAGCTGGGCAAGCTCTGGATGGAACTGAGAAGGCTCTGGAGCTGGACAGGCGCTGGATGGAGCTCTGAAGGCTCTGGATGGAGCTGGGCAGGCTCTGGATGGAGCTGAGCAGGCTCTGGAGCTGGGCAGGCTCTGGATGGAGCTCTGAAGGCTCTGGATGGAGCTGGGCAGGCTCTGGATGGAGCTGAACAGGCTCTGGAGCTGGGCAGGCTCTGGATGAAGCTCTGAAGGCTCTGGATGGAGCTTTGAAGGCTCTGGATGGAGCTGGGCAGGCTCTGGATGGAGCTGGGCAGGCTCTGGAGCTGGGCAGGCTCTGGATGGAGCTGGGCAGGCTCTGGATGAAGCTCTGAAGGCTCTGGATGGAGCTGGACAGGCTCCAGAGCCACTCTCCACCACCCTCCTGGAGCCCATCCCGGCCTGGGGCTCCCCTCCCCGCCACACCTCCCCCCCCCAGTGCCTTGATGATGGGGTAGCCATTCAGATCATTTTAATGAGCTCCGTGGCTGCTGTAAGGCACCAGTAACTATGGCAACTTCATTGAGAGGTGCCTGCGGTGGCTGCCAGGATTTGTGTTTCAGGAGCTGATTGGAGCAGACCGGCAAAGGTGGGAGTCCTGTGGGAATTTGGGCTGCTTGGCACCAGGGGGTTCATTTAAAGGGGGGACTCTGGGGGCAGAGGTCCGAGGCAGACACGTCCCCTTTGCTCCAGGGACACCCTGCCCACAGTGTCAGGACACCCAGGGTGCCCACGCCATGTCAGAGCTTCCCACTGCTGTCCCAGGGTCACCTTGGGCACATTGATCTTGAACCCCAGCAAAGAGCTCGTCCCTTCTGACACCCAGGGAAGGCAAGTGGCCACTCCAGGCTGGCAGTGGAGCTTTTCTGGGCTGGGAGCAGGATCCAGCCCATGCTCCTGTGCTGCTCAGCCTTTGGCACCCCAGCCAGCCCTGCTGCTCTTCTCACTCCTGGGGCACTCCCAAGGCACTCCTGGAAATTAGAGATTTGCATCGGCTTTGTACTGACCCCAGGGAGAGGCAGAGCAGGAGGATTTCTCCACTAAATCGCTGCCATCCCAGTCTGGGCTGGATTACACAGGGCAGACATAATTCTTGTATTTCTGTGCCAGTGGCAACCCTAAAAGCTTTGTCCAGCCACCACAAACCTCTGCAGCCCCATCATTTACGGAGGGCATGGGCATGGGTGGCATCACTGCCCAGCAGGCCAGACTGGGGGTATCAGCCCACTGACATGGTTTTGCCTGGATCCAGCTGGAATCCTCCTGGAATCCTCCCCAGAGCAGCTTCAGGAAGGCTTTGATCCCACAGCTGGAGCCCCTCTGCTCTGGAGCCTGGGAGAAGGCTGGGAGAGCTGGGGGTGCTCAGCTGGAGAGGAGAAGGCTCCAGGGAGAGCTGCGAGCCCCTGGCAGGGCCTAAAGGGGCTCCAGGAGAGCTGCAGAGGGACTGGGGACAAGGGATTCAGGGCCAGGAGCCAGGGAATGGCTTCCCAGTGCCAGAGGGCAGGGCTGGGTGGGATCTTGGGCAGGAATTGTTCCCTGGCAGGGTGGGCAGGGGCTGGCATGGAATTGCCAGAGCAGCTGGGGCTGCCCCTGGATCCCTGGCAGTGCCCAAGGCCAGGCTGGACATTGGGGCTGGAGCAGCCTGGCACAGTGGGAGGTGTCCCTGCCATGGCAGGGGTGGGGTGGGATGGGATTTAAGGTCCCTTCTAACCCAAACCATCCTGGGATTCCATAATTCTCTAAAAATCAGAGTTTTTCCTATAAACTCCACTTTTACTCCCCCATCACATTCCCACTGGGAATCGAGGTGGTGAAGTTATTCCAGACTCATTTGTGTATCTTGGAGCAAGGTCTGGTCCCAGCTGAGTCCCTCTACGAGGTGAGGGGTTTTTTTAAGGCACCTCCTGGATTCCAGCAGCAATAAATCCATATTTAAAGGAAGGGTAGCTGACTCCTGTTTTTAGGGGAAATGGGAACGAACAGAGAGCACAGGCTGGGTAGGAAGGTGGGAATTTCAAGGGTCACAGGTTGCATCAGAGAAACCCCCCCGGGGCCACCCCACCTTGAAGTCTACTCAGCCTCAGACTTGTAGAACTAAGCAAAAAGAGGAATGTTCTCAGCTTATCTCTGAATCTGAAAAAGAAAAGTTTCCCACTCAGGCTGGTGCTGTTCCTGCTTTTGTCTCCTTGCCCAGCGTAATTAATCCAGCAGGATCACAGTTACTGGGAATGCAGCACAGGAGACACACAGAGACAAGAAGTCATAGTAAATTTTGGATGAATTGTGGGTTTTTCCACTGAAAAATGCTGATTTTTCCAAAACTGACACTCCTTTTAAGAGGAGGTCGGTTTTGATTAATTTATTGAGTCAGAAAAAAATTTGGAATGGCTTCTGAATTTGTCAAAATGAAGTGTTTTGACATTCTCAAAGGAGAAAAAAACCGATCTATTTTCCAGTCCAGATGACCTCTTGTTTTGAAATTTAAGGTAATTATAATTAAACATTTCAGAGAGATGAATACTTTGAATTCAGCCTTGGGAGGGAGGCTCAGCTCCTGAACGTCTGGAAGACACTGATTTTCCAGGACAGGCTGTGGTGGAATCCTTTGAGCAGGCTGAGGCATCAGCAGATCTCCTCACCTCGGCTCAGGGTGTCACACAGGGACACAGCTGGAGCCACCACTCAGCCAACGGTGCCAAAGCTTCTCCTCCTCCCAGCTTCCAGCAGATGGACCAGACGGGTTGGAGCAGGGTAAGTGCAGCTCACAGCGACAGGCAAGCAGCTCTGATGGCACATTTGGGACACAGAAATCCCCAAAAATGGCTTTTCAGGGATCCTGCTCTGCCCATCCTGAGCAGAGCCTGCTCGGCAGAAGGGAAGGAGACTCGTCTCCATCACAATGTGCGGCTGCACCCCAAAAGCCAAAGGGGGTTCACAGTCCAGGGATTCGGAGAGGGCTTCAACACAGGAGATCACGCAAGAAAGTTATTTCAAGCTCAAAATCCCAAAATATTATCGTAGAATCCCAGAATGGTTTTGGGTGGGACGGGACCTTAAAGCCCATGTTGTTCCTGCCATGGGCAGGGACACCTCCCACTGTCCCAGGCTGCTCCCAGCCCCAGTGTCCAGCCTGGCCTTGGACACTGCCAGGGGTCCAGGCGCAGCCTCACCCCAGTACTGGGCACCAAGGCACCCCTGGACCTGTTGGGTGTGAGATGTCCCTGTTCTGCTGCTCTCCAGATCCCACTGGGAGGGGCTGGGGCACAGTGGGACAAGCACAGCCCCACTCCCCTCCTGTCCCAGGGCAGCAGGGAGGATCTGAATGCAAAGGGAAGTGTCTGGATCTGAGCACTTCACCGGACAGTTTCTGCTGCTCTCTCTGGGGCTGCACAGATCAAGGTCTCTCTCCTCAGAGCCCAGCTCCAGCTGACGGCCAGGAGCCAGGAACCCTCCCAGGGCTGGGAATGTCACTGTGCAGCAGATCCGTGCACAGCCTGGCCTGGCTGTGTCAGCAGAGGATGTTTCACTCTCTCCTCCTGGCCTGGAGCAGCAGGATTTGTGGGAGCTGCCAACTTCCCCGCTCCCTTCCAGCCCAGAGAGCGCACACGGCCCCTGGGCTCTGCAATCTCCAGCCACAAAGCTCTCCTCCAAACTGCATTTGCGCTCACTGGAAGTGATTCTATTTTCCTGGAAGGATTTGACCCTCTGGCTGTGGCAGCAGCGCTCCCTCTCTGAACTGGGGGCTTGGCAGGGCAACAGCCGGAGCTGGGAACAATCCTTGGAAGCAGCTGTGGAGGCTCCTGGCTTACAGCAGGGTCAGATGGGCAGAGCAGTGCTCCAGGGCACAGAGGGAGGTGTTTCACCCCCAAAAGGAACCACACACGGCACAGGAGGAGGTGTTTCACCCCCAAACAAACCACACTGGGCACAGGGGGAGGTGTTTCACCCCCAAACAAACCACACAGGGCACAGGGGGAGGTGTTTCGCCCCCAAACAAACCACACTGGGCACAGGAGGAGGTGTTTCACCCCCAAAAGGAACCACACAAGGCACAGGAGCAGGAGCGGCGCAGATATTCTGCCTCTCCAGCCCAGGACAAACTCCAGCCAGGATGGAGAATGTGACACCAGATCACATCTTGATTTCTGCAGCATCAGAGCCGTGGGACCAGCCAAGGGTCAGGGGTTTGGAAGCTGTCTCAGGTCTGGGAAGGTTTCGTTTGCCTGGAAGCGGGTGGGTGCTGAGCTGGGAGAGTCACTGCTTGGCTGAAGAGCTGGAACCGGCACCTTCTCAGTCCTGTCCCCCTCCAGCCCCACTGAAATCCTGGGAATGCTGCAGCACTTCAAGACAGCAAAAACATCCTGTTCACTGCAGGGCCCCTGGCAGGGGAGAACTGCCTCTTCTCTTGGTTTCATGGGTGAGGGTCCCTGGGGAGCTCTAAGGGAGAGGTTCCTGTCTTGGGGTGATTTTATGATGATACTTTATTCCCTAATCGTCTGCTTTATGCCCAGAAATGGCTGCTGTAGCTTTAGGATGGACGCAGGGGTGGGGCAGGGAGCGCTGGGCTCCTGCGCGGTCTGGTTCAAACCCTCTCTCCGCGGGCTCGGGGCGGTGAGGACCAGGCTACATTGTTCCTTTTGTTGGATTCGTTTTTGCTAGCTTGAAGCAAGAAGTTTTTTATTCTCCCATCCGCTAGCCTGAAGGCTGTACTGGGAATCCCCCCTGCAGTTTTGGCGGGGTTTTTTGTTTGGTTGGTTTTTGTTTGTTTGGGGTTTTTTTTTATTGTAGTTATTTTTTTTCCTTGAATTGTTTCAGCTTTGGGGTATTTTTTAGGGTATTTTTTGTGGACCGTCCAGGGAGCCAGCAGGGGCTGCCCCGAACCCGACACCTTGGAGAAGCTAAACCAACACAAGAAAGGACACCAAAACCCACCAGCTTCGCCTGCTGTGAGGAGGAGACCAGCACCAGAAAGGTTCCCATCTATCCTGCACGAGCGGCTCTGTGAGCTCCTGTTCCTCCCCTTCCCTGACACAAAGGGGGGCAGCCGCCGTCTTTGCCTCCTGGCCACGCAGTCTGGTGGGAGGTGGGGGTTAAGGTTTTGAAATTTCAATATCTAGCATTTATTCAATCCTTTTCTGTGCATTGCGGGCACCCTTTTGGGTTTTTTCTTTGTTAATGAGTAGTATGGGGTGTTTTTTCACTTGGACCCACTGAGATTCATTTCTCTTGTTGGCAAACGGGATTATCGAAGCCCTTCTCTTTAGAGGAAACGCTCATCCCAGGGTGTCTTCTCCTCAAATTTGTCTCTAAACCTAGGCAGTTCCCACGGGTGCTGGCAGCAGTGTCACAGCTGTGAGGGGCACAGCTGGACACCAGACAGATGTTGCTACTCTTGGTGTTAGGACTGAGTCTAATTTGCTCAGAGCAGTGAAGTTACCCCCACATCCAAAATCTGTTGTGTCACTTCTGGTTTTGCCTGGAAAAAAGAATAGATCTTCCCAACAATGTCAGAGGGAATATGTCCTGGGTTGCAGTGTATTCTATTCCCATCCTCATGAGGTGTTGAAATCAGGTGGGGCAGTGTTTCCTTGCCTCCTTCCCCCCAGACTATCTTGCTGTTAATGGCCCATCATTGTCCTGCTACATGACTCACAGATAACTCCCTCCGGACTATCTTCTGTTAATGAGCCTTATCAACACTTGGCCTCATGACTCATTACCCCATTGTGAGATGCTCCAGCCAGAGGGAGGAACCAAGCATCCCATCGTGGATATAATCGGGGACTCTGAACACCAGAAACAACCCTTCCACTGGATTTCCAGAGGACAGGAGCTACACAGCCACCACTGGACCTTCTGAGGAAGAGCAGACCTTTTTCTACAGGATCACCGCTTCAGAGGACTGCAGCCACCATTCTACCAGACTGCTACCACCACCCTGCCTAACAGGGACTCAGGTTGTATCTTGACTCTGTCAGTTTGAACCAGTGTTTTCTGCCTTTATTTTTGTTTCCCCATTAAATTGTTACTCTGACTTGGTGTCTCCCACTACTTTGTTTTCAAACTAGTACAGAATATAAAAGCAAACCTTTACTTGGAAGCTTTCAGGTACGCAACATGGAGAAAATCACACGTGGTACAGTAAGTCTGCAACTTTTATAAGGTTGGTCAATCAGCATATCCATCATTTATGGTCCAATTAAAATGTTCATTGGTTAGGTAATAATTTTTGGGGTCCTGCCCCACTGGAAGCAGTCTAGAGGCTTCTTTTGCCCCACTTTTGTTATGTCTGGTCCAGATTTTGGTTAGAAAAAAGAACATCCTTGTAGCTGGTTCTCTTCTTGAAGTAAGACTAAACAACATTTTAGGAATGTGTTTCTAAGGTCAGCTTATTATTCCTAAATGTAGGGAAGAAAGACAGGAAAAGTGCTAGAAGCTACAGCCATGCATTAGCAATCTACAAAGCTACAAATGTATGAAAAATATCTAAAGCTAAAAATCTTTGCCTTCACTATAATTCCCTGACTTCTGGGTATTCCTCTGTATTTATAGGAGCAGAACAAAGCCATGGAGAACAAAGCTGCTGGCACCTGCCTGAATTCCTTCTCCTGACCCTGTCCCATGGAGGGACACGGAGCACAGCCCAGAGGCTGCATCCCTGCAGGGCCCGTTCCCTTCAGGAAGAGCCTGAGTTGGATCCGACCACTCCAGAGCACCAGCAATGAAGAGGAATTTAAAGGAAGATGCGTCTCCTTGTCTTCCAGCCTGGCCAAATGAAAACTGCGGCATGAGAAGCTGTGAAAGACACAGTTTGTGGCCATTCATTCTGCCCAGGTGTCCTGGACAGAGGAAATATGTGATGAACCATAAAGCTAAATCCACACGAAGTGCAGGAAGTTCAGAGCTGAGCCTTTACCAAAGACAGACCCAGCAAACCTTACCTACCACAGCATCCGCAGAGACCCAGCCCTGATGCCCCCATAGGCAATGAAAAGCTGCCTGGTACCAAGAAATCAGAAACTCTCCGTGTCCTTGGGACATCTCAGCCACCAAAACCCTGAAACAGCAGCAGATGTTGAGGTACCCCAGAGCAGAGTGAGGCTTTCAGCAGCAGCACAGCTCTTAAGGGAGGGGAGAACACTCATATTCAATCAATTTCTAGGTTTTGAAGAGAAAGAACCAGGTTTCAGATGGAGCCCTGACCTCTCAAAGAGCAGAGGGACAGAAGAAGGATTGCAGGAGTCGCTGTGGTTCCCAAAGCCATCCTTTCAAGGGGGAAGGGTTTCAAACTGACAGAAAGCAGGTTTAGGTTGGATATTAGGAAAGAAAGTCGTTATTGGGAAAGGATCTTCCTTCTCACCCAGACAAAGCTGGGGCACGCTGCAGTTGTTCCCTTGCTTGATCCTCCAGTCTGTCCTTGCCCATGGCAAAACCCACCTCCCCAGCCTGTGCTGGCTGCACCAATTTGTACCAATAAAGCCAAATCCTCAGTCCTGAACCCCACATCTCTGAGCGCCTCCTGCCATGAATTCACAGGAATTTCTCTAAAACGGGTCTAGAGATTTAATTCCTGCTGTTCTGAGCCCATCTTGGGGTTGGCACCAGACTGGGAGGAGTTTGTTCCACCCTGCATCTCCCGTGATGGGAAAAATCTGCTTTAAGGAATCCCTTAATCATCCCAAACCCTCCCTGTGCAGCTGGGCACGGCCTCCAGGCGTGCAGCCCAACCCCAGCCATGTGCTGAGCTGGGGCTGGGCTGCACTCCTGATTGTCCCTGATGTGCTGCCAGGCAGGGGCAAGAGGAGGACCTGGAGCTGCTGGAGAGAGTCCAGAGGAGGCATCAGAGCTGCTCCAGAGCTGGAGCTCCTCTGGAGCCAGGCTGGGAGAGCTGGGGGTGCTCAGCTGGAGAGGAGAAGGCTCCAGGGAGAGCTGCGAGCCCCTGGCAGGGCCTAAAGGGGCTCCAGGAGAGCTGCAGAGGGACTGGGGACAAGGGATTCAGGGCCAGGAGCCAGGGAATGGCTTCCCAGTGCCAGAGGGCAGGGCTGGATGGGATCTTGGGCAGGAATTGTTCCCTGGCAGGGTGGGCAGGGGCTGGCATGGAATTGCCAGAGCAGCTGGGGCTGCCCCTGGATCCCTGGCAGTGCCCAAGGCCAGGCTGGACATTGGGGTTGGAGCAGCCTGGCACAGTGGGAGGTGTCCCTGCCCATGGCAGGGGTGGCACTGGATGCGATTTAAGGTCCCTTCCAACCCAACCCGTTCCAATGACTGTAGGACACCCAGATGTGACAGCTGGCTGCTGCTGTGACCCTCCTGTACCCTGAATTTCTGAGGCCAGAGGGACCCTGGCAGCCCCTGGCAGCTCTGTGGGGTCCCCGTGCAGGGAGCTGGGCTCACGTGGGGCTGCTCCCTCTGCCTTCCCCTGCAGCAGCTCCAGGCAGGGATCCCTGCGGGTCCTGGGAGCAGACAGCGGGAGCAGGAGGGCTGTAATTACAGAGATAATTCACACCGTGTCACCCAACAATGAGACATGAAAATGCTACATAAACCCGTCTATCTGCTGCTCTCGATTTATCTTTCTGCCTCTCTATTTATTTCTTCCTCCATCCTCTCGCCCGGGACTGAGCAGGAGCTGGAAATGCCAGCTGCTGGAAATGCAATTTGTTTTGATTCAACAGCATCTCCCAAAATATCTCTGTGACCTCTTGAATTTTTTTTTTTCCCATGAATTATGATAGTGATGATTTTTACTTATATTAACAAACTGCACTAACTCAACAGGGCCAGCAAATATCTGTCTATATATATATAACCCCCCACCAAATATACATCTATTACTTCTTTTGTTTTGAATTTAGGAGGCCTTAAAGCAGTATCAAACAGGGTGGCTTTTCTATCTTCTCCTTTTAGAAAAGACATCAGCGCAAAATTTCTACCCTAATTATAACAATGCTTCTGCTAATGAAAGAATTCATTTGCCTTCTCTAATCAGCTGGCTGGCATCAGGAATTGCAGCTGATCACCGCGGAGGAGGGGCTGCCAGGCAGCTTTGGAGGAGGCAACTCGCAGTTTCCAAGGTACCCCCGAAATTAGGGAGCCACATCCGAAGGAGGTGTGAATTGGTGCTGCTGCCGAGCCATGCTGCTCTCTGCTCCCCAGGGAATCCGGCTCTGGAGTCCTGGAGACTTCCCTGGCTCTGCTCCCTGGAGCGGGAACCGTGAGCCACAGCCAGGGGTGCAGAAGGGAAAACGCTGCTGATGGGAAGAGATGGTGAAGAGCATTAGGCTTCCCTGATTCTTTTTTTTCCGGGGGGAAAATTAAAAAAAATAGAGATGTTGAGCCTAAAATGTGCTTCTCCCAGCTCTGGGAAGGTCGCAGGCAGCAGAAGGGCAGGCGTTGGGAAGCCCAGGGAATTTGGGGGATTTCTGCTCCCTGTGCAGGGCTGCACAAGCCCCACTCTGGCTCGGGGGTGGGCTTTGGGGTTTTCTGCTCCTTGATGGGCTTTGAGGGATTTATGCTCTTCCACGGATATTGGGGTGTTTCTGCTCCTCAATGGGCTTTGAGGGATCTGTGTTTGCAGCACCTGCCCCACACTGGCTCCTGGATGAGTTTTAGGGTGTTTCTTTGTGCTCCTCGGTGGGCCTTGGGGTTTCTGAGCTCTTCAGGGGGCTCTGGGGTATTTCTTTGTGCCCCTTGGGGGGCTCTGGGATATCTCTGCTCAGGGTGCTGGGACACCTCAAATTGGAGGCTGAGTCTCTCGCTCTCACTCTGGTTTTGGACAAGGGGCAGTGGGGTTTTGGGGCAGTGTGTGTGACAGAGGTGGTCCCCTCCCTTAACCCATCAGTCCTGTCACAGTGGCACTCAGGGTCTGGGGCTCCCCAGGCTGCTCCCTGCTGCTGGAGGGGCTGGGACAGTCCCCAGCTCTGCAATAGGAACCCCCCAGCCCAGCCCAATATCCCCACATTCCCAAAGAGTCCTTATCCAGCCCCATCCGGGTGATCTGTGGGGCAGGAGAGCCACAAGCCAGGGAAAAAGAGGCGTGATGGTGATCACACCAGTCCCATACAAGTTTTCAGGACCCCTGGATGCCAATCTACCAGGAGAGGAGCTGAGCATGGATCCCCTGGAAGCTCAAAATGGGCAGTGGACAGGGGGAATATCTCATGATTACCTCATTCCATCAGAGACTGGTGACAAAGCCCTCAGGACATGATGGAGGCTGCCTCAGGGACATGGTCCAGAGGTCCAGGTGATGGAATTCTTCACACAGCCCTGGCTTGGACCCACTTTGTGCTACCAAACAAGTCACTGCTGCTCTGTGAGCTCCTGTAATGATGATGTTCAGTGAAGTACAAGCCATTGGGATATAAATATCATATATAAAAATATTTCTGCTTCCTGGTGGGCTTTGGGGTATTCGGGGACCTCACACCTCAGGTTTATGGTCTTGGAGGAGCACTCACAGCAAAGCAGCGAGGAGCCACCTCCCACACTGCAGGAAGCTCAGAGTTTCCACAGCCCAGCAAGCTGTGATCAGTCTCACACTCACGCACAGATTACTCAACAGGAAAAAGCATCAGGCGATGTGGGAGCAGCTCCAAAGTGTGGATAACTGAGAGTAATCCCTGCTCTGAAGAAGCCTTGGGAGAGCAGGGAATTTGCTGAGTGCTGCTCTGAGGTTCCTGCCAGTGAGGCTGACTCTGTTTGGGGGGGGATATGGGTTTAGCTGCTGCACTGACCTCGTGCCACCCAGCAGCACCACGGGAGCTTCCAGGCTCCACACAAAGGTCTGGAGAACCTCCCAGCAGAGTGGGGATTTCAGCAAATGTGGCCTCCCTGAGCCTTGGGACATGAAGAGATGGGGAGGGGTTCATGTCGCAGTCTGTTCTACCCCAGGCTGGAGTCAGTGCTCAGAGGTCCCTGCGGGGCACCCAGCGAGCTCAGGGATGCAGAGCTGGGTGAGAGCTGTGGTGACATCGCTGCATGCCTAAGAAAGGCCCTTCCCTTGCGACTGCCAGGGGCCCTCCTGGCAGCTGGCACAGTCCATGGCTCGTAAACGGCTGGGCGGGGGGGATGTTGTATCCCAGCCTCCCATCTGGCTCCTCAGCAATCACAGAATCCCAGGATGGTTGGGGTGGGAAGGGACCTTAAAGCCCATCCAGTGCCACCCCTGCCATGGGCAGGGACACCTCCCACTGTCCCAGGTTGCTCCAAGCCCCATCCAGCCTGGCCTTGGGCACTGCCAGGGATCCAGGGGCAGCCCCAGCTGCTCTGGGCACCCTGTGCCAGGGCCTCCCCACCTTCACAGAGAAGGATTTATCCCCAGTATCCAATATCATCCTACTCTCAGTTTGAATCCATTGCCCCTTGTCCTATTCCTACCTCCTTTTGTAAGAAGTTCCTCTCCCACTCTCCTGTCAGCTCCCTTCAGGTACCAAAAGCCGTCACTGAGGTCACTCCAGAGCTGTCTCTTCTCCAGGCAATGCCCCAGCACCACTCCCCCATCCTGCTCTGCCCTCTCAGCCCCCTCCAGTGCTGGAATTTTCATGGACACATGCCCCTGCCTCATTTTGTCACAAGGTTTAGGGAAGGTCAAGAGGAGCAGGAGCTCCCAGAGTGACTGGTGGGGAGCAGCAGCTCCAGATCCCTCTGGCCAGGGCTGACCTGGGGGTGCTCTGGTGTTCAACACAACCACCAGGTTTTTCCCATATGAGCAATGTAACTTTTTAGCTGCACAATGAAATAAACCAAAGGCTTCAAGCCCAAAATTACCCAAATACAGCCAACAGTGCCCCAAAATTCACATTCATCCCAGGGTCAGAGCACAGCCACGGCGTGGGCAAGGACAGAGGATGAGCAAAGTCCTTTAAGACATGAGGAAAGCCAGGGATCAGCCAACACCCCTGTGTGTGAACACTGAATGTACCCACGGGGACAGTGACATTCCCAGCTCCTGCTGCCTCCCCACAGGTATCTCCTCCCAGGTCACCCTCCTGGAAGATCTCCTGAACAGATGGATCTCCTCCCGGATCTGCTTGTGCCTGGCTGTTCCTTGTCATGCTCCAGGCTATATCAAATTTTCCTCCAGGGTGCCAGAGCTACTGTGAAGGTCCTGGCCCTTCACACCCCCTTTGTCACCAAGCAGGGGGGCTCAGGGGCTCGGAGGAACCTCTCACCCTCACAGCAGCACCCATCCAGGCCAGGGATGGGCTGGCTGGAACAACCCAAGTCTCACCTGAGCGCACCGAACATCTTCTGTCAGGTACAACGATGTTTTAATGTTTAAATATGACTTTATATCACCATAGTAATGGCAATACAAAACAGCTGGAAACTGGCCTGGACAAGAGGCCAAATTGGACAGGGCTTGGAGCAACCTGGGATAGTGGGAGGTGTCCCTGCCCATGGCAGGGGGTGGCACTGGTTGGGCATTAAGGTCCCTTCCAACCCAAACTGCTCCTGGATTCTGTGATTGTTTCAAGAGATGTCCAAGAAGAGATAAGGAAGCAGCACCTGTGCAGGTGGCACTGCACAGGGACACTGCCACTTGCCTGTCCCCTCACAGCCCAGGAAACACCTGAAAGCTCCAGAGAGCCCTGGACAAACTCCTCACAGCACACTCTGGGGACACAGCACTGCTGTCACGCCTGCACTCATGGGGACGCCCTGGCTGGGCACATTCTGTTCTGCCACACCTGCACTCACAAGGACACCCTGCCCTGGCTGGGGACAGCAGCACTCCTGTCACCCCTGCACTCCCAGGGACACCCCTGCACTCCCACGAACACCCCAGCTGGGCACACCCTCACTCCCAGGCTCCCACAGCTGCTGTCCCATGTCCCCGGGGCTGCGCAGGGGTGCAGGGGCCGAGGGGAGCAGGGGCTGAGGGGAGCAGGGGCCGAGGGGAGCAGGGGCCGAGGGGAGCAGGGGCTGAGGGGAGCAGGGGCTGAGGGGAGCAGGGGCCGAGGAGAGCAGGGGCCATGGGGAGCAGGGGCTGAGGGGAACAGGGGCCGAGGGGAACAGGGGCTGAGGGGAGCAGGGGCTGAGGGGAGCAGCTGAGGGGAGCAGGGGCTGAGGGGAGCAGCTGAGGGGAGCAGGGGCCGAGGGGAACAGGGGCTGAGGGGAGCAGGGGCCGAGGGGAGCAGGGGCTGAGGGGAACAGGGGCCATGGGGAGCAGGGGCCATGGGGAGCAGGGGCCGAGGGGAGCAGGGGCTGAGGGGAGCAGGGGCCATGGGGAGCAGGGGCTGAGGGGAACAGGGGCCATGGGGAGCAGGGGCTGAGGGGAGCAGGGGCCATGGGGAACAGGGGCCATGGGGAGCAGGGGCCATGGGGAGCAGGGGCTGAGGGGAGCAGGGGCTGAGGGGAGCAGGGGCCATGGGGAGCAGGGGCTGAGGGGAACAGGGGCCATGGGGAGCAGGGGCTGAGGGGAGCAGGGGCCATGGGGAGCAGGGGCTGAGGGGAACAGGGGCCATGGGGAGCAGGGGCCATGGGGAGCAGGGGCTGAGGGGAGCAGGGGCTGAGGGGAGCAGGGGCTGAGGAGAGCAGGGGCTGAGGAGAGCAGGGGCCATGGGGAGCAGCTGAGGAGAGCAGGGACCGAGGGGAGCAGCTGAGGGGAGCAGGGGCTGAGGGGAGCAGGGGCTGAGGGGAGCAGGGTCTGAGGGGAACAGGGGCCATGGGGAGCAGGGGCTGAGGGGAGCAGGGGCTGAGGGGAGCAGGGGCCATGGGGAGCAGGGGCTGAGGGTTGCTCACACGGAGCCCCAGTGCCGGGCTGCCCGTGTGACGGTGGCACTGGGTCTGTTTCCCCGCCACGGTACGAAGGCCGCTCAGAGCCCCGGCACCGCTAATGCAAACACATGGCGCGTTTATGCAAAAGCTCCTTCTCACTCGGTAATGACATTGGTGGTGGCAGCTCCTGTCTCCTCCCGCTGCTGCCCTCCCTCCCGAGCACCCTTGTCATTTCCCTTCCCTTTATCGACAGCCTTTAATGGGATGAGGCTTTTGCCAGCAGAAAGGAGCCAATGTGTTCTCAGCGGCTGTCAAAGGCACTTGGGCTGCATAAAGAGCCTCCCATGTGGTCTCACAGCTAAAATATATATACAGACACCAGACAAAACTGTCACCAACGTGCCAGAACCATCATTAGCACTTGATCTTCCCAGCACAGAGGACATGCCTCAGCTAGTTATTTTCGTCCCAAATCCTTTTTTTGTTGTTGTTGCTCCCATTTTATTTTGGGAACTGGGCAGGGGAAGGGGACTTTGTTTCCCCTACACCTCATGGAAGAGACAGAACAGGCCTGGTGGGCACATTATGTTCTTAGGAAGGAGCTGCAGCATCTCTGTGAGAGGTTTTAGAAGGCATCAGACACCCTCCCAAGCTGCCTGTCCCCCTGCCACCCTTGGGATGAGCTTTGGGTGAGACTGAGCGGGAAGGGAAGGGAAGGGAAGGGAAGGGAAGGGAAGGGAAGGGAAGGGAAGGGAAGGGAAGGGAAGGGAAGGGAAGGGAAGGGAAGGGAAGGGAAGGGAAGGGAAGGGAAGGGAAGGGAAGGGAAGGGAAGGGAAGGGAAGGGAAGGGAAGGGAAGGGAAGGGAAGGGAAGGGAAGGGAAGGGAAGGGAAGGGAAGGGAAGGGAAGGGAAGGGAAGGGAAGGGAAGGGAAGGGAAGGGAAGGGAAGGGAAGGGAAGGGAAGGGAAGGGAAGGGAAGGGAAGGGAAGGGAAGGGAAGGCCCACGGGGCATGAAGAGGGAGCAACAGTGTGAGCAAGGTAAGGAGCTGATTTCTCCAGTTTCTCAGATTTCTCTGATTTCTCAGTGGAAGCTGTCCCTATCCATAGCAAGGGTGTAAAAAGATGAGCTTCCAACCCAAACCAGTCTGGGATCTTATGAAATATCCCAGTAAATTTCAGGCAAGATCACATTCATCAGCTTTTCCACACAGACAGCTTTTGGAGGAACAATTCCCTGTGCTTACAGCCACAGCCTTGGTCTTCCTCCACTGATGCTCCTCTCTGCCCAAGCAAAGGTCCTGCCGAGCATCTTCAGACACAGAAATAGAAAAAGGGACCCCAGTTCCAACAGGAAATTCTCTTTAAGATCCAGAAGAGCCCCTGATAGGCCAAGCATCCTCTGGCTGCCCAGCTCTGGGATCACGATCAGATAAATAAAGTTATTTTTGGTTTGGCTTGATAATCTGAGTGGTCTTTTCCCACCTTAATGACTCAATGATTGCAGCAGCTGCTTGCTCTGCCCCTGGCACAGGGCTGAGGGTGCTCAGGGATGCTGAGCCCAGAGCAGGGCTCGTGCTGCCCACCCAGCACCAGGCTGGAGCTGTGCGTGGACAGTGGATCCTCAGCCACCCCTGGGAATACCCACAGGAGCCACCTGCAGCCTGCTCCGAGCCCGTGCGGGATCAGAGCGGAGTGATGAATTCATAGTGCAGTTTCACAGACAGAAAGAGAGGCTAAATTCATCTCCTGAATTATTCACCGGGAACTGGTGCTCTGTTCTAGCAGACACACATCCAGCAGCTCCATAATGGGGAAATTCAGTATATATCATAGTGGTTAGACACGTATCCATTACACACAGCAGTTGTTAATCTCCAGTGAATGTATTTAATAATAGCTATTTATGTACTATACATTAACTACCCCTTTTAAGCTGAAACTGAATGCATATTTGAGACCCTTATTTCAAAGCACTACTTAAAGCTGAGGCTCTGAGTCAGGATAATAAGGATTTCACAAGATGGGTGTTTAAGTACTTCAGAATAAAGAAAACCTTTAAAAAAAAATAACCCCAAAACATCTAAAGGGGTTTCTTGCACTTGAAATCCCTCCTGGGTGCAGACTTGTGGCTAAGAGGGGAGCCATGGGCAGAGGGAAGTGGAGCAAGGGAGAGATTTCTGGGTGCCTTGAAGGCACCGGAGCCGCCAGGAGTGCAGAATTCTGTGGGGAATGAGCCAGGCTCTCGGCAGTGGGGGATGCCCTGGGAATGTCCTGTTGGCCGCACTGGCGGCAGGGAGGGGAAGCACGGTGGCACCTCCAGCCTCGCAGCCAAACCCACCACAAATCTTCCCAGAACGGGAAGGAAGAAAACACCAGGAATTCACAGGGAGCTGCTGGAGTTCCCCCAAACCCACGGGGGACTGGTGACATCCTGAACTCGCCAGCTCAGGCCAGGGCTGGGGCTGGGCTGGGACATCCTCCCAGCCCTAAAAGCCATCCTCGAGGTGTTTGCTTGTATCAGCTCCTCCATCCCTGTGTGAAACACAACCCTCAGAGCAGAATGAGGGGCAGCAGGAGGTGAGAAGCGACCAAAGGAGGGGCCAGTGGTGAGTCAGGGGCACTGGAGCTCCCAGAGATTGTGGGGGAAGCTCGGTGCCCTCCTCCCTGAACATCCCCTGGCAGCCTCCACCTCTCCTGCTCTTCCGCCTCCCCAGCTCTTCCCTGCCTCCCCAGCCTCACCGATTTTCTCCCATTTTGCTGGGAATGAGTTTTCCTGTGGGCAATGGAGCCACAGCCTCTGCTCTTCTCTGGATTCATGTCTTGGAGAGGGAGAAGCCATCAAAGCACCCTGAAGGTTGGACAGTCCTCATTGGACTCTTGTGTGGGGGATCAGTGGCATCAAATCCTCTGCTTAGGATCCCATTGCGACAGCTGGAGAGGAGAAGGCTCCAGGGAGAGCTGCGAGCCCCTGGCAGGGCCTAAAGGGGCTCCAGGAGAGCTGCAGAGGGACTGGGGACAAGGGATTCAGGGCCAGGAGCCAGGCAATGGCTTCCCAGTGCCAGAGGGCAGGGCTGGATGGGATCTTGGGCAGGAATTGTTCCCTGGCAGGGTGGGCAGGGGCTGGCATGGAATTGCCAGAGCAGCTGGGGCTGCCCCTGGATCCCTGGCAGCGCCCAAGGCCAGGCTGGACATTGGGGCTGGAGCAGCCTGGCACAGTGGGAGGTGTCCCTGCCATGGCAGGGGTGGCACTGGATGAGTTTTGAGGTCTCTTCCAACCCAACCCATTCCAGGATTCTGTGATTCCATTTTTCACTTTGTGAGAGCTCTAACTTGAATTTCCCTGCCTGTTTTATTACACCTCAGAGGCTCCCAGCATTCCCATGGATTCTGAATGCCAAATCCCTGAGTCCAGCACCACCAGCTGCTCTCATCCCAGAGCCACAACAGGTTGTGTGTCAGAGCAGGGCCAGCACACACTGACCCTCTCCTCATCACCCACCACGACTCCTAACCCAGAGGTGCCTTGGAACCCAACGTCCTTTGGTGAATTTTCCTCTTATGAATGTGCCTGTGGGGTTGGACATTTCCACCATGGTCTGTGTGAAGTGTCACCTCCTGCTGACCATGGACGTGGCACCCACCAGCTCTGTGGGAAGGTCCTTGTGGAAAGAGAGAGGATCCCACAGCAGCCACACCTGATTTTCCTGTCTCCTGCCACCCATCCCTCAGGAGATCCGCCAGAACTGCCCAGGCTTGATGGCAGAGCCTCCCAGGGATTCCCACAGGGAGACACTGACAGCTGGGCTTTACATTCCTGGTCTTTATTCCCTTCATAATAATTCCCAACACTTGATTTGCTTTTTTGAGCCACTGCCGAGCACAGAGCTGACATTTTCAAAGCTGCCTCTGTTGTAACTATGAGATCTTGTTCTTTAGCAGTGACAGGCAGCTCATGGGGCTCTATTTAATTCATAAAGTTAGGAGCTGTATTTTCCATGTACCTCAGTTTTCATTTATCTCCACTGAATTTTTTCTGCCATTTTGTCACCAATCTCTTCTTATCACCAAGTCTTTCTGCAGCCCCTCACCACTGGCCCTTGTTTTATGACCAAAATAATTCAGCGTCTCCAGCTGAAGGTGTTATTGCAAAAAATAAAAAAAAAAAAAAATTGTTATTGGTAACCCATCTGGGGTGGCCTTCAGCACAACAAACCCAGGTCAGCTTCAGGAGGCGGCTGGCACCAAACCTCCACGTTGTCCTTGCTGGGACACAAATTTCTCTGGTTTAATATCTCCCCCCACCTGAGACCAGCCCAGGAGTCCGAGCTGATCCCCAAGGCTCTGACAGCCTGTCCAGGCATGGAGCTGCCCCTCAGCCCAGCTCTCTGCCTGAATTCGGGCCCTCAGACTCCCCAAGGTGCTGCTTCACTGACCACAGTCCCAGGAGAGCTCCTGATAAACCCTGGGGCCGAGCAGAGGGAGGTGTGGGGAGCTGGGAGCCAAGGGAGGGCCAGAGGAAACAGTGCCTGGTGCTTTTCCTTGCGCAGGGGCTGCTGGGTCACCAGAATTCCCACCTGAGGGGGTCAGACCCTGCCCTCAGAGCCCAGAGAATGTGGATTTCTGCAGAGCTTATCCAAGGGCACGAGCAGGGAGGAACATATGTGCCACGTTTCACTGCAGGCACCTCGGACAGGGCTGGAATTTCATCCACAGACTCCTGGTGGTGCCAACACCAGCACAACACCTCCATGGCCACAGCCAGGAGCCCAAGGACAGAGGACTGTCTCCTGAAAAACCACAGCCCAGAAGGAAAAACCAGGCTGAGAAGAATAAAGGCCGAACATTTTCAGCAGAAGGGTGTGGAGCTGATCCAAACTGCCTTGCCCACAACATCAGAGCACGTCAGGCAGAGGCAGGAGCAGAGCCCAGGACCAGCCTGTCACCCTCAAGGTGTGCTCTCTTATTCCCCTTGGTGCTCTCCTCGGTACCCCAGCCCATGTGCCACCACAGAGGGTCACAAACGTGAGTGATCAGAGGGCACCCAGGCAGACAGAGCAGCGTCAAATCAGCCCTGAACCCATTCCAGAACTACTGAGGATGGAAAAACCCTCCCAGCCCATCGAGCCCAGTCGGTGCCCCATCCCCACCTTGTCCCCAGCCCAGAGCCCTGAGTGCCATGTCCAGGCCTCCCTTGGACACCTCCAGGGATGGGGACTCCAAACCTCCCTGGGCAGCCCCTTCTAATGCCAGACAAATTTTTCCATGCAGAAATTCCTCTCGGTGTCCAGCCTGAGACATGGCCACAGCCTGTTTGGGGCTGTGCTGGGAACAGGCTTGTTAGAGCTGTGGGTCTGACAGCCTGGGGAAGGGGCATTTGGCCGGCATGGCCGTGCGGGGACAGGGAAGGAGCCAGAGGTGGCACCCGTGCTTGCTTTTCTTGTGCTTCCCATCTGAGGCTGCTGGGAAGCTGGACAGGGAAGGGACCTCTCCTGCCACAGGTGCCTGGAGTCTGGAAAAACAGCTTTCCTGGCCTCTGCTTCCCAGAGAAAAGCTGCAGGAACAGCGTGGTTTGATTTTCTAACCAGGTAGAAGAACTTCACCCCGCTCAAGCCCAGGGTTTCTGCTGCATCACAGCAGATCATGCAGCAAGATGTGCCAGGGAAGGAACAGCTTTGAGTGGTGGAGACTCCTCCTTGTCCCAGAGGAAGCTGTTGGAGGGGTTTATCCCTCTGCCTGTTACCATTGGCACTGAGCTCCCTCTCCCAGTCCGTACCCTCAGCTGGTACCTGACATTCTCCTTTGGCTTTGGGGCATTTCCTCCTCTCTCAGCCCCTTCCAAGCTCAGACAGGTCAGATATCGACATTATCTCGGGTTTATCAGTGAGGAAGGCCTTGCCCACCCTCCCTCCTGTTACACAACAGAGTTCCAGCACCTCAGACCATCCCTGGAGTGGTTTTCTGATGATTTCCAAATTCTTACTTTTAAAAATGTGGATCTCTGTCATAGACAGTGCATGGAGTGGTTGCCTTGGTGAGATGTGTCCAAAGGTAATCCGTGTCCAAAGGTAATCCCTGTCCAAAGGGAATCCCTGTCTCCAGGAAATCCTGACCCTGCTGCAAACAGGTATTTCCCTGCTTTTGGCTCCAAGAACCATTCCAGCTCTTGGTGCTCCTGGTTTATTCATTACCCCAACATCCATTTCAAGGCTTTACTTTGTCACCTCTCTCCATGAAATCCAGATTTTTCCTCAGATTTGGAAGGGGTTTTTGGCCTTTCTTTGAAAATACATAAATTGGAATTTTGTAATTTTTGTGCATGGAGAAAAAGATTTCTCTCAGTTCATTTCCAAACTGCATTTGTTTGTTTGGTTTTAACATTATTCAAGCCTGGAACAAAGATAAAGGTTTCCCAAACTATTGCCAAATTGATTTTCAAAGGGTTTGGAGTCAACGTTCCATTTGACAGTATCAGAATACTTCACTTCAATCAAGCTTTTGGGTTTTTCCAAATTAAATGAAAGGGAGTTTTGAAACTGAAGAATGTTTCAGGCCCAAAAAATCAAAACATTTCATTCTGAACATGTCAAAACTGGCCATGTTAAATGCTTTCACATGGTTTTTTTTCTCCAATAAACAAAACTGGGCAAATCTACCATAATTTTACAAAATACTTCAAGAGCTGACACACTTGTGTTTCCACCATTAAAAAAAAATTGCATGGAACAAAATTCGTTAACCTCCTCTCCCAGAGTGGCTTTTGGAGGGGAAAAAACCCTCCAAGAATAAAAACATCGGAATTCCCAGGCAAAAATGAATCCATTCATTCTCCTGATAAGCAGCCTGTCCCCACCCCTATTTTTTTGTAGCCGAATTGCAGCCGCACGGATGGGACACACTCAGGTGTCCCTGTGGAGGCAGATTGTCAGGTCCCTACTGGTCTGCACTGGTTTGAACTGGGTGGCATCCCCTCCACACCGCACCTGGGATATCCCCATGGATAATTGTCCTTCCCTTCCTTCCTGGGAGCTGCCTGGAGCTCATTCCACCGAAATCCTCAGGTGAGATGTAAAAACACCCTGGCACAAATTTAAACCTGTGTGGGCTTCATGAGCACCAAGGGGCATTTTTCTCCCTAGAAAATCCATCACCACTGGGAGGGTCCCACTCCCAGGGCTGGATCTTTAGGCTGGAAAGGCTCTGGAATTCTCTGCTCTCCTGGTTGGCTGCACTCCTGGTGGGATGGGATGGGCACAGGATGGGACTGAGCACCCTCCAAGTATCAGTGCTTCAATCTGAAGTTAATTATTCCCCACAAACCAGCACAAGGACGGCTCGGGGCATGGGAGTGACCCCTGCCAGTTCTCCAGGGATTCACAGAATCACAGAATCCCCTGAGCTGGAAGGACCCACAGGGATCATGGATTCCAGCCCCTGGCCCTGCCCAGACACCCCAAATCCCACCCTGGGCATCCCTGGCAGCGCTGCCCAAACGCTCCTGGAGCTCTGGCAGCCTCGGGGCTGTGCCCATTCCCTGGGGAGCCTGGGCAGTGCCCAGCAGCCTCTGGGGGAAGAACCTTTCCCTGCTCTCCAGCCTTCTCTCTCCCCCTGGGCTCCCCAGTGTCCCTTGGCTCACACAAGGGGCACCTTGTGGCAGGGACAGAGACCCCCCCAGCCCCACATCCCTCAGCAGGAGCTGCCCAGCTGTGCCCAGCTGGGGCGGGAGGAGATGATTCCCTCTGCTCCCAGCTCCCTGGGTGATTTATGGAGTGTGAGATTAGGGCTGGAGCTGGTAACAGGGAGCTTGGAAATGAATGAAATTGCAAAGAGGATTTATGAGTGTGACAGAGCCGCTTTGGCAGTGACACCAAGCAGGGACTCTGGGCCATGTGGGGAGGACAGAGGGGCACCAGGGCAGCAGAGAGAGCTGGGATGCCGTGCCAGGTGTGAGTAGCATGAACAAACAGAATTTCATTCTTTTCCCAGTGTGCAGGAAAAGAAATCATAGAACTGTATAAAATATCCTGAGCTGGAAGGGACCCACAGGGATCATCAATTCCAGCCCCTGGCCCTGCACAGACACCCCAACAACCCCACCCTGGGCATCCCTGGCAGCGCTGCCCAAACGCTCCTGGAGCTCTGGCAGCCTCGGGGCCGTGCCCATTCCCTGGGGATTCTGGTGAATGACCAACACAGGCAAGGGGATGTCCTGGGACATCCTGGACTTGTCTTGATTAATTCAAGGTGACCTAATGGGTGTGAGAACCTCTCCTTTTGAGGTTTTGGTGCATCAAATCCATGCTGGGCTGTGAGGCCACCCTCGGGCACTGAACAGCATTGGGTGGGTTTGGTGTCACCTACACATTGTGTCACTTGTGTGCACGGGGCCTGTGTCACTGCAGGCCAGCAAAAACATTGCAAAACACCTTCAGCTCGTGCACGTGCTTCTGATCTCTGAGCACTGGGGTCTCCGTTGGCCTTGGAGTTTCCTGACAGTTCCCTTGGAGCAGTGGGACATCCTGTCTCATTCTTTAGCTCCAAGGACGCTCTGCAATCCAACCTGTGCCAGTCCCAGGAGCATCCTGGAGCCGCAGGCTGTGCCACTGGGAGCTCTGGCTCTCTCACTGCTCTGTCAGGGATTCAATTTTGCCCTGAGCTCTTCTCAAGCTGCCGAAGCAGGATTGTGTGCCTGAGGGTTTGTTTGACACTGGGCATCTGAACATGAGCGTGAGGTTTCATGTGTTGTTTGAACCGTGCCCAAACCCAGCATTTCATCACTCCTCATGTACTCTGGGTCTTCCCTACAATGCCAGCAGCAGAAGCCCTGGGATTCAGGGTAAGTTTTGGCCTTGAACTCCTGCAGATCATACAGCAGCATGTAGGTGGGGAAAGGAGTGGATTTAAGTACTTTTAAACCAATAAAGAGGAGATCCAGCTGCTCCTGGGAGCTCCCCTACAGCAGAGCCCCAGCACAGCTGGAGGCAGCAGCTGGGGAGCAGCACCGGCACCACGCAGGGGTCCCAAAAAGAGGGAGCCCATCCCGGGGCCAGACAGGGCAGGGACGGATGTGCCTTTCCCGGCGGGCAGCTCCCACCGAGGCACTCCCAGCCCATCCCGGGGCCAGGCAGGGCAGAGGACAGGGATGGACGTGCCTTTCCCGGCGGGCAGCTCCCACCGAGGCACTCCCAGCCCATCCCGGGGCCAGGCAGGGCAGAGGACAGGGATGGACGTGCCTTTCCCGGCGGGCAGCTCCCACCGAGGCACTCCCAGCCCAGCCCCGGCACAGCGGGACGCGCTGATCGAAGCCCGATGGATCGAGGAAGATCAAAGCTCGCCTTTTATCTCAGCCTCCCTTCTGCCTTCTTCCACAGCTGGAGGGCGTGTGTTCCCCTCCTTTGTAGCTGCTCCATCCCCTTCTTTAAATCTTCACTTAAAGCCTTCCTTTCTTCTCCAGCAGGCAGCCGAGTCCTCTCCGAGTGTGCTGTTGTAATGCCCATGGAGGATCCTATTCCAGAGGCATAAATTACACGGCCCCGTGTCGGCTCCCTCTCGCCGAGCATCTTCCGCAGGTAGCACTTTGTGTTAAGTGCACATTAACCAGCGCCGAGCGGCTGCAACACCACAAAGAGCAGCTCCGGGGGACACCCCTCTGCCTGCTGCTCGTTAGGATCAATGTCGGGATGAAGGCTGAGCCCCTCTTGCTGCTGCTGGGGCTGCCATCACCTAATTGGATCCAATGTAAGGTATTAGAGACACATTAGGAGATGACACAAATTGGGTTTGGCTCGTTCTCAGTGCACCGAGAGGCCTCTGTTGTTGTAATGAGCACAGGGAGAGGGAAGTGCCGGGGTGTCTGTGTCATCTCCTGGCTCGGGGCACCTCGGCGCTGGAGCACCCACAACAAGTCCCGCGTTGCTGCTGAGCATTTTCACCTGCAGAATGGGCTAGAAGTGCTGCTTTGGCAACCCCTCACAGCTGAAGGGCTCACAGGTCTGGAGGGCCATCCCAAATCCCATATCCTAGTCCTGGTGATGAGGGATGCGCCGAGACATTCACAGGGCCCTGGCTGCCCGAGGAAAATGTCAGAATGTCCCTGGGTCTGGCACTGAGGGCTCAGGCACGAGGTCATCAAGTGGGAGACCTTGCAGGGCTGCAGGGGATTGCTGCTGAAGAGCAGAGACACTGCAGCCAAGCCTCAGCAGAACCAGAGTTCCAGAGGCTCTGTTCCCACTTTGTTCAACCCAAAAAGCTCATCACCTCATCCTACCATTGCATTGGCCCTTTTCCTGGGATCCTGCAGACCCGGGGAGCTCCTTTGGGCACAGGGATCACGGGGCTGGACCTGGCAGAACTCGGGGACACCGCAGCTGGGGGTGCAGGATGGACAAAGCATTTCATTAATCCTTAACACAGTCAGGCAACCCTCAAATCCCTCCTGAAGAAGCTCCTTGCTGCCCTCAAATCCCTCCTGAAGAAGCTCCTTGCTGGCCTCAAATCCCTCCTGAAGAAGCTCCTTGCTGCCCACAGGCACGGCAGGGTCAGGCTGTGCCGTGCAGGAGGAGGGTTAAAGTCCTTGACTGTGCTCACAGTGACTGCAGATGCTGCTGCTCACAGGCACCCCCAGCCTATTTTAATATCTCACGGCAATGAGCTCTGCAGCTTAACCACAGGCTGGAGAAAAACTCGTATCGGTTCGGAATTTACTGCCTTTTAATTTCCTGCATTATGATTTTCTGCATTTCCTCAGTTTAATTTCTTGCAATCCTTATTTACTTATCGCTGTCCAAGAGCAGGTCTGGGGTCTATTTTTCTTGCTGCTGAGACCAAAACTACCACCCAGCCAGCAATTCCTGCAAATCTTTGCAATACATTTGCACTTTCAGCACTTTTTTTGTCATCCCCCACCAAAAAACCACCAACCCCCCCTTCCAAAAAAAACCAAGAAAACCACTGAAACAACCCACACCAAAAAAAATCACAGCAAGGAAGTGAAGGAATATTGGACAATCCCAAGTAAAGCCCTGCAGATCAGCTTCTGAAGGTGAGTGCAGAATTAGAGTTTCTGCTTAAGACACTCCTGTTTGAGGACCAAAATGCAGAAACTGGGGGTGCAGGGGGTGTTTTGAGCAGACACAACACTGCGAGGACCTGTATTGAGAGCCATCGGTGTCAGGCACCAGCTGCCCCTCACTCCTCCTGCTCTCTGCATCACCA
This sequence comes from Coloeus monedula, assembly GCF_965178545.1. NCBI lineage: Eukaryota > Metazoa > Chordata > Aves > Passeriformes > Corvidae > Coloeus > Coloeus monedula. The sequence goes on along the minus strand of NC_138804.1, from coordinate 5,536,316 downwards.
TCACCACCCAGGGTCCCTCCTTTCCTCAATGTTAATAGAGGAGCACAAAGTGGTGAACTCAGGGTCATCTGTCTTGGTGCCACGTTGTCCCAGTGCCCTGGAGCACAGCAAGGGGCTGGGTGCCCACCGGGATGGTCCAGGGCACAAGTGAGTGGTGGCACAAGGGTGGCACAGCCAGGGCAGCCAGGAAATATCTTAAATTCGTGGTCACATTATTTGCCACGGCCCCAGGGCTGCCAGAGCTCCAGAAGCGTTTGGACAACGCTCCCAGGCACAGGGTGGGATTGTTGGGGTGTCTGTGTAGGGCCAGGAGCTGGACTGATGATCCTCCCTACTCAGGATATTCCATGATTCTGGGATTCTGGGACTGTGAGCTGCCACGAAGATGCAGATTTGGCTGGGCTGAGGAGCAGGTCCTGGATGCTGGTAAGGAAGATGAGGGTCTCCTGCCGAGCACTGTGACACTTTGCTAAAGTGTTCTGAGAGCTCTTCCTTCCCAACCCAGGCAGCTAATGGCTGGTTTATGTCCTGAAGCATGAGGGTTTAGGTCCCCTGCAGATTTTTATCCCATTTAATGTAACTGTAGATATCCTCTGTATTCATACAAATGAATAATCCTTTCGGAATCCTTCTAAGCACTTTGCCTTAGCAGGCTGGATGTTATTAATCATAATGCTCCGCACTTAGACAGCATTTTACCTATTCACAGCGCTGAACAAACACTGCCTAATTAACCCTCCCCATGCCAAGGGAGGTGATTATCACCCTTGCTGTTTGGGTCAGGGGAAGTAGCACCAAAAGTGACAGTGAGTGGGGATTTGGGGTCAGGGCTGCCTCTTTCTCCTCTTTTGCTGTGGCAGTGGGCACAGGTCATTCTCTGTGGCTATAGACCTACTGAAAACTTCAATTTCCTTCCTGAGAATTCATATAATCAGGGAATGGTTTGGGTTGGAAGAACCTTAAAGCTCATCCAGTTCCAGCTTCCACCAGGGACACCTCCCACTATCCCAGATTACTCCAAACCCTGTCCAGCCTGGCCTTGGACACTGCCAGGGATCCAGGGGCAGCCACGGCTTCTCTGGGCACCCTGTGCCAGGGCCTGCCCACCCTGCCAGGGAAGGACCTTCCCCTGATATTTAATCAAATCCTACTCTCTGTCAGTGTGAAGCCACCTCCCCTTGTCCTGTCCCTACGTGCCCTTGTGAAGTGTCCCTCTCCCTTTTTCTTGTAGAATTCTGGGACATCATCATTTCATTCCCCTCCAACCGACTGGCTTTTTGCACTGGAAGTGCAGAGAGCTGAAAACTAGAACTAAAAGCACTTAATTAACTAAACAGAAATCAGCATTGCGAAAACCGAGATCTTCTTGGGGGCAATTTTTGTCTCGTCAAAGCAATGGGGAGTTGGGGTGGGTGGAGGGAGGTGCCACCAGAGCAGCTCGGGCTGGGTTTGCTGTGCAGCCACCACCAGCAGCAGGGGAATAGTGATGATGATAATAATAATAATAATGATGCTAACGATAATATTCCTGTGCCTGGCTTCCCCGCAGCATCCTGCACAGACGGATCCCAGAGCACATTAGAAATGGGGTTGCTGCTGACACTCCTCCTGCTCAGGCTGGGTTGTCACAAACGCCACACAGCTGAGAGCCAGGCTGGGCACGAGGCAGCTGCCAAGTGCCTCCGGTGTCCCCTGGGGGGACCGAGGCTCCGGAACACCTCCAGCAGGGCTGGCACAGCGCAGCAGGGCTGGCACAGCCCGTGTCACACTCTGCTGATGAGGGACCTCGCACCCCTTCCATCTGTGGCTGCTCCACTCCCAGGTGGCCCATGGTGCTGGGGACGAGTCTCACCCTCCCATTGCTCTTTGCCCCATCACACACAGGGTTAATTAACCCTTCCTCTCCCAGGGATAAGGCCCAAGGGGTGAGGAGGGAGCACCCCATGGCCAGGACACCGGGAGCTCATCTGTGGGGCCAAACCTTCCCTAACTGTGAGGTCCTCATGGCAGGGGGAAACAGGAGGGGCAGGGCCTGTCCCTCCAGATCAAGAGAGGAGCTGGCATGGGTGGTGCCACCAGGGTGCACGGCCTGGGGCTGGAGGACAGGAATCAGGGGTGGGGGGTAAATCCTCTTCACCCTCAGTGGGCAGGGATGTGCTCCTCCTCCCTGTTAATCTGTCATGGAAAGAAGAATCCCCCAAAGGACAGTGCCCAAAGGGACAGTGCCCAAAGCAGAGTCCCCAAAGGTCAGCCCCAAAGGTCAGCCCCAAAGCACAGTCCCCAAAGCACAGTCCCCAAAGGTCAGCCCCAAAGGTCAGCCCCAAAGCACAGCCCCAAAGCACAGTCCCCAAAGGTCAGCCCCAAAGCACAGTCCCCAAAGGTCAGCCCCAAAGCACAGTCCCCAAAGGTCAGCCCCAAAGGCCAGCCCCAAAGCACAGTCCCCAAAGGTCAGCCCCAAAGGACAGCCCCAAAGCACAGTCCCCAAAGGTCAGCCCCAAAGCACAGCCCCAAAGCACGGTCCCCAGAGGTCAGCCCCAAAGCACAGTCCCCAAAGGTCAGCCCCAAAGCACAGTCCCCAAAGGACAGCCCCCGTTCTGGGCTCCCCGTGACGCAGGATTCTTGAGATAAATCCTGTAAGCTGAGCCCTCTGACCAAAGGGTCACCTTGAACTCCCTGGAGAGCCTGTAGAGGCCAGGAGGCACCTCCAGAGTGGGGTCACCTGCCTCACCACAGGGGCCACCTGAGGAGGTGAATTCCTCTTTGGAGGAGCTCCACTGCCTTCAGAGGAAGCCACACTACCACTTGGACATGTCATTTTTAGGCCCTGAATTGGAAGGGTCTGGAGAGTCCATCCTATGAGGAGCGGCTGAGGGGGCTCAGCATGGGAAAAGGAGGCTCGGGGGAGACCTCCTGGTCCCTGGGCTGCCCTTGTCTGGCCACCTTGGCAAGCAGGTCACGGGCATGGCTCGTGCAGCAGGGAGGACAGGGCTCCTTGCTCATCAGACTTCACCTGTGGGCAGGTGGCCAGCTGAGCCCAAAGTGCCCATTACTGCCCAGCTGCAGCCCTCGCTGTGCAAACAGGCAGCCGTGTCCAGCCAGGTAAATAAAATGACGCTGCAGCAGCGCCAGAGCCGGCTCGGCGCAGCACAGGGACGGGGGATTGTGAGTCGGGACAATCACAGGTGGAGATCACACCTTGGGGGATGCTCCGTGCCCCCCTGGAGGGAGGCAGCAGCGTGGATTGCACTCCGATATCAGGGGCTCAGGGAGCATGGTGGGTCTGCCCCTCTTCCCCCTTATCTCTGCCCTCCTGCCCTTATCTCGCCCGAGTGCTCCCACACCAGGACACATTCCCACGTTCCCGGTGTCATTCCTGTGCCTGGCAAAGTGATGGATGAACCCCCCTGCTCGTGCTGCTGATGGAAACCCAGCCCAGGCAAGGGCCAACAGAAACACTCCTGAGTCAAAAGGGATGCTGTGATTTCACTGCGGGAGCTGGAATTCCCAGCACCTGCCATCCCTGCCTCGCTCTCTCTGGATGAGGAGAGGGGCTGCACTCACAGCTTGGTGCCTGCACGGGAGCCGGGTGGGGAGGACGCTCTGCAGGGCCCAGCCTGGAGCACGAGCTGCTTTCCCTGGGCCCGAGGGTGGCTGAGAGAGAGGAAAAGCTGCTTGTGGGGCTTTGTGTCCTGCAGCAAAGGGGGGTGTGCTGTCACAGGGATGAGTTCCCGCTCTCTGAGGGGCTCTGAGGATGTTCCCTTTGCCTCTGGCACCCGAGGAGTGCTGAGGCTTTGCTTGTTCCCTGCCATGGCTGGGAGATGAAGAATTGCCTTCCCAGGGTCTTTTCCTTTTTCCTTTTTCCTTTTTCCTTTTTCCTTTTTCCTTTCCCCTTCCCTTCCCTTCCCTTCCCTTCCCTTCCCTTCCCTTCCCTTCCCTTCCCTTCCCTTCCCTTCCCTTCCCTTCCCTTCCCTTCCCTTCCCTTCCCTTCCCTTCCCTTCCCTTTCTCTTTCTCTTTCTCTTTCTCTTTCTCTTTCTCTTTCTCTTTCTCTTTCTCTTTCACTTCCCTTCCCTTCCCTTTCTCCTTCACTTCCTTTCCCCTTTCCTTTTCCCTCTTCCTTCCCAGACACTGGAATGCCAAGGCACAAGGAGTTTTGCCAAGGGCTGGAGTGTCTGTGACCCTTCAGGCAGCCCTTTGCTGTCCCATCCCTGGCAGCTCCCTGAGCCAAGTGCCCAAGGTGCTGTGTGTGCTCCAAATACATCCCAGAATGGTTTGGGTTGGGAGGGACCTTAAAGCCCACCCAGTGCCACCCCTGCCATGGGCAGGGACACCTCCCACTGTCCCAAGCTGCTCCCAGCCCTGTCCAGCCTGGCCTTGGGCACTGCCAGGGATGAGGAGCCCACAACCTTCCACGTTCAAACCTCTGCCTCCTTTGCAATGTGACCTGAGGGAGGTTGCTGTCCTGTGCCTCAGTTTCCCCAAGTGATGACATGGGTGGCTGCTCTGCTCTGCATTCCAGAGGCTTGAAGGAAAAACCCTTTGCAGGGAGCAACAAAACAGAAGCTCATGGGGTTTGGCAATGGTGCTTCCGTGTCATTCCACATCCATGCCAGGGAATTTGATTGGGAAGCCTGCACAAGGGAGAAATCCCCTCTCCCCCTTGGCTGCTTGGTTGTTTCCCTGGGAGAGCTGTGGAAGGTGATGGATTGCTCGGGAGGGAAGGCAGTGGTGCCCTTTCTGTTTGTGTGGAGTGTGTCTAATATACTGATATATGCCGCATTCATCCCTTTTAAATATAAATCAATACGCTGCTGTATTTCACACGGGGAGCGGGCGCGGGCTGGTCAATGTGCAGTGAAAATGTCTTCATTCCCCGGGGTGCCCCTGGCTGGCCTGGAGGGCTGCAGCTCACAGGCACCCAGGGACAGCAGACGTGCTCAGGCTTTTCCAGAGAGCTGTGCCAAGCACCCAGCGAAACCACAGCACGGCTTTCCTTGTGTCCTGGCGCTGCCAAGATCCTGAGCAGCAGCAGCAGCAGCAGCACGGAACCAGCCCCACGCCTGCCCTGCTGCACCCTTGGGAACCAAACTGGCCCAGGATATGGGACCAGACCGCTCATCCCAGTCCCTGCTGGGCAGCCTGGGGCTGAGCAGCAGCTCAGATCAGGCCAGCAGTGTCTGCTCACAGCCCAGAAAGCCAACGGTGTCCTGGGCTCGTCCCCCAGCGTGGGCAGCAGGAAAGGGGGGATTCTGCCCCTCTGCCCTGCTCAGGTGATTCCCCACCTGCAGAGCCACCTCCAGCTCGGAGGCCAACAGCAGAAGGATGTGGAGCTGCTGGAGAGAGTCCAGAGGAGGCCCTGGAGATGCTCCTGGAACCTCCTGTATGCAGACAAGCTGGGAGAGCTGGGGGTGCTCAGCTGGAGAGGAGAAGGCTCCAGGGAGAGCTGCGAGCCCCTGGCAGGGCCTAAAGGGGCTCCAGGAGAGCTGCAGAGGGACTGGGGACAAGGGATTCAGGGCCAGGAGCCAGGCAATGGCTTCCCAGTGCCAGAGGGCAGGGCTGGGTGGGATCTTGGGCAGGAATTGTTCCCTGGCAGGGTGGGCAGGGGCTGGCATGGAATTGCCAGAGCAGCTGGGGCTGCCCCTGGATCCCTGGCAGTGCCCAAGGCCAGGCTGGACATTGGGGCTGGAGCAGCCTGGCACAGTGGGAGGTGTCCCTGCCCATGGCAGGGGAGGGAACAGGATGGGATTTAAAGTCCCTTCCAACCAAATCATTCCACGATTCCACTGTTCCCTGCCCTGGTCCCGTGGATGAGGGCTCTGTGTTTGCGGTGCATGACCCGGGGTGTGATGCTCAGGCTCAGCCCCTCACGCTCTGCAGGAGGAGTCAGGGCCTCACCTGCACTTCTATCTGAGCTGTTGGTCCCTCCATCCTTGCCCAAAGCTCTCCAGGTGCCAGGACCTTGGGTATAGTGCATTTGTGGATCTGGGCCATCCTTTCTCCAGAGTCCGTATCCCTTTCATCCTTCAGCCCTTTCAGCTCATCCTGCAAAAGCCCCCTGGGCTCAGGCTGCGGCACAAGAAGCCCCCAGTCCCAGGGCACACCCCAGCCAGCCGTGTTCTCACAGTCTAGGAGCTCTGGGCTCAGCTGGGTGAGCCCCAGGGATGAAAATCACCCTGGACCCGGCACAGAGCAGAGCAGGGACTCAGCTCCTCCTGCCAGACTCATTCTGGCTCCAATAATCTGTGCAATAAATTCAAATTCTCTTCTCTGGTTTCCTGCCTGTCACTCCTGTCTGTCCATGCCCACACTGGCACTCGCAGGTGACCCCAGCAGAGCTCATGGGGGTCAGCAAAACCCTGTCCACAGGGCAGGGATGGAGCCAAATGATGCCTCCAGCCACATCCACTCCTTCCTGCTCCTTATCCTGCTGGCAGCTGGGCAATAGCACTGCTGCTGCTATGGGTGAAAAAAAAAAAAAAATAAAATCAACTCCTCACAATTGCAAAATGGTTGCAGATCCAAGGACTGCTAATTATACAACAGTTTCAGATCTGGGCTATTATTTATGATCAAAAAATGTCAATTTGTATAGACTCCAACATTTCACCTACTAAAAAGCTCACCCATTAATTCATGTTGCATTTAAATGTTCATTTTAGGCCAGATTTCTCTGGTTAATGCACACGATTCTCTTTCAAGTCCTTTGGAAGCCAGAGTTGAAGTTGAAAAGGAGAAGTGGCCCCTTTTCTGGAATCTTCTACTGAGAGAAAAAAAAAAGTTCATTATCTCTCAATATTTTATTAATAATCAATTTCTTATGATTATTTTTTTAATGAGATGTCATTACATAAGTGCCCTCATTTTCTGGAGTGCATGTGGTATTTGTAAGAGCCCACGATAGAGTTTGCATGAATAATTCCCATTCAACTGACTATTCCCAAACTGTTCCCTTCAATCCTCGGCTGTTTATTACTGAGGATGTGTGCTTGGCCACTCCACTTGTGGGGCATTATTGCTAATTGGGTGAGTGGTGTTCGACAGCCCAGACAGATTCGGGGTTAGTGGGTAGCACAGAGGGAAGAACGCAGCCACCAGGTGGAAATGTGGATAAAATCTCAGATCTGGGAGATTTCGGGATCAGGAAATATTTCCCTGAATCTCTGGGGGTCGTTTGAGTGGCACAGCAAGAAATCTGCTCCCCCCTGGGCCAGGGGAGTGGGACCAGGAGTCCTCTCTGCAGCAGCGACTCCAGGAGAGGGGACTTGATAACCAGGGCCAGATTTCCCTGCTTGACCTGAAGTAAAGGGGAAAAACACCATTTAAGGGATTGGATCCTTTCAGGACTGTGTGACCCAAGCAACAATAAAATAAAATCAAGCCCAGGATGGATTTCTGAAGGCACAGATCCCCTCGGCACGGCGTGAAGCAGCTGCAGCTGTGCCCGGGAGTGTCTCGAAAAGGAAAATCAAATCCAGTTCTGCAGGGCATGGGGCAGGTTTTTGGGGTCAGGGAGCTCCTTCTGAGCCCAGCTGAGGCTGGGCTGGATTTCAGTTCATTTTTCACTGAGGGTGAGGTTTCTCCATTCGGGGCAGAAGCCAACGATCCTGTGCTGGCTGTTCTGACACCAGGTCAGGAACCTCTGGATCATCTCCCTGAGCCAAAACCACCTGCTGGGAGACAGCTCAGGAGCAGGGCCAGGATGAGGCACATCCCTGGGACAGTGGCACATCCCTGGGACAGTGGAACATCCCCGGGACAGTGGAACATCCCCAGGACCAGGGCTCAACCCCAGGATAAGGGCACATCCCCAGAACGATGGCACATCCCCAGGACAAGGGCTCATCCCCAGGACCGTGGCACTTTCCCAGGATGAGGGCACATCCCCAGGATGACAGAACATTTCCAGGACGATGGCACATCCCCAGAACGATGACACGTCCCCAGGACGATGGCCCAGCGTGCCCGGTGAGGATCTGCAGAGCGGCTGGAGGTGGGAGGGAATCCCTGCATTCCTGCAGGGAGGGGGAAGGAGCCGTGGGTGATAAGACCCTGGCAGCGTTCAATAAGTCTCCGAGCCTGCTGCCTAAGTGAGATGTTGACAGAAACAAAAGAAACCCCGTTAGGAAATCTCTCCCCCTCCTGGAAGAGGGAGAGGGCTTTCTTGGAGGGGGGAGAGGAACGTTTGCATACATTTCAAGGCTCAGCCAAAATACAAAGTGCTTTTTGTGAACGCAAGAGAAAAGGACGTGAAGCAGGCAGAAGAGGAGGAGGAGGAGAAGGGGAAGGATGCCTCAATACAAAAAAGCTTAGCCTGATAAAATATTTAGGACGGGCTCACACATCAGAATATTAATGCTCTGCATTCCTTGTGCTTGCACTCTGTTGATCTTCATTCTCCAGTGACCTTGTTTACAGTATCTGAATTTGCAGTCTGCATTTTAATAAGGCCCTGAGAGAAGGTCTGAGACACAGCGCCTCACTGAACCAACTTCAAAACCCTGCTCCGACTGGTTGGAATTCTGGAGGATGGGATGCGGCTCCGGGGTGCCTGGTGCCCTCCGAGGACAGAGCCTCCGGAGAGCCCACCCCGGAGCAGCCGCCGCCGCCTCGGACCGGCAAACTGGGGCAGCGCGGAGAGGCTCCTCCATGCCATTAATTAATTTCCCTTCCCACCTCCTCCAAGGCTCGGTGGAAGCCTGGGCTGCCCCACAGGGTGCAGCCAGCCCCCGCACAACGGCTGGTCCCCTTCTCTTCCTCCTGCCATCGCCAGGTGACCCCTGGACATCGACCGGCCGCTCCCCACGGGCTCTGCCAGCCGCAGTTAAGCAGCTGCGAGTGCCAGGGAGCCACGGTCCCCTCGGCAGGCAGCGCGGCGGGCCGGAGGCAGCCGCCGTCCCCTGCAGCGCCTGGAGAGCGACGCGTGTTCCCGGACCTGAATTGCCTAATGGGCTGTGAAGGGTCTCAGCAGGCAGAGCCCAGCCTCGGGGGGATGTGGGGGAGATGGAGCAGGCAGCGTGTTTGTCACATCTGCTCCCTGCTCCTGCCGAGAGGCTGCCGGGGCTGGGGAGGGCAGGGGGAGCCGGGAGCCCGCCCGGGGGATGCGCCAGCGCCCGGCTCTGCCCGCCCGGGGCTGGCAGGGTCCGAGCGGGCTGAGCCGAGCTCTGGGCACGGGACTGCGATGGCACGGGGCCATCCTGCGCCGGTCCCCATGCCGCTCCGGTCCCCGCCCCGCTCCGGTCCCCGTCCCCCCAGCAGAGGGTGGTGGCAGCCCGTGGACACGCCAGGGCTGGCTAGCGCTGGAGACGAGCAAGAACATCCCGGGCTGTGGATTCGGCTGGCGGTGTCCGGTGTCCTGCACAGCTGCTGGCAGCTCCCGGGAAGCCTCGCTGTCCCCAGGGACAGCCCTGCCCTGTTTGTCCCGGGAGAACGCGCTGCGAGGTTGGTGCGGTGCCCGGGCACGGCACGGTGTGCCCACGGAGGCACCGCAGCGCTGGGAAGGAGCAGCAGAACAGCAACAGGGCCTCCGGGGATTTTGGAACAACCTCCTTGAAAGCAGATCCTGGAAATGAGCTTGGTGCCAGTCACACCCCCTCAAATACCCAAAGCATTCAGAGGGCGGGGAGACTCTTCCCTTATCCCACCCCACTCGCGCTGGGTTTCGGGGCACCCTTCCCTTATCCCACCCCACTCCTGCTTGGTTTTGCTTTCAGAAGAACCAGAAACGTCCCACGATCTGCAAAGGCAGCCAGGCTCCCTCCCCCTCACCGCCCACTCTATCTCTCCTCTCGCTGCCCCCGGGCTGGTTTTGTGCCGTGCCATGCCTGGGGTGTCGCCGTGGTGTCACAGGCAGGGGACTGTGGGCAGCAGCGTCCTAGAAAGGCGCTCCAAGGTATGCCACAGCATGGGCACCATGCCAGGAGCGGGAGGCAGGAGCGAGTTTGTGTCCACACAGCACTTGGCACGTTTTTACTCCAACATAAATCATGGAATCGTGGAATATCCTGAGCTGGAAGGGACCCACGAGGGTCAAAGGACACCTCCTAGAGGAACTCAGCTAAATGAGTGAATCCTCATGGAGACTCTGGGAGGGAAAGGAGGATGGGGATGGTTTTTTCTGTTTCACAGATGGGAAAACACAATCCATAGGCTCTGGTGAAGCAAAGGTGGGAATGTGGAGCAGGTTCCTTCCAGTGTTACCTTTCTCACCTCGGCATCCACAGGCCCAGCAGCCAGCCGGGTGTTCCTGCCCCTGCACAGTCTCCTGGAGGAGATCGTCCCTGCTCCAATCCTGCTTTTTCCTGGAAAAAGCTCCTCAAGTTTCTCCCCTTTGACTGCTCACAGAGGAAGAGCTCAGGGCAGTGCAGCACCATCCTGAGGAGTCACACGACCCTGTGGCACCGGGGTCCTCTCCTGGGGGGTGGTCACGAGCTCCACTGCCTGGTGCTTCTTCCCTGTGAAAAGGGAGGAGCTTGGGAGGCTCCAAGGGCTACACCAGAGCACTGAGATCTCCAGCAAAGCGGGGAAAACGTGCAACTCCAGCTCAGGACTTGTTCACTGCCCTGACAGAGGTTCAGAGATTATTTTCAAGAGCAATTTGTTCCTCCTCCTGAGTGACCTTTCTTCCTTCTCTGAAGAGCTGCAGGCACAGACGTGCTCTGTCCCCATCTCTGCTCAGCATGTCCTGCCTGGCTGGGGTTTGTGAGCAGCTCCAGTGCGGGCTGGGCAAGTCTGGCCCTGCAGCTCTTTCCTTCCTGGGCAGCTGCTTGCTCCGTCCTTGTCACCTGCTCCCCTCCCACCACTTGTTTTTTTTTAGGATGCCTGAATTGAACTTGAATTCCAAACCATCACATAAGAGATCCTGGGCATTCGCTGGTAGTTCTGGAGGGAATTTCCCCCAGCACGATCCTCGCCAGACACACCTGGCTGCAGGAGACCTTCCTGAGAGCTGCCAAGGGCTGAGCTGCATGTCCCCATCATGGCCAGCTCAACCAGTGAAGCTTGAGGCCGACTCCAGACCTCTTTCCCACTGTGAAATGAACCTCAGCACTTCCAAACTACATTTTAGGTAGTCCCTCCTGGACTGGGACCCACGGTCATTCTGGGGACAGACCGTCAAATCCCACCAGCCCCAGCTCTGAGGTGACCGGGAAAGACGGCAGCACTCACAGAGCTCAAGGCTGACTTTTGTTTTCCAGTTCAAAGCTTTTGGCACAGTCCCAGTCTCTCTTTCCAACTTGGCTGGGCAACATCAGAAGGCAAAGAGTGTGGCCACTCATTAAGTAAATCCCAATTCTCCCTGGGCTCTCTAGCTTGGCTGGCAACACCAAAATCCCAGGAAGGTGGGATTCCCTGGGAAAAGCCAGCTCACAGGGAGACACAGCAGGCTCTGAGGCCGGACTGTGCGCCCAGCTCACGGCATCCCCCCGCCCGCCCTGATACAGCTGCTCCTGTTGAAGGGTCTCTGCCCTGGGAGGTCCCCTTTGGGGCCACCACTTTGTCCAGAGATGCCATCTGGGGGAGCAGGATGAGGCTGCTGAGTCCCTGGGCACTGGGAGCAGGGATGTGGAGGGGAAGGCAGATGTGTCCTGGAGCCTGTGCAGGACCTTGGGCATGGAAATGTCTGTGAGGAGCTGCAGAGTCCTCACTGCACATCTGCTGAGCCCTGCGAGGCACTTTTGGGGTGCAGAGGTGCAATCTCCAGAGAAAGAGGTTCATGTAATTGGGGATATGAGGCTTTGGAGCTGCAACAGCTGGGAAATTCCCTGGCCTCTGCGTGCCTCAGTTTCCCCACCTCTCAAATGAGGCCATCAATGCATCTTCCTGCACCATTTGAGACCTTTTCCCTCTGTGGCAGCTCCCCTCCCCCCGTGACAGGGCAGAGGTTGGGCACTGGGATCAGGTCAGGCAATGCCAACCTGTCCCAGCAGCCCTGGAGCCGGGCAGGGTGGCACAGGTGCCTGTGCTGGCACAGCCTCGGGGCTCTCTCACTGTGCAGAGCTGCAGTGCAGAGGACACACAGACTCATCCCCCGCGTTTCCTTAAAGATGCCGGTCCCCTTGCCCGGCCCCGGAGTGTCAGCGAGGCTGGGCTCAGGCAGCGATGGAGCTGCAGGGCCAGATGGGCTCTGTGTGCAGCTGTCCAGCACATCTGCAGCTCAGAGCAGCAGCAAAGGGCCCTGAGCCGCTGCTGTGAGGGTCTCACCCTCGCCCCCAGCCCCTGGGAATGCCAATATCCATCAGATTGCCTAGCAGGCAGGTGGAGCTGGGAGGGGGGTGCTCCCCTCAGCCCTCCAGCACCGGCACATTCTCCAGACTGGAGCTCTGGGGACGGGGGCCACACCCAGGGACGGGTCACACCTGGCAGGGGAACAGGAAGGAGATGTGGGGTAAATCCTGAGCCCCAGCACTCTGAGGATTGCTCCAAGCCACCCCAGAGGAGGAGTTTTGGGATTTTTCCTGCTGCCTCAGGGGGATGTGATGCTCTGTGCACCCCGATATGCTCAGAGCACGCAAAGGTGCTGAGCCCCAGTGCAAGATAAAACCATTTCCATGGGGAGCCTGGAAAAATCATGGGGAGCAGCACCTTTGGGGCCTGCTGTGGGTGTGCCCCCGAGGCAGGAGGGCCAGTCCGTGGCACTGGGTCCCACGGGAGGGTCTGCCTGTGCCGGGCCCCCCTCGCCAGCTCCCAACCCCCTCCCGTCCCCACCCCGCTCCCCCGGCGCTGGCAGAGCCCTGGCTGAGGGCTGGCCGTGATTTATTTCGGAACATTTCTTGCCTGTTGAAAGCCTGACCTCAGATATGGAGAGACGACGTGGGGAAGATGTACGAGTGTCTCTCCGCAAAAGTGCATCAGAGAAATTGAGCGTGAGCTGCCATCAATCTGCCCGGGAGCCGCGGCCCCGCGCAACAGCGAGGGACGGGAGGGAGCCGCGAAGGTCACCCGGGAGCTGACTCAGCCTCCCCGCTCCTGCCATCCATCACGGCCGCGGGGAAGCGGCAGGGAGCAGAGGCTGCAGGCAATCTCCGGCTCATCCCTCATCCAGCCCCGTTCGCGGCTTCATCGGGAGCTGGAGAGGCACAAATGTCACAGGGGGCACGGTCAGTGGTGACCTTTAGGTGGCCATAACGAGCCCTGACAGGCTCGTGGGGAGAGCCGTGGCCCCGGCCGAGGGTCCTGCCCTGCGGGCCCCCAGGGGCTGGGACAAGGACGAGATGGATGGAAGGCAGGGACAGAGGTGACAGGAGGGTGTTTCCCTCTCGGTGGCTCCAGCTCGTGCAGCAGCAGCGCTTGGGTAACCTGCGGAGGGTCCCCTAAATCTGCTGAGGACTAGAAAGGAGTTGAGCTCTTCTCAGCAGTTCTTAGAGCAGCGAGAATGCAACCCAGAATCCCAGAAACCCTGAAATAAATCCCAGAATCCTTGAGGCTGGAAAAGACCTCCAAGACCATCGAGTCCAACCTGTCACTGAATCCCCCTGTGCCCTTTCAACCATGGAAAGAAGTGCCAAGTCTACCCGTGTTTTGGACACATCCAGAGATGGTGACTCCACCACTGCCCTGAGCAGCTCATTCCAAAGATTAACTCCTCTTTCAGTGAAGGAATTTTCTGTAATATCCACCCTGAGCCTGCCCTGGCCCAGCCTGAGGCCGTTCCCTCTCCTCCTGTCCCTGTTCCCTGCCAGCAGAGCCCGACCCCCCCGGCTGCCCCCTCCTGTCAGGGACTTGTGCAGAGCCACAAGGGCCCCCCTGAGCCTCCTTTGCTCCAGGCTGAGCCCCTTTCCAGCTCCCTCAGCCACTCCTGGGGCTCCAGCCCCTTCCCAGGTCCATCCTCTTCCCTGGACACACTCCAGCCCCTCAATCTCTCCCCACCCTTTATCCCAGCTCCCACCAGAGATCAGCAGAGATCTCAGCACCATGGGGAGGAGAAGCCCAGTCCCTCCCCTGGCCTGGATCCAAGCTGGTCACCTTCAGCTCGCAGCAAAGAGCACCTCCAAAGGGTTTTTCTCTGCAGATGATGAGGGACGATTAACACCACATCCCATCACAAGATTTCCGGAGTTCTGGAGGGACCTGAGTGTGAGCCTCAGACTTCTGGTGAGTGTCTTTGGAAAAGTTCTAAAGAATCCACCTGCAAAATCATTTGGTGGCTTCTGCCAGGTGCCTGCGCAGTGACAGGCACAGGGATGCTGCTGTGGATCTGGCCCCAGATTACCTTAACAACTCTGCAGACTGGGAGCTCTGAGAGTAATTGATTCTCCACTTCATTAGTTAAACTGAAAAAGGAATTAAGAACTACCGAGGGTACGGCAAAGTGGTTGGCCAAAGGCTTGTGCTGAGAACAGGTAAGCTTATTTACCTTTTGTTTTTAGCAGAGGGGAATGATTTTGAAAAGAAAACAATAGGATTTAAAGTGGAGAATCACGACCTCATTACTTTTCAGAATTTCCTGTTGCTAAATTGATTCAGGTTTTCTGTTACTTTACAGAGTTTTGAAGACAGATTCAGTCACAGCAAAACAGATTTATTATTATTATTATTTTATTTTTCTGGTGAATAAACTATCCAGCCAAAAGAAGCCTCACAGCTGCCCGCAGCTGGCTGTTGGTAGAGCCAAGAGGCTCCTAATTCACAGAGGACCTCTGAAAAGCCTTACCTCTGGTTTTGTTCCATGCTCCAGAGCACTGGTGAGTAACAAGGTAATTCCCCAAGGGTCAGGTCAGGGGGACATCACCGCACCCACCCCTGAGCCTGGAGGAGGGTCTGGCTCCAGGGGTTGAGGTTAAGTGGGAGGGAAGTGCACAGAACTACCCAGAGGAGGACACTGCATCTTCCAGGGGTCTTGTTGGATGGGACTGAGGAACCTGAGGAGCTCCCGGGTGGAGGGAGGGGCTCTCACACTGTGGTTGTTCATCCCATGGAGAACGTGGAGAGAGAGCCCCGGAGGGGACATTCCAGGCAGGTCAGGTCAGGGAGGGGCAGCTCCTGCAGGGACACAAATTGTTCCCAGGTCACCTCTGGGAGGTGTGGAAAACCCTCCTTGGTTCCTGCTCCCACCTCTGCACTTTTGTTTCCCACAAAGCCATGAGGAGCAGCTGAGGGCTCTTGGAATGTTCAGCTGGAGCAGAGAACTCCAGGATCTGTGGCTCCTCCCGAGGGGCAGCTCCGATCTCTGCTCCTGGGACAGGGACAGCACCCAGGGAGCGGCTGGAGCTGGGCCAGGGCAGGCTCAGGCTGGAGAGCAGGGAAAGGTTCTTCCCCCAGAGGCTGCTGGGCACTGCCCAGGCTCCCCAGGGAATGGGCACGGCCCCGAGGCTGCCAGAGCTCCAGGAGCGTTTGGGCAGCGCTGCCAGGGATGCCCAGGGTGGGGTTTGGGGTGTCTGTGCAGGGCCTGGGGCTGGAATTGATCCCTTGTGGATCCCTTTCCACTCAGGGTGTTCTGTGGTTCTGTGTAATTTACTGTGTAATTAATTAATCCTTTGTGCTGCTGCACATCCTCCATGGTGGAGGGTTCCCCTCCCTCAGCGTGGATGTCTCTGTCATGTGTCAAAGCACAAACGAAGCTGAATCTCCTCTCTACTGACACTGCAGGGACACCAGGACCTCCAAAAAGCACCGTGGCCCTGCAAGAGGCACTGAGATGCTCTGGAGGCCTCAGCTGATTTCCACAGGGGAGAAGAGCACTTGGACCCACCTGAGCTTCCAAGGCACCTTTGCCAGGCAGGGAATTGCCCAGGAGCCCAGCCCTGGTCTGACTGCCCGGGTGCTGTGGCCAGGACAGGCTGTGCTGGGGAGATCCTGGCTCCTCCTGCACCTGCAGGATCCCGGCTCCTCCTGCACCTGCAGGATCCCGGCTCCTCCTGCACCTTGGGGATCCCAGCTCCTCCCGTGTCTCTCTCTCCCGGAGCTCCGCCGGCTCCCGGGGCTGCGAGGCAGATTGAGCTGTTTGTTTTGCCTTGTCTGTCTCTTTATGCATCCCCAAGTCCCCAGTGACTCCGACAGCAGCTTCCAACACGGAAGGCATCCTTGTTTTCATATATCTGTTAAATAAAATGTCAGCAGGTGACAACACAGCCTTCGCTGGTGCTGCTCCATAATTTAACTGAGTTAAGAAGGGATCAGAGCCTGGCACCACATTTAGATTTAGAACCTGGCCTGGGCTCTATTTGATACAGACCCCAGCGTGCAGAGACAACCTGTCCATGCCCAGGCTTCCTTCTGCACTGCTTCAATCTGTGCTGATCAACTCTCACGTGCAGGAGGACAGCACCATTCAGGTACCCTGGTGTGCCGGTTTGGACAAATTTGGAGGAAAAATATCCTCTGACAGAAGGCAGGTCACAACCAGCCCTCCCCCACCAGGTCTGGGGAAAAAATAATTTTCCTCGGAGGAAAGTGAAAGAGATAAAAAACCTATTTATTTAACAAACACACAGGAAAAGGATAATAATGCTAAATCATAAAACATCTCACTTTGGAGAGAAACCTGGGAGGATTTCAGAGTCCTTCTGTTGCTGTGGTCTCTCTCCTCCTCGTGGGAGCTGGGTCGGTGTGGGCCCACCTCCGGGGCCTCGGTGGAAAATTCTCCCAATGTGTTCTGATGTTGAAACAGTCCAGAAGAGAAGAAGGGAAAAAACTGAAGTCCCAGGAAAACAAAGTTCAACTCTCGGTCTCCCTCTGGAGAAAAGGAGCCGAAAGCTGGCTGAAAAGCAAGCAGGGCACTTCCTCTGCTCTTGCTGCTGCAGAAGCAGAGGAGTGTGCATCTGTGTCCTTCAACAACTGCTTTCAAAAGTTCACTCAATTTGTTTTCCTCTCCCCCCTCTCAGGCTCACTTTAAAGGCACAGAAAGGCACAAAATTAATTTCTGGGCATAGAGCAGCAATAGGGGATACACATCATAAAGTGACCCCAAGACACCTGGCCTGGCACAGGTGGGGCCGGTGGGCACTGTCACCCCTCCAGGCACTGCCACCTGGACAGCTGAGCCTGAGGAGCAGGGATGAAGAAGTGTTGGAGGCTTTTACCACCACCAAAGGTTTTACCACCACCACCACCGTGGTTTTTACCACGACCAAAGGCTCATTTTTCCCTCTCACCCATCCCAGCTCTGTTGCTGGCAGAAGCCATCCCACCCTTCCTGGTGACACAGTTCATCTGAAATCGGGGCTGCACAGCCTGGGCCTTCCCCTTGGACGTTTGAATTTTAAAATGGTGCTCACAGAACCACCCAGAACCCGACCCATTCACTAAGAACGTTCCCTGTGCTGGCACAGAGGGTGGGAACTCGCAGCCCGCGCCCCTCTCAGCAGCTGCAGACCTGTTTGCAGGGTCTCATCCCGAGCAGCAGCACTGTCAATCACAGCCCATGTTCCGGGAGAGGAGACAGGTTTTCTCCTATCAAAGTGACAGGTACAAAGCCCATCCCTGACCTCTGCTCCCCCGAGCTCTGCCTAATGCTCTGCGAGATGCCCCCAGCCAGTGGTGGTCTCCAGGTGAGGATTTGGTATTGAAATCTTACATTTTATAGCTGGAATAGAAAAAGATCTGTTCATTCTGTGTGTGGGGAGTGTTGACACCACCCTCTAGCAATCCTTGCTTTCAGCTGACGCTGCTCATCACAATTAAATATGAAATTTTAAATACCAAGTTACCATGACCATGAACTTCATTTTTATTGCGGCGTATTCACATCTCTCCTTTTGTTCGTTCTGCAGCACACGAGCGGCTGGACTCCTGCCTGGTGGTGAGTGAACTGCCCTGAAATTCCCTTTAAAAACAAGCAGAGACAACCCTTTTTTTTTTCACATTTATCATTACACAGCGGGTTTGTGAAGTATCAATTAGCCGTGTTGATCTTTCCGTTCTTTAAACCACCCTGCAACCACCGCAGTGAGGGGCTTAACACAGCCCTCACCTTCCCGCATCCTCTGCAGCATGAATTCATTTCCAAACAGGTTATTTTGCAGAGCAGGAGCTGCTATTTCGCCTTTCTGAGCTCAAAGCGAGGAGCTGGGCTGGCTCTGACTCTCTGAAAACTTCTCCACGCTCTGGCCACCCTTTCTGCTCTTTCGCGGCAGATGAAAACGTGGGCTGTGCCACCCTCGGTGGCGTCAGAAGTCGTGAAACTCTGGTAAAAAGCAGTGGCGAACTGAATGCACAGTGTCTGCCACAGGCTGGAGGTGTATAAAGAGCTCTCTTTGCCAAGCTGCCCTTCCCAGGATCCTGTTGATGCAGCAGGAACAGGAGAGCATCAATCATTGGCCATTTCTCCCCGAAACTCCTCTCTGCAGGTCATGGGAAATGTCCCCCCGCGCCACACTCAGTTAATTAATTTGTGTCTCTATGCACGGCAATAATTGAGTCTCTGGTTCTTTTCCCCACGGTGCTCAGCGAGGCTCTTCTCTCCGCTGGGCTGAGCAGAGCAATGAGCCCACCTTGGCTCTGCCGTGGGCTGGGGGAATTTGGGGAAAGCTCTCAAAGTGTCCAAGGCTGGACGGGGCTTGGAGCAGCCTGGGACAGTGGGAGGTGTCCCTGCCCATGGCAAGGGGTGGGATGGGATGAGCTTTGAGGTCCCTTCCAACCCAAATCATTCCATGATTCTGTGATGATTCCAAGTCTCTCATCCCACCCCATACCAGCCCTGTGAGCTCCAGGTGGATGCTGGACATGACCTCCCCACCTGAGCACCACAGGTGCTCTGGCACTGCTGCCTGTGCTGTCTGCTTTGCCCTCCTGGGAGAAGTCAAACTGATTTCCCAAGAGCTCGTTCTGGATCCAGAGGGATCCGTCCCAGTGCGGTGTCCTGGCTCCCCCTCACAGCCTGGAATCCCTCCAAGGACCCTTTTACCACCCCCAGAATTACTGAATTCAGGCCAGGTTAGCCACAGGCTCCTCTGCATTCACCTCCTCCCTGTGCTGTGTGACAAACCCCTCCCAGAGGCCCATTCCCACGGGAAGAGCTGCTCTGCCCAGGAGCTGGTGCTGCCCTGCTTGAGTTCTCTGAGCCCTGAGAAAACCACCAGGGCCAGTCCTGAGAGCCTCTCCCTGGGCTGGTGGGCAGCAAATCCCTCCTGACCCTGCCAAGCTGCCCACAGGAGCTGCCCCTCAGCTCCCAGGAGCTGTCAAATTGACTCTCCCACTCTTTTCTTGGCTCGCTTTGCTCCTGGCTCCATGGCCAAGCTCCCCAGAGGTCACATTCCTGCTCACACCGATTTGGACCCCACAGCACGACCCTTTAAAGCAGCACAGCACTCATTCCGCTGCCACACAGGTGCGAGGTTGGACCCTTTCCTTCATCCCTTCCCGTGTCCCTCAGGAATTCCCACACAGGAGACGAAAGGAGCAAAGCACTTCGGGGACTTTTTTATGTGCAAATACGACAAAAGGAAGCAGCCGCTTTGCTCTGCCCTAAACCAAGTTTGCACTGCAGGAGAAGGAATCCTGAGGTGGGTTTGGGAGGTCCCACAGCAGGGAAAGCTGCAAAGCTGGCACTTGGGGCTGCCTGAGTCCCAACGCTGGGTGTGCCCAGAGCTGTCACCGCAGTGCAGCCCCCAGCCCCTCCTG
The DNA here is from genome assembly GCF_965178545.1 of Coloeus monedula. Classification (NCBI taxonomy): domain Eukaryota; kingdom Metazoa; phylum Chordata; class Aves; order Passeriformes; family Corvidae; genus Coloeus; species Coloeus monedula. The sequence continues at coordinate 5,516,761 of NC_138804.1, read as the reverse complement.
CGAGCAGCCAGGGGCTGTGTGCATCCAGCCCGTCGAGCTGTCACCGTCCCGCAGTGACAGACACGTTACAAGCTGCGAGACAGACAGGGCTCAGCACCCTGTCTCCTGAGCCGCGGCTCGGGGCGGAGCGGGCGGGAGGATGAGCTCAGCTTAGGCTGGAGCTGAAACCAGGCCAGGAATTACACACCCAGCCCAGCTGCCCTCTGCTCACAGCACCCACTGCAGGCCCAGGCTGCCGGGGAGGCTCCTGGCGTTCATCTCCTCAGACCTGTCCAAAGAACTCCAGCAAAACACCCCTTCGTCAGCCAAGCAGCCATCACTTCCCCAGCTCCAGGTGGGAAACGTGGCTGTGGCTGCTCTGCCTGTCCCTGTGCCCCCGAGGTGACCGTGGCTGCCTGTGACAGGTCAAGGTGGCTCAGCTGGTTGGGCAAAGCTGTGCTTCACACCTGCGGAGACATTTCAAAGGCTGCACCAGAAAATAAGGGTGTGAAAGGAGAGCAAACCTCCTGCTTTGAAACTCTGGAGTTGTTCATCCTCTGGAAAGGAAAACAGAACATGAAAACACTTCAAAGAGACCCCTCCAGCAGCCAGAGAGGAGCTGGTGTGGAGCTGCAGTGGGAACTCAGGCATCCCCAGGTGTGCGAATGCCTGAGAGTGTCCCTGCATCACAGCCACCGCGGGAATCACACTCTGTGCTGGAGAATAAAGCACAGGGCAGCTCCACACGGTCACCTCTGCACCATGTGGGATGTGCTCGGCTCTGCAGCTCCAGCCCTACCCCTTGAACCGTATCCGAGTGCAGCTGTACTGCGGGGCGAGGAGAAAATTCATTAAAACCCATCCCTCTGGAGGAACGGCACTGATATTAAGGGTCTATCAATAATGATTCACTAGGCCATGATAGCAGTGAAATTGCAGTGATAAAGGGTGACAAAATATTGTAAGATATGTGCGTTGGGGCTGTGGAGGAAATTATCTGATGTGAGACACATGTGATGATGTGCAGGGAACCAGCTGCTGCCCACGGTTAAGGGCAGAGAAAAGCACAGGGAATTCACCGCTGGTGGAACGAGGATTTACCTGGGGACTGCTCCCTCGGGATGGGGACTGACCCCGGCACAGCGCCTGCACTCCTGGGGGAGGAGCCCTCGCTCCGGCCAGACCTCCCCGCTATACCTGCAATTAATCACTAATGACTGGGGGCGAAGAGCAGCGCTCCTCCCCTCCAAACTCCTGATGTGCGGTCATTTCCCATCCAGAGCACTCCTCCGGGGACATCCCTGAGTGCCAGCAGCAGGCTTTGGGTTGCTCCTGTCACTCCCAGAGCAGGCTCCAGAACAGGACAGGCAAACCCCCGTCAGCGCCAGCTCTGCCTGTGCCAGAGCCCGCAAAGCCGGCTGGCTGCTGAGGAGCTGCCCAGCTGTGCACGGTGGGACTGGGGGCAGCACGAGGAGCCAGCCCAGCTCTCCACATCCTCCTGACAAACTCTCCCTCACCTTTTCCAGGCTGGGACACCTCGTTCCCTCTTCAAGATTGGAGGAGCCCTGAGCCGGCTCTGGCAGCAGCAGAATTTGCGGCTCCCTAGCTCTAGGGAATCCCCTGTCCCTCGAGCACTCCCCATCCCAGCAAACCCCCATTGCCAGCCCCCTGGAGCCTGCTGTCGTTACCTGCTGCCATTCCTGAGCCTTTCCCTTGGTGCTCACTTGGGATTGATGGGGCTCAGGATTGCAAGCAGTAAAAACGCGGCACGGAAACTGCAGCGCGTAAAAGCTGCCCCATAAAGAGCAAAGGCTTCTTCTCCTCCCTGGAACCTGTAAAACACCCAGTAAATCCCAGCCCCAAAGCAGCACAGAGACGTAATCCAAAAAGGCCAGGAACATCCCGTGATTAGGTGGATGTTGTGAGCGATGGTTTTAGCAGGGCCCAGTGGAGCTTGTCTGGAACTTGCTCCCAATTTGTGTGATGCGACTGGGGGGATCTCGAAATGAACCCACCTGTCCAGAAGCCTTTGCTGTGCCTGTTCCACAGCATTCAGGGAATGTGCTGCTGTTCCCATCAGGCTGAACGTGTCAGCCTGAGGCTGGCACGGGAGTCCAAGGGGGAATGGGGAAGGAGAGTGGGAGATGGGGAAGGAAAGTGCAGTGGGAGCCACGCTGCTCTCCTGCTTTCTCCTTCCCTAATGGACTCGATAATCGACTGGCAGTGGGAGTGAAAGTGCTCTGGCCAGGCAGTGCATGGAACATCTGATCCCCTGCCAGGACCTGGGGGAAGGAAACAACCCCGAGAGCCAGGGATGGAGCAGGGAGCATCCCTGAGCAACGGGAGAGCTGGGGGTGGGATGGCTGAAGGGGGCACTTCACCCTCTGCCTCTCCTGCCCATGGCAAAGATGTGCCACAGGGCTTTGCTGAAATCCCTGCCCGCCTGATCCTGGCTCACCTGTCCCACCCCACCAGTGCCAAGCCAGCAGTGCTTTGTGGAGCTCCAGGGAGGCTGGGACATGCCAGGGGGTGCTGCCAGCCCGGACACAGCTCAGAACACCGGTGCCTGCGCAGGGTGTGGAGAAATGGATGATCCTTGGAGACAGGGGCCGTGGAAAGCAACCTTTGAACTGAGGGGCCGTGCCCCCTGTGCCCTGATCCCCCTTACATAAAGCATCTGCTGAGGTCGCTGCTGTCCCCAGCTCCTCCGTGGTGGCTCCTGGAGGGCCTAAATGACATGATTATCCCTCCTTAGCAGAGCATTTCCAAAGCCCAAGGAGGGCTTTGCTCACTAATCTGGCATTCAGTGCAGATAATAGGCTTGGAGATGAAGCCCTCCTGGAGTCTATTTTAAGGTGGTTTTGTGGCTTTGTTGCCTGTCACAGCAAGAGCCATCCTGCTCCAGCACTCCGGGGACACTCTGCCACGTCACGGTCACCCTTACCCGCTGTTCCCTGCCAGAGCAGCTCCTTCCCGTGCCCATGTGCCATCCCCAGCCCCTGCACCTGCCCAGCCTTGCCAGGCTCCTGTCTCCCCCTTTCCAAAACCTTTAAGGGGTCTCCTCGGGAAGAGGGTGGAGGTGGAACAGGCATCTCCCAATCCCGGAGCAGGGCTGGGCTGAGGTGTTTGCCCAGTGAGGTGTTTGCCCCATGTCCCTGTCTTCAGTGGGTCACCCTGGCAGGGGTGCCCTGTCCAGCCCTGTGAGGTGGCCTGAGCCAAGGGGCTCCACACTGCCAGCCAGGAGTTCCCTTGATTCGGGAAATTCCTTATTTAGGGCGATAGCTGAGGCTATTTCGGAAGGGAGGCTCCCTCCAAGGCCAGCTGGGGCCACACTGTGCCCCACCCCAGGGCAGCACCCACACAGGGGGGCAGGGCAAGGGAGCCCAGCCTCCCTGGCATCCAGAAGCACCTGCGATGTGGGCACTCCTCTCCTCCACGGTACTCTCCAGCCTTTTCCCGTCCCTGTCCCCCTCTCAGACACACGCCCCCACCTTGCTTCTCGGGCTCGCCCCGCATTTCAGGTCACCGCACCCAGCCGGAGAAGGGCCACAGCCAGGGGACATGTCCGGGTGGGTGCTGTGCCCCCGCGCCCCGGCTCCCGCAGCTCCGGGCGCTGCGCAGTCGGGATTTCCGAGCGCAGCCGATGCGTTCGCAGCAGCGTGCGGGAGCCCGCGGCCGGCTCGGCTCGGCTCGGGGGTGACCAATCCTCCCTTTCTGCTCCGCTGGGAGCCGCTGGGAGCTCACCCAGCGGGGGAATTCAACGCAGACTCCCCATCAGGGACAGTCTGCCCCCACTGCCAGCGCTGGCGTGGCGGCTCCAGGAGCCCCTGAGGTGCCACGGCCGTGAGGTGCCACCACAGCCTGGTGGCCAGAGGGAGCAGGCGAGGGCTGGGCTGAATCCCAGCCTGGGCTCCTTCCCACCGGCGCCTCTCGGGTGGTGCCAGGGAGCTGCCACAGGCTTTGCCTCTCCGTGGGGGATGCGTTATCCCAGGCAGGGTCATCCGTGGGGAGGTGGAGGCAGGGACAGGGCTGTGGAGAGCCGCAGGGACGTGGGGGACCTGCAAAGGCTGTCACAGGCTGTTGGGGCCCTTGCAGGCACCCACAGAGGCCGTGTCTGGGCACGGGGAGCTGCCCCTTCCTTAAGGTTTAGGGGTCTCCTTGTGGCACTCTCCAGCCTTTTCCTGCTCCTGTCTCCCCTTCCACAACCCCACGTGCCCCCACCTCGCATTTCAGGCCCACATCACGTCTCATGTCACCACTCAGCTGGGGAAAGGGACATCTCCAGGGTGGGACCTGTGTCCCCTGCACTCCCCAGCTTACAGAGCTCTGTGGATAAGGTGAATCCACACCTGCCCTACCCCCGGGTCTGCCAGGAGGATGGAGGCACCAGCCCATGGCACAAGCACAGGGAGCTGGGAAGGCCGGGCTGGCAGAGCTCCGGGAGTCTCCAGGGCTCTGTGGTCCAGCCCGGCATGCACTGGCAGAGCTGCTGGGATTTGTAGACTGGAATAGCATGAAATGATGCTGAAAATCCGGGTTAATCTGAACCGGCTCCAGAGGCCAGTTCTGCCAGAGCCGCCTCTTTATCTGCAGTGTGAATCTAAATCCACAGCAGGCTTAACTTGGGTCTTGGCAGCTTTACGTCGGCTCTGATTAGCTCACATCACCTTCTTTACAGCTTCCTGACCCTCTGCTGGGGAGGCTGCCTCCAGATTGTCCATGTTTTATATTTACACAGCAGTGTCACTGTCCTCAGGAGTCCCCAGGGCAGCTTCCAAAAATGCCCCCTGGCCTCCTGCCTCCCTGTGAGCCCCATCTGGGAGACGTCATCCAGCATCCTCTGACAGCCAGCAGGTCACAGAGGGTGGGAGAGCACCCTGCAGTGCTGAACCCAGGCCTGGATGTGACCCAGCCACGTGGAGCTGGCAGCAGATGGGCTCTTGGGTGAGGGGTACCTGAGCTCGGCTGGGCAGGTCCGTGGCAGCCAAAGTGCTCCTTGTTCACTGCTCCTGCCACCAGCCCCCGGCACGAGGTGGGAAACGCCTGCACGCCCACCTGCCTCCAGAGCTGTCACCCCCTGAAAACAAGGCACTCGGGGGGACTTTAAACCTCTCACAGAATCATTAAGGTTGGAAAAGCCCTCCAAGATCATCGAGTCCAACCATTAACCTCATTCCTGGGCCTGCTGCTGTCAGTCTGTGTCCTCTCATCACTGCTAAGGGTCTCATTGAGGCTGAAAGCAGTGGGAAAGGGATTTAAATCCCAGAGGAGAGCACAGCATTCCCAGTATAACCCATCCTGGAGTGGGTGCAGATATGACTTTAAAAGCAAATTTAAATCACAGCTATCAGATCTAGGCTGGAACACCTGCCCTGTGCCTGTGTCCTGCGTTGAACGGATGGAAGGAGGGAAGGGGCTGGTTCTCCATGTGGTGGAGGTCAGGGCCTTGGGATCCAGCAGCTCAATCACCTCCCATGGGATTGGCAGCACCAGGAGCACGGGTGGGACAGTGGGAAGGTGTTTTGGGACATTGCTCCCTGACCAGGACACCAGAGCAAATGAGGGTGTGGTTGTGCCCCTCCCCTGGAGATGCCACAGGAGAACCAGCCCCAGCCTAGAGCCAGGAAGACGGTGGGAGAAGCAGGGCACAGCCAGGGGTGGGTGGCCCAGGGACTCCGCTCTTCACGGGCTGGGAGCCAGGCAGGGCCTTCCCCAAGGTTTGGGTGCAGAGCTGGCACCTCAGGCAGCTGGGAGAGGCGGCAGTGGCAGAAAGACCCACCAGCATCACGTTATTAATGAGGAGGAAGACGAGGGCAGCAAGAGGGTGGGTGGTGGCACCTTTCTGGCAGACAGGGGAATTTTGGGTGGTGATTCCCATTTTTCAGCTCTCCAGAGCCTCTGCTCACCCTTCTCTGTCCCATCACACCAGACTGGGGGGCTCTGTTTGCACACATGGACGTGACAGTGAACACAGCTGGAGCAGGGAAGCCCAGGGAGCTCTCGGGATAAGCAGGCACGGCAGAAACCTGGAGGATGGAAGAAGGAAAACCACTCCTGTTCCTGAGCAGAGGAGTTTGGTCACTCCATGGAGCAACCACTACACTCTGCAAGGAAGGAGAGACCACGAGGCTGCTGCCCTGGGCCCCTGAGGCCCCTGAGGCCCCTGGGCTGGAGTTCTGTGGTCTCTGCAGAGCATTTCTGCCTTCAGGAGATGCTCCTGCAGCAAGCAGAGGCAGAGATGGGAACAGGCAGCTGGGAAGAAGAGCAGCCCTCTGTCCCCCGTGCCCAGCTCCTTTCCGGAGCAGATTCCCAGCCCCTGGTTGTGCTTTATTTGGGATATCTGCAGAAACAGACATGATGGGCATGGAGACTGTGACACCACGGCTGGGGATGTGCTCAGGGAGGGCAGCACGGATTCAGGAGGAGTTTCCCTGAGGGAGCAGATACCCTTGGGCAGTGCTGCCATCCCAGGCCTCCCCTTCTGGCCTCCCCTCTGCCTTCTCCTTGGCTGCACCCGCGTGGCACCAGGGCTGGCAGGGACAGAGGTGTTACCAGAGGGCCCCACAGCCCGAGCTGGTGGTACAGGGGGGTGCAGAATTAGGGCCACGTGTGAACAGAGCCCTTGCAGAGAGTCAGGGACCTTCCTTTAGCACAAAAACTCCCCCTCTTTTCCCATTCATGGAATCGTTTGGGTTGGAAGGGACTTTGGAGAACATCTTATCCACCCCCTGCCATGGGCAGGGACACCTCTCACTGTCCCAGGCTGCTCCAGCCCCAATGCCCAGCCTGGCCTTGGGCACTGCCAGGGATCCAGGGGCAGCCCCAGCTGCTCTTGCAATTCCATGCCAGCCCCTGCCCACCCTGCCAGGGAACAATTCCTTCCCAAGATCCCATCTAAATCTGCTCTCCTGAAGCTCCTCTGCCCCCACCATGTGTCAGCCTTATGTCTTCAGGTGCCACGGCAGCCACTTGGGACAGCTGGGACAGGAACTCTTTACTCAGACACACCGAGTGTCACACAGCTGGTGAGGTCTGTCCCCCTGTGCCACCAAACACCCAAGGTAATCTCTGATTTCTCAGCAGATCCCCTCCTCCAGCCTCTGCCCCAGCCTTTGATGGGTCCTTCAGCACCAAATACCAGGGACCTGGAATTGCTGGTGAGGTCAGCGAGGCTAGAGACACAGAAGAGGACCAGTGGTCCTGCCTGCAGGTGGGACACAGCCCCTGTGGGCAGCTGGAGTGAAGACAGACAGACAGACAGACGTGGGCTGACACATCCCCAGTCCTCACACACACCAGGACACTTGCTGGGGTCGGAACAGGGCCACAAAGCCAGGAGGATGTGTTCCCCCATCACTTGTGCCACACAGGGACGTGCCACAATTGCCAGGACTTGCAGAGGGATGAGTAAAAACTGAGCAGTGACCAAAAACTGACAGCCAGGGGGGAGTGTCCAAACCCACCTGCCCCCTTCCTGCAGCCCCTGCCCCACTTCTCAGCCACCAGAGCCCTGCTGGACCCCGGGGGTGCTGGGATTTCCCACATCCCAGCAGGACAGCCAGGGCAGCACCTGTTTGTGGGGCAGGGAGGGCTGGCAAGGGGGGATTTGCTGAAGACCCTGAGCTGTGGTCCCAGGTGGGTGTTTCAAGCCAAGCCAAAGTGGTGAGCACAGAGATTCCCACTCTGGGACCCTCTGGCAGACCCCTGGGGTCCGTGGAAGGAGAGGGATGGCCAGTGGACACCGTCTGGTTTGGCAAAGAACAGGACAAAGAGGAGACGGGCGATGCTCAGGGGCTTCACCAGAGAGCACAAGAGGCACTGACAGTTCTGGCTGCCAGCGACAGCCAGAAGCCCTTTCCACTGAAGCTCAGCTGGGAGAGGTGCTGGGGAAGCTCTGAAGGTTTGCACCAGATGCCAGCAGGGCCAGGATGGAGCCAAAAAGCAGAGACTGTGTCAGCTGCTGGGATAGAAAGTGTAAATCCCTGGATGTTGGCTGAGCAAAGCTGCACTGCTGCCCTAAATTATTTCTGCTCTCTTCACTGCTGTCCCCAGCTGCCTGTGCTGGGCCATCCCTGCTGCAGCAGAGGCTTGTAATGTGCTGTAATTAAGTGGGCACAAGCCTAATCAGTCTGCAGAGAGCCTTGGACAAAGGCACTGCTAATCCCCGGCATCCCCTGCAGCAGGGCCAGGCACCGTGTCAAACCCCAGCAGAGCTCCAGCCAGGCACAGGTTGTCGCCTGGTGACTTCTCTGTAGCAGACTGAACTGAAATCGGCTCTGTCAGCAGCCCCTGGGCTGGAGAGGGGAGCAGCCAGCACCTCCTGCAGAGCCCAGCAGGGAGACCAGGGGATCCAGCTCTGGCCTTGGCCCAGGGATCTGAGACAGGGAACATCCTCAGGAGAGCAGGGTGACAGCATCCCCAGGAAGGGAACGTGCAGCCCCCAGGAGTGCCAGCGCTGCTGGTCCCTGGGGGAGACCCACGCTGGTGAAATCCTGGTCCAAGTTCAGCGGGAAGGACGCTGCAAGCACCGGCTGTGCTGTGTGTTACAGCTGCAAGGGTTCCTAAGAGCTCTTGTTCTTCCAGCGAGGTCACAAAATCACAGAGTCACAGAATGGTTTGGGTTGGAAGGGACCTCAAAGCCCCTGCCATGGGCAGGGACACCTCCCACTGTCCCAGGCTGCTCCAAGCCCCGTCCAGCCTGGCCTTGGACACTGCCAGGGATCCAGGGGCAGCCACAGCATCTCTGGGCACCCTGTGCCAGGGCCTCAGCACCCTCTGAGTAAAGAATTCCTTCCCAACATCCCATCTAACCCCACTCTCTTCCAGTATGAAGCCATTCCCCCTTTCCCTGTCACTCCATCCCTTGTAAATGGTCTCTCTTCATCTTCCTTGTTGGCTCTCTCAGATCCCACAGTTGGGTCACCCAAAGCCTCTGTTCAGATCCTGGCTGCTCGACCAGGGTCACATCCCAGGGAGGAGTCACTGTCCCCTAAGAGAGCTCCTGCTGCCTTTGTGCCCTGGCAGCACCTGCAGGAAGGGAGCTGTTCCCGGGCTGCAGGAACAGAGGTGTTCCCGGGGTGCAGGAGGGGAGGCGTTCCCAGGGGCAGGAGGGGAGGTGTTCCCGGGGTTCAGGGTACCATGACAGAACTGTCCCTTTGGCCCCCTGCCCACTGCCCCTTCCCAGCCCGGCAGAGGCAGGGCAGCAGAGGGGTTAAGCGAGTCTGAGCTCTCCACCATCCATCCATCCTGCAAATCTGACGGCCCCATCTCTTCAACGGGCCCAGATTGATTTCTTGACTGGGAGCAATGAGCAGCTTCACATGAAAAATGAGGGTTTGCGCTGTCAATAGAAGTTCTAATTACAACTTAAACCCAGGACATTCTTTACAGCGCACACCAGATTTACAGCAGTTGCAGGTGGGCGTGCAGCCCTTTCTAATTAAACACAGCACGCATTGCAGATTGCTCCAGACAGCCCCTGCCCGCTCCCCGGCCCTGCAAGGGCACCGAGCTGCTGGCACCGAGCTGGAGGGAGGCACCAGGCACCCCGAGGGCACCGCCGTGCAGAGCACGAGGGAAGGATGGGATGCTCCAGTTCCTCCTCTCCTTTCTCTCTTCTGTGGCTGATGAGCTGCCCACACCCGATCGGCCGGAGCTGAACCATCCCCACTGCCCAGCACGGTCCCCCTGGGCCCACCCCAGATCTCCATCGCACGTGCAAAGGGCAGAACTGGGTCTGACTGGGGGACAGTCACAGAATCACAGGATGTCCTGAGCCGGAAGAGCCCCCAGGGATCACCCAGTCCCACCCCAGGCACAGACACCCCACCAACCCCACCCTGGGCATCGCTGGCAGCGCTGTCTAAACACTCCTGGAGCTCTGGCAGCCTCGGGGCCGTGCCCATTCCCTGGGGAGGTGCTGGGATTTCACGGGAAGCAGCCCCAGAGCTGCCTGGTGCCCCCACGGTACCCTCAAGCACCCTCAGTGTGCCAGAGCCCAGCGTGAGGGTGCTTTGTGGGGTCTGTCCCCGGGGGATGGGGCAGGGCAGGTCCCAGGGTGATGGCCAAGGTGTGTCCAGCTCTGCTGCCAAGGCACCCTGAGGTTTGCACAGACCGGGCTCCCCTGTGCCTCAGTTTCTCCATGTCTGAACTAGGAGAAATGCCTTTCTGAGCAGGGCTGGAGACACAGAGGGCTTTAGGAAAGCAGGGAGGAAATGCCTTGGCCAGGTGCGACTGGGGGAGCTGGGGCAGAGGGAGGTGGCATTTCTGGGTGTGTCCCATGTCCCAGAGAGGTGCTGCTGGGGGGGACCCTCCCTACGTGTCCTGCACGGTGCTGCTCCCCCCCTTCAGCCCCTGGACACTGCAGGGTCCCTGTGCCAGACCCCCTGGCAGCCGCTCCAGGGCCCTGAGAGGGCTCAGAGGGGTAGGGGTGTGTGGGAACTGTGGCTTCCGAGAGCCCCAAAAGGAGCTGGAGTTGGAGGAGGGCACAAACAGAAAATGCTCAGCAAGTTTTCATCGTCCAGCGAGAGATCCTGGCTCCTTGGATTATGCTGCCTGTCCAAAACAACTTCCACCGGGAATCTGGCTGCCCCAGCCGTGGGAGCTGCTCAGCTCCTCACAGAGGGCACCGGGATTAGGGATGAGCCCTTCCCAGTGGATGTCAGGATCCAGGATGAGCAGAGACGTTGTTGTGGTGGAGATGGGGTCTCTCAGCTGTGGTTGGGAGCCCCAGCCCCACCTCAGCCCCTGCCCTGGGCTGGGCACTCTGGTCCAGCCTTGACTGCCTCTCCCAGTGCATCCCTGCTCCCAGCTCTGCTCCTGGAGTGCAGGAGATCCTCCCAAGACACTCCTTGTTCAGCACAGGATTTGTGGAGCTGAGCAGGGTTGCAGGGAGGAGGGAGAGCTCCCTGATTTCCCAGGGCTGGGAGTTAAATCACTCCTGCCACGAGCTGCTGCTTTGGAGAACAGAAAATCCCACCAGAAGGTGAGAGGTGAGCAAAGAGCAAAGCACCAGGACTCTCCAGAAACCCCGCAGCCCCAGCTGGAGCCTGGAGAGGTGGAGCTGGGTTGAGAGTCCAGAAGGTCAGTGGTGAGAGTCATCTCCAGAGCCTTTTCCATGGGGAGCAGCAGCAGCAGCAGAAAGGGGATGCTGGAAGCTGCTGTCCAGGATCACACCTGGGTCCTGGATCAGAGCTGGCTGATAGCAGAGGGCAGCACAGGGGGGACTGGAGGGCTGGGCTGCTGCTCCTGCAGGAAAAGCCTCCACCAGCCAGCAGAGAGATTTGCAGATCGAGTGGGATGTGAGGATGTGACCCTGCCAGCTCCAGAGAGGCCCCAGCTGCCTGTGAGATGTGAGGGACAGGAACTCTGTGTTAGGGTGAGGCAGACCCTGTCCCCATGATTCAGGCAGCCTGGACCAAAGCTCACCACAAACAGCTGTGGGGCCCAGCACGTCCGGGATGAGGGCAGAACCCCCGGCTCCCTCCTCCCTGCTCACTGGATTTCCGGATTAGAACAAGACAGAATCGGCTGTGTCATCCAGCCCCTGATGTGGGGCCCAGATGTGAGCAGCCCCCTCCCGACACGCCCACTATGGCTCATCAAAGCTGACCAAATGCCATCAAAGCCCTTCCATGCGGTCCCCGTCACTCCCATGCGCTCCAGGAGTGTCCTGGTGTATGACCCCATTGGGATGTGAACACACCAGGATCTGGGTGACACCACGGGAGAGCCCCCAGAGCAGATGTGCCTCAGAACTCCCCAAAATTGCCCTTCAGAGACAGAAAGGAAAGCGGGGAAAATGGAGGATGGGAGGATTTCCTGATCCAATGATGCCCAATTCCTGCAGCCTCAGGGGTGAGGGGCCACGGGGCTGCCCAGGCACAGAATTCCAGGCTCTCCAGAGGATGACCAGGGGTGTCTGGGGGTGAGCAGGGTCATCCTGCACACCGGGGCTGCTCCCTGTGCCCCCACCCACCCAGGCAGGCTCTGTCCAGCTCTTGGGCTCGGCCACATCACCTCAGGCTGGCCCCTGTCCTTTGGGACTCCAGTGGGATTTCTGTTGGCTGTAAGAGGTGCACTGAAGGCACATCCACATCCCTGCAAGACTTCAGCCACAGAGAGGAGGAGTCCCTTGGGTCACCACCTTGGGAAGACTTTGTTTCTGTCCAGGACCCTGAAAGAAATCCCTCCCATGTTTGGACTCTGCAAGGAGAGACATTGAAGGAGATTTGGTCTGGGTTTGGGACAGAGGATATCTGGGGCTCCTCAAGCAGGAGGCTGCAGGTGACTGCACCATCTCCACTTCTGTCCTTCAAAAAACTTTCTGTCCTTCCAAACAGGAAGGTTTTTTTCTGTGCTAACCAATATTTTTGCTTCTGTTGCTCTCCTGTGGAGACAGCAGGGTTTGGCTCAGCCCCTCCTGGGCAGTAACTGCCTGTCACATGGAGCATCCCAGAAACAGCCCTGCTGGAGCCCCTTTCCAGGAAACCACAGAATCCTGGAATGGGTTGAGTTGGGATGGACCTTAAATCCCACCCAGTGCCACCACCTCCCACTGTCCCAGGCTGCTCCAGCCCCAATGTCCAGCCTGGCCTTGGGCACTGCCAGGGATCCAGGGGCAGCCCCAGCTGCTCTGGCAATTCCATGCCAGCCCCTGCCCACCCTGCCAGGGAACAATTCCTGCCCAAGATCCCACCCAGCCCTGCCCTCTGGCACTGGGAAGCCATTGCCTGGCTCCTGGCCCTGAATCCCTTGTCCCCAGTCCCTCTGCAGCTCTCCTGGAGCCCCTTTAGGCCCTGCCAGGGGCTCGCAGCTCTCCCTGGAGCCTTCTCCTCTCCAGCTGAGCACCCCCAGCTCTCCCAGCCCAGCTCCAGAGCAGAGGGGCTCCAGTTTAGTGTCTCCCCTTTGTTCTCATTCCAAGAGGTCGACAGGGAAGCACTGCAAGAGTTTGTTGTAGGTGGACAAAGGGACTTTTTGGGCGACTCTGGGCAGCCCTCGGACAACACCACCTGTGAGACTTTGTGGTGGGAACAAGAGAATCCTTCACAGCTGACGAACACTCCTGAAGGAAGAATGTGTGGTTTGGGGGGAGGGGGGGATTAAAAATCCTAGTCACCGTGGATTCCTTGTGCTGCCCACCTCCCAGCTGAAAGCCTCCCCACGCTGGGCTGTGCAGGGGCTGATAAGGAGGCAGGGAAGAGGCGCTGGATTCCTGCACGCAGCAGCCAACGCCTGCGCCTCCCTCCGCCTCTGCTTTTATGTAGTTTGGAAGTGCTCTGAAACTGCTGGGCACAGACACTTCTGAAGCTGCAGCAACTTTGCACGGCATGGTTGTTTTATGTCTGAACTGTACATACAGCAGTGAATAGAGCTCATAAAAGATGGATGTATTCTTGTTCTTTTTGCTGGTTTTGATTTATTATTTACTTCACTTTTTTCAACTCTTCCGAAGTGCTGTAAATCATCTAAATCATTTTTCTCCTCTGCTTGGCTAGTTTGGGGGAGCTGAAGCGAGATGATAGTGCCTCACCTCCTCAGCAGTACGGGGTTTGCTGGGGATTTTTCAGGAAGAGAGAGAAAAACCAGGAAATTTGAGCTCTTAACGTCTCTGCAAAGAAGCTTGGGAAGGCTTAAAGGTCTTCTTCCGTCTGCTTTGCAGGGGCTCTGAGGCTCGGCCTTGGCTCAGCTGTGGCAGCTCTCCTGGCTCAGGATTCCTGCCCATCTGGGGTGGTTCAGGGAGCAAATCTCATCCTCAGTGCAGGGAAGGTTTGCACGCCCTGCCCCGGGTGCAGGTCAGGAGGGGAAAGAGGGAACACAGACAGGACCCCGGGCCGGGGGTGTCCAGGGGAGGGTGACGCTCTAAACACACAGGGGAGCACTCCCAGGGCTGGCTGTGGGCACTGCAGAGCGTCTGGCTCAGAGCTGGGCAGTGCACGGAGAGGTTCTCTCGGTCTAACCTGAGAGCCAGCACATCCCAGCACCCAGAGCTTCTCCAGCAATGTCCCCCTGGCCTCCTTCATGCTGAGGGCAACCGAGCAGGGGCTCCAGCACCCCGAGAAGAAAGGGAAGCCCGTGTGCCACAGGTGGAACAGAGCACAGAAAGCAGATTTCCAAGGGCACATTGCTGCCGGAGCTGCCCTCGTGCGCCCAGCTCAGCGCGATGTGAGCCCCCCCCGCACTGCTGGGCTGAATTCTGCACAAACCCAGCCCAGAGGCTCCTCCAGACCTGCCACCTTCCTCCCCCAGCACCCCCTTGCTGGTGCCACCGTTTGTCCTGCCAGCTCCCAGCGCGGGCACAGGAGGGACAGCGAGGAACTTCCCCCTGCTCCCCACGGGAGAGCCCAGGTGCCACAGCCTGGGCTGGGCTGGCACAGGAGCGTCACCTCCATCAGCTTTGCACCCAGGGATGCTCGTGCAGGGCTGCTCACACTGAGCTGGGCTCCCCGGGTCCCACTGCCCCCCAGCACTGGGAATGAGTGGGGAGAGCCTCAGCTCCAGAGGGGAACGTGAAGGAATTCCCACGGGACATTGAAAATGCAGGACAAAGAAATGACTCAGGGATTTTTTTGCCGAGACAGTTTTGTTTCTTGAATCCTCCACATCTGAATGCCCTGCAGAGCCCTCACATCCCTCACCTGTCTGCTGAAGCCAGGCTGTCCACTGAAGGCCCAGCGCCTCGGAAGGAGCATTCGGGTGTCCCCACTAAATCTGGATCTGAAGGGTGGAACCTGTGGTGTCCCCGGGACTCACTGAGGGTCACTGAGGAGACCTCCACTGAGCAGGGAATGAATCCAGCAGTGGAATGAATCCAGCAGCTGAATGAATCCAGCAGCTCAAGCCCAGCAGAAGCACGGGGTGGCCCTTTCTGTGGAAAGACAAAGAAACAGAGCAGAGCCCTGGGAGCGCCGAGGGGTCCTGGGGAAGCAGGATGGAATGCCTGGATGGGGCACAGAGGAGGGCACTGACCCCTGCATCCCTTTCAGCGGGGGCTGTGGGACCAGAGGGCTCCTCTCACCCTCTCAGGCAGAGCCAGGCACTGCATCCCCACAGCCAAGAGCACACCAGGCTCAGGGCTCCGAGAGCCCAGTCAGGGGCTCTGTCTCCTTCCTGTCACTTTGTGTCTCTTTTTTTTAGGAGGAATTCAGCTGTAGGGAGAGACAACGAGCAAGCTGCTAATGAAAGGGCAGCTGCTGCTCCGTGTCAGGCGTGTGAGACCCCACTGGGAGCTCAGCTGGGCGCAGTGGGTGGCTGGACACCGTTTATTTTTACATTAGAGCTATTTTCCTCTCACCCTGTCTGCTCTGTGCTCTTTGTTTCTGAGTCAGTTCAGCCCCTGTCAGATGGACATCGATGCAGGATGCACAAACCCTCCCAGGACAGGCTAATTTTAGGATAATAACTGATAGGGGAGGGGGAGTCTTGGCTCACCATGCCTTTGCATCAATGGCAGAGCTGTCCTTGGTGGTGGCACTACCTGCCCTCGCCTGGGCCTTGCCAGGAAAGCAAAGAGGGGAGTGTGGAACACAGGGCAGAACCTCCAAATCAAATGCCAGGAATTGCCTGTGGGTTTAGGGATCAGAGAATCACAAGGTTTGGGTTGGAAAGAACCTTAGAGCTCGTCTCATTCCACTGTCCCAGGTGGCTGCAAGCTCCGTCCAGCCTGGCCTTGGACACTTCCAGAGATCCAGGGGCAGCCACAGCTTCTCTGGGCACCCTGTGCCAGGGCCTCGCCAGCCTCAATGGGAAGAATTTCCTCCTAACATCGAATTTAAACCTGCCTCTGTCTGTTTAAAACCATTCCCCCTTTGTCCTTTAAGTGTCCATCTGTATAAAAAACTCCCTCTCCCTCCTGGGGAGGAAGGGAGCCCCTGGGCCTGGGTTATCAAGCACAGGGCACCTGTGGCCCTGCAGATGGGCGGGTGGGACATCGCAAGCTGTGCTCGAGGACATCTGTGCCAGGCGGGATGGGACAGGGTGGCTGCAGTCTCCTCATGGGGAGCTGGTTTTGTGTTCTAAAAGCTGCAGTGTCCTTGTGTGGGAATGGGCCTTCAGTGGACAGCCTGGCTTCACCGGACAGGTGAGGGATGTGAGGGCTCTGCAGGGCATTCAGATGTGGAGGATTCAAGAAACAAAACTGTCTCGGCAAAAAAATCCCTGAGTCATTTCTTTGTCCTGCATTTTCAATGTCCCGTGGGAATTCCTTCACGTTCCCCTCTGGAGCTGAGGCTCTCTCCCCGCTCATTCCCAGTGCTGGGGGGCAGTGGGACCCGGGGAGCCCAGCTCAGTGTGAGCAGCCCTGCACGAGCATCCCTGGGTGCAAAGCTGATGGAGGTGACGCTCCTGTGCCAGCGCAGCCCAGGCTGTGGCACCTGGGCTCTCCCGCGGGGAGCAGGGGGAAGTTCCTCGCTGTCCCTGCCTGTCCTGACTGCCTGGAGCTGTGCAGGTGTTCTCAGTGCAGGTGTGACCCCACAGAGCCAGCCGGGCTCCTGCTGCTGCCCCGGGCACCAGCACAGCTGGACACAGCAGCGGCTTTCACTGCCACGAAACTGGTGCTGATGAGGAGGCAGGGAGAGCCCAGCTCTGCTCTCAGTGATTAACCACGGGCACGGGGTGCCAGGGAAGCACCCTGCACTCATCTCACACAAATGTGAGTTAACCCTTCCCGGTTCCAGGCTGGGCAGGGAGCAAGGGTCACTTCCAGAGGGTCAGGTCAGAGCCAATTAGCGCCACAAGGCTTATGAGCTTGGAGCTGGGACACTCCGAGGTGGGGAATGACATCCAGGGGGGCTGCAAAGATCACAGGGAGGTGGGGCAGAGCAGTGACGATGACGAGGAGGAGGAAGCAAGGACGAAGCTGGGGACCTTGGGGACAACGTGAAGTCCACGTGGCTGTGAGCTGCTGGACGCCCTCACCCCCGGGGGGTGCAGGATGCTGCCCATGGAGCGACACATCCAAGCCCCCGGTGCCCACACGGCTCTGACTGAGTCAGCCTGACAGCAGAGGAGTAACAGACTCAGACATCACATTTAAATGCCCATAAATTTGGAAACAGAGCCAGAGCTCTTTAATCTTGGTTCATTTTTTCATTCGTAACGAGATAACAAAGGAAACCAAGCGCGAGCTCGAGTCATGAATTATTTAGGGAGGGCACATCCATCTCGGGTGGTTTGGGGTTTGCTCTGCCATGCTGGGGTGTGCGGGGTGAGCAGCCCCTGGCCAAGAGCCAGCTGGGTGCTGGGCACCCCCATCAGGGTGTGATGCCCTGGAGGCGCTGGGGAGGTTTATTCCAGCTCCGATGGGCACGGGAAGGCACAGGGAGGTACCAGGCTCTGTCCCAGGGCTGTGGCCCCCAGGATGGCTCGGAGGGCTCGTGCACAGCCCCTCTCATCTTTTCACAGCAGGGATTTTTCCTCCTGGAAAGGGTGGGTGTTGCTGCCACACACACTCCCAAAAGAGGATATTTAGCAAACGCTTGCCTTAATGCAGAGATCAGAAAGCTCCCCCAGAGCAGGGGAAGGCAGCAAAGCAAGGGCCCTCAGCAAGATACCTCAGCATGAGCCGTCCCTCGAGCACTGCTGAGACCTTGAGACACGTGGAATGAGGGACCCCAGTGTCCCCTGGCTGGTTTTGGGGTCAGAACCCTCTGTCCTGGCTCCGGGCCCAGCACAGCTCTGCAGAGGAGGCTGTGCAAGCACCAGGGCAGAGGAACTGAAGGGGGGAAGCTTTTCCACCCTGCTCAGAGCCTGGTGAGAAGGATGGAGGCTCCCGAGCAGCCTGGAGCACCAATTTCACGGAAATCCATTTATCTCTCCTTCCTGCAACCCTCGCGACATGAATAAATGATGATTGCAGAAGTGATGAACCTGCCCCTGTTTAGGTGTGAAATGAATGTTTACAGGCATAGAATAAATCAAGTATCCCACGGGCGAGCAGCGGGATATTAAACCAAACACCTTTGTGTGCTTAGCACTCGCTGGGAGAGGCCAAGGGTTTGAAGCCTGGCCAGGTATTGCCATCAGCCCCGGCGTGGCAGTGCCAAGATCTGGGTGCCCACCCAACAGAGGCTGGAAGATCCCAGAGGATGTGAGGGATGAGCAGCTTTCCTGCCTCTTCCCCACCTTCCCCCTCTGTCTGAATCCGCACCTCTCTCCCCGCCCAGCGCCACAATCTGCACAGCCTCGAAGAAGTCAGGAATACAATGCAAATTCGTGAAGGATTGGCAAGAAATTGCATGTGTGCTGGTTGCCTGTCAGCATGCAGAGTACTTCTAATCTTGTCACATAAATAATACGATTATGTAAAATATCAAACAGTTGGAATAAACTTAAAAGCCACAATGTTCTAGTCACAGACTTAATAGTGGGGGGGAGAAAGGAAAAACAACAAAAAATAAGTAAAATCCCTTTTTACTCTGCAGCATGAAGGAGAAATGGCTCCTCTCGGAAATGCTGGAGCCTCCCAGGGGATGAGGAGGTGGGAGAGGCTGGGGAGACAGAGCTGCTCCTTGGGGCAGCTGGACACAGCCCCAGCCTCACCCAGGCAGGACTGATGGGGAGGAGGGACAGCGGAGCCGTGCTCGGGAGGAGCCTCTGCCAAGGTCACCGAGGACTTTGGGGACACATCCAGTGTCCCCTGCTCACTAATTTGCTTTTCCTCGCTGAAACCCTCTGTTGTGGGGCTGCTGGCCTGGGGCACCTCCTCCAGCCACGGGGATTGTCCAGCTGGGAGGGAAACACGGATCCAGCCCCGCCCTGCAGGTGCCTGCTGCGCACCCATCCCGCACCATCCCCCGGCCCGTGCTGGCTGCGGGGCCGGCACCGGCGCAGGGGCAGCGGGAGGGAGGGCTGAGCTCCGGGAGCACCGTTCCCCTCCCGGCTCTGCATCACGCTGCATCACTGATGCCGTCCTCTATTTGTACCGCCCGCAGAGGTGCCGGCACCGCTGCAGGATGAGAGAGGAGGCAGTGGTGCCCAGGGAGCCGCCGCCGGGATTTTGCTACTGGCCCCGAGATCAAGAGCAGCATGAAAAGCCAGAGTGCCTTTGTTAGAGCTCACTAAAGAGCCCAGGCTGATTGAGATGGAAAACAAAGTCCTCTCCTCTTCCCCTGCACGGGCTCATGGACAGCACAGACCGTGCAAGCTCAGGCCCGCGAGTGCACTGACACAATTTACAGCTGTGATCCCCCAAATCCGACTGGGAGCTGAAGCCAGAGCAACCTCAGAGCTTCACCCACAGTCACTCCTTGGAATAGAGCTGGGTCTTCCTCCAGATCCCTGGACCAGGCTTTCCAGGGAGTGGGCACGGCCCCGAGCTGGGGGGGAGCCAGAGCTCCAGGAGCATTTGGGCAGCGCTGCCAGGGATGCCCAGGGTGGGGTTGTTGGGGTGTCTGTGCAGGGTCTGGGGCTGGAATCCATGATCCCTGTGGGTCTCTTCTGGCTCAGGATGTTCTGTGATTCCATGATCCACCTTCCCAGGCCGTTCCCCGAGCAGACACAGCACAGCCGAGGCCGGGCAGAGCCTGGCTCTGCTTGGGAAGCACCAGGATTAGGCAATGGGTGAGCTCCTTCCCCGGCCTGCCTTTGGTGGACAAAGAGGAGGAATTTTGTGCTGTGGACCATCTCCACAAGAGGCACAGAGCAGCTGCACCATCCTTAGCATGAGGCTGGAAACTCCAGCTCTGGAAGCAAAGGGCTCATCCCCGACCAGCCACAGACCGGGCTCTGCAGGGTTCAAAGTGAAGCCTGGCAGGGTCTGGGCTGCAAGTCCTGCCCTTCCCAACCCTCGGCGTCCCCAGCACTCCCCAGAGCCTCCAGGTACGGTGCTGGAGTGGGGACAGATGAGATGAGGCCTTTGGCAGGGAGGACCATCCCTGTCTGCTGGAGCACCCGTGCCCAGCTCAGGTCCGGCTGCCACGCTCTGATCCCGCTCCCTGCTCTCCCTTCCCTGCTGCATCTCCCACCAGCACTAATCTGCTGCTTCCAGACCCTAACAAGTTTTGGAGACCCCTTGCCTCAGGATAATCGCGCCCTGTCCCCAGCCCAGCTCTGGCGATCTCTCCAGGGGCACAGCTCTGTCCCAGGCGTGTGCCCGGGTGGGCAGGGACACACGGCCAAGGCTGGTGCGGGGACAGGGCCACGTGGAGCAGTGCCAGGCTGCAGCTGTGTGCCCTGCTCGGGGCAGGGAGTAACTCACACACTGAGCTGCCCCTTCTGCTTAGCAGAGCGGCTTTGACGAGCTGAGCCACGGGCAGGGCTCCTGCTGCTGCCACCTGCCAGGCCAGAGGGACACGGGCACTGCCCCTGCCGCCTGACCAGGGACACGGGCACTGCCCCTGCCAGGCCAGAGGGACACGGGCACTGCCCCTGCCGCCTGACCAGGGACATGGGCACTGCCCCTGCCAGGCCAGAGGGACACGGGCACTGCCCCTGCCACCTGACCAGGGACATGGGCACTGCCCCTGCCAGGCCAGAGGGACACAGGCACTGCCCTTGCCACCTGACCAGGGACACGGGCACTGACCCTGCCTCTCTCCAGTCGGTCCATTCTGGCTGAGGAGACAGTCAAGGCCCCTGCACGGAGCTGCTGGTGTGATGAAAGAAAGAGTTCCTCTCATCTGGCCGTTTTAAAAAAGGGAAGAGAAATTGCTGTCTGCAGGGCTCCCACAAAAACGGGAACAGATCTGCCCACTCCCAGTTAATGGACAAAAAATCCTGGGAAAACCTGCACTGCACCTCCTGTGCTGAGCAGAGCTTCACACCCAGGGCCCTGTGTCTCTGTGAGTGCGACCAAGCCCCCGTTTCTAAGGATTTCTCCCCCTTGGGCACCCCTGTAAGGGCTCTGCAGGTTTCTGCAGGGGGTGTGTGACCCACTTTTCTGGGCTGGAGCAGGCTGAGAGCCTCCAGCTCACCGCAGCACTCAGGGCAGTGACCCGGCAGCAGGGAATTGAAGGTCACATCCCCACCGAGCCTCAGAGCTCCGGGAGCCCCGGCCTTGCTCCCGCGCTAATTCCGGCAGGAAAAGCCCTCTCTGCTGCCAGAGAGCTGCACCTGATGCCCACGTTGTGCCCTATCGCCGCAGCGCCCGGGGCAGCCGGGCTGGGGAGCAGCTGCCTGCTCCATGTGTGCTGCTCTCCTCCCCGGGCAAGGCACAACGTGGAGCACTGGAAAATGAAAGCCAGAGCCCTGCTGAGGCTGGGTGCTCCACCCCTCCTCACTCTCCATATCCCTAACCCCAAATCAGCCTGGCAGCCCTACAGCTGGACACCAACTCACTGTCCCACCCTCCCTGTGGTCACATTCAACCCCAAATATCCCTTTCCAGGGCTCAAAATGACTTTGAATGACCCCCTGACCCCAGCACTCCTCATCCCCTCCTGTCCCACCCATCTCCCTCCTGTGGGATGTCCGGGACTTCCCAGCCCGTCCCCTGGGAAGTGCTGCAGCCTGCCTTGTTGCAAGAGACGGGGGAGCAACTCCTCCTCCTCCTCATGTCCCGAAGTTTTGAGGTTTAGTCTGCTGCTCACCCCTAGGAAGGTGGGGTTACTTCCATTGCCCTGTGACTGCATTCTCTCTCCCCAGCTCTCTGCAGAGGGACCTGCAAGGCTCTGCCCCAACGCCTGCTCAGCCAGGCAGTGCCCCAAGGCCTGGGCCCTGCTCCCTCACAACTCCACAGCCCTGGCTGTGCAAACGCTGCTCAATCCCCCTGCCCCTGGCACAGCTTCTGCCCTGCGCACACATCCTGCTCTGGGGCAGATGCTCTGAGCTGACCCAGCCTGGGAGAGCCCCATTAAACACAGCCCTGAGCACCAGGTAAAGCACCTCGAGGGCCTGGGGCGTGGGCAGGAAGGTTCAGCTGCCCAGCGAGGCTGAGCGTGCCATGGCACAGGGGAGATGGAATTTCTGCTCACAGAATGGGTTGGAAGGGACCTTAAATCGCATCCAGTGCCACCTCTACCATGGGCAGGGACACCTCCCACTGTGCCAGGCTGCTCCCAGCCCCAATGTCCAGCCTGGCCTTGGGCACTGCCAGGGATCCAGGGGCAGCCCCAGCTGCTCTGGCAATTCCATGCCAGCCCCTGCCCACCCTGCCAGGGAACAATTCCTGCCCAAGATCCCATCCAGCCCTGCCCTCTGGCACTGGGAAGCCATTGCCTGGCTCCTGGCCCTGAATCCCTTGTCCCCAGTCCCTCTGCAGCTCTCCTGGAGCCCCTTTAGGCCCTGCAAGGGGCTCGCAGCTCTCCCTGGAGCCTTCTCCTCTCCAGCTGAGCACCCCCAGCTCTCCCAGCCCGGCTCCAGAGGGGCTCCAGCCCTGGAGCAGCTCCAGGGCCTCCTCTGGACTCCCACCCATTGCAATGGCTCTGGGAAGCTCCCTTCCCTCTCCCAGCAGCGTTTGCTGATCCCGCTCCACAGCTGAGTGCAGCACCAGGACGATGCTCTCGCAGCTCATCACAGGCTTGGCCAGAACCTGGATTTCCCCATTCACTGTTATTTTACAAAATGTGGGAGAACAGAGCATTGTGGCTGTCAGTGACAGCTCCTGGAGCTTCCAACAGACAAGGAGGAGAAATACCAAGTTTCACCTGATCCCTCTGCATCATCCCTGTGTCTGAAGCTGCTTTCCAGCCTGAAGGCAAGGGCTATAAATCAGAATAGTTTCCTGAAGCAGTCTGGCACCCAACATCGTGGTCTCCCGTGAGGAAAGAATCCCATCCAGCTTTTCCTCAGGGAAATACTTCACCAAAGCAGGGGTGAGGGCACAAAGTTCCCCCATCTCACCAGCTGGATCCTTCTCAGAAGGAGACTCCACCAGCCCCAGCCCTGCTCTCCCCTCCAGAGGTGCTGCAACAGCAGCCAGGATTTCTCTCCCCCCAGCCCAGTGCAGCCCACGAGGGAATTCCCAGCCGCTCCAGACATGAACCCCTTCCTCCCAGACATGGGGCGAGAGCAGAGAGCCCCTGCCCATCCCAGGCTCTCTCTGTGCATTCGCTCCCTCCTCAGCTCGGCTGAGCACAGCCCCAGCCCCGCACTCCAGCAGCTCCCCAAGCACGGCGCTATCACCGTCATCCAGAGCCAGGAATTTCTCTTTCTGAGCAGGAAGAGCATCTCCCCAGCGCTGCCTCCCTCACACGTTATGAAGAGATAGAGCTCGGTAAATCTCATCTTAGCCAAGGGCAGCACCCCTCACCAGTTAGCACTAGATCAAACCCAGGTTTATTCAGCCTCCCGCTAATCCCTCTGCAACAAGAACCACCTGCAGTCTGGAGCCCGGGATTTAGCAGGGATCAGCGTGCAGGTGTCTCTGATTTGATCATCCCTTCGGAAGCGGCTGCGCTCGGCAGCCCCAGCGCGGAGCAGCCCGGGGAGGGGGAGCCGTGACAGGGGCAGGGGGGAGAGAGGCTGTGCCTGCAGGGGCCGAGAGAGCAGCGACGTGGGGGCTGATGGCTCCCCCCCACAGACACTTCTGAGAGGTCAAAAACACTGGAAAGAGATGGGGGAAAGAAAGCAAAAAAATATCTTATTTTCAAGAATTCTCTGGTACTTAAAAGCTTGAGACCCGCAGGGGAAGCTAATAAATTTTAAAGAGTTTGGAGAGTTGAGACCAGCAGTTTAACTTTGTGCGGCTGCTGAGTTGTTTTCCAAGTGTATTTAATGAAACCCTTCATTACGTTCAGATAATTATGATCTCTGCGTTCCTGGTGCTGCTGGAGTTCACCATCTGTGCTCACAGGTACCTGCTCCATCCTGGCACAGTGGGAACCGCTGTGGAACTTGTGGGGCTGGGACACACTTCCCAGGTCTGTGGGCTCAGGGAGCACCCCTGGCCACTGCCCGCCTTGGGAGCTGCAGCCATCAGCCCAAGGCAGGAGCACGGCTGGCCCTGAGATCTCCATGTGTGACCCCCAGGGTCCTCGTGGGGTTTGGCTGGCTCTTGGTGCTCCCTGGATTTCCCCATTCACTGTTATTTTACAAAACATGGGAGAACAGAGCATTGTGGCTGTCAGTGACAGCTCCTGGGGCTTCCAACACTCAGGAGCAGAAATACCAAGTTTCACCTGATCCCTCCGTACCATCCCTGGGATGATGGGGGCATGAGGGGGTCTCGTGCTACCTGGCCCTTTGGGGTCAGCAGAGCCCTGATGTCCCTCCTGCTCTTTGCTGAGCTCCAGAGCAGGTGACTGTTCCCAGGAAGAGGTTTGGGCTGCCCAGGGCAAACCGGGCTCTGCGTTGGTGGGGTTTGCTGGACAGCCCCAGCTCCC
Source organism: Coloeus monedula (assembly GCF_965178545.1). Taxonomy (NCBI): domain Eukaryota; kingdom Metazoa; phylum Chordata; class Aves; order Passeriformes; family Corvidae; genus Coloeus; species Coloeus monedula. The sequence goes on along the minus strand of NC_138804.1, from coordinate 5,492,525 downwards.
TGCAGTAGCCACCACCCCCATCCATGGTGGGCTCCCCACACCTGCCCACCCAGCCCCTCTTCCAGAGGCTTCCCCAGCCCAGCATCCCTGCTCCCAGCTCCAGATTCTCCCCACTCAGCCTGGTCCTCAGGGCTGCACTGCAGGAGATCCTGGGTTTGGGGGCTGAGCTTTGGGACAGCGCCTGGGGGGTTTCACTGCTGGGTCAGACACTCCAGCTGGCCCTGCAGACATCCCTGCCCTGCCGGGGGGCCGGCAGAGCCCCGGTTGCTCAGCCAGCGCTGCCTCCGGCAGTGGGAGGGTGATTCACCCCGCCGGGAGCGGGGCCATCTGCGGCGCGGGGCTGCAGCTCCCACTGACTCAGGTTCAGCCGCCCACGAGCGCCGCGTTTGGAGCCTGCCCTGGCTCCCAGCCCGCCGGGATGGGCTGTTCCACGTGCTCACTGCAGGGACGGTGACACAGATGGGGCAGCTGGGGCCGGCTGGCCTCAGTTTGGGGTCCCACGGGCACAGCCAGGCTGGTGCACAGCGTTCTCGTCCCCGGTGTTCCCCCAGGACCACGTGTGAACTGGAAACGCAGCTCCCGTCCCAGGCCAGCTTTGTGCCGCGTGTCCCAGGCCGCTGAGGGACAGAAGCACCGGGCAGCCTGTGGCTGGCACACGCTGGTCACAGGGGTGGCTCTGACCCGAGGGGGCTGGGAAGGGCTGGCACCGAGCAGTTCCCTGCCAGCCACGGTGAGCGGCCGTGGCAGGAGCTGGGCAGCCTGGGCTGTTCTGTGGACACTGAAGGGACACAGCCCTGGGAGATGGAGCCAGGAGAGGCCTGAGAAAGGGGCCCTGAGGGGGAGGAGGGTGCTGGATTCCCGGTTCTGCTCTCCCCGCCTGCCAACTGGGCGCTCTTCCCCCCACTCTTAAATGTCAGCGATGATGTTTCCTGCCCAAGTCAGCTCTTCCCCTTGGGGACTGGCCAGCAGGGTCTGTTTTATACCCGCTCCCAACAGCTTGGGTGGCTTGGGACTGGGCTGCTGCCTGAGCTGTGCCAAGCTGGCAGCGTGGCCGTGCTCCCCAGCCAGCTCCTCTCCGAGCCCACCCCGAGCTCAGTGCCCACAGGCTCCAGGGCTCTGGCTCACCTCGCTGGGCTTCCCTTCCAGAGTGGATCTCCACGGGCAGGGCAGGAAAGCACGGTCTGGTTAGAGGGGAAAAATCCCCCAAATCACCCCCTCCTGGGGCGGGCAGAGCAGGGACCTTTCTGTCCAGCCTTGGGAACATCAGCCCCCGCTCCGTCCTGTCCCTCAGCTGCCCTCACCGGGGGTAGTGAGTGTGACAGGGACTTCGTGTGGGGCGGGATGTCACACACCTGGGCAGCAGGAAGGGAGAGCTGAGGAGGGATGTCAGGATCCCATGTGCTCTCCGTCCTCCGGATATTCGAGTTCCAGGCTCAGCCCGTGTGGGCATCACCCTGCTGCCAGCTGCTCCTCCCGGATGAAACCCATCCCTTCCCTGGGGCAGGGCTGGCACACGTCCCCTTCCTCCTGGATGCCCCTAAGAATGGGGGATAAACCAAGCCACCCCTTCTTTTTTCCCCCTGGAAGGAAAGCCTGGAGTCAAGGAAGAGCCCAAAGCTTCTGTTCCCTGCCTGCAGCACCCTCAGGGAGCTGGGCATCCCTGGGAGCCAGGAGCTGGGAGGCGGTGGTGGGAATGCCCTGGGGCTGCGGGAGAGCTGCCGCCCTGGGGCGAGCGGGGCCTGCCCTGGCACGGCTCCCGCTGTAGCGCGCATCACTGGCACGATCTTCGCAGCACCCGCAGGGCACGGAATGAGCAGCTCCGGCTGCTTCCCCGATTTAGGTCTGGGGACAGCTGCGCTGCCGCAGGGTGCCAGGGCAGCACCGGGGCGCTTCTGCTGCTGCTTTACCCAGCTGGGAGCTGGCTCTGCGCTGGGATGCTGACAGCACGGGGCACACCTGGCAGGAAGGGGGTGGTGGGAACACCCCGGTGCTGGCTGACGGCGTCAGGCACAGCAGGGCTCCCAGCAGGGAGTCTGGAGAACGTGACTGGATGGGAGGAGGCGCTCGGGATTCAGGGATCTGCACACTGCAAAGGGACTGGGGGTGCTTGTGCACAAACAGACCCCAGGACATCAGAGAAGCTCCAGCAGGGGAAAGGAAGGGGTGGTTTAGTCTATCCCCCATTCTTAGGGGCATCCAGAAGGAAGGGGATGTGTGCCAGCCCTGCCCTAGGGTAGGGACAGGAGGAGCAGCTGGCAGCAGGGTGATGCCCACACGGGCCGAGGGTGACAGCTGAGCCTGGAACTCGAATCTCTGGAGGACGGAGAGCACATGGGATCCTGACATCCCTCCTCAGCTCTCCCTTCCTGCTGCCCAGGTGTGTGGCATCCCTCTCCACACAAAGTCCTAGCCCCTGTCACTACCCCTGCGTGGTGTAGATCCCCCCCCTCCTGGTTCGGGTTGGAAGAGACCTTAAAAATCATCCAGTCCCACCCCCTGACAGGGGCAGGGACACTTTCCACTAACCCAGGTGGCTCCAGGCCTAGTCCATTTTGTCTTCTTCCACCAGGATTCCCATAGTCAGCATTCCCAGAAGAGGTTCCCACCTCATCCCGAAGTGCCCTGGTGCTCTGAAATGCGAGGGAGGAGAAGGAGCAAAGAGGAGATGGGGAAAGATGCTCGTAATGTGTAATGAGCCTTTAATGCTCTCCCTGGCCCCCTCCCAACACATATGGGAGCTGGATGAGCCAATTAAACCGACACCAATTAAATCAGCATCAATCACATCCCGTAAAGCAGAGGTGGGGCCCAGGCAGACGCCCCCGCTGTGAAGGATGTCACAGCTGGCCTGAGGCTGACTCCCTTCCAGCCTGGAGAGAACCAGACCCTGGAGGTACCATCAGAGAGGAGAAAGGGATGGGTGGGGACCTGGACCAGAAGTGAGGGTGGGCAGAGGGGATGCCAGAGCTCAGGTTCCAGCTGGGATGGGCACTTCTCTCACTGGAGTCCTTACACAGGGTGACCTTGAACCCTGGGGGTGGCACAGCTTGTGACAGTGCATCCTGAGCTGGCCCTCCTGCCCTGGGCTCAGCCCCACGGACGTCCTGCTGCTCCGGGGGGCTCCAGCAGCTCCAGGTGCTGTGCAGGGTGGGCTCAGCCTGGCAGGCTGCATCTCTGACTTTGCCCTTCTGCTCTCATCCCAGGCAGTGCTGACACCAGGGCTGCAGCAGCCAGCCAAGGGGATGGAAAAGTGAGTGTGAATTCCCCTTTCCAGCCCACCCTGCTCTGCTCAGGCTCCTCGGTTTGCTCTCCCTTCGACCTAGAGCGCAGGGAGGTGCTAAAAAGCCCCTAAAAAGGGGCTGTTGGATGCTGGGCTGGTGCCCATCCTCACCTTGGCTGGAAGAGTCTTGTCCTGTCCCCTGGGGTTCTGTATCCTCCATGGTGTCCTGTGTCCCTTTGGCTCTCACAACCAGGGAGCAGGAGGTCCCAGGGAGGCTGCAGAGCAGATCTGAGTGTAGCTACCTGTGAGTTTAGAGATCCAAACTGCAGTGGAGACGTCCAACGTCAGAGCTTTGCAAATGCGGGTCTGGGGCACGAGTGAAGTGGCAACTCTTGACTTAATCCAGGCAACTGTCACCGAACCACAAAGGAGCAGGGACTCTAATTAAGTCCCAGAGCCCTTTGGGGAGTATCAAGCCAGAAAAACAGTTCGCAGGCTTTAGGCAGGGTGATTTTAAACAAATGAGGAAGTGCCTTAGAAACAGCTTAAGATGAAAGCTACCAAATTAAAATCCTTGCAATCAGTATGGAGGCTACTTATGCAACAACCTCCTGAGGAGGAATTGGAATCCCAGAGATAAAACTCTAAACAAATAAAGAGACGGGAGATGAAGGAAAATGAAACTTGGTCCAAAAGTGATGCACAGAGGGCTGCTTGAGCTGCATTCGAAAAGTCGAGCATCACGAAGGGGCAAAACCAATGTCAGCTAAGAGGGGAGTGGGAGGATGGGGAGGGTATCCAGCTCTCCAGGACACCTTCCAGCTTCCCTGAGCAAGCAGGAATGTGGCCGTGGGTATGGTCAGACATCTCCCTGCATCCTTGAGACCTCTGCATGGCTCTGGCATGAGGAGGTGGGGTCGAACCCAGAGGTCCCCATTAGACACCTTGGTTTGGGGGAAGCAGCTCCCAGGAGAGCGTCTCCCCCTCCTTGGAGTGGTGGGATATTGTCCTCCCACTTGGGTTCTTGGCAGGGTTGGCAGGTCCCGTGGGTGGCCTGGGAGAGTCCTGCCAATGCACAGCTTCTCCCAAGCTGGGAGAACAAACACAGCGTGGAACCTGGAAGTGAACTGCAGGTGCCTGAGCCCAGAGCCTGGTTCCTAACGCAGCTCTGCTGGAATGCTGGGGCTGGGAGGAACGAGCTGCAGGGCAGGGGAGTCCAGGCACACCGGGCACTGCAGGGCATGCCCTGGGGCTGAGCCCTTGCCCACGGTAATGCCCTGAAGGTTTGCAGTGCCCCAGGGCCCTCGTCCCTGCTGAGGGGAGATGGGGGCTCCCTGAGGACTCCCAGGGGGTTCCCGCTCCCTGACGTGCTTGGGTTGCAGACTAAGCTGGTTGCACACTCAGTGGCTGCATCCTCCAGATCTGGAACGATGCTTCTCCTGAGCCCCTCAAAGGTACAGGCTGGCCCAGGATGGGCAGCTCACCCCAAGGAGACGGTCTGTGCAGGTGTGGAGTCACTCCTGGGACACCAAAGGCAGAGCTGATGGCATCGGCACTGGGTTTGGCTTTCCAAGGATGCAAGGGCATGGGGATGAGATCGGAATTGCCCAAAGTTACAGTGACTTTGGAAGCCCCATTCCAGTATCTAAGGGGGCTTACAAGGAGGCTGGAGCCCTTTTCACAAGGGCATGGAGTGACAGGGAAAGGGGGAATGGCCTTAAGCTGAAGGAGGGCAGGGCTGGGTGGGATCTTGGGAAGGAATTGTTCCCTGGCAGGGTGGGGAGGCCCTGGCACAGGGTGCCCAGAGCAGCTGGGGCTGCCCCTGGATCCCTGGCAGTGCCCAAGGCCAGGCTGGACATTGGGGCTTGGAGCAGCCTGGGACAGTGGGAGGTGTCCCTGTCCATGGCAGGGGTGGAATGGGATGATCTTTAAGGTCCCTCCCAATCCAACCCATTCCATGGTTCCCTGTGAATCCAGCAAGCCCCCCTGCCCTGCTCCTGGCCAGCTTTCACTGCTGCCCTGAGCCCAGGGCCGCCCAGGGGCAGTGCCAGCTGCGCCCTGCCCTGGCAACAGGGTGGCACGGAGCACATCGGGGCACCGGGCACGCAGCAGTGCGGGGACAGCGCTCGGCAGCTGCCGAGCCGGACCCACGGTGGGGATCACCCTGCTGAGTGCCGCAGGCAGCACCTGCAGCCGTGCTGGGCGGCAGCTGCGGGACAGCAGCCCGGGGACAGCAGCCCTGGCTCCGCTGGGCAGCGGCTTTGCCATCCCGCATCCTCGGTGTGGGCAGAGCTCCGCTCCCAGCGCTGCCAGCGCGGGGGCCGCGATGGGCACGGGGCCACGGCCAGCGACGGGAGCGGGGCTGGCAGCCCGGCACACCCTGCCAGAGCCCCGCGTGTCCCTCCGTGCCAGCAGAGCAGCAGCGAGGCGGCCGTGCCCGAGCCCGGGTTGGGGCAGGGAGGGCTCCGCTTCGCCCTCGCTTCGAATCCAACTGGAACAAGCTCGGGAAATTGGAAGGACGGGAGGGGGAGGGAGAGGGAGAGCTAAAATAAGATAAATAAAACCAAATAAAAATAAACCCCAAACCCTCCGTTCTTCTTTGATTCTTCCTCCTCCTTCTTTTTCTTCTTCTTCTTTTTTTTTTTTTTTTCCTCCACGCCAAGATTACTAATTGTCTAAGCATCTCAATTTGCTGGTTTCACTTAATCACAGACACTTTGGAGATTATCAGCCTTCCCCACATGTTCGGTACCTTGTTTCCAAACTACAAGACCCACGGGGAGCAGGCAGCGAGCGCCTGCAGGAGCGACAGCCGCGACGCTGCCGCTTCCCCCCGCGTCCCTCCGGCTGCGCTGTCAGAGCTTGATTTGCCTCTGAAACCGCCGCGTATTCCCCCAAAGTTGCCGAGCACGGGGGCCGTGAGGAACGGCGAGGTGGGGGCTGGGGGCACCGTTGTCAGCTCCTGGCAGCTCCCAGCCTTTGATTTGCACAAAAGAAAGGAGGGAGGTGGGGGAGGGAATGGATATGATTTATTCAGCAAGTTCCTAACCGGATTTTTTCTATTTTTTTTCCCTTCTTCTTTTCCAGAGGCTGTGAAATAACTGAAGCCGACGGAAAGGTGAAGTGCTGGGAGAGATGAAGGAGGCGCGTTTGAAGGCATTTTCTTCCTTTTTGTCACATCTCACTGCAAAGCTTTTAATTCCTGGAGCTCAGTTCCTTCCTGGAAAGTCTGAGCCAGAGGGGGGTGGGCTCGCTGCGGGCGGCGGGGTCCTGTTGGCTGGCACAGGGGCGGGCAGAGAAGGAGGGAGGAGGTCCCGGTGCTCGGGAGGTGTTGATTGTTTTCTGTCCCATCACCAGCGGTTGCTCCCTCGGTGCCCTGGTGCCCATGCCGGGGCCGGGGGTCTCTGCTGCAGGTGCTGGGAGCCAGCTCTGCCCTCAGCCCATCACCACTTGAGTCACAGAGTCACAGAATGAAGGATTTAAGGCTGGAGAAGACCTCCAAGTTCATCAAGTCCAACTTGAGACTAAATCCCACCATGTCACTCAACCACATTACAAAGTGCCATGGCTGCTCATTTTTTGAACTCTTCCAGGGGTGGTGCCTCCACCACCGCCCCAAGCAGCTGTGTCAGGGCTTGACCGCTCTTTCAGTGAAGAAACTTCCATAATATCCACCCTGAGCCTCCCCTGGCCCAGCCTGAGGCCGTTCCCTCTCCTCCTGTCCCTGTTCCCTGGGAGCAGAACCCGACCCCCCCGGCTGTCCCCTCCTGTCAGGGACTTGTGCAGAGCCACAAGGGCCCCCCTGAGCCTCCTTTACTCCGGGCTGAGCCCCTTTCCAGCTCCCTCAGGAATTCCCCAGCCCCTTTCCAGCTCCCTCAGCCGCTCCTGGGGTTCCAGCCCCTTCCCTGGACACGCTCCAGCCCCTCCATGTCCTTCTTGTCCCGAGGGGCCCAAAACTGACCCCAGGGTTGGGGGTGCCACGCCAAGACCCAGGCCCTGCCCAGCGATGGACTGAGCCAGGCACAGACAGATCTGCTCCAGCGCCAGCAGAGGAACATCCAAGGAGCAGAGGGCACAGCCCACCCTGATGGCATCGGGACAGGCAGTGGGGAGCAGGGCACATCACCAGCAGTGTGGGTCCCATCATGGGACCCTGGGTGATGTGTCCTGGGGACCCTGATGAGCAGGGAGGTTGGACTAGAAGGTCTCCAGTGGGTGCTTCCAAACTGAGCCAGTCTGTGATTTACAGAATCATAGAATTACAGAATGGTTTGGGTTGTGAGAGACCTTAGAGCCCACCCAGTGCCACCCCTGCCATGGGCAGGGACACCTCCCACTGTGCCAGGCTGCTCCAAGCCCCAATGTCCAGCCTGGCCTTGGGCACTGCCAGGGATCCAGGGGCAGCCACAGCTGCTCTGGGCACCCTGTGCCAGGGCCTCAGCATCCTCTGAGGGGTCCCTCTGTGACCCCATAGCTGAGGTGGATCATTTCCTGCACTGCTTTAGAGCTAAGGGCATCAGCATATCCTGCTCGGAAGAGGAGGGTTAGCAAGAAGAATCAAACAGCATTTACAGCGTGAAAAAGCGTCTGAAATCAAATTTGGTCTCTTGCAGGGGAAAAAATTTTTTTTTCTTGTTTTTTTTTTTAAGGAAAAATTATGATTGGAAACTTGACTCTGTACTCTGTTTGTCTGCCTTGGGAGAGCTGCACTTCCTGCCAGTCCAATTGCATTTGTCTTCTCTAAACGACAGAAAGCACAGAACAGCCCCAGGAGCAGGGATACCTGGGGGAAGCACAAGGAAAACACAGCAACAGACTCCAGCTCCACCCAGCACAGCTCTCCCAGGGGCAGAGGGGGCTTTGAGGCCCTGCTCTCCCTACCCACGCCGGGGATCTCCTCTGGCTTTTCCTGGCACAGGTTCCCCAGGGAGGCAGCAAATCATGGCAGGCCCACGGAGCAGGAGCCATGGCTGGGTTAAGCAGCTGTCAGCAGCCAAAAAATGCACATTTCCAATATTTCTGCTCTGGTTAGAAACCAGAAGAGGATTGTGTTCACAGGTCTGATTTACAACCCAACCCCCTGGTACTGCACACAGACTCCCAGGAGCTCTCCTGTAACTTGGATCTGAAATCCCGCCCGTTTCCTTGGGAATCCTCTGACATGACCCGTGACATTTTGTTTGTTAAACTCAAACAGCCAAAAGCCACTCCCCTCTTTCTCTCCTGGCCCTTCCTCTCTGCAGCTCTTCTGCACCACCACCAAAATCATCTGCATGGCTGGGCTTTGGTCCTGCAGGAAGAAGCTCCTTGTGCACGATTCATTGAAGGTTTTTATTTTTCTTTTATAAAATTATTTTTTATTTCCCATTTGCAAGTTGCTGAGAAGCTGATCCTGATTTCTGCAAATGAATTTGTTATCTGCAAGTGTTCACTGAATAGTTTATGCAAACAAATTTCAGCCCATAGGGTGTTTGCAAACTGTTCATTTCATGGTATGTGATTAGTAGAAATGGTCAGAAAATGGGTGCAAAACAATTTTTACGAGCTGTCCTCAACACCCAGGCTCCTCACGCCTCCATTTCTATCACTGACTTCTTTTTTTTTAACTGGAATTAGAAAAATATCCACCAGCACATGCTGAGTTGAACTTTTCATGCTTTGTTTCCAGCTGAAAGCTCTAAAAGGAGAGCAGTTGATGCTCAGAGAAAGGGCAGACACAGAATCAGAGAATCACAGATTGATTTGGGTTGGAAGGGGCTTTAAAGAACATCTCGTTCCACCCCCTGCCACGGGCAGGGACACCTTCCACTATCCCAGGCTGCTCCAACCTGGCCTTGGACACTTCCAGGGATGGGGAATCCACAACCTCTCTGGGCAGAAAGTCTTACGAGGTTTTAGGTTCCTTTTCCTGAGAAAGAGACAGAACCCATCCTGCAGGGATCCCTCGTCACCCAGGACCCGTTCCTGATGCCGGGTCCGTGTGAGGGTGTCTGGTCTCCCAGGCTGAGCTGAGGACTCTCTCCCACTCCCAGCACTGTCCTTCACTCACCAAAGCTGTACCTGCACCATCTCCTGGTCACCCCTTGCCAGGGATCTGCCTGATGTCCCACAGGGAATGGTTGCTCAGAGAGGCTGTGGCTGGAAAATATCCAAGGCCAGGCTGGATGGGGCTTGGAGCACCCTGGTCCAGTGGAAGGTGTCCCTGCCCATGGCAGGGGTGGACAAGGTGAGTTCTAAGGTCTCTTCCAACCCAAGCCATTCCACGGTTCCACGATTCCGTGAATCCATCACCGTGCCACTCCTGGAGCTGCAGCATCCCTTCCATGGGCAGGGGCTCCATCGTGGGTCCAACCCCCGTGCTGGGAATGACCAAGGGACAAAAAGCTGGTCCTGAATGACCTGACAGTGATGTAGCACAGGTAAGACGTGGAGGAGCTCAGTGCAGAGCTGTCCAGCTCCAGAGCCCCGGGTTCACAGGGGGCTCAGAGGTGGCCCCGGCTCCCTGTGAGTTTTCCAGCACCGACAGAAAATGGTGCCCGGAAGATTTATTCATTTAACGCATCTGGTAATTACATTACGGCAGGTGGTGTGTGGGGCCTGGATTCCTTCCACACACACCAGGCTCGGGAAGGCTCCAGTCCCACGTTTGATAAATCTCAGAATAGAATAAATAAATAAAATCAACAGTCCCCAGCTGCGAGTGCGGAGGAGGCACATCCTCTCCCCGTGCCACACATTCCTCCTGCCTCCTCCGCGCCGGGGCCGGGGCTCGGCACTGCCCGCTCCTCCCGGGCACGGGATCCTCGGGGCCGGGATTCGGCACTGCCCGCTCCTCCCGGGCACGGGATCCTGGGGGCCGGGATTCGGCACTGCCCGCTCCTCCCGGGCACGGGATCCTGGGGGCCGGGGCTCGGCACTGCCCGCTCCTCCCGGGCACGGGATCCTCCCTGCCCTGACGGGCACAGGCACACGGGATGGATGCGGAGTCAGCGTGGGTGGAGCAGGGCTGGGGCCAGCTCTCCTCCCGGATTGTCGGGGCTCTGGCAGGGATGGGGACAAGAGACAGCCAGGGGAAAGCACAGGGGAGGCAACCAGGACAGAGAGAGGCGATGGCAGGAGGATCCAGAGTTTAAGGAGGGAAAGATGAGCCAGGAATGAGTGGTGAGAAAGGGGACGGCCCGTGGAACACGAACACACGGGGCGGAGGAGGCTGCAGGGGGTGGGCGGGTCTGGAAATGCTCAGAGCATGAGCAGATGTGGCACCTCGGGACATGGATTAGTGGGCACGGGGGCATTCGATGGAACGTGGGACCTGGTGATCTCGAAGGTGTCTCCCGGCCATAATGACGCCATAACTCCCGTGATGGTGCTGGGAGGCTTGGAGGGGATGGCTCCAGGAGTGACAGCCCAGGGGCTGAGGAGGCCAAGCCCTGTAGGGCACCCCCCGGGAGCCCACGCGGTGTCCCCATGGATGCACGGGGTGCTGCTGGGCAGGACATGGTGTGGGGGGCCCAGGAGCAGCTCCTGTGAAGGGCAGGGCTGAAAATGAGGAATGCTGGGCCGCAGCTTCCTCTCCAAGGGATCTCACACTTTCCAGGCTGTCCCAGCAGGAGCGGTGGCAGTGCCAGGGCGTGGGCACTTCCCCCATGACGGAGGATGCTGTAAGCACAGCTGGATGCTGTAAGCACAGCTGGATGTCACACCCAGCCCAGCGCACAGGAGACGGCCTGGCCTGGCGTGCCGGGGCTCTGCAGGGACCAGCCGCCCTCAGCCTGTGCTCCCTGCCTGTGCCAGGGGGTCTCCGGGGGGATCTGGGGGTATCCTGAGGCACCACGTCCTCGTGGAGGGCACCACGTCCCCTGGGCACCCAGCGAGGCGCTGGCACAAAGACTGCGGCTGGATTTTATTTTTATACTTCACCTCCCTGCCCCCTTTGTAGAAATGACATAATTATGGGGATTTAATGTTCCACTGCTAAATTTCTTCATTTTTCAGGATAATTTCCACTATTTCATCAAGGAATAATTAATTGCATTGTCTTTAATCAGTTGTTTTACAAATCCAGCAGCGCAAGAAATTTTCATAGCCAGACAATGCAGGCAGCTGCTCTTCCCTTCTGGGTGTATTAATGAAGTGAAAGAGCTCGAGCTGGGAAAAAAATCGGCTGGCAGAAAAAGAAATCTATTGACAGAGAGATTGAAAAGATGACAGTGTAATCCCTCAGTGTGTGTGCTGGGGAGGCAGAGGGGAGAGATGGAGCCCAGGTGTGAGGGCAGGAGGAACTGGGCTGTGGGGCTCAGGGTTCCAAAGCCTCTCCGTTCCCCTCCCGGGTCCTTGGCACTGGATTTTAATGTGGGGGTGCACAGGGGTGTCAGCACACGTGAACATGTGAGTGCATAACAAATCATGGAGTCGCAGAATCACAGAATTCCAGAGTGGTTTGGGCTGGAAGGGACCTCAAAGCTCATCTGGTTTCAGCCCCCTGCCGTGGGAAGAGACGCCTTCCACTATCCCAGGTTGCTCAGGGCCCCCAGCAACTTCCCCTTGAACACTTCCAGGGGTGCAAAGTGTCTGGAAATGTCTAAAAGTGTGAAGATGTTTGTGTGCAAATGCACAGGGCCAAAACTGGATTTTAAAAAGCCATCTGAAAACAAAACAAAAGCCCCCCTGGCCCTGGGGCAGGAGATGTGATGGATGTGGTGTCAGCGGAGTCAGAGCTCCAGCCTGGCTGTCCTCTTCCCTCAGCCCCTTCCCTCCCTGTGCTTCCCAGTCAGAGTGACCCCATCCAGGCACAGACTGGGCCCTGTGGAGATCCCCTGGGATCGCCAGGGGGATGCATCAAGTCCAAAGCTGTCCCCAAAGGTCCCTGCTCCGGCATCTCTGGGGGTCTCATTTCTGCCTCACGGCCTTGGGGTTCCCACCCTGGCTCTGGCCTCTCCTGTCTGCCCTTGTGTGGTTCCAGGCACAGGCAAAGCCTGCCCTGCTCTGGGCCAAAGGGAAAAGAGAAGAAGCAAAGAAGTGATGAGACATCCCAGATCGCAGATGGCAGATCCCAGATCCCTCGGCATTCCCTCGCTCCTGCTCGATGCAAGGCTCAGACCCTCCACGTGTGGGAGGAAATGAGAACAGAATCCCAGAATGGTTTGGGTTGGAAGGGACCTTAAAAATCATCTAATTCCAAACCCCTTCCACTATCCCAGGCATGTGCTCCAAGCCCCATCCAACCTGGCCTTGAACACTTCCAGAGATGGGGATCTGGTGGTCTTTGTGAACCTCGCCGTCCATCCAGGTCCCAGGGAGCATTTTCCATCTCAGTCCCTGGGATTAACCTTCCCCATCCCTTGGCACAGTGCGGTGGGTGGTGGAACGCGACGGGGCAGTTCCCGCTGAGCTCTGCCCATGGCCCTGTGCCACAGGGTGGGGTGGATGCTCACCCCTCCCAGAGAGGGCCCATGCCAAGGCCCAGCACTTGGATCTGGCCTGGGAGCTGCAGATCTCCTTGCAAAGTGCAGCTGTGGATGTGTCACCCTTGAGGAGAGAGCTCTAACAGGCTGCTGTCCCCAAACCACCCCGTGCCAGGACACCTCCTCCCCTCCCTGGCACGGCAATGCTGGGCCCGGCCGGGCTCCCCTGTGTGGGTGGCTGAGCTCTCCAGGGGATCAGAGCACCATTCCCCCAATTGGGACACTTCTCTCTCTCAAATATTCACTCCTCCAGGCAGTGGCACAGGCTGCCCGGGGCAGAGGGGTTCAGCATCCCTGGAAATGTTCAAAAGGTGGATGTGGGATGGAGGACATGGTTCAGTGGTGGACACTTCGGTGTTGTGTTGGTGGTTGGACTCAGAGGACTTTTCCGACCTTAATGATTCCGTGGTTCAGTTCCAGTCCTTGCACAGCACTTCCATCAGGAAATCTGAGCAGGCTTTACCAGGAGGTCACAAGGTTTACCCTGAAACCCTGAGCAGGGCTCTGCACAGTGAGCTCGGTGTTTCTGGCACAGACACAGGAGTGGCCACGCTCGGGGTGCTCCATGACTGACCAAGAGCCTGACAGGGGGCCAAATAACCCTGAATTAGCCCAATGCAAACAGGGTGAAGGGCCAGGTGAAGGCCAAGAGGTTGGAAAGGGAAATGATGCCTTAGGTTTTAACTTTTCTGGTTTTCAAATCCTGCACTGCCCGGTGTGTAACTCTGAAGTTCCCTGTGCCCTGTCAGCTGCTGCTCTCTCGTGCTGGTCGGACATAACAAACCTCTCCAGGTTTGCTCTCCAAGGACACTTCAATTGTCCCAGTCCCAATATGTGTAAACTAAAAGCCTTTAAAGAGGAGGGGCAAACTTGGGGTAATTACATCATGACCTGGGGTCATAATTGGAGAATTAACGCTGATATGCAAATGGACCAAGCTTATAAAAGTGTGAAGAACCCGTGACCCAGCATCCACCTTGGGTGTAGCCTTTGGACTGCCCAGGGTGTACCTTTGAAGGCCTTTCAGATAAATGCCTACTTTTATTCTCTTAGTTTTGTCTAGCCTCTGTTTTCAGGTAGCCACTTCCAGGCATCAGTTTTGGCCCCCCAGAAGGGACAAGGAGGCTTCTGGAAATCTTCTGGGCTGAGAAAGACCCAGCTCAGCTCCCCCCCTGCCCCACCGGCACTCTGTGGAGGGGCATTTGCCACAGTCCACGAGGTGTCAGAGCCCAAGAGCCCAAAAATTCTCCAGATTCAGCACAGAGGCACATGAGTAAGTGAATGAAGGTGGTATTTTGTTATTAGCACCTGGGTTGGGTGTTAAGAGATCTCTTATAGTTTTGTTTGGGGTGTCTGGGGACTCAAGAGGGTCCAAGGAGGTTCTAGTTCACTTGTTTTTGAACAGATTCCATCAGTCCTGCTTTGATTTCAGCTGGAAATCAGTTGGATGGAAGTATCCTGCAGATGGATACGTGGAGGGGCAGCCCTTGGAGTAACCCAGGAGCACTGGGAATGTGCTGCAGCATTTCCAGCTGAGAGGGGCCAAATGGCACCGCAGCACCGGTGCTGCCAGCTCTGCTCCCCACACTGAGGCACACAATGTTCATTTTCTCATGAGAAGATGCACAGCTCCACTGCCCCGAGCCTCTGGAAATTGTTTGCATCCAGAGATTCTTTCCCAGCCCCAGAAGGCTCTGACTCCAGGCCTGGGGAGCTGAGGACAGCTGAGGATGTGGTGCTGCAGCCCTTCGCAGTGCCCTGGCTGTGGGAGGGTCCAGCTGAGAGATGGAGATCAAAGGCCGCAACCTGGAGAAACTTCTGGACCAGCCAGCCCCTCTGGAGCTTGGAATCACAAGGAATCGTGGTTATTCTTTACTCAGAGGGTGGGCAGGCCCTGGCACAGGGTGCCCAGAGCAGCTGGGGCTGCCCCTGGATCCCTGGCAGTGCCCAAGGCCAGGCTGGACACTGGGGCTGGGAGCAGCCTGGGACAGTGGGAGGTGTCCCTGCCCATGGCAGGGGTGACACTGGGTGGGCTCTAAGGTCCCGTCCCACCCAGCCCAGTCTGGGATGCCATTATTCTGTTTGTCTGTTGGAGAGAGCAAGGGCAGCTCTGCCAGAGCCATGCGTGCAGTGCTTTTCAGCTGGTTTGAAGCACATTTGTTTGCAGCTCTGTAACAGAGCAGGGGCCGGGCTGCTGAGGTTTTCCCTCGGTATCTGTTGCAATCAAGTGTCTCAGGGTTTCCCTCGGAGGCCTCAGTGCCAGGAAAAAGCAGCCGGTGTTGGGAAGGAGGGCCCTGTTCCTACGAGCAGGGTCATTGTCCCGCTCTGCAGGGACACGAGTCACGCCAGCAGGGGCTGGGGGCATCTCCCCTCCTCAGCCAGAGACAAGCAGCTGCACCGGAGATAAGAACGAGATAAGGGCCCCCCTTCTATCCCTCAAGCCCTTGCTCAGGTGGAGGAGGAATAAGCAGGGGATTTACTCCTGCTTATCTGGGAGGGCTGGGAGAGGCTGGCTGGCTTTGCAGCCGCCCCACAGAGAGGAGAACCAGGAGCAGCTGTCCTCGTTCGGGATCCGTGCGTGTGGGAAAGGGAGAGCCGTGGGGACGGGAGGAGGTGCTGAGAGAGCAGAGGGCAGACACTCGGCTGAGACAGCCCAGGCTTCCCCAGCCGAGCTCTGGAATGCCTGGAGCTGCTGCTGCAATCCGGCAAATTGAGCTGCCTGGGTGTAGATGGGGAGGGATAGAGGCATGGAGGGATGGAGGCATGGAGGGATGTGCCACGGCTCTGAGCGAGGAGCAGGAGCTGGATGCGGACAGGGAATGGCAGGCGTCAGGGAATCACCTCAGGTGTGCCCACCACCTGAACATTCGTGCCATGCCGGCTCCCTGGCACAACAGAAATACCAAAGTCGCACTCACGCCCTGCCCAGGAGGGCTGAATTCCTAATTCCCCTTCATGAATATGCACAATAAGTACCAGAGCGCTCTCCAATCCGGCCCTGGCAGCAGAGCCATGTGATTTAACGTGACTGATCACCCTGTGCCCAGACAGAGCCCACACTAAATACCCGCAGGATCCACAGAGTTAAATTATTTGAAGGAAAATGCAGCTCTCACATAATTTTCCGTAACAATCAGTACAATCGCAGGCAGCCTGCAAATATTCCGAGCATGGAAAGGAGCTGATTCTCTCTGGGGAACTCCCTGCCCTGCTCTCAGAACGCCGCCTCCTACAGCAACACCTTCAACAGGTTTCCGTGTGAGGAGTGTGGTCCTCGTTATCAAACTGCTTTATACAGTTATCACCCCAAACTGCTCTGCCGCGTAAACATATCATTCCTGGGAGAAGCTGTCGGGGAGGGCCAGGCTGCAGCCTGCAATTAAAGCCCCAAACAATAGAGCCCCATAAATCACCGGCGCTATGGCCGGTCAGTGTCGCCAAGCATGGAGTGAGGATCTTAATTACATTTAGACCAAACAAGTGGTAGATTATTTATGGGATACTGTAAGTGCCTGACAATGGGTAGAAAGTCATTCCACACGCATCCCTGGGCATTTTGGAGTCCGGCTGAAGAGGTAGGGAAAGAGAGGGAAATAAGTGGAGCCAATATTCATCACTGAGCAAAATTGGAAGGGAAAGAGCTGTTGCTTTAAATAAGGCCCAATTGCATCATCAATTTAAAAGCAATAGCAGCAGCTTCTGGAGAAAGCAGCAGCTGCCACAGGTGGCCAAACAGCTGGAGAGCTGCCAGCACCCACGGAGCCACCAGGAGCCTGGTGCTTTGTCACGCTGGGGCTCAGCTTTAACCCTTCTGTCAAGGCCCGGGCCTGCAGAGAGCCCTGCTGCACCCAGGGGCTCTGCGGGGCTGCGTGGGACGAGGTGGGATCTGCTCCACACGTCGTCCATCGTGCCCTGGAGCTTGCAGCTGGATTTCAGCACATTCCAGATGTGGCCAGGACTAGAGGATGGAGAGAGCTCAGGGATCAGCTGGGGCCACGTGAATCTGCCTCCAACCATGGACCATCCCAGGGCTCCTGGACCATGCGGAGCAGTGCTGTGCTTGAGGCCCAGTTTGGTGCAACTTTCCTGTCCAGGCACCCTGAAAAGCAGAGGTGGTGGTTTCTGCTCAGGGTGGTGGTTTCAGAAAGACTTGTGGCGGCCCCCATGCTGTTCAGACACCAAAATCCTTCTGGAGAAGCTGTTTGCTCATGAGAGCTTTCTCCAAAGAAAGATCCTGAAACACGAATGGATCTCTCCCACTGCCCTGGGCTGAAACAGCTCCCCTAAAGCTGTTAGGGGGTCAGGATTGTTGGCTGTGGCTGGACTACAGACCTGCAGTCCCTGGTCACTCCGGGCCATGCAGCCAGGCTGGGGGGTGTCAGGGGATTGGTGCATCCCACAGTGTGTGAATGGACTCACAATGTGGAATCACAGAACACCCTGAGCTGGAAAGGACCAAAAAGGATCATCCAGTCCCGCCCCAGGCCCTGCACAGACACCCCAAATCCCACCCTGGGCATCCCTGGCAGCGCTGCCCAAACGCTCCTGGAGCTCTGGCAGCCTCGGGGCCGTGCCCATTCCCTGGGGAGCCTGGGCAGTGCCCAGCAGCCTCTGGGGGAAGAACCTTTCCCTGCTCTCCAGCCTGAGCCTGCCCTGGCCCAGCTCCAGCCGCTCCCTGGGTGCTGTCCCTGTCCCAGGAGCAGAGATCGGAGCTGCCCCTCGGGAGGAGCCGCAGCCCCGCTGAGCTCTGCCCTCAGTGTCCTCTGCTCCAGCTGGACACACCGACATTCCTGGGTCTCCTCCTGTGACCTGATGCCACCAGGCTGGTGGGTGCAGTGCTCGTGCCCCCATGCATCAGGGAAGGACTGGAGCAGGAAGGCTGTGGAGATGTAGATGGGCTCCAGAGCGGGGTGCTCTGATGTCAGACAGCTCATCCAGACCACGGTGAGCTGCTGGGAGCCCTGGGGCACTCGGGCCACTGGCTGGAACATGAACATTGTCAACATCATGAGCGTGGCTCCCGCTCGCACCAGGGGGACGCTGCCTCCAGCCCCTCCAGCAAACCTCGTGCGGTGACTTTGCCAGTGCCTGTCCCCAGCCCTGGCTGCTCTCAGTGACCAGCCACCGTCTCGCCGCTGTCCCCGTGGGTCTGTCTGCCTGTGCAGCCAGTGCTCAGCCCAGGGCCACGGCAGAGCAAGGGCTGCCAGCCCTGCTTTGAGTGCAGACCCTCCCTCTTCGGGTGCAGCCCTCCTCCACAGCCTGGGGCAGGCCAGCACGGTTGGGTTCAGCGTTCAGACAGGCACTGATTGTCTAGACAGCGTCAGGGGGTGGCTGTGGGGTGTCCTTCAGCCCGTGGCTGGCCAAAGTAGGTCAGAGGAGTCTGTTCTACCAGCAGCTGTGTATTGCTACTGACCCTCTGGCATGGGACACATAGTTCCAGCTGCGCTGCCTGAAATCAGGCAAGGTGATCACATCTCCAGGAGCCTCTGGTCCTCCTGCAGGCAGTTTGGCTCCCTGTCCCATCCCCTCGGTGTCTGAGTGCTCAGGAGTGGCCACAGGGTTTGCCAGGCTCCTCACACAGTGGCTGTGAGCTCAGGAGCAGTTCCAGGCAGCAAGGCTGTGTTTCTTTTAGGACAGACCTGAGGCTCTGGCCCAGCCCTTCCAGCCAAGAAGGGTGGCATGGGCAGTGCCATCCATGGCTGCAGTACTGAGGACCACCTGCATCAATCACACTGCCCATAAATACGGGACAACCCCCATGTGTGTGCATCCTTACGGTCACTTTTTTGACCCAGCAGAACCAAATGTTTTCCTTCTGCTGGGCCATGAGATCCTGGGTGTGGAGCCAGCCCAGCAGGGCAGCCCCATCCCGGCAGCTGTGGCTGGGGAAGAGGCTGTGCTGTCTGCAGAGAGCTGAGACAGGATCGTTCCCGGGTCTGGGAAAAGCCGTGAGCAGGGCCAGGGCCGCGGGCGTTAATGGAGGCAGATGACACAAAGCCCTAATTGCTCGGCAGACTGATGGATCAAGCTGACAAGCCCAGCTGATCTCAGGCGCTGGTCCAAGGCCACACCACGCCACGAGGTGGCCAAGGCTCCTGATTGATGCCAAGGTCACGGCAAGGCACAGCGAGGGGGAGGGATGGGAGCCCTCTCCTTGCTGGGGGTTGCTCACCAGTGCTGGCCCTCGAGCAGCCGCTGAGCTCCCTGTCCGGGCCAGCCCACGCCCAGAGCCAGCTGGGGACGGGGATGTCCCGGTGTCCTCACGCGCTGGACGGCTCTCAGAGGGTGCAAACCACTTTGAGGAATTGGGAGTTAATGCTCCCCCCGCCATCCCCCCGTTCCTGTCTCAGCAGCCGACAGGCAGTAAAAGACCCTTCGCAGTTGTCAAGGCAACGCCGTATCATGAAGACGGTGCCGTGAAGTGGCAGCAGCCGAGGGCTCTGCTCTCCCTCTCCTCTGCTCTCCATCTCCAGCGCTTCCCTCTCGAGGCTGCGCTGCCGCTGCCAGCGATGCTGCTTTGAGGGCAGCCCGTGGGGATGTGCGGGTGGGCTCCCGCCCCAGCCCGCCCGGTCCTGGTCCCGCTGCTTGCCGAGGGGACCAGTGGTGATGCGGGACCACCCCCACAGTCCCAGCCCCACTGCCCTGGTGCCTCAGGCTCTGCCCAGACCCACCTTCCCCGCAGGCTGTAACCCCACACTGGCCACCAACCTGCACCAAAGGCACCCACTTTCTGCTGAACGAGACCTCCATGAGCCTTCTCCCTACACAGACGGTCCCTGGGGTTCTGGGGGGGGCTGTCTGCATCCCTGGAGTCAGCAGGCCCTCAAGGAGCCCTGTGGTGTCCGTGCTGGGATCTGCCACAGGCAGAGATGAACCCCGCTTTGGACAGCCCAGCAGGGACCATCTCCCTGCAGCTGCCCCCTTTCCCAGCCTGCAGAGGGATTGTGGAAGGGATCCCGTAGTTTGTCCTTGTGGGGGCATACGGCTCTCTCCATCCCCAGTGCAGCCAAGAGCATCCCTCCTGTTGGGAGAACCACAACGACTCCTGGGCACGGTGAAACGGGTGGGGATGAGCCTTTGCAGGTGTCTCCTATGGGTCAGGCTCCCCACAGAGACTGACAATATCTGAAGACAAGGAGAGTTTCCTTTGGCAGCAAAGGAAGGGGGCTGCTGGAAATGCTGGATGCCTCTGGGGACGAGCAGGGAGAGCAGAAGCATTCCCTGGATGGAGAGGTGTGGATGGGCTGATGCCCAGGGCTCTGGAGGATACACCTGGTGCAGGGCTCCCCACGTGTCTTTGTCAAGTCCCAGAGCAGCATCACGGCCCCAGGAACCCCGGGAGCTCTGGGATCTCTGGGAGCCGGACATCACCTCTGAGTCCTGCTGTTGGCACTGCTGATGGCTGATTCCTGATGGGCTGGGAGCTGGACACGTGCCCCGGTCCTTGCCTGGTCCCCGCTCAGTGTGGGGTGCTGTAGGGCCAGCCCTGTGCTGAGAAAAGAAGCAGGGGGACCATTCCCGTGGGAGAATGAGGTTTGGAGCAGGGCAGTGCAGTCACAGGCCCATGGAGAGGGGTAGGGGCCACGAGCCCTTGTCTCAGGCCAGGTGCCCATGTTCCCACCTGCCTGGGTCCCCATGTCACCCCGAGTGGCCCTGCCAGGCTGGTGCGTCCCCAGAGAAAGGTGCTAGGACAGGACCGGTGAGCGTGGCCAGGCTGGGTGCTCACAGTGCTCAGCACAGGGGCTGTGGGAGCAGATGCTCGTCCTCGATCCGTTTGGCATTTCCTGTTGCTCTTGACTCCAGGGAAATGATTGCTCTGCTCGGAGGGATCTATAAATAGACACTGCCCACAAACCTGCGCTCCCTGGGGCCAGGACGTGGCAGGAGCTCAGTGATTGCTGCCACAGCTGACACCCGGCCCCACCGGGGTCAGCGCTCTCTGCCAGGCTCCCTGGCCTGCCCAGCCTTCCTCTGCCTCGCAGGAGGGAAAGACACCAAAGAAATTAATTTTTTCTCAGGTGGGCAGTGTCTGGGCAGGTCTGGCAGAGAGGAGGATGAGCAACAGGATCTCTCTGTGGTGCACAGGCCCTGCAGGGTGGCGTTGCCCTTGGTGTCACATCGCTCCTGGCTGAAGCCCCCTCCTCACAGGAGTGCTTTGGGCTGGGGGCTGCCTGGGCATCCCTGTGCCCGCAGACAAACAGTGGCAGTCACCAAGGGTCCTCACCAGGTCCTGGCAGAGCTGTCCAGTGTGCACCCAGGGACAGAGCCCTTGGCAGGGACAGCCATGGACATCTCCCCATTTGTCACTGTCCCCTTTGGAGCCAGCTGTGGAAGCACAGCCTGGTGAATGGGACTGGTGTGCCTGGGCTAACACCTGCCCCGTGAAGGGTTGATCCAGAATCTTTCCAGAGCTTTGCAATCCCAAAATTTAAAATTTTGTGGAAAAGCCAGGGGAATTGGAAAGGAGTTAAAGGGAATGCCAGTCAAGATCTGAGCTCTTAAAGCACTTGGACTCAGGCTGAGGAAGGATTTAAAGCCACTGGAGCTGTACAGGCAGTCCACAGCAGCCAGCCTGCCTGGGGCTGAGTCTGCAGCATGCCCTGGTGAGGCTCTCGCCAGCGTGATCCCAGCCCATCCCTCTGCTCCTGGAGAGCCGCTGCTGTCCCAGCGCTGCGCTGCCCCACAGGCTCCGGACAGCCTGCCCCGAGCCTGGGGAGGTGCTGCGGGGTGGCACCTTCCCCACGAGGGAGCGTCTGAGCACGGTAACCACAGCTGGGGGCGGGGGGGTGGCTCTGCCTCCCCACGGATGTCAAAAATCAGTCAAAATCAGTCCCAGGCAGCGCTGGGATCAAAGCCAGGCTTTTTGCCATGGGAAATGACAGCACCAAGGAGGAGCCCAGAAGCAGCCGGGGTCTGGGCGCTCTCTGGCATGTGGGACACAGGTTCAGGTCCTGGTGAGCACCGGGCTATCCATCCCTTCCAGCCCCGAGGGGCCACCAAGGCCTCGTGAAGCAGCTTTTCCCCTGCAGCCGTTCAGCTCTGGGGACACATTTTGGCACGGCTTCCTGGGGACACGCCGGGGTTTCCCTGGAGCACGGAGGACAGAGATCCCCCCGCAGAAGCCGCGCAGGTGCTGTCGGTGGGGCCAAGCTCTGCTCCTGCCCAGGCTGAGAGGGGACTCGGCGGGACGAGCGCAGCTGCCAGGGACAGGCAGGATGCAGCCGCTGGGTGAGTCCTGGAGAAGAGGGGCCTTTCCAGGAGGAGGTGGATGCCAGCGGCGGGAGCCTTTCCTTAATGCGTCTCCCGCTGCGCCCTGCCCGATGACGAGCTTCCTCGGAAAGGAGGGGACAGGACGAGAACGACCTCCCCACCCTGCCAGCTTGGAAAACCTCACCCGGGCGATGCCAGGATGTGTTGTATCCCGTTGCCATGGCAACTGACATCTCCCGGTGCTGAGGCGGGCGTGTGCGGAGCCACGGCACGGGAGCCAGGCGTGGTCTGACCCCGGCTGGCGGGCACACAGAGAGCAGGGACGCGGTCAGCCCGGGGTGCAGGGAGCGAGGAGCGGCACCGGCGTGGGCAGCAGCACTGAGGCACCTTCGGCACGCTCCAGAGCCTGGCACAGCCCGGCTGGAGGGATGGGGAGACAGGGACCGGCAGGATGCGGGGTCCAGAGAATCCTCACTCGGGCAGAGGGGATGCACAGGGCGAGCTGGTGGCGTCCCCTTCCACAGCGTCGAGACAACGCTGCCTGGTGCTGGGCCTCCCTCCCTGCACCAGCTGCCCTTGCAGCTGCCCTCCTCCTCCTCAGAAAGGCTGGAGAATTCTCCCTGGAATCTCCCAAAGAAGCCCAAATCCCTCTGTTTTGGCTGCCTGGCTGGGAAGCGCGTGGGCACAAGGCTGTGGCTTCATGGGGTGTTCACTCAGGGTCCACAGTCAAGGGTCCCTTCCCAAATCCTGCATGTCCACGTTTTCCCAAGGACAGGTACAGGGCTGTGCTGCCCAAGCACCGGGATTTGTTCCTCCTGGGATGCCTGGCACAGGGGACCACTCTTCGTGGGTGGACTCGAGGAAGGAGGAGTCACCTTCTGCCAGTCGTGTTATTTAAGTGACACCTACCAGGCATCAAGGTCAAGCAGACCAAATTTTTCCGTCTCAACTTGTTAGAGAATGGAAATGTTTCAACCCAGCAGTGGAATATTATCCCTTCTGCTCCTCCCAGCTTGAGTGATTACAGTTTTCCTCCAAACAAGAAAAAAAAAAAGAGGACAAAAACTGGTTTGTGGGTTTGCAGTCATGTCATTCCCCTCCTTTGCTTGGGGTGGAAAAGGGGATGGAAGGGGAGGAGGTTTGAGGTAGGAGGAAAAAAAAACTAACCCCCAAAAGCTGTGTTTAATTTAATGAAAAATTATGAGAGAAAACAAAAACGCATCTGAAATCGCACTGAAAATGAGCAACTTTCTACCAAGCAGCCTCACGTGAGCAGCACCGCAGCCTTTCCCCAGTCCCCCTCTCCGGGAGCACTGGTCGGTGCTGAATCTCACTGGGAACCCATTTTCCAGCAGAACGTCCTTACGGAGGAGCTGTCCCTGTGTCACAGCGGCGCCCGCAGCCTCCGGGGCCCTGGATGTACAGGCAGACTCATTTCTCCTGGCAGGAGCGGCCGAGGGATGACCCTGCCCCTCCGTACATCACACCCCGAGACAGCCCCGAGTGCTGCAGGGCCTGGTACAGCACAAATCTTGTCAGAGGATACTTAGCCCCACTCCTCCCCCTCAGAAAAAAAAGAAGATTAGTTCCTCCTCTAACCAATTCCAGCCAATTTATCCTGCTGCATCCACCCGGCTCCAGTGAGATCTCACTGGAGGCATCAGGGTGGGGATGTAGAAACCAGAGGGACTGAAATCTGCTCTTCTGGAAGCAATAAATGCCTCCTGCCTTTTCCAGGCACTTCCTGACCTTGCTGCAGCTGATGGGCAAGTTTATGATCTTGCATTTTAGCTAAATGGAAGAGACAATTATTCTTCCTTTTGGATTAAAGTGATTTTAGGAACAGAAATGCTAAACAAGTGGAGAGCCTGGCAAAAGCCAGCCCAGGAGGAAAGCCGGGGTCTCCTAGGAGAAGAGCTAGAGATGGAAGGGCTGGCAGAAGGCAGCTGTAGAGCAGAGGGCGAGCTGGGTGATGCTGGAGGGGAGGCAGTGGGGCTGGATGGGCGAGCAGTGGCACTGCTGGCAGGGGAACGGCCACGGAGCAGCCCCCCAGCGCCAGCAAAGGGCTCTGCCAGGGAAATCCCTGCTCCTTCATCACCGGGAGCAGCTCCCGTGGCCTCGGGGCTCGCACTTCGCTCAGACTCAGGGACAGCTCCGCAGAAAAAACCCTGACGTGCTTCAGCATCTCTGCCCCGGTGAGCTGCAGCCGTCCCCTCCTCCCCTTGCAGGGTCTTGGCTGGCAGCTGCTCCCCAGCCCCCGCCCCAGAGGAGGAGGAATTAACCGCAGCAAGCAGTCGGGAGAGGAAAGGGGCCCCTGAGCTCATCTGCACAGGATACGGGCACAGCCCGGGGACAGAGCCCTCACCAGCCCTGCAGCAGGGCGGATCTGGAGCAGATTTCACACGGACACGAGTTCCCAAGTCCTTTCCTCACATATTTCCTCCCATCAGCAGAGAGAGGGAATGAAGTTGGGAGGATCAGTCCCGTGCTGAGGCAGCAGAGGGAATCTGGGCAGCTTCTCCCATTAACCCCCTGCTCTTGCTGCCGCTGGTGTGGGAGGCTGCGCAGGGCGCCGGGGTAGGATCGTGCTGCCTCTGTCCTGCTCCAGGTGCCAGGCTGAGCGCTCCCTGAGGCTGCCCTGCGATGCCACCTGTGTGAAGCCACCCAGGCTGTCCCTGCACCCTCCACCAGCACGGATGTGCCCAGCTCGGGCACTGCTGGCAGCACGAGCTGATCCAGTGCCACCAAAAGGTGCCCATTTCTCACTGTGGGGTGGAAAATACCAGAATCTAGACGAGAACAGGCAGCCTGTGACCCGAGAGTCACTGCTGTGCAGTCCTGCCAGACCTCCTGGTGACACTCACCCATGGGCAAAGGTGCTGGGAACCTCACAGAGAACCTCATGTGGTCACTGCTGAGGGGAAAATTCTGCCTCTTTGGTCCGAAATAGAGCAAAGATGAGTTAAGTGGATCTCCCTATAGACCAGTTCCAACCTGGACCCTCAAACTGGAACATGCCAGGGCCCTGCTGTCCTTCTCCAGGGAAATGCTGCATTTTGTCTTGGGGCTTTGCTGTTTCCTCCCCGAGGACACCGTCAGCCCTGAGCAGCTCTGTCTCTGCTTTGCACTGCCTGCCTGTGTCTCTGATCCCTCGTTTTGCAGCAGAGAGATCGCCTGTGATGGGCTCCCCGGGAGAGGGAGGTGCCCACAGGGTGAAGATGCAGAAGCCCCGCGCACAGGGATGCCCATGGTTGATATCTCCTGAAGTACAGGCAAAGCTCAGGAGTCATTTCCTTGCTGGAGCCTCTCCAGGTGGCTCTGACCAAGATCTCCCCACCTGGGTGAGGACTCTGGCTTTACACAAACCCAGCACAGGAACTTGTGCTGGGGTTATATAAAGGAACACAAGAAAGGTGTTGAGTGTGTCCAGAGGAGGCCACTGCACTGATCCCAGGGCTGGAGCCCCTCTGGAGCCGGGCTGGGAGAGCTGGGGGTGCTCAGCTGGAGAGGAGAAGGCTCCAGGGAGAGCTGCGAGCCCCTGGCAGGGCCTAAAGGGGCTCCAGGAGAGCTGCAGAGGGACTGGGGACAAGGGATTCAGGGCCAGGAGCCAGGCAATGGCTTCCCAGTGCCAGAGGGCAGGGCTGGATGGGATCTTGGGCAGGAATTCCTGGCTGGGAGGGTGGGAAGGCAGCCCTGCAGCCAGCCCAGGTGCTGCTCCTGTCACGGGCACAGCCCCTGCACCCCTCCCCAGGCTGCCTGCAAGAGAAGCCGCTTCTGTGGATAAGTCCAAGCAAATAACGACACTTGGAAGGAGATGCTTTTCTTTTGGCAGAGAAAAGGTGCAGAACAAATATGTTTTTAATAAACATTTTGACTGAAATTGAGCTTTCTCACCGCAGGAATTTGATTCTTGTCATAATTGCACTTTTCAACGGGAAAAATAGGTGTTTGGTCAGGTGGCTGGGATGTCACTGAGCATCACCCCCTGGGCAGCCGGGTCCTGCAGGGATGAGCAAAGGCTCAGGGCTGACAGCTCTGCCCGCCCAGCGTGGACTGGCAAGGGGGAGGGCAGGGGGAGGGCAGGGCATGGGTTTCCTGCCCGCTGGCCCCTCATTTCCAGGGCTGCGGGTGGGAGCAGGGGCAGCCATGCCCCAGCCCCCCCGGGATCTGCCTCCTGCATCCCTGCTCACCCCAAGGCACTGCCAGGGGACAGGCAGATGGGCCAGAGGTGGCGTGGAGAGCAGAACCCTGCTGTCTGTGAGGGACAATCCCAGTGCCTGGCCTCCACCTCTCACCTCCAGAGCTGCTGATACCAGTCCTGGAGCTCACTGGAGCTGGCTCAGCTGGGATGATGCTGGGAAACCTGGACTGGAAAAAGCCTGGAGAAGAGAAGAGATTTTTTGCATCCTTCCAGCACCTGAAGGGAGCCAACAGGAAACATGGGAAGAGAGAATTTAAAAGGGCCTGGAGGGACAGAACAAGGGGGAATGGCTTCCCAGTGCCAGAGGGCAGGGCTGGATGGGATCTTGGGAAGGAATTGTTCCCTGGCAGGGTGGGCAGGGGCTGGCATGGAATTGCCAGAGCAGCTGGGGCTGCCCCTGGATCCCTGGCAGTGCCCAAGGCCAGGCTGAACATTGGGGCTGGGAGCAGCCTGGGACAGTGGGAGGTGTCCCTGCCCATGGCAGGGCTGGCACTGGATGGTTTTTAAGGCCCTTTCCCACCCAAACCCTTCCACAACTCCATGATTCTACGACTGACCACGGGCTGGGTACCTGTTGCTGCTCTACATCGGAAGCTGCTGGTATGGGAATGGCTGTTGTTCCTCTCAGGGCTGTGCAGAATGAAGGCATCCAGCTCTCTCCTGGTTCATGAGTTTTCCAGACTGGCTGCTGCCCCTCGGCTTGGCTTTCCCTCTCCATCGCAGTGCAGCTCCTCCCTTCCCCTTCCCCAGCCTGTGCAGGTGGCACCGAGATGGGGCCTGTGGTGCCCTGGGAGGGATGTTGGGAGTCTGCCCCGCTGTCCCCTGGTCCTGCAGAAGTCAGGCTCAGGATGCCCAGGCTGGCTGGGAGCTCGGAGGCCTGATGGTAATAAATGAGTGAGGAGCACATCTGCACGCAGCGGAGACGCTCCCTGCCAAGCCACTGCACTGCAGGACCACTCTCATCTGTCTCTCTTTAACAGGAACAAATGGAAATGAGCGAATCAATTAACACAGCACATTAGCAAAATGCCAGAGCCTCCCCATCGCACTTAACCCTTCCCTCAGCATGGGCTGAGGCAGCAGTGGGGTCACCCGGCCCAATCCCGGCTGCAGCCGGCACAGCCTCGCCCCATGTGCCCGGGGAGCAGAGCCTGGGGCTGGGATCGCAGCAGGGCCCCCTCCCTGGGAAAGGCACGGCCGTGGGAGCTGTGGGACACAGCAGAGCTGGTTTGCAGCTCCTGCAGGCCCTGCTGGCTGTGGGGAGGAGCTGGGAGCACGTTTCCTCTGGAGCAGGGACCTGTCTGGGTGCCAGCTCCTTCATTTCCCCATCGTTGCCTGGAGAAGCCCCGGTGAGGGCTTGATGTGGCCGAAGTATCCCAAGTGCAGAAGCCCTGTGGGTGGAGAAGGGTGGAGCTGGGCTGAACCAGGACAAACAACCAGCATGGGGCTGGGCTTTCCTGCTGGGATGGATTTCACAGCTCTGACCCCCCGTGCCACTGGGGGACGCGGGATCACCAGCTCGGAGGATCTCTTGTCCCTGCACAGCAACCCTGGCACACGTGTGAGCAACAGGAGCATCGAGCCCTCTCCTCTTGCGTGCCAGTAAGTGCCACAGGCAACAGGGGAGCTGTGCTAAGACATAATAAACCCTCATCAGCTAATTAATAATTAGAGACACTTGTGCCTGAAAGCCTGACTCCAGTGGTGGGATGATGCACCTCAGCTCTCCTGCCAGGCACAAGCATCAGATGTCCAAACCATGCAGGAGCTCAGGGCTGATGTGGTCCCAGTCTGCAGGACGCAGAGCTCCCAGTTTCCCAGTGTCAGCCACAGTAGGCACAGCACATCTTGGTGCTCTCAGCCCCTGTTTAGGAACAAACCCCTGTGCCACGGCCAGGGTCTTGTTCCACCCAGGGCAGTCCGGGCACAGCCATGTGGCTGCAGTGCTCAAACGGGGGGCAAGAGCAGCCACAAGTCCAAGCCATTCCCTCCTTCCTATGGGATGGAAACAAGGTTCCAAAATCCCAAAGTGGGTTGAAATGAGGGCTCCTCACGTGATGGCCCTACAGAGCCCCGGCCTGCAAACCAGAGACCTGGCGGGTGCAGCTGCTCTTGGCACCTGCATTCACTCGCTGGGTTCGTGAGCTTGAAACTTCCTTAATGAAGGTCTTGAGGGTTGTGGAAACAAAAGCAAACTTGCAGCAGTGGCTGGTCCTTCGGTGAGTGTCTCTGAGCACATCTCCATTGTCATCCCTCTCTCCCCATGAGGGCACTGGTGGCCTCACACACAGTGTGTGCACAGCCCCTGCACTGCCACGGCTCAACACCCACCTGTGCACGCACACAGGGTCTTGAGCAGTGCTGCTCCCTCTGAACAGAGATGGAAACTTCCTGAGAGCCACTCAGAAACGCTGGGAAAAACGCTGTCGATGGCCCGAGGTGGGCACACTTGAAGGAGGAGAGAGCAGAGCTGTCTGTGGATAAGAGAGCTGTCACCTTGCACACCCAGGAGTGCCAGCGATGCTCTGTGAGGGATGTGGGGATTTGGGGATGAGCCTCTGCATCCCAGGGTCTGCCTAACCTGGGCCTGCCCTGGGTAATCGAGGCAAAGATGTGATAAACTCCAACAAGTCAACACATGAATGCCTGGGAGACCTCCCCTGCTCTGTGCCACCCATCTGTGGCACCACTCCTGCCCAGCCTAATGACCAAGGGTCACACCTGAAGTCCTGCCACATCTCACTCTCTCCCACAGACACAGGTGTGGGGCTGTCTGTAGCCAGAGCTGGATCAAGCCAGGTCCTTTCATCTTAATTTTCCCTGCTTTTGTTCTTGCTCCAGGGACAACCACAGACAGTGCTGGTCGCGTCCCATGGTGCTCGCTGGGACCCTTTGAAATGCTCCCAAAGCCAAGGCGGATCCCTCCTGAGCAGAGCACTCCCCCCAGGCAAATTCCTGCATTGAGCTGGGCGGGGATTACCCACCTCAATGGCCTCTAATCCACTGCCATCGATTCCCACAGGAGCCCCGGGCTGGAGCTCCCTGCCGCATACAAATCCCGCCGGCAGAACAGGGCCGGATTGTCGAGGCATCACCTCGATTACAGGACGCGGCCCTGATAGCTCGGGGGACTTTGTGTCCGAAGCCCCCCGGCCCAGCAGAGCGGGGTGTGAGAACAGCGAGGGCGCTGAAACAATCGCTGCCATGAATTAATGATGTCCTGAGGGGACATGTGGGCTCTCCCAGCTGGAGATCTCGAAGCGGAGTGGACGCGGCGTGGGAGGAAGCACGGAGCTCAGCGATGCTCCGGGCCGGGGCCGTCCTGCGCCCGGTCCCTCCCCGTTCTGGGATGCTCTGGAGAGGCTGCGTGTGGCTCAGTGGGGGCATCTGTAGTTTGTGCCCCGCTCCCCGCCCCAGCCCTGTCACGCTGCTCCGCAGGGGCTGTCAGGGCTCGGGGCCGCCGCGCATCAGCGCCGTGGTTAATGGGCATGGCAGGGGCCCGGCTGTGCTGACTGACGTGTCAGACATCCGAGCTGTGTGAGACCTGGCAGCGCTGGCACCGAGCTGCGTGCCAGCCCCATCCCGGGCAGGAGCCGCTCCTCCTCCCCCTGGAGCTGCGGGAACAGCGGCAGTGAGGGGAGCTGAGAGCTCCCTCGCCTCCCCTGGGCGTGCTCCCGCTGCCTGCAGCTCCCCTGCGCAGCACTGGGGTCTCCAAACAGCCCAGGGGAGCCAGGCTGAGGCCAGGGTAAGGCAGTGGCCACCGGACAAGTGCCTTGGCTCCAGCCCTGCCGACCATCAAACACCCAGGCTGAGCAAACCTGGACTCCAGGGCAGCCTGATTTAAACCACGGCAGCAGTTCAGGGTCTGAGCTCCTCTCCCGGTGAGCCTGAGTGTCCAGCGATGCCCACAATCCTCTGACACCTTTGGACAGGATGACGAAACACAGCAGCCCTACAGATCTGCGTGTTCCCTGTGGCAGCGGCTGCAAAGCTGCAGGGCTGTCCCTGCCCGGTGCAGGGTCCTTGTCTGCCCCTCCTGCCTCACACCCTCATGGCAGAAACCTCACAGACACAGCAAGAAGGGGCAAATAAAGGCAGGAGAGCGATGGGGCTGTGAGAATCAGTCCCACAGGTGTCTGTGATGGGCTGGCTGTGGCTCCAGCTCATATCCTGCTGATATGGGGCAGCCAACCCTATCCAGGGCCAGATCGAGCGCTGCTGGGAAGAGTGACTCCTTGGCAAGGGGCACAGCACTAACTTCCCAGCCCAGTGTCACCTCAGGTGGAGTCCCAGCCCCAATGCACCAGGAGATGGGGATTTAGGGAAATGTGCCCTCCCTCCAGACTCTTCTCTCCCAGCTTGGGAGCAGCATTGGTGGTGCTGGCCCCACGAAGGTGTAGGTGTGGATGCAGGGTGTCCAAGCTGGGCCACCAGTGCTTGGAGTAGGGGCTCTGCTGGCTCTGCACGCTGGATCCCCAGGCTGGCAGTGTGACACTCTCCAGGAGCACCTCCAAGGTCGGGTGAGCCCCTCTCCCAGGGCAGGAGGAGCCCACATTCACCAGCTCCCCCACGAGCTGCGTCTGCTGCCTCTCATGGCTGACACACAACCCCATCCACTCGCACTAGAAATTTATGTAAATATGTACTTATTTTTCTCTCTCTCTCCTTCAGTTACAGTCTTGTATGCCACTGTTCCAGTCCTCCAAGGGAGGGTTAAGGAGGGCAGTCCAGCCAGTCCCTGCACCCTGGGCAGCAGAGTTGGGGTTGGGCAGCTGCCTACAAAGCAGCCAGACCCCATGGATGTCCATCGAGCCACCCACCAGCTGTGCCAGGTGTGTCCCGACACCCAACCTGTGCAGCCTCACCTGGCACAAAGATACAGGTACAGCCCCAGCAGGACCTGTGCTCTGCAAGAGATTGTGCACAACCTTTCTATTTAAAAAAAACCCACATAGTGAGATTCTTATTTCCAAGCATGTTCACAATCCTTGACTAATCTGTTTCTCCATTCATACTTTTTATCTCTCCATCTCTCCATCTCAATATCCTTCCCCCCTCCCTCCAGTGCCTCACCCCAGCTCTCTCCCAGAGCCTCCCCCAGCCCATTCGGCTGTAGGGAGCCATCTGTTTGTCTGTCTCTGCAGCCATCTGGGTGTCTGCCTACAGTGTTTGCTGTGTCTCCGAAGCATATACAGCCTGCATGTATAGGTCTAGCAAGGCAGTCTCTCTAAGCTGCGTTCTGTGGGCTTCATTAACATGCAAATTAGCGAGATCTGACTGGCTCACTTAGCTGCTGCTTCTCTTAGACAGCCGTGCAACAATGCAAATACTAATGAGGCTCTGGAAATGGCACTGGCTCCATAGCTAAGCAAGCCTGCACTCGGAGCAGGCACTGGCAATCCAGGCGTGCCAGCCATCCGCACACCTGCTGGAGGACTCAGGACAGAAGGGATGGGTGATGGATGGATGATTAGGGGCACCGATGCGGAAAAAGAGGCGAGAATTCCCACTCTGATGGAGATGCCAGCGCTCCCAGCCTCAGGATCCTTGGCTCCAAGATCTCTTTGTCCTCGTTGCCACACTCCAGTGCTCTGGAGCCCAGCCACCCCCGGGATCCCCCCACCGTCCCAGCTGACCCAGATCCACGCTGGGCTGGGCTGTTTCCCCACATCAGTGTGCTGGGATTGACCTTCAGCCTCTCCCGGGTTTGACAGCTCCGAGGTACCTGGGCACACACCGTGCTCCCTGACAGGGCTGCTCTCCTCAACTCCCAGAGCCACCTCCCAGCATGGAGACAACAGAGGAACTCGGGGACCGACCCTCCACAGGGCTCAGGAGCTGCTCCTGCCTCCTGGGTGCTGGCTGAGAGCTGTGCCAGCCCCTGGGCTCCCCTGCTCTGCTCCCTGCAGGCACAGAACAGGAGTCTGGGTCGCCATGGAGGAAGTTTTCTGTTACTCTTCAGCTCCATCACCTCCTCTAATGATAATTCAACCATACACCTCCTTGTAAAACATCGGGGATGATCAAACGCTGTGCAGCGAGATGAAGGCACCTCATCTTAGGAACCCGGCTTCCGTATTCCTTTTTATCCTGGAGATAAAATAAAGAACCATTTGCTCTGGCGGCCGCTGCCATCTCCTGCCTCTCCTCACCCACGCTGCTCCCCACCCCCGCGGGAGGGAACACCGCAGAGCCCCGGCTGCTGCTGCACCCCCGGCCCTTTTCATCTCTGCCTGGCGCTGTCACAGGAGGAGCACGGAGCAGCTCCTGCGGGCTCAGTGGGGCCCAGGGGAGCATGGAATCAGAATTTCCTGAGCTGGAAGGGACCCCAAGGATCATCCAGTCCAGCCCCAGGCCCTGCACAGACACCCCAAACCCCACCCTGGGCATCCCTGGCAGCGCTGCCCAAACGCTCCTGGAGCTCTGGCAGCCTCGGGGCCGTGCCCATTCCCTGGGGAGCCTGGGCAGTGCCCAGCAGCCTCTGGGGGAAGAACCTTTCCCTGCTCTCCAGCCTAAATCTCCCCACCACAGTTTCAGGGATGTCCCTGTCACCCCTGTGACAAGGTGACATTATTGTGCAGGTTCCCATGGCTGCTTCCCTGTGCAAAGCCAAAGCAGGCACCACACACATCCTGCCCCTCCTCAGATCAGCACTCCACCCCCAGGCCCAAGGATGTTCACCAGTGCGTTGGGTGCTGGGATGACGGAAAAAAACCTGCCGGGGTGAGGGAGGTGGGGGATTTGGGAGATGGTGCCAAGGCATGGGCAGGTGCTCTGGGGCTGGGAGGTGAAGCACCCATGGAAAACAGATGCTAAATGGGCAGGGTGACAAAGCACAGGCAGGAAGGGTGGCTTGGCCTGTCCAGAGAGCACCGCAGTGCGTGGAAAGAGCCACGTTTCAGTGAGGGAGGGCGTGAGGTTCACTGGGGCTGGAGCTGGCCCAGCTCATCACAGGCTCAACAGCAGCCTAGGGCATTTTGGTGTCTCTGTGCTGTGGTTTCAATGGCTTTTTCTCCCTCCAGAAATGGCCTCACAAGAATGCCCTCTGGGAAGGTCATCTCTGCCCACAGCCAGGTCTTTGAAGAAGGTGAAAATTGAAGCACAGCCCAGGAGGCAGAATTTCCTCCTGGCTTGTAGACAAGTGCCTGAGTTTAGGCAGCTCATTTGTGGTGCAAGAAGCGGTCAGGAGCTGGTGCTCCTTTTGTAGGAATTCCTTTGGCCCGAGACGGGTTCTCTGTGCTGAGCCACCTCTGCCAGTACCTCTGCTCCCACCTGTGCAGCACAGCTGGGCACAGCTGGGCACTGGAGTCTGTCAGGTACCAGGGCTATTCCCTGCTGGATGCCAGGGAGGTTGTGCCAATGCAAATGCCGCATGGGCCCCTGGCGACTTTCCTGCGGCTTGGCATGACCAGCGCTGTGCAAATAAGGTTTTTGGACAGGGGTCCATGTTCCCTGCCCAGGGAATCCCCCGGGACACTGGCTGCACACACAGCGTGTGCCTGCAGACCCTGACTGTGTGGGGAGAGCTGTGGATGGGGAATGGGCCCTTTCAGATTCAGCTCCCTGTGAGAGGAATGTCCTGGACGGCTTCTCCTGGCAGGAGAATCCCAGTGCCACAGGAACATGGATGGATGCAATAGGAAGGAGCTGTTCCCCTCCACCGCTTGTCTCTGCCAGGTCCCCAGCTTGGCAGTGTCCAGGGGCTCCACTGATGCTTCCATGGGAGGGAGGGCTCCATCCCCCAGCCCTGGACTCTGGAAACCCAGAGTTTCTACTCTGGGAAATAGCACTGCTCTGTTGAGGAGATGTGGAGGGGAATCTGTGGCAGGATCAATCCCCCTGATGAAGTCCCTGTGCTCCAGGGACAGCACTGTAACAGCCCCCCGTGCTTGGCTCTTTGCACACCACCAGCCCCAGCTGCTCTCCAGCCTCTCCCACCCCAGTGTGGCCCCTAGCACGGGGCTGGTCCCCTCAGCATGAGGGGCTGATGGCCATGGAAGGAGCCTGCAGTGGAACGTGCCCCTCTGGAGAGCACTGGACAGTGGCAAACACGCCCCAGGTGGAACTTTCCATCCTTGCTCCGAGCTTCAGGCTCCCATCCCAACCCCTGATGCTCAGCTGCCCCTTGGCTTGGTTCTGGTGCCACAGCCACGGCCCTGGTCTGGCCCGAGGCTGCAAAGATGTGCCCCAGGGCTCTGTGGATATTCATGAAGGGATGGAAAGAGCTTCTACATTTTGTTTCTCTCCAGAGCAGCTTGTTACCCGTTTTTAAACTGACATAAGGCCAAATGTCCCCAAGCTGTCGCTGTGTCCGGCTCCCAGTGAGCGCCTGGCTGGACATGCACAGCTCCCTGTCCCCCCTGCCAGGCACGAGCTCTGCAGTCAGACCTGCAGTAAACCCAGGAGAGGCCGCTGACCACTGTAAAAGGCAGGAACCATCCTAGAAATGCCCTTTAGTGCAGCCAGAGATCAGCCTTGGTGCTCCTGCCTTGCTCTTTCCTTTCATTCCCCACGCTCTGCCTGGGACTGATGACAGGATCTGGCCAGGACAGGTTCCCAGTGTGCCCAGCTGACTCCTCACCGCGTCCCATGAACCTTCCATGGTCCATGCTCAGCACAGCTGCCATCTCCTCCCTTCCTGGGACTGCAAACACCCCATTGTCTGGCAGAGGGCACATCCTACCAAGGGCCACAGCATTTGGGGACGTTGACAACACCAGTGTTGGGTGACGAAGGGCCAGTGCAACCCTGTCGGGTTGGGAAGAGCCAAATGAAAGGGCTTGGGTTGGGCGAAAGCCAGGACAGGCCTTGTGGGTCAGGTGAGCAGGAGCCCCAAGGCCTGTTTGAGATATCTGTGATCCCCGGGCAGCAGAACAGAGGGTGAGGCTGGGGTGAGCCACTCCAGGAGTGAGGGCAGAGTAACTTCAGCGGCGATTGAGCAGTCTGGTGCCAGCAGGGTCTGCTTTTGACTATTTCTTAGGGTTTAGGGCAGTGTCTGGCACATTGCATGGAGGGGAAAAGTCTTCCCCAGCAGTAGCAGCAATTCAGAGATCACAGAATCCCAGAATGGTTTGGGTCAGGAGGGACCTTAAAGACCACTCGTTTCCACCCCCTGCCATAGGCAGGGACACCTCCCACTGTGCCAGGCTGCTCCAGCCCCAATGTCCAGCCTGGCCTTGGGCACTGCCAGGGATCCAGGGGCAGCCCCAGCTGCTCTGGCAATTCCATGCCAGCCCCTGCCCACCCTGCCAGGGAACAATTCCTGCCCAAGATCCCATCCAGCCCTGCCCTCTGGCACTGGGAAGCCATTCCCTGGCTCCTGGCCCTGAATCCCTTGTCCCCAGTCCCTCTGCAGCTCTCCTGGAGCCCCTTTAGGCCCTGCCAGGGGCTCGCAGCTCTCCCTGGAGCCTTCTCCTCTCCAGCTGAGCACCCCCAGCTCTCCCAGCCTGGCTCCAGAGGGGCTCCAGCCCTCAACCCCTGCACTTGCCCTGGGAGGCTGCAGAGGAGGTGGGGAGCGCTGGTTCCCGCTTGGTGCAGTCCCTCCTACCTGCAGCACACCCACCCAGCCCACCCACGCCCTCTGCCCGCCCCTGGGCTGGAGCTGGATGGATTCTGCCCCAAGACAAAACACCCCAGAAACCTGTCAGTTATGTCCAGGCTGTAAAATAATACAGGGAGGGAGGAAAGCCAGCGATGCCTTCGTTTCATTTCTGTCCGTCTCGCACTCCACTCCCCGACAGCCGGAGACGGGGCAGAATAAAACACCTGCTTAATTTGACCTGTCGACTCTTCAGGGAGCAGTGCAGGCGTCCGCTGCCGCGAAGGTCACCTCATTAAGAGGAGCGAGAGCCGCGTCCCCCACCCGGGGGAGGCTGGGTGACTCCAGCCTGCTGAAGGGTGACCTTTTCTGGCGGCGCACGGCGCGGGAGGAGACGGGGCCTGGCACGCGTGCTCCCACCCAAATGGCAGTTTGGTTCCACAGACACTTACACGTCCCGAGCACTGGTTTTGAACTTTTCATTCTCACCAGCTTGTCAGCTCTTGAAGGCTGTAAGTGCCTGCGGTGTCTCCTGCTCGCTGAGGGGGTGAGCATGACGCTGGTGGGAAAATGCTGCGTCCTCCCAGGCAGGATCACAGAACATCCTGAGCTGAAGGGACCCACAGGGATCATCCAGCCCAGCCCCTGGCCCTGCACAGACACCCCAAACCCCACCCTGGGCATCCCTGGCAGCGCTGCCCAAACGCTCCTGGAGCTCTGGCAGCCTCGGGGCCGTGCCCATTCCCTGGGGAGCCTGGGCAGTGCCCAGCAGCCTCTGGGGGAAGAACCTTTCCCTGCTCTCCAGCCTGAGCCTGCCCTGGCCCAGCTCCAGCCGCTCCCTGGGTGCTGTCCCTGTCACAGAGATTCCCACCCACAGGCAGGACTGGGTGCATCTTTGACCCACCACAGCTCCTCTAAGCAGAGCCGTGCCTCAGCTGTGTCTCAGCTCCCAGGAAAAGCGGCTGGATGGGACCCGGAGGTGGCCCCTGGGGAGGCAGAGTGTGCACGACAGCCCAGCACAGCCCCACTCGTGGTGCAGAGTGAATGTGGGAGCGTGAGCCCCGTGTGATGCCTGCAGGGACCCCCTGCCAGCCCTGCTCCCCTCGCCCCAGGTGGGTCCTTGCTGTGCCACACCCGGCGGGTCGGAGCTCCGTGGGCAGCAGGGCACTGCCCGGCCAGCAGCCCCATCCCTGTGGAAAGCACCTGATGCCTGGTGTCCCCTGCTGCCTCAAAGGAGTGTTTGGGGGGTTTTCTTTGCCTTTCTGTGTTCTCACCGAGCTGGGGAAGGAGAACATCAACTTTCCTTGCCAGCAAGCGCCGCGCTGCGATGCCGCGCTCCTCCGGCAGCTCGGCAGAGCGGGCTGGACCGCAGAGCTCCCCGGAGAGCTGCCCTTCCACCCCTTCCCGGAGCAGCACAGGAGAGACATGCCCACCTCCTCCCCTGCTCTGCCCTCCGCAGACCTTTAATTCTTTCTCCTCTGATGTTAATCTTGGAGGTGGTGCACAGGTCAAGTTTAATATGCTGTCCTGGGGGAGTTTCACTTAGAGCCAGCGAGAGGAGCCCGGCGGTTCAGCGAGGGTTTCCCGTGCGGTCCGAGAGCATCGCCAGCCTCAAAAGGCAGCAGTCTGTGCTCAGCACATGCCAGGGGAGGCAGATTCCTGCAGACCCGGCTCCTACCCATGTTCCCTGCCAGGACCTGCGGCCTCTCCTCCAGCACATCCCCCCACAGCCACTGTGCCCTTGCCCAGGGCCACTCTCAGCTGCCACCCCTGACTCGTCCCGCTGCCCCTTTGCACCCCCAGCGCCACGTGCACAGCGTGTGACACCACCCAAACCCCTGGGGACAGTGGCACAGGCACTGGCTCATCCCTCTGCCTCAGCTTCCCCAGCTGGAGAGTCGGACTCAGGGATATAGGGGGGTACTCATGGATGGCTCTGCGGCCTAAGGGGGAGCACAGAGCCCCCCGTCCGAAGCCTTGGTGGGGTGTCAGGGCTTTGCTGATGGCTCCAGGCAGCCATCCCAGACCCCCCCGTGCAGCCCCAGCCCCCTCCCCGCCCACAGCCTGGGCCCGCGCTGCCGTAATGGGAAAGGACAGGCAGTAAAAGGCTGTGATGGGGATCATAAATATCCATTAAAGCAGCTTTTAATCCACCCTGCGAGCAGCAGGGCTGTGGGAGAGCGGGGGCAGGAGCCTGGCAGGCTGCGTGTGGGGGCAGGGGGCACGCAGGGCGTGGGGCACCCCGACAGCCCACTGCAGACTCTCACTGCTTGGGGAGGGGCTGAGCCACCTCTGCAGGGCGTGGGTCCAGGGGCAGTGCCCAGGGTGCCTCCCTGCCTCCTCAGCGCTCCAGCACAGCCCTGGCACAGCTGCGGGAGACCTGGCGTGGCTGTGATTCCACAGGGGCAGTGCACTCAGTGCCCCAACGAGGAGGTGAAGCCACAATCCCTCTGCCCCCAGCGCTGCTTCAGCAAAGGGGAAAGTGGGTTCCTGCCTCCACTTGGTGCTGGGAAGCAGAGACGTGCGCTAGCCCTTGGTTCGTGAAGGGAAAATCCTGGCAGTTCTCCATCACCCCCCAAAAAAACCCCATCCAGAACAGCCTGTTTGTGCATTGCTGCTCATCCCCTGCTCCGTGGATTCCGCTCTTGCATCCAGCCTTCCCTGCTCTCCAGGGACAGCAGGCTCTGCGTGGCAAGGGCACCCTGTTTCCCGACTCCTGTCGGCGAGTTTCTCTCCACGTTGTGTACAATGTCTTCACCTTCCTCCCTCCCAGCCCTGCCACTCACTATTTATGGCTGTGCAGCACGGAGCAGGTCACATCTGTGTCCTTCCTCAGCTCCAGCACAGGACAGAGTGCCCCTGATTGCTGCTGCCTCCACTCAATGCTCTGTGCCAGAACCAGCTGCAAGATGGCAGCTCCATCCCCTCGGAATCTGGGGGCTTCCCAACGCAGACTTTCCCAAAACGTACAAATTTCGAGGCGGGGGGGGGGGGGGGGGAAATTCACCCAGAAATATCAAAACGTTTCTCTGGGTTTTGATGCTGCTAAATCATTAAACAGTAAAACACTAGATAGGCTAGAAATGTAGATTTGGAGTAATATGATAATATAAAAGCCCAAATGGAATGAAACCAAATGATAATGTCAAATTGAAATGTTCGCCTCTCATTGGAAAAAATCCTTTCTGTGTTATTGAAACAAAATGTGAAAGTTGAAATCATTTGATTTGACACTTCTCCATAGAAAAATATCATCAGGATCGACGTGTTCCCGGGAGATGCTCAGAGTTTAGAAGCTGCTCTGCTGGAAAAATGTTGCCAGACAGAAATCAGACAGAGCAAAGGAGTCGTGTTCTCCCCGTGCCCCTCTCTGAGCCAGAGGCTTGGCACGGAGGGATGAAGGGGAGGCTGGAAAAGGACAGGGCAGGCTCTGCCCTTGACTCCACTCCTTCACCCCCCTGGTTCTGGCTCTGTGCCCAGGACAGTGACCCAGGACAGTGACCTGCTGGTGGCCGACTGTGCCCCATCCCTGCAGGGCCACGCCAGCTGGGGACGTGTCTTTCACCCAGCTCCTCCTGTTCCTTCTCCCTGGCAGCCAGGGATGTCACAGCAGTGCCGTGGCTCGTGCCAGAGGTGTCCAGAGCTGGAGCTCTTGGATTTCACAGCCCTTCCCCTTCACAGCACTTTTGTATTTTTTCATGCCCCCTCCTGGGTGTGGCACCTGCCAGGACAGGACGTGCTCTGAGGTGCCAGCCAGGGTGGTTTGCAGCCCTTTGGCACTTTTCTGGGTGGCCCGGTGTGCAGGGGGTGGGGAGCGTGACCCGAGGCACCGATGGCCCAGCGGTGAGTGAGATCCACCCTCTGCACACGCCTTGATAACCTGGCACCTGCCTCTAGAAAATGCTGCCTTTGGGGTGTGCAGAACCCCCAGCCAGGATTATGAATCATTAATTCCCTAATTAATGGGAATGGAAAAGGCCTGCAAGGTCATCAACTCCAACCTTCAGCTGAACACCCCCATGCCCACTGAACTGTACCATGAAGTGCCACATCCAGCAGCTGCTGAACACTGCAGGGACAGTGACTCCATTACCACCCTGGGCAGTGCCAGTGCTTGACCACTCTTTCAGTGACAAAATTTTCCAAATATCCAATCTTCCCTGGGGCAGCTTGAGGCCATTTCCTCTTGTTCTGTCATTCTTACCTGGGAGCAGAGCCCAACTCCCACCTGACTCCTCCTACCAGGGAGCTGTAGAGACCAAGAAGGTCCCCCTGGAAAATCCCTGCCCCAAACCTCCCTCTCCTGACATTGCCTCTAGCCTGGGCTGGAGGAGCGGGTACCAGCATCCCCCTGAGCTGGGTGAGCAGGTTGCAGTGGGGCCAAACCTCCCTCCTGGCTCTCTCCCTCCTCCCCAGGCTGCAGAGCTCGCCGGGGCTGGTGCTAATGAAGATTTCCTGCAGCGCTTGCTTAGCAGAAAATGATTGGTTACACCCGAGCTCGTAATTAAAAAAAAGGGAGCAAGTGCACTAATGGGTATTTATTTGACTGTTACCTTGTCATGTATTTATCGATGCAGATAAATTCAAAATCATTAAATGCTTTACAGGGCCTGACAATTTACAGCCCCTGTCAGTGCCCTGCCTCTGCGGCAGCGGAGCAGCTCAGCCACGGGCACACACAGCCCTGGGCCCCCAGCCCAGCTGGGGCACTGGGAGGCAGCAGCCCAGCAGGCTGTGACTGAGTGTGGTGTATGAAAAAGGTGCTGAGGTGACGCTGTGTCGTGGTCTCTGCTCCACAGGGGTCTGTGATGGCAGCCACAGGTCTCTGCTCGGGGCTGAAGTGCAGCCAGGATGTGATGGGCACCTTTGGTGCTGCAATGGGGGGGGTGACTGGAGCTGAATCCCCAGCTCCCCACAGCCCCCAGCCCTGCCTCAGACACCCCTGACAGCCCCAGGCAGATGGGACTGGAGTTGCCTTGGGGACACCATGGGGCTGAAATAATTTGTCATCTCCATGTGCAGGTGGAAAATTCCAGGCGAGCGGACACGAGCTGCTGGCACTGCTCTCAGGCCAAACGTGAGCCAGCGGGCCCTCAGCAGAGGGGAACTCATCCTCTGCCTCCTTCCTCGGGGCGGGAATCCCTTTCCACGCCTCCCCATCATAGAGCTGACACGGGCAGTGGTGGGGAAGGAAGGATGAATGTTTTTTCCTGCTCTGAGACAAGCAGCAGGGGCAGCCCAGAGAAGCCACAAAACTCCGGAGAGCATCTCTGTCTCTCGAGACTTATCAGGTGTGCAGGGGAAGACAGGGGCACCTCTTGACTCAGTGTTTGCATAGCAACAAGGCCCTGATTATACAGCCCCTAATTACCTTATTACTCCCATTAGTGGAGGCAGGGAGCCCCCGCCTCTTAACATACCCACAGGCAGCCGGGGCCGGGGCTGAGTGGGAGCATCCCCATGCTCTGGGCGGTGTCACCAGCATGTCACAGACCCCTGGAGCAGCACCTGAGCTGGCACAGCCTCCTACCCTTCACACCAGCTCTGTCCTGAGCAGCTGCAGCAGGGACACACCTGGGCATCACGACCTGCCCGTGCCCTGCGTGTGCACACCTGTGCTCACACTCCCCGGGTGTGCCTCTGTGCGTGGAGCTCTCCCCTTTTCCCTCGGGATTTTCAGGGGGATGGTTTTGCCTAGAGAACCAACGCTGAAATGTGGAGTGGGTTTTTCCCCCAGGATCCCCTCAGCATGGAGCAGAGTCAGCAGCAGCCACCCTGATCCAGGGCAGAGACACAGCCCTGGTGGCACTGCCCCTGCCTGCTGCCAGGCCACCATGGCCCCCTGACCCAAACCTGATCCTGGGACCGGGTCTGAACAGCTCCCCTGCAGACACCTCGCCTGCCTCTCCCACCTCTGTCCGGAACCCAAATTCAGTGTGGCAGCTCCCGGTGCTCAGACCTGCAGCAGGGACCTCTGAAAGGGAGCATCCTTGTCCTGATCCCTGGAGTGTCTCCGCGCGGGAAGGGCCAGGCTGGATCGGCGCAGGGCGAGCACAGCTGGCGGTGCTGCAGGCTGGCCCCGGGCACAGCTGGGAGAAGCCTCTGCCGGAGCGGCCCGAGCTGTGGTGCCCCGCTGCCCGTGCTGTGTGCGGGCAGCCCGGGAGGCAGCAGCCGGGCATTCCCGTGCCAGCGGCAGGGCAGGAGGCTCCGTGCGAGGTGCTGACCGCAGGCTGCGAACAGCCCGGCCGGCTGGGAGGAGGCTCCGCACCCACCAGCAGGGGCTCGGGGGCAGGGGACAGGCTCGGGGGCAGGGGACAGGCTCGGGGACAGGGGGCAGGGGACGGGCTCGGGGACAGGGGACAGGCTCGGGGGCAGGGGACCGGCTCGGGGGCAGGGGACAGGCTCGGGGGCAGGGGACCGGCTCGGGGACAGGGGACAGGCTCGGGGGCAGGGGACAGGCTCGGGGGCAGGGGACAGGCTCGGGGACAGGGGGCAGGGGACAGGCTCGGGGACAGGGGGCAGGGGACAGGCTCGGGTGCAGGGGACAGGCTCGGGGACAGGGGGCAGGGGACAGGCTCGGGTGCAGGGGACAGGCTCCCCGGAGCCGCTGGCATTGTGCTCGCAGCAGGCGGCGTGGCAGCAGGGCCCCCGCATTGTTCGGGAGAGAAAAGACAAGAACTGGGGCTCTGTGTGTAAGTAGGTCACACGCGAGGCTGGAGACGAGGCCACGGGCACAGACTATAAATGCAAGAGTGAGAAAGAGAGGGAAAAGGGGGGTTGGGATGGCTGGGAACGGACAGGAAGAGAAGCAGGGAAGCTCGCCGACAGACAGACCGACCGACAGACCTGCAGGACCATGTCCCTGCAAACTACAGATGTCTCTGCAGCACCCTCACTTTCTGCTCCTTTGGCACCCTCACAGCGTGGGAGATCAAGTCCTCTCCTGCCCAGCGTGGGAGCTGCTGGCTGCTGGGATCTGTGCAGGGAGCACGGCCACAGCTCCTCCGGCTGCTCTCCCTGCTGGGTGCACAGCAGGCTTTATCCTCACGCCAGCCACAAGCCATAAAATTACACTGCGGCACAGAGTCACACCAGGGCTGGGGCACAGCGGCCGCTCAGCCACCGCCGCTACAGGGACACGTGTCCCTCTGCCTCGCAGGGGGCTGGGCGGCCCCTGTGTCCCCAGGTCAGGCTGGAGAGGCCAGGGTGACCCCAAGACACCCCATCGTGCTGGGAGTGCATGCAGGGGCTTCCTTCCCACCACATCGCAGCGTGGTGCGCGGCCACGAGGTGGGTAATGATCCCACCTGGGGCAGCATCTCTGTGTGGGACCTGACACCTGCAAACCCCATCGACAGCAGGGTCAAAGCAGAGCTCCCCTAAAGCCCCGCAAGAGCAGGGTCACAGCAGTGCTCTCCTAAAGCCCCACTGACAGCAGGGTCACAGCAGTGCTCCCCTAATTCCCCCAGAAAGCAAGGCCAGAGCAGAGCTCCCCTAAAACGCCCCCAAGGGCAGGGTCACAGCAGTGCTCCCCTAAAGCCCCCTGACAGAAGGGTCACAGAAGTTCTCCCCTAATTCCTCCCAACAGCAGGGTCACAGCAGTGCTCCCCCAAAGCCCCCTGACAGCAGGGTCACAGCAATGCTCCCCTAAAGCCCCCTGACAGCAGGGTCACAGCAGTGCTCCCCTGCCTCCCCCTCCCCCCGCAGCACCTGATGCTCCAGCACATGGTCCATCCCTGCATCCTGCAGCCTGTGGGGCTGGGAAATGCTGAGCACAGAAGGAAAATGCCTTCCCAGCCCCCGCGGTGATCAGCTGGTGCCCCCAGGCAGGAGGTGCAATTAACCTTCTCTTGACAAGAATAACTACCAGTGTTATTATCGATCATAAAGTTACCCAGCCCTCTGCAAGCCCCAGCCACAGGATGGGGATTGGAGGTGGCCTGGAATGGGAACAGAGCGTGCAGAAGGGAAGGCGCAGGGTTTGCAGCATCCCAGCGTGTTCCTGGTGCACGTGGAGTGGAGCGAGGAGACGTCTCCAGAGCCTCCCACCCTCACAGCCCACACCAGCCGTGCCTGCCTGCACGGCTCCAGAGTGGGCTGCGAGTCCCCAGCCCTGGGGATGGGCTGGCCCAGGAGGATGTGGGAGCTGAGACACATTAAAAGGCAGCAGAAATTAGGGAATGACCAAGAGGAGCCTTGACAAAGCTTAAAAATTGAATACGGAATGATGTAAAAGGCACAAAGTAAAGACA
Source organism: Coloeus monedula (assembly GCF_965178545.1). Taxonomy (NCBI): domain Eukaryota; kingdom Metazoa; phylum Chordata; class Aves; order Passeriformes; family Corvidae; genus Coloeus; species Coloeus monedula. The sequence continues at coordinate 5,448,640 of NC_138804.1, read as the reverse complement.
TGAAAAGAAATCCCTGGTCTAATCCACCACTCCAGCTCACCAAGGAGAGGTGAGCTTTGGGTTCCAGGAGCTGTGTAATTGTAGGCTGTGCATCAGGCATTGCAGTGACATTTCCTAATTCCAACCTGCGCCTCATCACCCATGGGTGAGAACCAGGGGTGGGTCACTTTGGGATAGACCATTTCGGCCAGTCCATGCAGGCCATGGGGTGCCTGCACCCTCCATGCTCTGCCTGTAAACAGGGTGACCCCAGACCCCGGGGTCTGGCCCCTGCCCAGGGCAGGAGACAGGATCCAGAGGGATGTGACAGGGACAGGGTGTTGTCCTTTGGCATCCAGAGTGAAACCGCTGCAAACAGCTTAATCACTGTAATTATGCCAAAGCATTGGTCACTCACTGAGGGACTGCTGCAGGGTCTGTGGAAAAGCTTTCCTTTTTTTGTAATGGGAACCAAGAGACTGGAAATTCTCAGGGTAAAAAATATTTCTGGGCTTGGTTAGGAAAATCAGGTTTTGGCTGCTGGGAAGCCAGGCATGTTCACCATCTTCTGTCCTGACAGCTTTTGTTTGGGGTTTTTCATTTGTGAAAGGAAAGGGTTTGGCAGGGAGGGGAGAATCTGAAGGCAGTGCAGGGAAAAGGAGAAAAAGAAGATTTCTTCACAAAATTTCAGTGGAAAATAACCAGAGATAATTTTTAAAATTATTTTTATTTTAAATTGCCTGTTTTGAGCCTCCCTGCTGGAGGGGCTGCCAAGGCATCCCACCCGACCCGGGTTGTGCTGGGGGCTTGTCCGTGGGGCTGATGCCATGTGCTCCCATCCCTTCCTCCTCTCGCAGCCGGGGCCGCCAGCAGCGGCTGCCAGCGCTAACCCAGATTCCAGGGGCGTCTTGCTGCCGCGGCTGCTAAATTGGCAGCATGTACGAGACGTGTCACCTGGGTGACAGGGTGTCTCTGACTGCCGAGTGTTTGAATACACGGCGCTGTGTGCTAAATACTCCCATCATTACGGCTGAGCTGGAGACACCGAGTGCCAAAGTTCCCTGGGTGTTCGGAGGAGGATGGAGGCTGGATTTGGAGTGCACAGGGCAGGGAACATCCCTGCCTGGTCACAGTGGCCAAAGTCCTGCTGGCCCCCTCCCCAAACCCTCCTGTCCCCACCCCCAAGCCCTCCTGGCCTTTGGAAGCTGACAGCATCTGGATGGAGTTTCAGCATCTCCCCAGGAGCATGTCCTCACTCTCCTGACCATCTCCAAACTCCTGGAGGTTGGTGGGAGTTATCTTCTGCTGAGAGCAAAAGCAGGGAGCAATTAATCGCCCCTTTTGTTGAGAAATAGCTGAGAAACCACAGCCCGAGGCTGGAGTCAGAGCCGGGCCGTGCGGTCGCAGGGGCTCCCTGGGGGACGCAGATGCCAGGCGGGAGGAGCCGGGTGTCTCGGCCGCAGATGGGGAGGGAGCGGGGAAGCCGAGGAGACAACCGGAGACAACCACAAGGGTAACCTGACCCCGAGGACGGTGCTTTAGGCGGCGAGGGGGAGGCTGGGCTGGACATGGAGAAGCTGCTTCCCCCTCCTGAGCCCCTTGCTCTGAGAGAGGGTGCTGGGACAGAGAACCGTCTGTCCCCTCCGTGCTGTGACAAGCCAGCACGGGTCCGGGCCAGCGAGCCCGAGGCTCGGGCATGGCGGCACGGCGGGGATCTGCAGTCTGGCGGGATCATGCACGCACAGCACTTGTGGGGCCCTCTGTGCGCACCTTCAACAGAGACCTGGAGCTTCCTGGTGGGGGTGTCCCAGCAGGGGTGGCTGCTCTCGTCCCATCCGGCATCTTCCTCAGAGAAACAGCGCCCACCCCTCCCAGCCCTTGGCCTCTGAGACTCTTCCAAGCTGCTTTCAGGGGCCCTTCCCCATCGTCCCTGCCCGAGGGTGGTGGCTCATCACACTTGGGAAGAGTTCCCTGCAGTGGATCCATCCCAGCTCCCTCCTCTCCACCAGGCCAGCCCTCAGCCCTTGTCCGTGTCCCAGCCCCAGGGAACATTTCAGGCAATGAGGTGTCTGTGTGACACGAGTGACCCACACTGCAGGACAGCAGCTCGACAGGGGGACGGGGGGGGCTGTGCCATCCCAAGTGCCCAGGAGCTCCAGGCTGCAGCAGCACCATCACAGCGAGTCACCTCTGCTCCCAGCAGGGACATTCCCAGCCTCACCAGAGGGACAAGAGGCCACGTCCCTGTATGCACAGGTGGCTTCAGCCACGCTGTGCTGGGCACTGGTGAGGCCACACCTCCGGTCCTGGGGTCAGTTTTGGGCCCCTTGGGACAAGAAGGACACGGAGGGGCTGGAGCGTGGCCAGAGAAGGGAACAGAGCTGGGAAGGGGCTGGAGCCCCAGGAGCGGCTGAGGGAGCTGGAAAGGGGCTCAGGCTGGAGCAAAGGAGGCTCAGGGGGGCCCTTGTGGCTCTGCACAAGTCCCTGACAGGAGGGGGCAGCCGGGGGGGGGTCGGGCTCTGCTGCCAGGGAACAGGGACAGGAGGAGAGGGAACGGCCTCAGGCTGGGCCAGGGGAGGCTCAGGGTGAATATTGGGAATAATTTCTTCACTGAAAGAGTGGTCAAGCCCTGGCACGGCTGCCCGGGGCAGTGATGGAGTCACCACCCCTGGAAGTATTCCAAAAACGAGTAGGCATGGCACTGGTGATACGGTTTAGTCGGTGTAGTGGGATTCAGTTGAAGCTTGGACTTGGCGACCTTGGAGGTCTTTCCCAACCTTAATGATTCTGGGATTTTTCTGGACCTGACAAACGTCAGCCAGGTCCTGGATCTGCTTCCTCTGCAGCTGAACTCCAGCCTCTGCCAGCCCTGCTCCAGGCTGCAGCTGGAGGGGAGAGCGAGGCCCAGCCGGAGGCTCAGGGCTGTGTATTGTGCTCATTGCTCACAAATACTAATGGCCCAGAGTTATTAATATTGCCACTGTAGTCATATCTGGGTAATTACTGCCATTAACCACCAGCAGAACTATTGAGTTCCCCTAATCAGTGCATTATAATAATTGGGACCAAGTGTTTTATAGATCCAGACGTTAATTCCTTCCTAGCACCTCTCCCTCCCCTGCAGCTGCTCCTCCCTGCCCAGCTCCAACATCTCCCAGCCCAAGGCTGCTGCCTGTGTCCAGCTGCTGGGGCGCCCTGTGGCCAGCCCAGGATGACCCATGCCTTGGGATGTCCCATTCTCCACCTAACAAGGAATCATGGCTGTAGGAATTTCGGGTGTCCAGGTGCTCCCTGCTGAGGGTCTCCAGGCCGTGGAGGTGGAGGTGGGACTCCAAGCAGGGCTTGCAGGAGAGGAGCTGGGTCCATGCGCTGCCCGTGTGGCCCAGCAGCACCTCCAGGAGAGGAGCTGGGTCCATGCCCTGCCCGTGTGGCCCAGCAGCACCTCCAGGAGAGGAGCTGGGTCCATGCGCTGCCCGTGTGGCCCAGCAGCATCTCCCAAGTGCCCGGAGGCAGCAGGATGGATGGAACACTTTGGCTGTTCCTTCTGCTGGGACAGAAATCTGCTGTGGGGGGAGTGAATTGCGCAGTCTGCTATTTACACCCAGCTCCTCTAGCTCTGGAAGCTCTTCCTTGCTGCAGCCATCTGGGCCTTGGAGCCTGGAGCTGCCTTGGCCCGGAGCTGGTGGCTGTTTGGGGGTGACTCAATGGGTTGAATCAGAGGAGCATCTTCTCCTCCAGCTCCTGCAGCAGAGCTGGGAGCTGCCTCCGCATCCCGCTGCGTCACCAGGGACCCCACTCCTTCCCAGCCCTGCTTCCCCTGAGCACCGGCAGGCCCTCAGTCTCCCCAGATGGTGCCCAGAGCCAGGCTGGCTCCAAAATCGGTGTCTGCCACAGCCCTTTGGGCACATCCTGGGGACAAAGTTGGTCCCACACTGAGCCCTGGCAGGGAGGGCTGAAGCTGGGGGGCAGAGCAGGTCTGCAGCCCCCCAGGACAACTCAGCCCCTGTCAACAGCAGGAGAACTCTGACTGCTTCATGACAGAGAAAGCACAACCATGTGTCCTTTAGAGCTGGCCTGAAAACAAAAATCCCTGGAAATTCTAATAACTAAAAAAAGGGAGGGGGGAATTTTTAGGGTGGCAGTTACACCAAAGGTTTGGCTGTGCCCAAGCCAGTGCGTTTCCTTCCAACCACAGCCATTTCACAGAAATTTTTTTTTTTTATGTTTAGCAAAATAAAATTAAGGGAAACTTTGAAACAAAGTCATTTGGAAGAGGAAAAAAAAATCAAAACATTTCAATCTGAATAGGCTGAAATGAAATGTTTTGATCTTTTGGGGTTTTTTTTCCCTCCAAACAAACCATTCAGCAGAATTGACATATTCTTCCAGAACCTTTTGGTGTTGTCAAATCTGAATTTTTGTTTTTATATATATATATATATATATATATATATAATTTTTTTTTTTTTTTTTTAGATCAAGCCCTCCCAGCTCTAGCCAGAGTTCCTTGCAGGCAGAGACGTGTCCTCAGTGGAAGCTCCCTGGTGGCTTTGGTGGGACCCTTCTGGCTGGCTGTGAGTCCTGGGGGGGGAGAAATTCCTCCCTGTGGAGCAGAGAGCAGCGTCAGAACCACGCTGGAGCACAGCCCTCACCCTCCTGCTGAGCCCACAGCGGGACCCGATGGCCGAGGGACAGCGCTGCCACGGGGAGGACACGGCCTCGTCACCCTGGGGGGATGAGCCAGGTGAGAGCCGCTCCCCTGGGCCCCGGCAGGTGAGAGAACCCAGCGATGCCATCAATAGCGCTAATTGCGAAGGCAATGTCTAGCAGGAATAAGATGGTTATTCTGCATCACTGGGCACTCTTACAATCAAATTGTCCACAGACAATTAGCTGAGCAGGAGAAATAGGAATTAGATTTCTAATTGTTCTGCTGGTGAAAGGCGTCGCGGAGCACTCGGAGGGCTGGAGGAGGGAGAGGCTTGCGTCTCTGCCGGGCTGCAGGAGCTGCCATGCCTGCTGTCATTCCCAGAGGGATAACCGAGCCAGGGAATGGGGCTGCAGCTGGGAAGTACAGACGGCTTCTTGGGAGGCTTTGGCCAATGCTTCTCTTTCACGGCTGGGTTATTTATTTCTTTCATTCAGCCGCCTGCACCGCTGAGCAGGCAGCGCTCTGTGCTGCTCTCCAGGCGCTGGCACCGCGCTCCCGCACACCCCTGGGCATCCCCTGCTTCATCCCGGGCTCAGGACACCTCCCACCCATCACCCACCCTCCTGAGGGACCACCTGCATCCCCTCCGTGTTCCCAACAGCACCGTGTGACAAGGCAGTGGGGCGGGAGCCAGCCTCGTGTCCCCAGATGCCCATCCTGTGACTCCTCGGCAGCCCACGTCCCTCTGGATGGCACACTGAGAAAGGCGGGGGAGGGAGCGCTGGGATTTTTCTGATTGTTATTAATGTTGCTGTTGACTCACGCTGGTGGGTGTCTGCGGCTCGAGGGAGTCTCCTGATGCCGCAGCTCCGTGAGGACAATGGGAAGTCCTCCCGCCTCTGCTGCCTGGGCTGACGGGGAGCACCCACAGCGTCCCTGCTGCCCACGGCGCCTGGATGGTTTGGAGGGGTGGTTTTGGACCTCAGGGCTCCTTACACCCACTCACCGTGGGGTTGTCCTTCAGCATTCTCACCCGGGGGTGGGGTCAGTGTGGCTGCAGCGTCCCAGGAGGGACAGAACCCTCCCTGGGGTGTCACATCTGCATCAGTGCTGATGGCAGCAACCTGTCCTTGGGCAGCTAAAAGTGGGCTGGGGGGAAAAACTCCTCTGGGTTTGGAGCCCACCAGTGCAGAAAGCAAGATCTGAGAGCAGATTCCCCTTTTTCCATCTCTTAGTGCACATCCCTCACCCCCCTGCCAACCACCACGGAGCGGACAGTCCCGAGCAGTGCCAAAGGGATTTGTGGAGGGGTTTTCCCTCTCTGCTTTCCTCTGTCCCCACAGCCTGTGAGACAGTGTTGGGCCCAGAGCACCCCAACCCTGCCAGGGGAGCAGGGCTGGCTGTGACCTCAGTGGGACACCCCACAGGGACCTTCTCTCCTGACCCCACTGGTGCTTTGGGATGCAGCATCCTCACGGGCACTCTCCCACAGGCAGCAGAGCCACCAGCACCCCGTTCCTTCCAGCGGCAGAGGCAGGAGCAGTGAAGGGGTTTTGTGGACCCAGATCAGTCACCTGCAGCCAATAACTTGGGAATTGCTCTGGGATGGCCATCCCAGTCCCTCCTGCCCCACCGCTGGCCAGCTGCTGACCCTCAGCAGCAAAGCCCCGGCAGCCAGGATTGGTGCTCAGGGCATCTCCTGCTGCTCATGCCCCTCTGAGCACAGCTGGGTCCTGCTGCAGGCTTCCATCTGAGCCACCAAACCATGGGAAAAATGGAATTAAAGTCACCTCAGAGATAGTGTGGCGCTGGCTCGTTTGCACCATCCATCGGTGTGGGCACTGTGGTTTGCTCCTGCCAGAGGCGGGATGTCCTTCTCCTCACCAGGAGCTGCCCTGCAGCCCAGAGCTGCGGACACGCTGCAGTCCCACCATGGATGGAGGGGCCACGCTGTGGGCAGCAGGGCCAGGGCTCCCTGCCTGCCACAGCAGAGATGGGGACAAGCTCATAGTCCCAAAAGGATCAGCCCCGGGTGATGCTGCTGCTGTGGGAGTGCAGCCAAATACAGCCCGATGTGTTTATTCTCATGCACACACACACACAAATACATACATATATATACATATATATATATATCCCCTTTGCCTTTGAGTCACCAGTGTTGAAACCTTCCCTGCCAAGAGTCTTCTGAGAAATATCCTCCTCCCCCTCCCCGTTTCTCCCTCTCTCTTTCTCTCTGTAGCATTCGGGCTAATTTTATCTTCTGTCTTTCATCTGCCTGTGTATCTACCACTCCTGACAAAAAAGAGATTTTCACAGATTTTGCTAGTGCTCACCATCTCTAAAAGCTTTCATCTCCCTCCGACGACGAGTGTGTGTCATCTGCTCGCTCCAAATTACAGCAGAGGCCTTCACACTCAATCGGAGCATTTTCTGCCTAATTTCCCAGGCAGCAAGATTAAGTGTGGGCTGGAGGCTTGCCTGGCGTGATCCGCAGAGCCCACCCGCCCCCGGCTCCCAGGGCTGCCCTGGGGATGCCCGGAGCACACCTCGCCCTGCCCGCAGCCGTGCACGCTCTCAGAGCAGACGTGCAGCAGTGGTGTCCCCAGCAGGCAGCCCCCGAGCCCCGGGATGTGATGGCTGTGCTGGTGGCACAGAGCCCGGAGCTCTGCCTGCCAAGCCAGGGTGTAAGAGCAGCTCTGAGGCTCCGGGTGCCCCTCAGCACCAAACCCACCCTGGCAGGGGCTGGTGCAAGCCCAGGAGGCAAGCGCAGCATTTCTGCAGCAGCAGCAGAGCCAGGGGAGCAGCAGGTGAGGGTTCAGCACCCTGTCATCACCTCCACAGTGGTCCCCAGGCTGCTGATGTTCTCTCTGGGTGCTTTGCTGCTACACCTCAGCTCTGGCTGCTGGCAGGGGCAGGGCTGTGGTGTCCACACCAGGAACAGCCATCACACTCTGCCCTGGGTGGGCTGTCCTTGGGACACAGCCCTCGGGCACCCCTGAGCACCATGGTGGAGGCAAAATGTGTCCCTTGAAAACAGGGCTGTATTTAAACAAGGCAGAAAAGCCAGCACAACAATCATCAAACAGAAACCCAGAATGGCCTGGGTTGTAAGAGACCTTAAAAATCATCTTGTTCCACCCCTGCCATGGGCAGGGACACCTCCCACTGTGCCAGGCTGCTCCAAGCCCCGTCCAGCCTGGCCTTGGACACTGCCAGGGATCCAGGGGCAACCACAGCTGGTCTGGGCACCCTGTGCCAGGGCATCCCCACCCTCTGAGTAAAGAATTCCTTCCCAATATCCAGTCTAAGCCTTCTCCCAGTTTGATGCCATCCCCTTTGCTCTGTCACTCCAGGCCCTTGTAAAGAGTCTCTCTCCATCTTTGTTGTTGGTCCCTTCAGGCACTGGAAGGCCACAATTAGATCATGACAAAGTCTTCTCTTCTCCAGGCTGAACAATCCCAGCTCTCCCAGCCTTTCCTCACAGCAGAGCTGCTCCGTCCCTTTAATCATCTCCACGATCTCCTTTGGGCTCTCTCCAGCAGCTCCAGGTCCATCCTGTGCTCACCCCCAGGGCTGGAGCAGCTCTGCAGGTGGGGCCTCACCTGAGCGGGGCAGAGGGACAGAATTCCCCCTCCCCCGCTGCCCAGGCTGGGGCTCAGCCCAGCGCAGGGGAGTTCTGGGTCCCAGCACTCACAGCCAGGGCAGGGCCAGCTCTCACCTCCCAGCACCCCAAGTCCTTCACCCCGGGCTGCTCTCCATGTGCTCGTCCTCAGCCTGGACTAATCCCAGGGTTTGGGTGTCAGGTAATACAGTCAAGAAACTCCAGCCCCAGGGACAGCCAAGCCTCCTGACCACACTGACCACACTGAGCACCCCATGCAATTCCCCACCCAGCACCCTGCCCCAGGGAAGAGGTGCTCTGATCCCATCCCTTCAGGAATTCAAATCCCATCCACTCCCAGAGCACACACCCGAGGCTGCGGGGCTGCTGAGGACGCACACCTGGAGCAGACCGAGCACTCCCAGGTAAGGAACCCCCTCCCACCAGAACCAGGGTGCTGTGGGGAGCCAGCAGCTCCTCCCTCGGCTCCCTGGCAGGCAGAGCATGAGCTGAGATGCAATGAGGAGCAGACGGCATGATTAGCTCTGCTCAAAAAGGTCAAAACACTTATCAGACATGAACGGCAAAGCTAAAAATACACTCAGCACCTCCCTGGCAATTCTCTCCCGGGAAGTGACAGCCATGGCTTGGTGGGAAAGGGGTGTGGGATGGGAACAGGGCTGCTGCACCTCTGGATGGGAGCCTGGATCAGCAAGGGGGGGGATCTCCCCATTTCTGTCACCCCTCTGTGCCACCAGAGAAGGGCTGAGTGACACCACCAGAGGCATTAGAGATGCTCTGAGGGTGACTGGGATGGGTGGGATAAGGCAGGAGGGGGCTGATGCTGCAGCCTGGAAAGGCAGGCTGAAAGTCAGAGTGTGCAGGAGGTGAGGGGGGGAAACTGCTCCAGAGCTGAAACATCAGGGAGCAGCAGGAGAGAGGGAAGAACAAGGAGGTAACAGGATGCCCTGGAGGACACAGGTGGGGAGCTGGAGACACAAGACATGGTCCCTTAGCAAAGAGCCAGTGTGATTGTCCTTCTGTCCCACTGGTCTGGCTCCAGGGACCCCCACAGCAGCCAGGCCCAGGGTGTGCAGGCACAGGACATTGTCCCTCAAAGTGGGAGGGTCCTGGTCACACTCAGATACACCCCATGGCTCTGGGAGGAACCGCACAGCACACGCTCCCCCGACACTGCAGTCCCACCAAGAGAATCACAGAATCATTATGGTTGGAGAAGACCTCCAAGATTATCACGTCCAACCTTCAACCAAGTGTCCCCATGGCCACTAAACCATATCACAAAGTGCCACATCTCCTTGTTTTTTGAAGCCCTCCAGAAGTGCAGAGTATCCCATCAGCTCCTGGGGACAAAGCTCCTGGAGAAGAAGAGGTGATTTTCTCCACTAGGACCTCCCCACCTCCCTTGGCACAGGCAGCAGCTGCCCACAGCCCTTGCATGTGTGGCTTGGTGCTTCCCATGGTGCAGCAAATCCATCAGCTCACACCTTACACCTGCCCTGCCTCTCCCGTGCTCAAAGCCGTGGTGGGAAGGAATTTCTCAGTGATGCTGCAGTGGTCCTGTGTTCTTCCTTGAGACAGGAGCAGGTTTGTTCCCATCTCCCTGTGCCCCTGCCGTGCCTCTTTGAGCACAGCTCTTTCCAGCTCGGCTCCTCCCTCAGCCCAGCACCACAGCTGGGAAGAGCTTCAGAAACAAACAGCACCTCTGTGACCCTGGAACACCTCGGCTCCCCAGTGCCAGCAAAGGGTGTGTGACCTCCTGGCCTCACAGCCAAAATTCAGTTGTGCCTCTTGTATTTTATATTTAAGGGGGTTTTTATGAGGCCAGGTTGGGGCTCGGAGCAACCTGGGATAGTGGAAGGTGTCCCTGCCCATGGCAGGGGTGGAATGAGATGAGCTGTAAGATCCCTTCCAACCCAAACCCTCCTGGGATTGCTGGCAGAGGCTGAGGAGAGGTGGTGTGCGTGGAGGCCAGAGGGCTGCGGGGCCAGCCTGGGCTGGCAAGCTGCTCCCTGGGGCTGTGGTGCCGGGAGCCCAGCCCGAGAGCCGAGGTTATCCCTCCACAGCAATTCCCGTGGTGGAGACGCTTTGGGTGGGACCAAGGGACGGGGAAATGGCACTTCCCAACCAGCATTTTCCCAGCCCAGCCTGTGGGAACGCACAGTGTGGGAAAGCTGTGGGACACTGGGTGACGCCAGGGACCCAGCTGGGATGTGAGCAGCTTCCCTGCGTGAGCCGGGGCTGCACAGCGCAGTCCGCGGTGACGCTGCGGAGAAACGACGGTGCCAATTTGCAGCGGGGCTCCTGAACGCTGTCACTGCCGGTCGCTGTCACCACGGCGAGGCCTCACCTGGGCGATGGGGAAGAGCACCTGGGCTCGCGCCTCATTAGGAGCTGTTACGGTCATTGCCGCGGCATCCGCCGCTCCTGCCCCCGCGCTGGCCCCGCAGCAGCCGGGGCTGCCCCGGCACGGATCAGCTGCTGGAGGAGACAAACCGAGTGCTCGGGGGTCCTGAGCCACCACAGGATTTCCTGGGGTGAGCAGGTGTCCGGGACTGTCCCCAACAGCTCCTTGCTGTCCTGGGCTACAGCACAGTGGAATGGGGCCAGTGCCCCATCCTGGCCAGTGCTTGCCCTGCTCTGCTCCACCCTGGCACCCAGTGCACCCATTCCAGCCTGGATGTGTCTCGTGGGGATCCGCGCAGCTGCCTCCACATCCCACTGACACGGGGCCACCTCGTGTCCGCATGAGCACAGCCTGGGCTGGCCGTGTCCCTGCCACGCTGTCCTGTCCCCAGGCAGCTGGAATGTGGCCATCACCGCTCCCTGCTCCATCCAGGGGTGCCATCTCCCAGGGGCTGTGGCTCATGCCCACATGGGGGCTGGGGAAGGCGCTCCCCAGGGAGCAGAAGCCAGTCCCCAAGCCCTGCTGTCCCCAGGGGCTGGTTCCTATGTCCTTGTGCCTTGAATAGATTCTGTTCCCTCTCACACCCCCCTCTCTCCCTGTGCCCTGGTTGTTCAGGGGACATAAGGACCCTCTGTGTCATCCCTCCTCTCGTCTCCAGGGAGAAAAGCGGGAGGGAAGAGGTACTTACTGCTTCACCTCCGCTTTACCCTTCCTTTAGGCAAGGGCTTTTAATTTCCTTTTAGGGCCAGAGCAGCAATCACTAAATGATGTCAGATCCCTCCGTGCGAAGCTGGAGGATCCCCAGCCTCTGGCTAAGCCCTGCTTGAGCGACAGCCCGGTACCTGCAGGTCAGAGACCTCCCCGGTGCTGCTGACAGCTCTGCTAAAAGCTCTTTGTTCCTCAACCCCTAAGGCCCTGCTAAGTGGCGAACGGCACGGAGAGCATCTGCGGAGCCATGAGCAGGGACTCCTGGCGCAGGGATGCTCTCCAGGCTGCTTGCCCTGCTCCTCTGAGCAGCCACGGGCAGCACCTCGGCTCGCCCTGCCTCGCTGGAGGGAGGTGGGTTCATGCAGGAGCCCTTAGGTCGGGAGGGCTGGCTCCAGTCCCACTGGAGTGATGATTTCTGTGGATGTACATCCAGAGGGGACAGGGGACGCTGCTGTCACCCCTCGCTGCCACCCCTCGCTGACCTGGGCTCCTCTCGCCTCTCCCATCAGCTCCGTGCCAGCCAGACCTGTTGATTCCATAGCGATGCGAGCTCCAGTTTGCTCTCCATAATCACACCATGGAAGAGCCACTGGAGAGCAGATGTGATCAGCCACCGAGCCAGGGTTCCTTTGGTGGGCGCCTACACCTTTAAATCAGGGAGAAAAAAATAAAATAAATCCTTCGCCTAGAGGGCAGTGGAACAATTTTGACTTTAAAAAGAGAGCGAGACAGAGAGAGCGAAGTGAGCGTTAACAACTCCTGATCCAGTCCCTGGGCATTCATTAATGTTTCATGGCGCTTTCAATTATTGCCTCCTCTGCCACTGCCGTCATCTGTCTCTTCAAATCGACGGTATAATAACCACTCAAGCAGAAATCCACTCTGCTGTCTGCCCGCCACTCCCCTCCCAGCCTCCGCAGCTCCCTCTCTCCCAGCTTTTCATCTGAGCCTTGCTCAGCTCTCGCTGGAAATGCCTGGGCCCTTTCCCTGCTGCTTGGGGACAGTGCTCAGGGGGACATGGGGATGTGCAGGACCCTCCTGTTCGGGGTCAGGCTTTTATCCCTCCCACACCACGGGGTTCTGCAGCTGGTTTGGGGTCCTGCTCTGGGGCCTGGGGCGGGTCTGACGGCCCAAGCTCTGGCACTGAGCCCCAGAGCTGTGTGCACCCCTAACCCTAATGTGACTCTAACTCTCCATGCACCCCACCCACAGCACAGCCACCTACCAGCGCCTGGGCCATGTTCCTGGTCAGGAGACACTGCCAGCACCGTGTGCCCCACACATCCACCCACACAGGCACCCCCAGCCCTCTGCACGCACCCACACTGAGCCCTGCATGGGCAGCACGGGCACGCTCTGCCCGCACAGCCCCGGGCCCAACACACCAACACATCCGGCCCAAACGCCTCCCTCCCCTGCAGAACGTCCCTGCACTGCCTCCTGAGCTCTTCCAGCACACGGGAGAGCCCCAGGGCAAGCGTGGTGTCCAGCAGCTCCTGGGTGTCCGCAGCCCAGGAGGGGCAGGGATGGAGCAGGGCTGCAGGAGGTTGGAAACTGCAAAGCAAAGTCTGTCCATGCATTTCCCTGCAGGATGCCCTCACTCGGGCAGGGGAGGTCTCAGAGGTTGGACAGGGGTGAGGAGCAGCTGGAGCACCCACAGTTCACCTGCCCAGCAGTGGAAGCAGCGCTCAGCTCAGCCTTTCCGTGCCTGGATTGAGTCACAGAAGCCCAGAATGGTTTGGGTTCAGAGGGACCTTAAAGATCATCCCATTTCAACCCCTCTGACATGGGCAGGGACACCTCCCACTGTCCCAGGCTGCTCCAAGCCCCATCCAGCCCGGCCTTGGGCACTGCCAGGATCCAGGGGCAGCCACAGCTTCTCTGGGCACCCTGTGCCAGGGCCTGCCCACCCTCACAGGGAACAATTCCTTCCTAAGATCCAAATAAAATGTACTCTCTGTCAGTCTAAAGCCATCCCCACTTCTCTCAGATCTGCCAGCACCAAGGCTGCAAACCTCACACAAGCCCCATAAATCTGACATTTGCCTTGCCCAGTCCTTGGTCCTCACAAACTCGGTGTCCCTGTGCTCAGCACCCCAGAGTGGAGGAGCCAGAGCCTTCCACTCAGGACAAGGATCCAGGCAGGACCAAAAAGTGGGATCCCAGTTACTCCGCCCAGCATCTCCCAGCCTGTCCAGACACATCCTGGCCCTCTGGGATGGGAGGAAGAGCTCGTGGCTTCCACCACAGACTGTGATGGACCCAAACCACCCCATTTCGAAGTCAGTGCTCCTGCTCAGGAAGACAAAAGCATTTTGCTCAGGTGAAGTCCCATCCTTCCATCCCACCCCTGCATTCACACCTCATGGAGGTGTTGGGACTCTGCACTTTTACACATTTATTTTTTTTCTCAGAATGGAAATAGTGTTGAAATGTCAAAATTTCCAGTGGGACATTCCCTATTTAACCGTCCTCCCCGGGCTGGGATTTATTGCTGACAACTGAATCCCCCACATCTTGTTGCCATTACCAGAAAGCTCTTCTTGGACCCCCAGCTCTGGTGTCCGAGTGTTCTCCAAGAGGAAGAGGATGCTCGGAGATGGACCAGGGCCACCTGGACATCTGGTGGCAGATGGGCACACGGGGACTGGGCAGGGTGAGGACAGAGCAGGACTCCACACTCGTTTTGGCCATCTCAGTGGCCAGGCTGTGGGGTCAGCAGAGCTGCCATTCCTCCCAGGACAGGAGTGCCCAGCCAGCTCCCAGCCCCCTCGCTGGGCTCCTGCCACCTGCCCTCCCAGCTGCTCCCAGCAGCTCCAGCTCCGCCTGCTGCGGGAATTCTGGGAGCACGGAGCTTCTCTCCAGCCCTGGCTGCTCCTCCCTTCCTGCCCCTTACCCCAGTGGGTTGGTTTTGCTTTTGAATGTTGCTTCTCCTCTTCCTGGAACTCTCCTGGCTGGAGCAGGGCTGGAAGGAGGCGAGCAGGGACTTGGCCCCAGGCAGTGGCTGGACTCGGTGCTCAGGAATGCCCCAGCAGGAGTTTTGCTCTCTCCTTTCTTTCTCTGGCTCTTGTAAAGATGCTTCAGAGTTGCTCTGATGGGAGCCAGATGTGCTGCAGGTGTTTGTGCTTCGCAGAGCACTGCACACCCTGAAGGACGCGCGGGTGTTTCGGTGACAGCAGCCAAAGCCCCTGGCCATGGAGTTGTCATTGTCCCCTTCCCACACCTTGAGCGTGCCCAGAGCTCCGGGGGTGCTGCACACATGAACAGGCACAGGCGGGGACACACGGACACAGGGACACAGCGGCACAGGGACACACGGGCACAGGGACACAGCGGCACAGGGACACACGGGCACAGGGACACAGCGACACAGGGACACAGCGGCACAGGGACACAGCGGGCACAGGGACACATGGGCACAGGGACACACGGACACAGGGACACAGCGGCACAGGGACACACGGGCACAGGGACACACGGGCACAGGGACACAGTGGGCACAGGGACACAGCGGCACAGGGACACACGGGCACAGGGACACAGCGGCACAGGGACACACGGACACAGGGACACAGCGGGCACAGGGACACAGCGGCACAGGGACACACGGGCACAGGGACACAGCGGGCACAGGGACACAGCGGCACAGGGACACAGCGGCACAGGGACACAGCGACACAGGGACACACGGGCACAGGGACACAGCGGGCACAGGGACACAGCGGCACAGGGACACACGGGCACAGGGACACATGGGTACAGGGACACAGCGACACAGGGACACAGCGGCACAGGGACACAGCGGCACAGGGACACAGCGACACAGGGACACATGGGCACAGGGACACATGGGTACAGGGACACATGGGCATGGGGACACAGCGGCACAGGGACACACGGGCACAGGGACACAGCGACACAGGGACACATGGGCACAGGGACACACGGGCACAGGGACACAGCGGGCACAGGGACACAGCGGCACAGGGACACACGGGCACAGGGACACAGCGGCACAGGGACACCCCTGCTTGGGCACACCGTGCCTCCCCTGGGCACCGCACACACGCTGGTGTGGCACAGGCAGCGTTTGGGGCAGGTGTGTGAGGGCACAGCTGGGGCTGCATCCGCAGGGACCCGCGCAGGCCCCGGCTCCAGGCATGGGCAGATCCTGCGTGGGCTGCAGGGGTGGCTGCTCTGAGCTGAGACCAAGCTCTGACTGAGCCCTGTCCTCCTCCAACCCCTCACAGGGCACACAGTGGTGTGGCACGGGCAGCAGGCAGGGGACTGGCCACCAGCTCCTTTCAGATCATGGAACCACAGAATGGGCTGGGTAGGAAGGGGTCTTGAAGCCCAGCTCATCCCACCCCTGCCATGAGCAGGGAATCTTTCACTATCCTGGGTTGCTCTGAGCCCTGTCCCACCTGGCTTGGGACACTTCCAGGGATGCAGGGGCAGCCACAGCTTCTCAGGATAACCCCTGCCGGGATCTCACCACCCTCACAGCCAGGAATTCCTTCCCAATATCCCATCTAAATCCATTCTCCATCAGCTTAAACACCATTCCCTGTGTGCTGGCCCTGAATCCCTTGTCCCCAGTCCCTCTGCAGCTCCCCTGGAGCCCCTTTAGGCCCTGCCAGGGGCTCGCAGCTCTCTCTGGAGCCTTCTCCTCTCCAGCTGAGCACCCCCAGCTCTCCCAGCCCGGCTCCAGAGGGGCTCCAGCCCTGGGATTAACTCAGTGGACACATCCCCACAGGTCCATGTCCTTTGGCAGATCCCTTCACCCAGCAAGGCTGTCAAGCACCATCCCTGCAATTCCAGGTGGGAGCTGTGCCTCCCTGTCCCCTGTGGGACCAGAAGCTGAGCCCACTTGTGCTTCTCCACACCTTCCCACCATCCATGTGATCCCTCAGAGCCAGAGCAGGCCCAAATTCCCTGTCAGTGACCCCCTGCGATGTCCAGCCCATTCCATGGAGCACACACACACCGTGCGCCATCCTTCACCTGCCTCCGAGCAGCGCCCAGCCCGCCCTCCCTCCCCAGACACCTGCACACAAGCTGTGCAGCACCCCAATATTTTCCTCATGTGCTTTCCTGCATGCCCTAGGAGGGGTTCTGGGGAGTGCAGCCTGCCCAGGATCACACCCCAGCCCAGGCCCAGCCCTCCCAGCACTCACTGGGATGGCGTGTCCAGCCCTGGGTGGGTTGAAGAGAGGCAAGAACAGGGTTTTGTGTTCCCAGCACATCGGGGGCTGTGCATGGCGGGTGCCAGGGGCTGTGCGGTGTCACAGGAGGGAGGGCTCGGTGCCCCAGAGCCACACTCAGCACCCACACCCAGGACCAGCCTCCTTGTCTGGGCTCCAGTTTTCCTCCCCACTCCTGCACTCGTGCTGCTGTTCACAGTTCATTGTGCAGCACAAACCCTGGCGAGGCCGGGTGACATTTGAGAGCCGGCGGTGGGGATGGGGACACAGCCCTGGCAGCGATGCCAAACCTCGAAGAACCCACAGCAGAGCCCCTGATCCTCCCACCTGATGAGCCAGGAGCTGGTGCTGATGCCCATCAGGTGGGAGACCCAGGCTGAGCACCCCAGCCCAGGGCTGTGCGCGGGGGGCTGGCGCTGCCTCTCCCCCACCGCCCCCTCCTCCGCTTCCCCCCCCACTCACACACTCCCCCTCTTTCTCCTAATCCCCACAAATGCTAAGATATTTAAATGTGGTATTTTCAAATCTAATCAGCGTTCCAAAGCTGTGCTGCCGCCACTCAAATTTAATTTGATCCATTTACCAACTTTGTGGTGCATCTAATCAAAGAGAGGGAACAATTAGGTTAATGTCAGGGGTCACCTCGCAGCTCCTGCTCAGCCACGGGAGGCATCACAGCGAGGCCAGCCCTGGGGGACAAAAGCAGGAGCCAGGGGGCTCTGGAGCCCGGGATGGAGGTGGCTGCAGGGCTGGAGGGTGTCCTGGGTCAGGCACATCCCAGTGTGACTCGGGGGAGCAGCCTGGCCAGGATGATGGGCTGTGCTTCACCTCAGAGTGACCAGGACATGGACAGCTCAGACCAGTCTTGTTGGAGGGTCCAACCAGCTCCTGTCCCATGTGTCCCCACAGCTGTCCCGTGATGTGCTTGGACAAGGACTGCTACTGCTGCTCTTCCAGCTCAGTGCACAATAATCCGGATAATCCGAGCTCTGATCCTCTCCCACGTCCACATGTGGGCTCTGAATGGTGCTGGGAGAGGCTCAGGGAGAGCAAAAACTCAGCCAAAGTCTTTCCTGCCTTAACCAGAGTCTCACATCGTGCCCGGGGTGAGACCCCTCCAGGTCAGACTGGCGTTTGCCAGCTGGTGTTGGGCAAACCAGACTGCATGAGAAGGACCTGGCAGGGGCTCGGAGCAGGCAGAGCAGGCAGGCCCAGGATCATGGGCCAGGATCAGTCCTGATCTCAGGGCTGGAGATCAGGGACTGCCAGGACACCAGGGCAGAGCAAGGAGCCCCAGGGGGCTGGGGACCTTTCTCCTGCCTTACTGGGGGTCATGGCTCCAAAAACAGAACCTCTACACCATAAAATTACAGAATCCCAGAATGGTTTGGGTTGGGAGGGACCTGGAAGAACCTTGATGTGCTTGATCTCACATTCTCTCTGCACTCTTCACTCATGTCAGGAAATGAAGGAGATGCCGATGAAGAGAAAGTGTCTTTGGTGCCACATTTTGTAGCCCCAACACGAGCAGAGCAAGGATCCCTCCCTCATCCTCCCCAGCGCTGAGCACACACTGTGCCCTGCCTTGCCCCCGGAGCCTCAGCCCTCCCCTCATCCACGGAGATCTCCCCGTGTGTGTTTGTCGGGCTTGGCTTCAGTCCCCCCGCCGTCCCCAAACCCTGAGCTCTCTGCAGAGTCTCTGTGAGGGGCCAGGGTGGGGACCAGGTCTGCGGGGGACCCTGAGGGGGACAGAGTCAGGCCAGCAGGACCAGCAGCACGTGGGGAGGGACAGAAAGGGGAGGGGGAGGAACACACAAGCTCTGGGCAGATGACTCATTTCTGGTTTTAACATCTTCTTTGAAAGACTGAAAGCTTCATCCCGAGGGGCAGCTCCGATCTCTGCTCCTGGGACAGGGACAGCGCCCAGGGAGCGGCTGGAGCTGGGCCAGGGCAGGCTCAGGCTGGAGAGCAGGGAAAGGTTCTTCCCCCAGAGGCTGCTGGGCACTGCCCAGGCTCCCCAGGGAATGGGCACGGCCCCGAGGCTGCCAGAGCTCCAGGAGCGTTTGGGCAGCGCTGCCAGGGATGCCCAGGGTGGGATTTGGGGTGTCTGTGCAGGGCCTGGGGCTGGAATCCATGATCCCTGTGGGTCCCTTCCAGCTCAGGAGAGTTTCTGATCTTAAGCAAAGGAGAGGCAGCTGTGGTGAGAGGTGGCACTGCTGTCCCCTCCTCCCTGCCACAGCACAGAGGGACCCACTCTGGAGTGGGAGCAGATCAAGGGACATCAGGAGGGTTTGGGGCACTCCTGGGATACAGGGCCACCATCCCAAGGTTCGGTACCCGCAGTCCTGGCCAACACCAGCACCTCCCAGCAGAGTTGCATCGTCCTCCTGCTGCAGCGTTGGGGAAGTCCCAGGTCTGAGCTGGGGTGGAGGTCTGGGAGCATCAGGTGTTCAACTTGAAATGGACTGAAGTGGAAAATAAGCTCTTTTCCCATGGAATTCCTAACCCAAACTTTAACTGCTGCAGCAGAAAAGCCTCAATCCCTCAAAACCACAAGAGGAAAAAATAAAAAGAGCAAATACAGGAAGAAAGGCTGGGAAAAGCTGGGGCAGAAAACAAACCAAACCTACAGAAAATGGAAATAAAACCCACCCAACTTTGTTTGCTACAACAATACACATTTTTTTCAGGATTTTTATTTCCCACAGAAGAAATCCTCTGCCACTCCAGGAGCAGCCCCAGCACCTTGACAGGTTCACTCCTAGAACCCCTTCCCCAGGCCACAGCCGCAGAATTCCCACTCCCCTTCTCCCTGCCAAGGAGACACCCTGGAGATGGGCTCACACCCCCTGCTTAGGCATCACCCCCCAGCTTGGCACTGGCAGGATGCTGAGAGGGAGAGTTAAGTTCAGGGAAGAGCCCCTTGGTGCCCATCCCAAGTGGATTTTCCATCTCTGGGGAGGGGAACATGCTCCCACTGAGTCCAAGACGTCCGGAGCAGGTCCAGCACTGCCTGTGCCGGGTGGGGAGGTCAGAGGTGACCCCCACACGTGGCTGTGCTCCCAGTGTGGGGTTTGTGTGCTCCCAGTGCCTACTGGGGGTGGAACACTCCTGCCTCAGCGCCTGTTGCTCCTTCAGGTTGGATATCAGGGAAAATCTCCTCACTGAAAGGGTGGTCAGGCACTGGAGCAGGCTGCCGGGGCAGTGCTGGAGCCACGGACCCTGGAAGTGCTCAAACACCAAGTGCGTGTGGCACTCCCTGATGCGGGTCAGTGACAGGCTGCTGTTCGCTTGGAGGTTGGACTCGATGATCTCAGAGGTTTTTTCCAACCTTAATGGTTCTGTGGGACCAAGACCACTGGGAAGGAGAGCAGGAGTGGGAGCAGAGGCTCAGGGCTCACCATCCCCCATGCCTCTCCAATCCCCTCATACCACAAGGACACACATGGACACCTCCAGGCCTAAAGCACCCACCTGTGCCCTGCCCTGCCACATTCTCTCCTTCCCCACTGCCCTAAAATCTCCTTTCCCGTGGTTGTTGCAGCCTTTCCTGCCCATTCCCCTGTGTGCTTCCCGACAGTGGGATCCCCAGGGCCGGGGCACACGCCATCGGCCATGGCCCGGGTCCCACATTCCCAGGCCATCACTGTGGCACCGAACCGAGCAACGTCCCGGCCTCTGGTGGCTTTTGTCTCCCCACAGGCTGTAGGGATGGCTCTGCACGGTGATTTAAATGCAAATGCTTTGCAATCTCTTGCAGAGCAGGGGCACTTGGCACAGCCCAGGGACTCAGGGCTCAGGCACAGCTGGGGTTTCCAGCTCAGACCAAGGGAGGAAGTTTGTCCCCTGATCCCTGCACGCTCCCCTGGGGCAGGCTCTGCCCAGCACCCCCTCCACAAACTTCTGCCTCTGCCCAGCTCGTGTTTGGTGCCCCACCCCACACCTGGGGGGTTGTGCCCTGGAGCAGGGTGGGAAGGAAGAAGGGATGCCCTGGGAAAATGGGGGATTAGGGGCAAACCTTTAACATTTATTCCCCTGTGGGCAGGAGGGTGGAAGCCCCTGTGGCAGGCAGGCACCCAGAGGCTCTGCCAGGACCTCAGTGCTCCTCACTGTCCCACTGGGGCTGGCCATGATGGGAGCACTGGAAATGCCACCCTGGTCCCTCTCCAATGCCTTCCTTGGTCTTTGTGCCAACCTCAGCCCAGTCCACTGCCCACCCTGAGCCCTTTCCCTCGCCAGGGGGCTTTGTGAGAATCTTCTGCTCACCATCTCCCATCCCCTCTCCCTGCTGCTTTTCCCATGTGTCCCTCTCCATCATCCCATTCCCTCTCCATCATCCCATTCCCTCTCCATCATCCCATTCCCTCTTCATCATCCCATTCCCTCTCCATCATCCCTTACTCTCTCCATCTTCTCTTTCCCTCTTCATCATCCCCTTCCCTCTCCATCATCTCCTTCCTTTTCCATCATCCATTTCCATCTCCAGCATCACTTTCCCTATCCATCATCCCGTACCTTCTTTATCACCCCGTTCCCTCTCCATCACCCCTTTCCCACTCCATCATCCCTTCCTCCCTCTCATCTCCCTGGATGCCTCCTCCCGCTCCCAGCCCAGCTCCTCCTCGTGGGAGGAAGGCCGGGAGGGGCCAGAGTGCGTGCGGGAGCCAGGGACACGGGAACAGCGGGAACAGGAGCCAGGGAACCGGGAACAGCGGGAACGGGAGCCGGGGAACCGGGAACAGCGGGAACAGCAGCGCGGAGACGACGCTGGGGAGGCGAGGAACAGAGCAGGAGTTTCAAAGCTGCCCCCCTGTTTGCTTGCAAGGAGTTAAGTCTGTGATGTGTTGCGTGAGCTCTGATGAGAAGCTGCCTGACATGCAGAGCTGCAATAATGAAACGTAATACACATTAATAGGACCTCCCTCTGCGTGATTGCTTCTGCTCCACTGGCCCCATTGAAGATTTCACTTTTCTTTTAACAGTCAGAATAACAGAATGTGACATTAAGTCTTTTACATGCAGCAATTTATTTTAAAATATTGGGGCACTCAAAACAGTATCCAGAATGTTAAATAAGATATGCATGAGATGGAAATCAGAGCAGCACCGCAGTGAGGAGACAGGAGTCAGGCAGAGCCTCTTGCAGGCTAAGGCAGCTCCACTTTTTTTTCTTAATTGCTGTTTAAGGCACAAATAAATGACCAAGTTGGAGAGAGCTCTGCAGTACAGAACATCTGATCCTCTGAGCTCGCAGCTCCACGTGGGGAGCCAACAGCCAGTGTGGATCCCACCTACCCCAAGGTCAGGGGAATGACACAAGAACCCTTCTGTCATCCCAGGCCAACGACACAGCACCAAACCTGCCACGGGTCAACGAGTGCTTGGACAACGCTCTCGTGCATGTGGTGGGATCAGAGAATCAGAGGACCATGGAACCATGGAATGGGTTGGGTTGAAAGGGATGGGACCTTAAAGATCATCCCATTCCACCCCTGCCATGGGCAGGGACACCTCCCACTGTCCCAGGCTGCTCCAAGCTCCATCCAGCCTGGCCTTGGGCACTGCCAGGGATCCAGGGGCAACCACAGCTGGTCTGGGCACCCTGTGCCAGGGCATCCCCACCCTCTGAGTAAAGAATTCCTTCCCAATATCCAGTCTAAGCCTTCTCCCAGTTTGATGCCATCCCCCTTGCTCTGTCACTCCAGGCCCTTGTAAAGAGTCTCTCTTCATCTTTGTTGTTGGTCCCTTCAGGCACTGGAAGGCCACAATTAGATCATGACAAAGTCTTCTCTTCTCCAGGCTGAACAATCCCAGCTCTCCCAGCCTTTCCTCACAGCAGAGCTGCTCCATCCCTCTGATTATCCTGGTGCCTCCTCTGGACTCTCTCCAGCAGCTCCACGTCCTCCTGATGTTGTTCCCCAGGGCTGGAGGCAGCTCTGCAGGTGGGGCCTCACCTGAGCGGGGCAGAAGGGTGGACCCCCTCCCCTCCCCCACTGCCCAGGCTGGGGCTCAGCCCAGCACAGGGGGGTTCTGGGTCCCAGCACTCACAGCCAGGGCAGGGCCAGCTCTCACCCCCCAGCACCCCAAGTCCTTCTCCCCAGGGCTGCTCTCCATGTGCTCATCCCCCTGAATTCTTGGGGTGACTCTTGGGATTGCCCTGTGCAAGGCCAGGAGCTGGACTTCACAGATCCCTGTGTGTCCCTTCCAGCTCAGGAGATTCCGCAGTTCTGTGGTTCTGTGAGCTGACAAGGAGCCCTGTGAGGGGGCAGGTTCAGCAGCACATCCCTGCTCAGTGCTCAGCGAGCCCCTGGGGAGCCTGGTGCTGCCAGGAGCCGGAATTCCAGTTGGGCTTGCCATGGGACAGGATGGATCCCTCCTGATCTGCAAAATCCACCTTTTGCTGCACCCTGGGAAGGCAGCAACTGCTGGAGGAGCACATCCAGCTCACCCCAACAGTAGCACGGTGACATTCCGGGTGGGCCAGCTCCAGCCGTGTGCCAGAGCTTTCCCGGGTTTAGGGCCACTCTGAACCAGCCCCCAAGGATGAGGCTGGCCCAGCCACAGCTCTGGAGCAGGGCTGTGCCTAAAGCAGAAACTTCTGGGACCTGCAGGGTTTGTGCCCGGTCACACCCACAGCCCTGGAGCCTCCCTGTCCTGCCCTGCCCCACTTGGTCCCATCCACAGAGCTCTCTCAGGGCTGTCCCACACCTCTGCCTTGACCCTCTGGTTGGAATGAGGCCTGGAGCCATGGGATATGTCCTGAGACATGTGGGGAAGGGATGCCCATGGGATATGCCATGAGATGTGTGGCTAAGGGACTTCTGTGGCCATGGTGTCCAGCTGAGGGGGTGGTGGGACATCAGGTGGAGCCTGGGGATGACCCCTCTCGCTGCGCTCAGACAGGTGGGGGAGGGACTGATGTCACAGTGTCACAGTTCTGCCCTCGCACAAGACCCAGAGCCTTTACAATCTCTGTCTTTGGAACACTCAGTGTCCCCCATTTCCATACAAAGAGGCTGCCCCCCCACCATCCATGACAGAGTGACAGAATTTTTGACTCCAGCCTCGCCTCCGCTTCTCCCAAAAGTATAAATTGGCATTTGAAATCCTCAGATTTGCAGAGGAGATCAAAACCACCTTACAGACACAGTGCATGGGCTTGCACCTCTCTCCTCCTCGGAGCGGGGACAACTCTCTGGTGACATTTGTGCCTCTGCCTGTGTCAGAGTATCCCCAGGAACACCGGTACACAGAGCTGCACATTTACATTTTGCAGGTCTGGTGATTTATCACCAGCAACCTAAATGAACCTGGAGTCCGTTGCTCCGATAAACTGCATTATTGGTGAATCTGTTGTGAAAGTTCTTACTGAGCTCAGCCAGACTCAGAGTGCTGGTTTAGTAAAGCTCAGTATTGGTGAATCTGTGACCGTGGATGAGACCAGGCTTAGAGTGACCCACTGGGAACACAGCCAGAATGGAAGTGCAGGATTGGCTCTGATCAGAAACGAAGCCCAGCCACACCCAGCCCCTCTCACCTCTGAGCACCACCCAGCAATGGGGGTTATTTTCTGCCAAATTCCCATCCTTTTAATGCAACACCTTTTAATGCTTCTCCTGCTTCTCCTTGCAGGGAAAACTTCCTCTGCCCGGTGCTGCCTTCATCTATCCTGTCCCATGTGCCAGATCCACCAGCCGGGTGTAGTTCCACCCTGACAGGCAGGAGCTGTGCATGGGGCTGGAGATTCACCCTGTCCTTGCTCTCAGCAGCGCTTCATGCAGCTCCCTGCGGTTCCCAGCTGGGCTGAGCCCCTCGCTGAGGATTCAGGGCTGCCTTGTCACCCATTTCTTTGCCCCTCAGTAGCCTCAGGAGCATCTCCAGGTCACAGAGGCAGCAGGCTGGAGCCAGCAGCTGCCAGCACCTCCCCAGCACCCCCAGTTCCCCATGGGGGCACCGAGACCATGGGAAGGCAGAGCTCACATGGCCTGGCTCATCCTCTAAAGGACATGTCCTTCAAAGGCCCCGTTGGTTTCTGACCTTTCTGCCACGTTTTCAGGGTTTTCTCTGGGAGTTCTGAGCATCACAAAAAATGTTCAGCAGCAGCTGAGGCCAGGGTGGGCTGGGGTGGGAGTGGGAGGCTGCAGACTCCTCCTCCTCACTGCTCCTGACCCAGCCGCCCCAGAGAAACCCCTCGGTGTGACAGCACTGCCCATCCTCACCTCCCCTGGCAGGACAGATCTGCCTCAGGCAGCCAAGGCAGACACATCAGCCACTGTCCATGGACTCACTGATTCAGCTCAGGGAACTCAATTGCTGGGACAAAAATCCCAGGAATGTGATGGGGTGACTTCGTCCAGCAGCATGAAGGCAGTGGGAGTGCAGGACCTGGAAGATGCCAGCCCTGGGAAGAGGAGGCGTAGGCTGGGACGCTGCTCAGAGCCTCAGAGGTAGGGCCCAACACTGCCAGCAAGCTGGGATGTCCACCAGAGCCTCTGAGAGACTCAGAGCTCCCAGCAAGGTGCCCAGGGGCCATGGTGTTGGCTGGATCCAGCTGCTCCTCCTCCCCCTGAGGTGTTCCACCCTCCCCCTTCACACCACACTGCCCAGAGGGGAGGCTCTGGGGGCTGCTAATGGGGGTCTCCTGGGGGGACTCCTTCACCCTCTCAGGTGGGGACGGGCCACTTTCAGGACACCTGAAGCTGGAGAATCCCTCCTGCCGGGGTGATGGGCAGTGGATGCCACAGCAGAGCAAGAACTAGGTTCCTGCAGGTCCCAGTGCTGCAGAGAAGGCTCCAGACAACTTCTGCAAAGCACAGCCCAGCCTGAAGTGACTCCGGGTGCCACTGGAGGGAGGGCAGAATCAGCTCAGGGGTTTTTCTGCATTTTCAAACTGCACATATGCAGTAAAATCATTTTGTAACAGCTTTGAAGGGCAAAGGCTTTGATGGAGAGGAGGTTTAGATCGGATATCAGGGAGAAATTCTTCCCTGGGAGGGTGCTGAGGCCCTGGCACAGGGTGCCCAGAGCATCTGGGGCTGCCCCTGGATCCCTGGCAGTGCCCAAGGCCAGGCTGGACATTGGGGCTGGGAGCAGCCTGGGACAGTGGGAGGTGTCCCTGCCATGGCAGCAGTGGCATTGGGTGGGCTTTAAGGTCCCTTCCAACCCAAACCATTCTGGGACTCTGTGACCCCTAATTTCTGCCTCAGCCCTGCACATCCCCTGAGCCCCCAGGACACCCCCTGATTCCTGCGAGGATCAGTGCAGATCCTGTGCCCTGTCACACCAGACACCCAATTTCCTTATCACACCTGCAGCAAAACAATGTCGTCCCTAAAGCCACCAGGCTTGTGCCTGCCAGCAGCTGGCACTGCCCTGGTGACAGGGGTTGGTGTCACTGGTGGCTGAGCAGCAGGTGGCCCTTGAGCTGCTCCGTGTGCCCTGCACAGCCCCAGGATGGCAGCCCTGCTGCCCTGCGTGGCGATGGCTCCTTGGCAGCGCTTCCAACACGGAGACGCTTCTGTGGGGACAATCCCCTGCTGATCCCTGCTTTAACCGGGCAAAGCTCACAGTGGCACTGCCCTGTCCCTGCCTCCAGGGACCCGGCCCCCTCCTGTTCGTGCTGAGCTGGAATTCCCCCAGGAATCCTTTCCTGCCAAGCCCCTGATGTTTTGCATTCAGCCTCACTTGGACTGAGCTGTGCCTCGCAGCCAGGGCATTTTTCCAGGGAGGGGCTGGGGTCTGAAACTGGATCTTGTCACCATGAGAGCTGCGACCATGAGAGCTGCAGGGTCCCCACGGTGCCACCTCAGGGTGGCAGGACCCTGTGTGGAGCCAGCTGTGGACCCTCTGCCCCACCTGGAGCCCAAATCCAGCACCCATTTGTTCCTGACCTTTGCAGCCCCTTGGGCACTGTCCAGATCCAGCCTTTCAAGACATGGTGGTACCAACATGGCACACCCCAGGGTGTTTAGGGGGCTCCTGAGGGGAACCACAGGCACCCCAAGCCCTGTGGGATGGTCTGACCCTACTCTGCTCCCCCCAGTGCATTGCATGGCACGAGCAGTGCAGAGCCCGGAGCTGAACTTCCACGGTCCTTGTGGGTCCCTTCCAAATTAGCTATTCCATGGTTCTGTGGCCATGGCAGGGATTCACCCCCACACCTCTCTGGCTGCTCCTGCCCCCCATGCCAGGCCGAGCAGCAGGGCAAGGCTGCACAGCTCTGGCAGAGCTCATTTAAGCACATTCGGTCTGTGCCAACATGCACCCCCAGTGCCACGCTCTGCCCATGGCCCTGCCGCTGCGGCACAGGCTGGGAGGCACTGCTCATCGTGCTCACAGCATCCCAGAGCCTTGTGCCACTGCAGAGGGGCAAGGACGGTGTGACAGACACCATCCAGCCTCCCCTGGAGTCACAGGGTGGCTCCAAGAAGGACCCCTGGCACATGGAAGGAAAGGGAGAACCCCGATGTCTTTGACATGGGAGATTTAAAAAGTTCCTGACACTCCCCTGCCCCTCTCCCTTGCCCTGGGAGCAGACCTGGGGCTCTCAGACCTCCTCAAACCCCATCCCAAACTGCATTTCTCCCCGAACTCCTCTGCCAAGCCCTGAATCTGTGGGCCAGAGGCCCAAAGCCAAGGTGAGGGGCTGAGGATGGAGCGGGTGCTCCCTGCTCACTGCATCCCCTTCACAGGGAGGGGTGAGCTCAGCCCCTCTGATCTGGGGACTCATCCCTGCCTGGCTCCAAATCCCCCAGATCCCGAGGCCGGGCAGCCCCTCCCCAGCCCTGCAGACACGTGAGGGACTGTCCCCACATGCCCTTTGCTGGCTGAAAGCACCACTGGAGACAAGGGTTGTGCCCAGGCCAGGCCCCCCGGGATGTCACAGCAGCAGGGCTGGGACAGCAGCCTCGGCTCCGGCTCCAGCCCCTCGCCCCGGGCAGGGGGACCAGCCTGTCCCTGCAGTGCCCTGCACGTGGCACAGGGCCTGTGAGGTGTTGGGGGCAGGATCCCTCCCGATGGTACCTGCGGTGCCTGCAGGGCCCGGTGCACTCACAAGCCCGGCACATCAGCCCTCGGCTCTCTCCAGGTGGGAAAAAAGAGCAGGAGAGCTGGGAAGTGCTCCCGGGGAAGAGCCACTCGTGCTGCGCTGCAGGCAGGGCCCTGGAGCCGCACACCTGGGCCTGCTGGGCCAGGCAGGGGCTGCCAGCGCTGCCACAGCCCGGCCCTGCCTCCAGAGCCCCTTCCCTGGCCAGGCAGGGGCTGCCAGCGCTGCCACAGCCCGGCCCTGCCTCCAGAGCCCCTTCCCGACCAAGAAACCCCAGCCCGCTGCTGCGAGAGGGGCCTGGGAATGTGCTGGTGTCCTTCCTGCCTCGCTCCCAGCACCAGGCTTGTCCCCGTGCCAGCTTCACTTCAGTATTATTCTAATTTAGGGAACTGATGCAAAAGGCTGTCCTGGCAGTCCGACTTGGCTTGGGCCGGGGTTATTTTGGTTTAGCTTCAGTCATCTGAGGACAGGTCACGCTCCAACCCAGCCTGTCTCTGCACGGCAGGGGTGTGCAGGGGGTCCGTGAAGAGGGTCAGGGAGAGCTTTGGGGTGCACAAGGCCCCCAGGAAAACTGCCCAGGGCTCCAGATGCAGTTTGGGGACATCCTCACCCCGGCACAGCCACCCGAGCTCCCCTGGGGACGCTCCCAAGCACGTTCCTGGGCTGGGAACGGGCTGACACAAGCCCTGCTGGTGACAGCCCTGTCCTGAGCCACCGTCACGGGCAGCTGCCCACCCAGAACACCGGGCTTTGCTCCAGTTTGATGTCCCTGCCCCTTGGCAGGTCCCTGCAGCCTGGCTGGGGGAGGATCGCCCTCCGGAAGGGCTGCATGGACCTCACTGGAGCGGCTGGCACCGGCACGTCTGCCTTCCTCCGCGGCTGCCACCCACTCATCCCCTGGGATGCAGGGGAAAGGGGGGAGCAGCGGGGTGTGAGAGGGGCTGTGGCATCCAGAGCATTGGCAGAGAGGTGGAAATGGTCCCCTCTGACACTCAGCTGCCCAAAAGTGGAGCTGGGACTGGTGCAGGGGTGTGGGTGGCACGGCAGGGTGGGCAGGTATGCCCTGGGCTGCCAGGTCACCTCTGGCACGTCCTGGCACAGCCCCAGTGTGACCAGCCCAGCCCCATGGCCTCAGGGGCACACACAGGGCTCGCCCTCTATGGGGCAAATCCGACATGCCTGGGGGAGCTGCTGCAAACTGAGGCTGGATAAAATTCAACACAAGTCCCCCTGATTTCCAGGGAATTCCCTGAGCCTCCAAAGAGAGATGCTGAGTCCAACCTGCCACCTGGGAACGGTCCTCAGTGTGCTGTGGCTCCGTGCCCATGCTGCGTCTCCTCGGTGTCCCAGAGCTGGCTGGCTGGGGATGAAGCTGTGCCAGTGCCTGAGTGCTCGTGCACAGCACCACAGGACCACAGGCTGCTTTCCCAGCACAAACCGTCTCTCCTGCTCATCCCAGACCCCAGCACACAGCGGGAGTTCCAGCACCCTGCTGGGGAAGCACCTCAGTGAGGCACAGCTCAGGGCTGCCCAAACCCACAGCACGGTGGCTGAGGGATCCTGTGGGATGTGTCACAGCTGGGAAACTGGGTGGCTGCAAGGGAATCAGCTCTCAGGCCCAAGAAACGTGCTTTTCCTTGGATTTGAGCGTGAGGGTGCTTCCTGCACACACTGACGTGCTGTCACGTTGGAGAGCAGCCCTGCTGAGCCCTGGTTCTGATTTAGCTGAAGCCACAACTCCCCACTGCTGCTGGGATTGCAGGCACGTGCGCTCTGCAGAAAGGGAAAGGAGCCCCTAGGGCTTGGCACCCTCACCCTCTGTTTGGCCCAGGAGATGCTCGAGGGGGTGGGAAGGCAGGACAAGGTTCATGGCTGAGGGAAGGAGCCCCAGCAATGCCATCGTCGAGCACCGGTCACAGGAGGGGACTGTCCCACTCTGCTCTGCACTGCTGTGGCCTCACCTCGAGGGCTGAGGGCAGTTTTGGACACCAAAACAAAAAGAAGGATCCAAAGATATTACAGAACATCCAAAGGAGGGACACGAGGATGATGAAGGGTCTGGAGGGGCCACACAAGGAGCAGCTGAGGGCCCTTGGTGTGTCCAGCTGGAGCAGAGGACACTGAGGGCAGAGCTCAGCGGGGCTGCGGCTCCTCCCGAGGGGCAGCTCCGATCTCTGCTCCTGGGACAGGGACAGCACCCAGGGAGCGGCTGGAGCTGGGCCAGGGCAGGCTCAGGCTGGAGAGCAGGGAAAGGTTCTTCCCCCAGAGGCTGCTGGGCACTGCCCAGGCTCCCCAGGGAATGGGCACGGCCCCGAGGCTGCCAGAGCTCCAGGAGCATTTGGGCAGCGCTGCCAGGGATGCCCAGGGTGGGATTTGGGGTGTCTGTGCAGGGCCTGGGGCTGGAATCCATGATCCCTGTGGGTCCCTTCCAGGGGAGGTTATTGTAGGATTCTATGGTTTGGAACTAAGCTGCAAAACATCAGGGACCTGTGCCCACTGTGGTCTCCAAATAAAATTTCACCCACCTCCACAAGGCTCCGGGCAGGAGCTGATGCTGAACGGGAACAGCCCATGGGTGTTCAGCCCATGGCTGAAGCTGCCTCAGGGGACTGAAACATCCCTTACTGGCAGAGGGTGGTGGCAGGGCCCCACCACTTTGTGTGTGTTTTTGGGGCACTCCTGGCCAGTCCCACTTGGCCGTGCCCCCAAAATCCATTTTGACCCTGAGCAGGCAGCTCAGCCCTCACAGCTGTGCAGGGATGCTGAGCCAGCAGAGAACCAGACCAGGGAGGTGCTGTGCCCTCCGCCTGCCCTTCCTGGTGCGGGGAGCTGGGAGCCCGGCTGTGCCTGTCAGCCTGGCCTGGAAGCCCTTTCTCCCGCTCCCTGTGCAGGAACACCTCGCCCCCGGCCTCAGGTGCTTGGTGGGAGCCTGTCCCTGTGTGTGTGTGCGCTCCACGGCTGCTCTAAACGCCAGCTCCGTGCAGTCATTAGAGGATATTTATGGTCCTTACTAAACAGCAAGGGGATAAAAGAGCCCTGATCCGTGCAGTGAGGAGCTGAACTCGCCTGGCTGTGCAGACAGCAGGCGCCATCCCAACACGGACCCTCGAGGGCCGCGCAGCCCCGCGAGGGACGAGCGCTGCGTCTTTAACAGCAGCGGGCTGGGAATGTTCCTGGCAGGGCTGCACAGCCCAGCAGCGTGCAGCGGAGCAGCGGCGGGGATAAAGCACGGGCTTGTTCAGCTGACGGAGAAAATGCCTCTTTCTGTGCTTATTTACCGCGTCCGGTGTCGGGGTCCGCAGCAGGGGACGAGCACGTGTCCCCCTCTCCCAGCGCTCCCGGTGCCAGCGCTGCGTGCGCCGCGCCTCGTGTCCGGCACTGCCCGCCCCAGGCCGGCCACCAGCCAGGACAGCGAGTCCCAAAGGTGCCGTGAGTCCCCGAGGTCACGGGGAGGGCTGGGGAAGCGCCAGGAGCAGCGCTCGGTCCCACGGCTCCCAGAAAAGCCCTTCTCTTGTCTCCGCAGCCTCAGTCCACCAGCGCGCTGTGCCCTGTCCCCGCTGCTGGCAGCGGCACAGGCACCAAGGATGCACCGTCCACAAGCCCTGAGGAGCTTTGGCAGCACAGCATCCCCCAGGTCCTGCCGCTGGCTGCAGCCCCCCGGCTCGGCGTCCCGCTCCCCCCGGGGACACGGTGGCACTGGGAGCGGCGGTGCCAGCGTGTGCGGGAGACCTCCCTGCGCGGCCTTGGCTTTGGAGCTGTGGATTTGTAGCCTGGCTGCTTCCTAGCTCAGCATGGAAGACACTCTACAATTTTTAATTTGCCAAAAAAGCCCTCTTTTTAGTTTACAGGGACAGAAGGGGGACTTTTATGTGCAATCTGTACAGCTCTCCAGAAAGCACTTACATTTATGATGTTCATGAAATTTATAGCCAGTTGGCAGTGCTGCTCTCTCCTCTCCTCTCCACCAGCCACCCTGGCAGGATGGCAGACTATAATAAGCAAGCCACACATTCAAGTGGCATAAAAGGCATTTCTACAAGTTAGCCTCCTGCCCAGCCTTATAAACTCTAACAAGTCTCTAACAAGTAGGCAGGATCTCTTTATACCCAGAGAGAAAAACCCCTTTCAGAAATGGCCTTTTCACAAAGCCCACACCTTTCTTCTAATTAAGGTTAAATAGCTCCATGTTTTCTGGCCAATTTCATTCTTTCCCCTTATTCCCCTCTTAACAAGGCAGCCTTTAAAAAGACATCACTAATTGGTGTCTGCTTCTCACATACCATGCGTGCTTTGATAGTCAGTTAGAAAGCCTTCCCCATCGATCAAACTTCCACTGAAAGGCTGCTAATGTGCTCCATGTGTCTGCCACCAGACAAAGCCAAGTGGCGGGTCCCCAGCTCCCTTCTCCTCCTGTTCCCATACTCCCTCCCGGGACCGGGGGTCCGCAGCCAGGTCTGCCCCCGGCCCCGGCCTCCCTGGGAATAGCCCGGCCTCGGCATTGAGAAGAGCGCGGGGAAGGAATGACTCCGCGATGTGTGTGGCAATTTGGAAATTAACGGGGAGTGGTTAAATGTTAAGGGTAGGATCTGAAACAGAGCAGGCGAGAGAGCAATTGTCATGCTTATGAGACTGGAGGAAGGCCAGTGAGCTTTCCTGTGAATTCCAGTCTCCCTCGGTGCTTCAAGTATTCCTGGGGAGAGGGCTGGGGAGGGCGATGCTGCCGTGGCAAGGGGCAACGATCCCCTCCGGCCCCCTGGCCCTGCCGAGGACGGCGGTGGGAGGGAGGGAGGGAGCGAGGATTCTGCCGTTCCCTTTCCCGGCGCCTTGGCCATGATGGGCACAGGCTGCCCCATCTGCAGCTCATCAGCCCTTCTCCAGCAGGTCCTGACCGCCGCGGGGCCCTGGGGGGAAGCCACAAGAGATGGTTGTCGTTAGGAGAGCGCTGCGAGCCAGACCTCCCATGGCCCTGCTCCCCCCAGCCCGGACTCACAGAGGAGTTTGGGTTGAAAGGGACCTTTAAATGTCAGCCAGGCCAATCCCCCCGCCCTGCTCCGGCAGTCCCGCTCCGCACCTCCGCCCACCATCCCAAGGATGATGCTCTGGATGCCCCAGCCCCGCTGTGGCTGTCACCACGCCGGCTCCATGCCGCACTCGCAGCTTAGAGCAGAGCAAAACTCCCGTCCGGGCTGCTCTGGGGGGTCTCAAAGCACCAGCAGCTTAACTGTGGCTGCAGGAGTCACCTAACTGGGCTCCTGAGCTCGGGGACACACCAGTGGCTTCGTGTCTGGAATGGAAGCACAGCGTGGGTTTGGAGGGGGTGGCAGCACCGTGGACTGCAAAGAGCCTTCATTACCTGACCCAGGCATCTCTCCGCAGCCAGGGAACCAAAACAACCACCTGAGGGAGAAAAAAAGCTGGGGCAGAGCTGCGGGGAGTGCGCTGGGCATGCAGGATCACAGCAGGGTTTGCTGTGATGCTGTTCCAAACACCTCTCTGCCCCCAGCCCCCACACCTAATAAATGCTGGGGTTTTCTAAAGAACAGTTACCTTTCCCACTGTAACTCACGCCTGGCTGCCGCACCTTCCCCAGGGTGAAGGTTTAGAGGCCTCCAGCGGGGCTGGTAATCCTGGAAGTGTCGTCTTCCAGCCTGGTCGCAGGGGCTCCTTTGCTGGGGAGGGAGCCAAGGATTCCCAGAGGAGGCTGATGAGAGAAGCAGCCAAAACCAGGCCCCTCTTTGGCACCGCTGTGGGACAGGCACACGCTTGGCACCAGATGCGCCACGGAGCAGCAACCTGTGAGTGTGTCACGGTGACAAGGTGGCAGGGTGTCCCCAGGGCACACACGCACACACACCAGCTAGTTTTTAGTGGTGATTTGCAGCCCTTTGTGCTGCTGGAGCCAGGGAGGGGAGAGATGGTCGGCAGCCAGATGCTGGCTCCCTCCCAGTCCTCAGTGGGGCTTGTCAGCACCATAGGTTGTGCAGATGGAGACCTGCCAGCAAACGGCGTCCCCAAACCTCCCAGGCAGGCTGGCAGGTGCTTTCCCAGCTCTGCAGCCAGGGACAGAGCTGGGGGGACACGCAGAGCCCTGACACAGTTTTGGAAAGCTTCCTGCTTGCCCTGACCCCACCATTCCTCTCCAGCCCTGGAGAACTGGGCGGATTGAGGGATTACCTGGGGTTTTACAGCTTCATCCACAGTTTGCTGCTGCAAACCAGCACAGGAGCAGGATCTTCTCTCTCCATCAAGCTTGGCATTGAGTTTGCTCCTCTGGCAGGCAGCAGCACTCAGCAGCTCCCAGCCCTGGGCACGGCAGCCCTTCCCCAGGCTGGTATGCCAGGGCTGAGGGCATCTCCCAGCTGCCCTCCCCACCCAGCTGAGGCTTGACACAGTGGCTTCCATGGGAAGCCTGTCAGGCCAGACACGCCGGGCATTTGTCTTGGTGCCTCCAGACAATGGATAAATGGCACACCTGCTTGTGCACAGCTCATTCAAAGGGCGCTGCTGGTGCTGCCTCGGCCTCTCTCAGCAGCTCACAGGTGTGACTCGGGTGGCTATGAGCCCACATTTTCCACTGCACAGCCCTTTGTGCAGCTCCTGCTGCTTCCCTGGCTCCGATCTGGCTCTGCACCCACAAATCTTCCCACAGGAGAAAGTAAAAGCCTTTCCAGCACACGGAGAGCACAGTCCCACGATTCACATGAGCCCTTCTGTGTCAGCTGGGATCTCCAGGGGTGGGAATCCATGTGAATCAGAGAATCACAGAATATCCTGAGCTGGAAGGGGCCCACAGGGATCATCCAGTCCAGCTTCTGGCCCTGCACAGACACCCCAACAATCTCACCCTGTGCCTCAGAGAATTGTCCGAACGCTCCTGGAGCTCTGGCAGCCTCGGGGCTGTGCCCATTTCCTGGGGAGTGGGACTGGCACCTTGCTCTGTCCCCTAAAGTTAACAGAGCCTTAAAGCACAGCTGCCTCAGCTCCTGCCTTGACCTCCCAGCACTGCTCCAGCACTAGAGAGGACAGGAGCAGCCAGGTCCTACAGATTAAATACTCAAGGCCAGGTTGGACAGGGCTTGGAGCAACCTGGGGTAGTGGAAGGTGTCCCTGCCCATGGCAGGGGTGGAACATGATGGTCTGTAAGGTTCCTTCCTACCCAAACCATTCCACGTCTCTATGATGATTTTAGGATGACTTTCACCCCACCAACCCCATTTCACAGCAGTGTCTGACCCACAGGAACCCAGCAGGGCTCAGAGCCCTGAGCACCTCAGAGGAGCCAGGGCTACCTGAGTCCTTACACCCCTCATTACACAGCTGAACTAATCCTCCTGTATCAGGTGTCCTGCCTCAACATCTGTGCCGCGAAGGGAAGTGGCCACACGTGCAGCACCAGCTCTCCAGAGGCAGGAGCGAGCCTGCCAGGGGCTTGGGATCAGAGCAGCCCTCATGTCAGGCTGTTGTAATGAAGTGCCTGGGGAGAGGTACATGAAACGGGGCCTCGCTCATCGGAGTGTCTGTGCGGAATAATTACTGTGCCAAAAGCGGGGTTTGCAGGGGAGGGGTGTAACCCAGGCCCTCGGCAGAGGTGCCTGGTGCAATTCAAGAAGCTCTGGGGGCTCTGAGACGTCTCCACAGGGCTGGCAGATGTGACACAGGATCTACAGGAAACGTGTGCCCTTCTGGCACGGCAGATGGCGGCCAGGTGGGCTACCCCGGGGTGCCTCAGGCGGCACTGGGTGTCAGCAGCGGGCTGCCCGGGGACACACCTGAACACAGACACCCGCTCCGTGTGTGCAAACACCCGGCCCTCCCAACCCGGGTGCGTGGCTTTTCGACATCCGCCCCGCCGTGCCTCAGTTTCCCGTCCATGTCACGGGGCCACAGGGCCTTGTCACCACCACACCTGGGCCGGGCGTGTCCTCCAGGCAGCCCATCTGCACCCCCTGACTCGGGCTGGCTCCAGCTCCTCTGCCAAGGGGGTCCAACCGTGGTCTGAGTCATCCCCGGGCACTCGCTCCCCTCTCTGTGCCTCCATTAACACCGTGCCTCATTTCTAAATATATCTCCCGTGGATCTGCTTCCAGCTGCTGGTCCTTGGTCTGTCTTTCACAGCCAGATTAAAGGGCCCTTTAGTACCTGGGATTTTATCCCCATGAAGGCACTTACATGCTGCAATCAAAACACTTCTCAGCCTTCCCTCTGACGAGCTGAGCAGCCCAGGCACTGCATGTCTCTGCAAGGCTTTGTCCAGCCCTCCACGGCACGGGGGGCTCCTCTCGGGGCTCCCTTCACCCCAGGACGGCTCTGCCCCCATGGTTTGCCCTTGCCCTGGAGCGATGGCTCTGCTGCCCTGCTCATCTCTGTGCAGCTGAGGGGCCTCCCATTCTCACCTCCGTTCCTTCAGTGTTCCTTGGTCACATAAAAATTCATTTTCCAGCTCTGCCTGGTGCAGGGACTTCACAGGTAAAGGTACCACCCCTTGAGACAGCTCACTGCCCACACACGGGGACGGGGAAACAGGCAAAGGGCAGCCAGGAAGTTCATGGCTCTAGGAAGAGCCCCTGGTGCCCCGGCTCCTTGGCAGAGCCAGGGCCAGCTGCTCTCACCACATCCTCAGAGTCTGCCAAGGTGGAAGGGGGGTCACACCCCTCAGGTACAGCCCCCAGGAGATGCTGGCAGGGAGCTCTGAGCACGGGGGGCTGCAGTGCCCCTGGGGCCGGGCTGGCTCCTGGCAGTGACACAGGACAGCCCAAACGGCCAGATGGGAAACAAGAGTCCATCGAGGACAAAACACGAAGGGGCAGAAGGACCCCCCTGAAGGGCAGCACTCACACACGTGCTGGGTTTGTCCTGTGGCCCCAGGGGTGCCCCTCTCAGGGAAGGACACCAGAGCACCCTGTAGGATGACGCAGACCTGGCCCCCAGCTCCCCCTCCTGTGCTCTGGGGATGCAGGACTGCAGGGGAGGTCTGGCCCCGTGCCCTCCTCCTCCCTGCCTCCCACCACACAAGAGGAGCGCAGAGTGCTGAGCCCCAGGTGGGCCCAGCCTCGCTGCCTGCTCTGCTGAGCCCCCCAGAGCCCTCTGCACCCCTGCCTGGGGACACCGCCTCAGCCACCTCCAGCTCCTCCTGCATCTCCCTGGCCTCTGCTCCTGGCCGAGCAGGGCCACGACCCCGCGCTGTCAGCTCATCCTGCAGCATGTCAGCAGCTCAGCCCCAGTGCTCCGCACGCTCTCTGCTCTGCGCAGGATGTCCCATCGTTGGTGACAAGGGACACGTTTGCTGGTGGGCATGGGACAGGTCCAGCCTTCATCTCTCTTGCCCAGCAGAGGTGCTCAGGACAGTGTGGTTTCAGTGGCACCAGACGTGTGACCCAGGGCCTTTGGGAATTCCGAGAGGAGCATGGGGCTCACACAGTGGTGGCACAGCAGAAAGCTGCTCTTCCCCTTCCCGGGCTGTGCTGAGGTCCCAGGAAAAGGGAGTAAGCAAAGCAGGACAGGAGCCATTCCTAACCCTCCCAAGACCCTACATCTTTTCTAGGGATGTCTGAGAATCCCTCTGCGAGGCAGGGCAGGGCTGGATGGAGGAGGAGGAGACATTCCCAGTGTCTCCATCCCAACAGGACGGATGGCAGTGGGGAGCAGGCAAGCCAGCGGGGTCAGGGGACTCAGAGCTGGGACAGGGCCATCCCCGGGCTGCAACAGCCAGTGATCCGGAGTTCTTGGGGTTGGGAAAAGGCATATTCAGGAAAGGACAGCCAGGACTTCCCTACGTGTCAGCTTCTGATTCCCCCAAAGCTCTGGAACAATTAATCAAACAAGCTCTTGCAAGTCTGCAGCAGATAATGAGGAAATGAGTCCGGCCTGGCTCTGTCGGGAGCAGAGTGTGTCACACAACCCCATTTCCTCAGCAGGAAGTGGTGGCCTGGCAGAGGCTGCATCTTGTACCCAGATATGCACGAGGCTCTTGGCAGGGTCTCTCCAGATGTTCTCCCAGGCGAGTTCTGGAAACGTGGATGGGAGAGAAGCCAGGTGAGGGGCAGTGCGAGGGGCTTGGGAAGCTCAGCACTGGCTCTTTGCCTCCAGTGCTCCTTTTTCTTCATGAGCAGTCTGGGAATGAGACAGGGAAGGGGCACGTGGAGGCAAACCCCACAGTGAGCTGAAGCAA
Organism: Coloeus monedula; assembly: GCF_965178545.1. Lineage (NCBI taxonomy): Eukaryota > Metazoa > Chordata > Aves > Passeriformes > Corvidae > Coloeus > Coloeus monedula. Next base: position 5,410,854 of record NC_138804.1, on the reverse strand, counting down.
TCCCATGGGACAGCATGGCCAAGCTTTTCCTGGGATGGGCATGCAGGAGCAGCCCATGGGATGCACCAGCTCAGCCCGGGCTCTGCTGAGGGAGCCGTGGGCTTTGGGTGCCACAGGTAAAGAAAGCCCTGTCCAAAATGGGCTGAGCCCAAAGGAGGGGAAGATGAGGATGTTGAGGGCAGCAGGCCCCAAGGACCAGGGGAGCTCAGCCCAGCCTCATTGTCCATCCTGAGACACTCAAGCAGCCACTTTAGGGACTATCTCTGGTCACTCATCCCCTGGGATCACCCTCCAGACCTGCCCCCAGCTCTGCTGGACACCTGAGCATGGACACTGGGAGGTCTTTCTTCTCCAGCCAAGGAGAGCCCAGATTCAGCCCTGCCGGACAGCAGGAGAGCCAGGACCTACAAAGGGCTACAGCAGCTCCCATGGACCTCCAGACACCCCTGAAATAGCAATTTTTTCCACCTGAACGCCTTCATTTCAGGGCTGTGGGTGCACAATGTGGAAAGGAGCCTGTCCCTACCCCACCAAAGTGTTGAGAATGTTGGGCTTCCAACACAAGACATCCAAACATGACATTTTTAGGGACTTGGATGCACGTGCTCAATTAGTCATTGCACACATAAGCAAGATGTCTGAATACGATTTTTTGGAGGAGGGAGAGACTCAGCAGCCAGGGAGCAGAGACAGGTGAGCCGAGGAGAGGGGGCAGGCGGGGACAGAGGTTGGCTCTGGCTGAAGGAGGGGATGCTGGCTGGGCCTGGAGGAGAGCAGCAGATGCTGGACAGGGCTGGGAGGTGGCTCTGTCCCCTCAGCTGTCCCCATCCCAGCAAGGCTGAGGGCTCAGACCTTCTCCCAGCTCTCCCTTCCCTCCCCTTGCTCACCCGAGCCTCAGCGGGGTGGCAGCCGTCACCCACCCTGTCAGATCCATTTCAGTGCCTCTCCTCCTCGGTGCCGGTGAAGGGTGCCTTGCTCGTGGCCGCATGATTGACTCTGAATGGAAGGCGGCAAAACAACCAAAGGCCACCCATGGAAAGCCGAGTGCCAGCTCCTGACAGCTCCCACGTCCTCCCGCCAGCTCATCAGCACGGCACAGCTCCCCCTGATGTGACACTTCTCTGTCTCTGTCAGCTGGCAGGAGTCACCCCGCCAGGTCCCCACAGGAGGGGGGCAGGATGCAGGCGGGGCGGTGCCAGCTCGGATGCTGCTCTGCAGATGAGCATCTCGCTGGCTCAGGCTGGCTGGTCCCAAACCCGGCGAGGGGCAGCTGCCCCGGCTGTGCTCCAGCACCTCAGGGGTGGCTGGGGATGAGCCTCCTCTGACAGACACGAGGGTGGGCGCTGCTGTCACACAGGGAGAGAGCAGGGATGGAGGGAGAGGGACTGTGGGTATCTCATGAATGAGCGTCCCAGGCACCGCCAGAAAGAAACACAAGGTGCTGGGAGGGGATCTCGTGGGGATTTTGGGGATTTTGCGAGGCAAAGCAGTGACAGGGGAAGGGGGGGCAGCTTCAAGATGAAAGATGGTAGATTTAGATGAAATATCAGAAAGGAATTGTTCCCTATGAGGGTGGGGAGGCCCTGGCACAGGGTGCCCAGGGAGGCTTTGGCTGCCCCTGAATCCCTGGCAGTGTCCAAAGCCAGGTTGGGCACTGGGGCTTGGAGCAGCCTGGGACAGTGGGAGGAGTCCCTGCCCATGGCAGGGGTGGGATGAGCTTTGAGATCCATTCCAACCCAAGCCGCTCTGTGATTCTGTGATGCTGAGATGGAGGCATGGGGGCAGGGAAGCAGTGGGAAGTCAGAGTGAAGTGCAGTGCTCCTGGAAAGGAAAATCATTTCCTTCAAACTCACGGGTGACCTTAGCTCTGCCCCTGGGCTGCGGTGGCACGGCCGTGGTTCTGTGGCTGTGTGTCTGCAGGCCGAGGTCACACTCACAGTGACAGGAGATGTTCCCAGGGAAGCCACAGGGCCAGGGAGCCCTCAGCAGCCCTCAGGTGTCTCTGTGGTGTGGCACTGCCTGCGGGGGTTTCCCCATGGGCGTGACAGCGTCCACAGGGAGCAGCAGCTGGTGGGCACCTCTGCCCTCACTCCTGCTGCCGTCAGTGGTCCCTGCACAGCAAAGGGCCCCTGCCTGGCTGTCACCTCACCCAGGGCACTGGGGGATACACGCTGGGCACAGCAGTGCCCCAGAGACCTCCCTGAGCTCCCCAAATGCCGCTTTTCCCCGCAGTTCACTGGGGCAGCTGGGGCTTGTGGGGTGGCTTTGGAGCAGCTGAGTCCTGGTGCCTCACCCAGGCCAGGATGAGCCTCCAGTGTCAGCTAGAGCAGGACATGGGCAATGTCTCAGGTGAGGAGAAGCTTCTGCAGGGACAGGGAGGACCTGAGCAACCTGATCTTGTGAGTGGCACCCCTGCCTATGGCGGGGAGCTGGAATTAGATGATATTTAAAGTCACTTCCCACACAAATGATTCCATGATTCCATGACCTGCACCTGCTTTCTTCAGAGAGGAGGTCTTGCTTTGGCTGCAGGTTCTGGATGATCATCCTTGGCCCCCCTTGGCCAGTGTGGGGCTCCCTGGGCTCTTCTGTGCCATGAGCAGAGGTTTGTTCTTGTGTCAGGCCCTTGCAGAATAAACTGTGAAATAATGGCAGAGAATTACTGCGAGGAGGCACCTGCCAGGACCTGCCAGGACCTGAGTGCTCTGTTTGCAGCCTCAAAGGAAAACTGGGGCCAAGGAAAGCACAGCTGCACTCAGTGGTTTCAAAGAGAAGTCTGGATGTGCTGGAGCAGGGTCAACAGCTTCTGTCGGTGATCTTTAAGGTCCTTTCCAGCCCAAACCATGCTCTGATTCTTTTGTGCATTGTCAAGGACTGAGAAACACTTGGGACCCACCATCTGCAGCTCATTCTGGAAAAGCAGCACAAGAACGAACCCGTGGAGAGCCAGGACCAACCTGGCAAGAGGGGACAGGCCTTGCTGGGGTGTCCAGAACCCTTCCCCATTTGGCTTTTGTCTGGGAAACTCTTGACAGACGAGCTGGAGTCTCCAGGAGGTTGGAGAGGCCACAGGTTTTAGTGACGGGGAACTGCAGGAGCACAAACCAGAGCCAGGCATTGCTAGAGCTCCTCAGGATGGGCTCCCAGCCCATGGAAAAGGACCATGCAAGCAGCCCCTGCCTCCTGATCCCACCTCAGTGCTCCACACACCTGTGTCCTGGTCCAGCTTCTCCTCTCTCTGTGAATGCCTGAGCCTGGAGCGAAGTCACGAGCCACAGGGGCACCTCAGGGAGGGGGAATGGTCAGGACTGTGGCAGGAGGCATTTCTGAGCTGCCCTAACACAGGTGATGGTGGGAACACCCTGCAGGGCTGGTTGGCTTCGGCTCTGGGGGGGGTTAGTGCTCCGTGTGTGTGCATAAAGCAAATGTCAATGCAAGCAGGCATTTAAAGACAAAATTGATGTTAATAATAATGATTATGATAATGCTGCCACCAAGAATAACTGTGCAAACACTGCCAGAGCGAGGGCAGGGATGTCCTGGGTTCTGACAAGTGTCTGTGCTTGGAGAGCTGCAGCCAGTTTGGGTTTGGGAGCTGGGAAAGGGGCTCAGCCTGGAGCAAAGGAGGCTCAGGGGGGACCTTGTGGCTCTGCACAAGTCCCTGACAGGAGGGGGCAGCCGGGGGGGTCGGGCTCTGCTGGCAGGGAACAGGGACAGGAGGAGAGGGAACGGCCTCAGGCTGGGCCAGGGTTGGATTTTAGGAAGAATTTGTTCCTAGAAAGGGTGGTCAGGCCTTGGAAGGGGCTGCCCAGAGCAGTGGTGGAATCACCATCCCTGGAGAAGAAACGACTGGACATGGCACACAGTGCTCTGGTGACAAGGTGGGGAGTGGTCACAGGCTGGACTCGAGGGTCTTGGAGGGCTTTTCCAGCCTCAGTGGCTCTGTTTGAGCTGGGCAGGTCTGGCTGGGGCCTGGGCTCTGGAGCCCAGGAGCTGCAGCCCTGGGGATTCCTCTATGCACGTCCCAGCCCGGCAGTTCCCACAGCACTTTTGCAAGGCTGGAAACAGCCAGAGAACACATTGGCACCTCTGGAAACCTCTGGCATTGATTTCAGGTCCTGAACAGGAACTTGTCACGAAGGCAGGAGCTGTGCTTGGTCACAGGAGGGGCTTATTTTGGGGTCTCTGTGGCAGGGATGGGTGAGTGTGTGGGAACCCAGAAGGGAAAAGGGGATCTTGGCCTGTTTCTTTTTCCAGACCCTCTCTGCCCTGTCCTGCCCACCCCGGGTGATCACCCTGCAGTCGTTTCCCTGTTAGCTCGAGAGAATCACGGAATCCCAGACCGGTTTGGGTTGGAAGGGACCTTAAAGCCCATCTCATTTCCAACCCCCTGCCACGGGCAGGGACACCTTCCACTCTCCCAGGCTGCTTTCATCCAGCCTGGCCTTGAGCACTTCCAGGGATGGGGCTCCACAATTCCCTCTCATTATTACTCAGTGCAGGAGAAGGAGGATTTTTGCCATTGCCTCGGAGCAACTGTGCTCTTAAGTTTCTTCCAAGACTCACACCAGGGCTGCCTCTCTGCATGTGTGGTCTCTTGGACTGCGTAGAGCTCATAAATAAATAAGGAGAAAAGTTCTTAATCTTCATTCGAAAGCTCCTGGTATCACAATGCTGCTGCACAAAAGCCATCTTATTAGCCCCAAGTGCAAAATGCTGCCTTTTCTTGCAGAAGCTCATTAATTGCAGGTCACCATTCAACAAGAAAGATGAGGCACTTGAGTTCTTCAGGCTCTCATTAGCCACCGAGCTGAACAGTATGTGTGAAATTAACAGTCACCTGAGTACCTCTATAATTTCATAATTATTAGGCCTAATGGGTTAGTCTCTGCCAAATGGTTTTAACTCCTTCCTAGCCAGAGCAGGGAATCACATGAGATGCCAAGGCTGGCGCATTTCACGAATTTTATAACCATTTAACAGCTTTCTAGTGGAAATAATAATAAGGAGAGGAAGTTTCCAGGATCATGTACTGTTTGCATTTTTTAACATATGTTTAGCTTTTAATTATTCATATCCAGCGCGCCAAGGAAGCAGATAGCCTGTATCCCGGAGAGTGGGTGAAAGAGCTTTCTCTGCAAAGGGATTTTAATTGGTTTTAAAATGTGTTCTGCGTGTGTGTTTATATTTGCGTGTGTGTGTGAGAGCCGAGCCTTTGGTTTCTCTTCTCCTTGATGATTACATTACATTATTTCCCGTCTCTTACATTTTTATTTATCTTAGGCTTAAAAAGCAAAATCAGAGCTGAGATTTCTGTCTCTGCTTTTGAACTCGAGAAGCTTGGAAATGGCACTGCCTTTTAATGGGGATTTTCTCCTACTTGAATCCAGCCCAGGCGAGCAGCCGGAGGGGAAGGCTGCCTCTCACCTCCAATCACTAATTGTTTTCCTTGTGGTTCGTCTCACAGTCCAGAGCGTGGGTGTCTCATTCCAGGTGGGAACAAACACAGCACAACCCCCCCAAACATGGGGTGAGCCAGTGGGGGGTTCTGGCCCCGTGGCCATCACGTTGCACCCCATGGGGAACACACTGGGCAGCCCCCTGACCTCCACCACATGGAGAACCAGCCCCTTCCCTCCTTCCATCCGTTCAACGCAGGACACAGGCACAGGGCAGGTGTTCCAGCCTAGATCTGATAGCTGTGATTTAAATTTGCTTTTAAAGTCATATCCGCACCCACTCCAGGATGGGTTATACTGGGAATGCTGTGCTCTCCTCCGGGATTTAAATCCCTTTCCCACTGCTTTCAGCCTCAATGAGACCCTTAGCAGTGATGAGAGGACACAGACTGACAGCAGCAGGCCCAGGAATGAGGTTAATGGTTGGACTCGATGATCTTGGAGGGCTTTTCCAACCTTAATGATTCTGTGAGAGGTTTAAAGTCCCCCCGAGTGCCTTGTTTTCAGGGGGTGACAGCTCTGGAGGCAGGTGGGCGTGCAGGCGTTTCCCACCTCGTGCCGGGGGCTGGTGGCAGGAGCAGTGAACAAGGAGCACTTTGGCTGCCACGGACCTGCCCAGCCGAGCTCAGGTGTGACCTGCTCTCACCTGGAGAAGCACAGCACAGCCCCGAGGGTGACAAACACAACCTTGCTTGGTGACAAAAGGTGGCCTTGGCACTGCGATGGTGTCAGCTGAGCTCCTGCTGCAGCTCCAGCCCCAAGGTCTGCCAGCCTCAGCCCAGAGCTTCTCTGCTTTTCGGCTCCACCACATTTGCAGGTTTGGGGCATTTTTTTTTCTGCTGATGCTGTCCTGAGATTTGTTCTCGTTGTGCAAGAGCTTAGGCAGAGGAGCTTGGGGCCTGCAGTGGGGGGAGCAGCTGATGGGACCTCACAGCCCTGTGACACAGCAAGTCCCTGCCCTGATGGCCAGGGGCCGGGGCACTCGTGGCTTCAGCAGGAACCCGGAGCATCCCAAGGTCCTGCCTGCAAGAGCAGGAATGGGTTTCTAAGGACAGAAGCCAGCTGGGAGATCTGCAGGCCATCAGAACAGACCGAGGCCGGGATGCAGAGGCTGGGATGGACCCCAGAGTCAGGCCCCATGAGCTACTCCTCCGTGCTGGTGCTCACTCCCTGCTCTGCCTGTGCTGGGAGATCAAGGCTGGGAGGAGGGAGGGTCTTCCTTCACTTTAGGTGCTGGAGAAACGTCTCCTTCGATGATATTTCACCTTACCTCTCCTTGCCACATCTGTCAACTTCTGCTAATTACCGAGTTTGCTATCACCCTCTGCACTGATGTGAAGGGTAGGGAAAACAGAAAAAGGAGGTTAAGGGATTCTACAATTATAAATGATGTCTGGCAGGCTAAGGTACCATATAATGCATTATAAGCACTTAAAAAGCTAACCCATTCTGTCTTCTTTCTTTGGCATAAATAATGGCTTTTTTATGAATAAATCATGCAGCCAAGGTCTCTGAAAATAGCAGGAACCTGGAGCAGAATGTCTCCATCCTCATTTTTGCTAGGACAGCAGAGAAGTCAGCAATCCACTCCATCACCACTGATAAACCGGGGCGAGTGCAACTCCCAGTAATGAAATAGGGAGATAAAGTTTCGGGAGGGTGAGCGGGGCAGCGGGATATTTCTGCCAAAGCACCGACTGCACCCGGGCTCCAAATGAAACATAATGGACTCCGAGGAGATAAGCATTTTTTTCCTGCCCCATGAATAAAGCAAGACCTCATAACTCATAGACAGGCAAAGCTGCCAGCAACTTAAAAGTGCTTCCTTCTGCTTCTGGTTTGTGTTTCCTTTTAATGAAGCTGCTCCAAAGCCGAGGGGGGGCTCAGAAGTGGGGCTGGAAGCAAACCCTGCCTTTGCGCGTGTGGAGTCCGGCTGGCGGCGGGCGCTGCGGAGGGCTGGCAGGGCTGGGAGGGCTGGGAGGGAGGTGGGGAGGGCTGGGTGGGCTGGCTGGGCGGTGGGGAAGGCTGGGAGGGCAGTGGGACGGGCTGGCTGGGCGGCCGCAGCCACCCAGCCCTCGGTACAAAGGCTCGCTCGCAGCTGCTTGTGCCGGGAGGGGCAGAGAGGGAGGTCCCGCTGTCCTTCCAGGCTGGGGTCCCTGCCTGTGGCCTGGGGTGGGGGATTGCTGGGGGCACGGGGGCTCTGCTCAGCCCGGGCTGCGGCTGCACCCGGCTTTTTCCCTTTCCAAAGTGTCTCTTCTCTGCGGGCAGGTGGACACCCACCCATTCCCCTTGCCAAGGGTTCTTCCCACCTCACTGGTGCGGCTGGGACCACCCAGAGGGACCCACATCAAGGCAGGGCAGTGGGTTCGGAGCTGCCTTGCAGGGCAAAGGGGCAGCTCAGGGTCAGGCTCCCTGTGCTCCCTGTGCTCCCTGGGCTCCCTGTGCTCCCTGGGCTCCTTGTGCTCCGTGCACCCCACCCCAGGCCTGGGTGCTGCCACAGCCCCCCTCCCCCAGGCACAGCCCACCCTCCTACTTCTGGGAGATCAGTGAGGAAAAGCTCATGCCTTAAAAACACATCCCATGTGAAGGCAGGGCAGAGGAATCTCTGTCCTCATCCTGCAGCACACGGGGATTGGGATTCACATCCAGCCCGGGCACCTCGTGGATGGCCCGCAGGAGAAAGGACGCAGAGTGGGTCTGGGGGCTCAGCCCAGCACCAGCACACCCCCCTGCACGAGCCGAGCCTGCCGTAGCCTTTGAAGGGCTTCGGGGCTGGGCAGAACCACCACCCCCTGAGCCGCAGCACCAGGTGCCAGAGCCCGCGCAGATCACGAGGTGCTCCTGGACAAAGGGACTCTGGCACCGGTCCTGACCCATGGCTGGGGAAAAGCCACACAGGGGGCAGTGGGGACAGCTCTCAGAGTGCTGGGTGGGGTGGGGACACTGGGTGCCACTCCCTCAGCTCACACTGAGACAGGAGCAGCCCTCTGGGACACAGAATCCCAGTGCAACCTTCGCCTTCCTTGGACCAAGAGATGTTCTCCATCAAGTCCTTTCCATGCACAGGGCAGGGCGGGCGGCACCAGAGAGCCAAGGAACTTCAGCAAGAGGCGCTCAGCAGGGGGAGGGGCTTTGTGCTCCCAGCAGGGGCTGAGCAGCTGCCAGGTGTGTTTGCAGCAGGGCCCAGCCTGGGATGTCAGCTGGGACCAAGGGGAGTGACAGCAGCCGGGGCGTGTGCTAGCAGAGACCTCTGCCTTGCCCACGGGGCTGTGGCCCCACAGGTCCTACCCAGGAATGATTTTTGATGCTGATGGGTTTGGGGAGGAGGATGCATTGCCTCCACTGACAGCATCTCCTGCAGTGCTCAGCACAGTCCCAGCCTGGCAGAGCATCCTGCAGCATCCTGGAATCTGCAGGGCACTCGGGAAAGCCGGAATCCCACAGACTCATGGACTGTTAACCAGCAGCCACAGGCACTGAGTCCCTGCTCTGGGGCTGGGATTAAATCCTGGATTCCTGAGGAGCGGCTGCTCCCCAAAGCCAGCGGTGCTGCTGGGGCTGGGGCTGTGCAAGGGGAGGGAGAGACAAAGCTCCAGCCTGTCCTTGGAGGAGGATGAAGGGCAGATGGAGGGGAAAATGGAGCAAGGGAAAAGGCAGTTAGAAGTGACTTTTGACGAGGGCCTGGAGTGACAGCACGTCACACTGCCAGAGAGCAGGGCTAGATGGGATAGTCAGGGTACCAGAGCAGCTGGGGCTGCCCCTGGATCCCTGGCAGTGCCCAAGGCCAGGCTGGACATTGGGGCTGGGAGCAGCCTGGGACAGTGGGAGGTGTCCCTGACATGGCAGGGGTGGCACTGGGTGGGATTTAAGATCCCTTCCCACCCAAACCGTTCCCTGATTCAATGACTGGAGCTGTCCTGAGCAGGGCCAAATGCAGGGACACCTTTGCCCAGCTGCCCCCAGTGCCAGCGCTCTGCCCTTGCAGGGAGGCAGCACTGGGCCCTCCACCCCTGGGGACACCTGGGGCTCTGGTTGTTCTCTGGTTCTGGGACCTGCCAAGCCCCCTGAGCAGTAAATGACACCTCCCTGTGCACGCACACGCACGAGAGGGACCCTCTGCCCAATTATTCTGTGGGACCAGCTCAGCCGGAGCTTGGCACAGGTGGGCACAGCCCCAAGCCCCGCTGTGCACACACACCACTGCAGCTGTGGCACCGGCACCAGCACCTGCTGCCAGAGGCTCCGGCTGGAGCTGTGCTCCCTGCGAGCTCCTCCTGAGCTGGCGGCTCACCAAGCCCCTCGGGGGGCTGGGAGGGGCAGCCTCGAGATCCGAAAGCAGCCGGGGTGTGTGGGGCACGCTCACCCCGAGCTGTGCAGGACACACACACAGATCCACGTCCCCGGGGACACAGGTGCTGGCACACGCCGTGGCACCCCTCACACACCCCGCACACGCACGGGCTCCAGCGCTGCGCTCACAGGCTGGGGACGGAGGAGCTCTGCACTTTCCCAGGGTCTCCACGCTTTCCCAGCAGATCCTTCCCTCTCTGTTTTTGCCGCAGGGAAATGAAGGTTTCCTGGGGACAGCTCTTCGCCCCTCCTCCTCCTCCTTCTCCTCCTCCTCCTCCCGCTCCTGTTCCGGGTGTCCCCAGCCTGCACACGGTGTGTCAGCTGTGCAGCCCATGCCGAGGGGGTGCCACGGAGGATGAGGAGCAGGAAAGGAGCTCTCCCTGCCCTCGTGCTGGCTCCTCTGGCAGCCCCCAAGCCAGGTGGCTGGGTTGCTTCCTTGGGCTTCATTCAGCACAAGCAGCTTGTGCTGTTTCTCCTCCTCCCTGGGGTGGGCTGCTCATTTTTGCCCCATAAGACAATGCCCTTTTTCAAAAACAAAGAAATTATAAAGTACATATGAACATATGGTAACATATATTCTAGGCTGCCTATGTGGCCAATTTTCTGTATGTTACCATATGGTGCCGCGTATTTAGCAAAAATATAACTTGACTGTTTCTCTTTCCATATGGGGATTCTTTTGCCTTAATTAATAACATTGAGCAAAAACTCTTTCTAAGGTTTCCAAGATTTCTGCAAGGGAGTATCTTATGACAGACACGTGCTCCTGAAGGCTTTCCTGCTTATTTGTCTGCACCCTTCTGTCCCTGTCCTCTCCGCGTGCTCCAGGGGCGGCTGTGGGGACATCTGCCCGTGGGATTGCTGGGAGGGGGATGCTGCACGGCGGCTTGGCCCCCGGCCCAGGGAGCCCCTGTCCCCCTCGGGACCTGGCCGCAGCTCCGGGATAACACGGTGTCTGTGGGCTGGATCCCTGCGGCTCATCCTGGAGCTGAGTTAATGGAGCAGGGGGCAAAGGGGGAGGGCTCTGGTGCAGCAGAGAGAGCGTTGGTGGCCACACAGGGACTGCTGTCTTCAAAGGGGCAGAAAGCTGCACACTTTGCAGCTCTCCAGTTAAGCCTCTCGAGTGTTATCTCACAGAACAGTGAAATATGTCAGAGGATCCTCTCCGGACGAGCCCACAGTCAGTGCCCCTGAGAGGAGCCAGCTGTGTCTCGGTGGGATGGGGTGGGAAGGGTCAGTGGCACAGTCCCAGCTGCCAGAGACCCTCCGCTCACCCAGCCAAAGCCTGTCAATGACACAAATCTCTGCATGGCTCCAGATGTGTCCCTTGTCCCTCAGGGATGTTCCTGCCGTGCAGGCAGAGCGGAGCTGGCACGGGGCAGGAGAGCGGGCACAGCAGGGGAGATGCTGGATCTCCACCTCTCCCCATTCCCTGCATCTTGATGGGGGTGCCGAGCTCCCTGTCCTCCTCCTGGGGTGGGACGGGGCACAGGCAGTGCCAGGGGGACTCAGCTCTGCTGTGGGATGAGCCTGTCCCTCCTGCTCAGCAGCAGCACCTCTCACCAGGCACTGCTCCCCGAGGGGCTGCCCCACTCCCACCAGCAGGCAGATCCCTCGTGGGGCTCTGCTGGAGCGTCCTCAGCCTCCCTCAGCCCCAAACCCTCCTCCCCTGTGCTGCTGTGCTGGGCCAGCTCGGCCTGCGGGAATGGGACGGGGTAACAGGGTGGGTGCTTGGCTTCCCCTGCCCTTCCCCTGCAGCACCCAGAGCAGCCCAGTGAAGGCCAGCTGTGGGCAGGGTCAGGGCTCCAGGGTCACTGGGAACCAGGGGCTCCTTGTCTGGGCTGTCCCATCCCCCAGCTCCTCACACCCCAGAGCTCCCCGTGTCAGGAGGAGATCACCTGGAAGTCTCCAAACCCCTTCTGCCCCTGCCTGGTCCATTCCCCCTCCTGCTGCCTCACAGCACCTCCCCACATCCCTCAGCTCGGTGTCTGGGGTCCACAGGTACCTCCTGTTCTTTGTGGAGGCCTCCTCGCCTGGGACATCCTCAAGCACAGGTCCTGGGCATCCCCTTCCAGTGCCGTTAATCGGAGTCTCCCAGGCATGGGTTGAGCCAGCTACCCTGCCCAGCCCTGCTGCCTTCAGCCAGCTCCCTTGGACAGCTGGGATGGGGGGAGAAGTCTCTCATGCCTTTGTGTAACCCCTCAAAGGGTTCCCTGGGCAGTCGGGCCATCCTGTGTAGCCTGGACAGAACAGCTGGGTCAGCTCCTGGTGTCTCAGCCGCGTTCTGCACCCCCAGAGCTTTCCTCCGGAGGACCTGAGCTGACCTGGAGCCCAGGTCTCTGCCCAGCCCTGCCGCCTCCAGCTGCTGTCCACCCGCTGAGTGCCTCCCCAGCATGTCCTGGCAGAGTGGGGCACGAGGAGAGCTGGCAGAGTGGCAGTCCCAGCACCTCTGTGGCGACGGAGCACTGCCAGCACCTTGTGTGCAGCTGCTCCTGGCTCGGGAGTGCGCAGCTGCTCCCCCATTTCCTCCCAGTGCCCAGAGCAGCACACGGGGTGGGACATGTGCTGAGCAGGCCATCCCTACAGCCACATGGAAATCAGCCATGGCCTGAGAGCCCCGCTGGGGACCGTGTCTGGCTGCTGGCTTGGCTTTGCAGGGTGGGTTGGGCTCGTGCCTGGGAAGGCGTTTCCAAAGGGCAGAACACCCGGGCTTCACCAGCAGCCAGGACTCCAAAACTGGCATGACAGGCTGTTGTGTCCTGGGTGTCAATGTACCGTGACGGAGGCACTGGTGGGGTGCAAATCACAGAATCACAGAATGGTTTGGGTTGGAAGGGCCCTGAAGACAATCCGGTTGTCCTGCCACGGGCAAGGCCACCTTCCACCAGGTCACTCCAAGCCCCACTGCAGGAGAGCAGCCCCTCTTTGGGAGGGTGTCCCTGAGCCAGGCTGCATTCCCACCACATTTCAGACCAGAACAGCCTCTGACCTCTTGGCACAAATCAAACCCCACCCTCGCAACAGGCTGCCAGCCCGGCTTGCATGAGGGCTGTGGGTGCAGAGCCTGGCGGGCTCCTGGTGACGTGGTGGCATTCGGAGCTGGCACTGGGAGAAGGTCAGTGCGTGCAGAGCAGGCACAGGCTGTCAGCACACAGCTCTGCTGAGCCGCTCCGGAGCTGTCTGGAGATGCCCGGGACGGGGGGGCTGCAGTGCAGGGAGGAGAACAGGAGCAGGGAGCACATCCCGCAGTGCTGCCGTTGAGTTCTGCTCTGGTGAGGAGTGCACGGGAATTTCTGGGGCCCTGGGAGAAAAGTGGAGCTCGGCCTAATATTTCAAAAGGGGAAACGGGGCGACGTGGGTGATTTCAAGTCTGTCAGGCTGACATTGATCCCGGAGAAAACAGTGGAACGGCTGATACTGAACGCAAGGAATAGAGAATCCAAAAGGGTGATATAATTAATGCCAATCAACAGGGATTTATGGAAAACAGATCCTGTTAAACCAACTTGACAGCTTTCTTCCTGTTGGGGTTTTTTTCTTTTTTTTTTTTTTTCTTTTTTCTTTTTTTTTGTTTAGAAACAGGATTACAAGTTTCTCCGGCAAGGTGAGGTTTGCTGAGGACATGGGAACAGCGACGGATCACCTGGACACTGTGTGTTTTCTTATAAAAAATAGAGGAAAACCCAACCAGCCGTGTGGGGTGGGTGGTTTAAGACCACATGTAGGAGGTCCTGAGTGGGCACAGACTGACCCTGCAGGGGATTCTGCCCCTGGCCAGTCCCACCAGTGCTGGGGAGGACACACTGGGCTATGGCCCAGCAGATCACTGGGAGCAGAGAGGTTCTGCTGGGACACCACTGGTGCTGCTGGGGCAGATGTGATTTGCAGAGAGGGGAGCATCAGGCAACAGATTATCACAGAAGGGGCTAATAACACTGATGGAGAGAGTCCAGAACAGCCCATGGAGATGCTCCAGGGCTGGAGCCCCTCTGGAGCCAGGCTGGGAGAGCTGGGGGTGCTCAGCTGGAGAGGAGAAGGCTCCAGGGAGAGCTGCGAGCCCCTGGCAGGGCCTAAAGGGGCTCCAGGAGAGCTGCAGAGGGACTGGGGACAAGGGATTCAGGGCCAGGAGCCAGGGAATGGCTTCCCAGTGCCAGAGGGCAGGGCTGGATGGGATCTTGGGCAGGAATTGTTCCCTGGCAGGGTGGGCAGGGGCTGGCATGGAATTGCCAGAGCAGCTGGGGCTGCCCCTGGATCCCTGGCAGTGCCCAAGGCCAGGCTGGACACTGGGGCTGGGAGCAGCCTGGCACAGTGGGAGGTGTCCCTGCCCATGGCAGGGGGTGGGATGAGGTTGGGCAGGAAATAAATTCAGCTATGTGAAAGGGAAGTTTTGGTCCAAACTGCTCCAACAGTAGATGGAAAGGGGAATTTCCAGGCCAGTGGCTGGGGGCTGTGCCCAGGGAGCCTCGCAGAGGGTAAGGGGGCTCGGGGCACTGGGGTGCAGGGCTTGAGCACCCACATGAGCTGGACATTCTCCCCTACCACTGCACCGGGCAGCAGTGACCCTGAGGTAGGACGTGTCTCAGAAAACATTGGTAGAAGTCAGTAAATACATTTATTTATAGACTGCCCAGGACAATGTCCAGAGGTCTGTCCAGGTGAGACCATAACTGCTCACTGTCCACAACTCCCTGACAGGAGGGGGCAGCCGGGGGGGTCGGGCTCTGCTGGCAGGGAACAGGGACAGGAGGAGAGGGAACGGCCTCAGGCTGGGCCAGGGGAGGCTCAGGGTGGATATTCAGCAAAGTTTCTTCATGGAAAGGGTTGTAAGCTACAGGCTGTCCAGGGCAGGGGTGGAGCCACTGAAGGGGTTTAAAAGACATGTGGATGTGTGGATGTGGCACTTGGGGACCTGGGCTCGTGCTGAGGTTGGAAGTGCTGGGGAATGGTTGGACTCACTGGTCTTAGAGGGCTTTTCTAACCCTGATGACTCTATGGTTCTATGGTTCCACGACCTCCACAGCCCAACCACCCCCATGCTCTGGGTTCAAGCTCAGTTTCACCAAACATCACATCTCCCCCTCGGTAACTCTTCCCAGCTTCCCCAGCTTCACTTGGGGCACCATCCCGTCCCTCTGAGCTTCCCTGGTGGCACCGTCCCCCTCCCTCAGCCCAGGAACACAAGCACTGATGGCAGCAGCCCCACCTTATAATATTTAAAACAATTTTATTCATGAAAATATGCTGTACAATGCACTATACACAGTTCTTTACATTGCCACATACACAAACTCTAATAGCACAACCAAGAAAGTTACCATTGCCTACGATAGATGCGTGTGAGAGATGACGCCTCCGAGACCCTCCCCCCCAGTCTGTACAGTTATAAATACGAGGGAAAGGACGGACCCAAAACCGCCGGGGAAGCAAACCGGGGGCGCCCTGCGGTGTCCCCCCACACCGGCTCCAGGCAGGGCAGGGCGGGAGCAGAGGGAGCTCCTGGTTCCCCAGAGGGGCACTGTGGGGTGGGGCAACGGAGGGAGGGGGTGATGGGCAGGGGAGGATGAAGCTGAGTGAGGTGGGACATGAGGTGGCCTTGCTGTTTCCAGAGAGGGAACCTGGAGCCTCGGCCACCCCGCACAGTGGCACAAAGCGCTGGTGTCCCCTTCCCCACACTCGCAGTCACAGGGGGCACAGCCGTGCCAGCCACCCCCAGCACCCCCAGGGCCCGCCTGCCGCACAGGCACGGAGCGCAGCCCCGACACCCCCATTCCACCACCGCCGCCCACCCGGACACCACGGCCCCACATCCCCAGGTCCTTTGGTCCCGCAGCGGGGCCAGCATGTGCCACCTGCCCCTGCAGCCACCCCGTCCCCTGGGGTCCCAGCCGCTCTGGGGGTGTCCGTGCCTGCCCCTGCCGCCCCTGGCCCCGCACGACGACTGAACACACGACGTTACCAACACGACTGCACCGCACACACGACAACCCCACGGTCACGAACCACGACGACAGCTTGGCGATGGGCCGTGCCCACGCAGCGGGGCAGGGCCGCGGGGGCAGCAGGGCGGGCGCGGGACAGGGGGACACTTGCCTCCTGCTGCTGGGCGGCTCCCCCGCCGCGGTGGTGGCCGGCCCGTGTCTGTGACACCGGAGGGGGCTCGGGGACCCCTGCGTGGGAGAAGCCCGTTCTCCAAATGCCCGATTGCTGCCCGGCGTGATGGTGTGCTGCTGGATCTGTGCCTGGAGATCAGATGCCTGGAAGAGCCAGGACCCTTCCCTTTCTCCCATTTCTGGGGGGCAGAGGCCCCCATTTCCTCCAGGGCAGCCACAGCTGCCCTCCTGCCTCGGGGTCCCTCACACCCACGTGCTGAACTGGGGGGTCGGGGATTAAATAGCCATTTGCAATCGGTTTCCAAGGATTTGAAAGATGCCTGAAACGAGAGGTGGTGTATAAAAGGAATGCGGTAATGATCCTGACCAAAGAATAATCCTTTTTAAAAAAGCATTCAAGAAAGATTATATATAATAGAATATATTAAATTCTGTACATGATCAAATAATGTAAACATAATTAATTAACTTGTAAGAATGTCTTTAGAGACTGTGCCTGCTGTGTGCCCCGGGTGAAGATGAGCGGTGGCACATGGGGCTCTTCTGTCACACCCTGCCACAGCCATGTGGGTCAGGAGAGCAGCAGGAGGTGCCCACCCACGGGTCCCCCTGCCCTGACTCAGGGCAGCCGCGCCGTCCCTGTCGCTGGCTGGGACCCAGCGCCTGCTCTGTGGCAGAGGAGCTGTGCTGGGGCAAGCAGGGACAGCGGGGCTGGGAAAATGTGCTGGTTCAGTGCACTGACCCTGTTGCACCCAGGGGCTGGGGGTCAGAGAGAGCCTGTGGTGCCCAGGAGGAAGAATGGCTGAGCAGAGACCCCACAGGACAGAGCAGCAGCTCAACCACCTCCTCCCAGCCCCTCCATCATCTCCAGACCAGCTGCTCCTGCTGCCTACCAGCCTGACCCCTCCAAAACCCTGCTGCTCCTGGCAGCTGTGTGGGATGGCTGGAACATCCCTGGCCCACTCCTGCCCCACAGAGCAGTGGGGTCAGTTTGGGGTCCTGACACACAGCAGGACCACGTGTGAATCGTGGTCCCCATCGCCATGGAGCCCCAGCCCCTGGCAGGTGGGTGCACCCCTCTTGCTGACAGCTCTCCTGGCACCCCAGGGGTGGGCAGTGAGCCCACTGGGACAGGCATGGTGCCACTGACCCCCCACAGCCCTGGCTGGGAGCCCTGTGGCCCCTCCCTGAGCAATGTGGGTCACCCATGCTTGGGCAGGATGGACCTCACTGCATCCAGAGGCCTGGCCACCACATCCCCTCCCTCCTCACCCGCACACAGCCCCTCCTCGAGGATGACCCACATCACAGCCCCCCAGCTCTCACCCACCATCCAACACCCAGACCCGTGGCCAAGCCAAGACGAGCCGTGTGATGGGACACTGCCACCAGCGTTGCCCACGGCCTCTCTCTCCTCTCCTCTCCTCTCCCTAAGCTCAACCCTTTCTTGCTTCCAATGCAAAAACTCAATGGCAAAAGAGTGCATGAAATCAAATAAATACGCCCCCCTCCCCGCCCCTGCGAGCTGCCCCATAGCCCCCAGCACGGGGGACCCTCACTCCCAGCAGGACCCCCCTGGAGCATGCCCAGCCTGCTCCAGGCAGGGGCTGCAGCCTTCCCGTGGCACCCTCAGGCCCCAGGGGCTGCTGAGATGCTGCTCCCAGGGCTGCTGGCTGCACACCCGCCTCCATCACCACCGCCTTCTCACTGCTCTCTAAGGAAACCTGCCCGGAGCCACACGAGGACCCGCAGTGGAGGTGGCCGGGGGCCATGGGCTCAGCAGAGCTCTGATCTCCACCAGGACTGGGGGGTCATGAGCCCCCCTTGCCCTGGGGCAGGGTCCCCACTCCTGACACTTCTACCCAGAGGACTCATTTCCCAAGGTTGCTCAGAGAAGAGTCCCTTCCCAGGGGGGATGCCCACGCAGGGGGGGTCCCACACCACCAGCCATCACCACTCCATCACCCAGCCCAAGGGCAGATCAACTGGCACCATCACTGTGGGGCACTGAGACCACCTGGAAAGGCTTTCCCTTCCTGCTACCCCCCCTGGATCTGCCTGGCTCCGGCTGCCTCTCCCACCCACCTGCCCTGCGTCCTCCAGAGGATGCTGGCAGGACCCACAGACCGGGCACACATGGGGCTGGGGGTCCTCCCCCATCTCAATATTTGACCCTCCGGTTTGTGTTTCGTGTTCGACCTCGAGCTCAGACCGATGGCTCTCGCCCATCTTAACAAACAAAGGCAGAAGAGAAAGGAAAAAAAAAAGTTAGTCTCAATGTTCCCCTCGTGGCTTCCCGGTGGTGAGCCCACACCGGGGCAGGCATCACCCGGGCACCCAGCTCTGGTTCGTGGGCTGCGGCCCCCCGGGCAGCGCGGGCACGTTGAGCCCGTTCTGCGGCGGGAGGGCCGAGTCGAAGTTGAAGTCCATCTCATCACTGTCCATAAAGTCATTCAGGATGATCGACTCCACGTCGCACTCCAGGCTCCCATTGAACATGTCCAGGTCCAGGTCTGCTGGGAACCTGTCTTGGCCCAACACGGGGGGGTGGACGGCCCCCGGGTAGGGGCCCTGCAGCGAATCCAGCAAGCTCATGTGTGCCCCTTGGTTATTAGCGTAGGAATGCAGGTGCCCGTGGTGCGGCATGGCCGCCATGCTGCACGAGTCACTGGGCAGGCTCATAAGGCTGACAGGATTGGCTAAGGCACTGGTGTTGACCGCAGGGTGGTGACCGGCTGGTGACGGGTGGTACAACGCGTTGCTCTTCATGAGAGCGCCCGGGTGGGGCGGGTAGGAGGACAAGCCCTGCTCCCCGCCCCCACACAGCAGTGGGTTGTGTCTGTGGCCACGGGCCGGCACCATGGGGCTGGCCTGCGGCAGGGGCAGGTCCCCCGGGACCATGCTCTCCTTGTGCGCGTAGGAGATGGAGGAGAGCAGGTCCTGCAGCGAGGCGTTCCTGTAGGAGCTGACGGGCGAGAAGGTGGCCTGCTTGTTCTCCTGGATGGTCTGCATGGGCAGGCGGCGCATGAGGCTCATGGCCGGCTGGCTGTAGATGGTCCCGCAGTAGGTGTTGGAGGCGGCCCCCATGCTGGAGCACTTGGAGTTGAAGGTGAAACTGGAGCTGCGCTGCCGCAGGGCGGCCGGGGGGAGCTGCTGGGAGGGGCTCATGCTGTAGCCGTCCTGCAGGTCCTCCAGCATGCTCTCCCCCAGGCTCTCATTCAGGCTGATGGTGCCGGTCAGGTCGGTCAGCCGGGGCAGCTCCACGGAGCAGCGGGCGCTGAGGGAAGGAGACATGGTGCTGGAGGGGCTGGGGTACATCAGCGGGGACGAGGGGGTACCATCGTCGTCCTCCAGCTCGTCCGGCTCGTGGTTGGCCATGATGGGCGAGAGGCGCCCGCTCATCGTGCTGGCCGTGGAGTTGGCCCGCGTCCGGAAGTCCGCCCAGGCGTCGTACTCGTCGCTGGCGTGGGACGCGGGGCTCTCTGACCACTTGGCCTGCTGGGAGGATGGGCTGTCCTCCCCGCGCTCCTGCGTCACCTGCAGCTGCTTCTTCTTGCTGGCCTTGCCCTTGATGCGCAGGAACTTGCTGTTGTTGTCCATGGACACCGCCCGCCGCCGCGGCGTTTTGCCCGTCTTGCCGCCCTCGGGGTTCAGCATCCACCAGGAGCTCTTCCCGGTGCCCTCGTTCTGCACGCGGATGAAGCGGGTGTGCAGGGACAGGTTGTGCCGGATGGAGTTCTGCAGGGACAGCAAGGACAGGGGGAGGGTCAGCAGGGACAGCACCCCAGAAGGAAAGGGACGCCCATGGGGCTGGGGGGTGCATGGGGCATCGTGGGACACTTGGGCTGTCTGAGCCAGAGGGGTCGGGGCTGGGAGAGCTCAGTCCCTCCCACATCCCGTGGGTCACAGCCCTTGCTGCACGTCCCAGCTCTGTCTTTAGCACGTGTCCCAGGGATCTGCAGCAGCCAGGGCCAGCTCTCAGGGGACCTTCCTTCCCTGGCAGGAGCCTGCAGAGGGATAAGGTGAGGATGCAACAAATGCAGTGGCAGAGTCAGGACCACGCACAGGTCCAGGGCTTCTCCATCGCTCCCAGCCCCAGCCCACCACATGCCCAGCACATCCCACGGGATGCTTCCAGCACAGCCTGCACCTCTGCAGAGATCCCAGCCCACTCCCCACCAGCTCCACAGGCAGAGGGAATCCCCTTGGGCACCAACCCTCTGGAGTGGATTCCGAGCCCCTTCCCCTGCCTGGCATCATTCGGGATGTGCTCCCCTCCTCCCTCAGCACCGGGACATGCCCTGTGCAGGGCACGTCAGCACCACCACAGCCCAAAACAACCACGTGAGTTTGGTGTCCCCAAATGCCTTGTCACCTCATGTGACCAGGACTGGGGGCCCACGAGGAGAGGCTGTGGCTCCCTGCCTGTCTGGCTCTGGTGACAGGGACACCCAGCCTGCCCGGGAGGCTCAGGTACCACAAACCCATAGCAGTGAGTCTGCAAACCCACTACAACCCCCACTGCCCAGAGCAGGACTGGCTGGCGGCTGCTTCCACCCTGGACACTTCTGGCTCCCTCACCCACATCCAGCACCCCAGGGGGTTTCCTGCTGAGAGCAGCACTCGGTGCCCTGGGCTTGTGCTGGCAGCCCTGGCTCTGAGCAGTGCCCTGGCTGGAGCAGGGATGGGCTTGCAGGAGGCAGGAGCAGGGGGCACATCCCAACATGAGCATCCCCAGCTGCCCCTGCCAGGCTGGGGTGGCCCTGGAGCCATGCACCTTCACAGCTTTGGCCTGGGGAAGAGAGGGGATGAGGATGTGAGTACAGAGTGGGAGAGGAGCCCAGTGAGAGCAGCCCTGCAGAGAAGGTTCCAGTCGGTGAGAGGCTGGACATGAACCAGCCCCTTCCTGGGCAGCAAAAGAGAGAAGAGGCCAGCAGGGCATGGGAGGGGATTCGTCCCCTTGGCTCTTGTGAGACCCCACCTGCAGAGCTGCCTCCAGCCCTGCAATCCTCAGCACAGGAAGGACATGGACCTGTTAAAGCTGGTCCAGAGGAGCCCCCGGAGCTGCTGCAGGGCTGGAGCCCCTCTGGAGCCAGGCTGGGAGAGCTGGGGGTGCTCAGCTGGAGAGGAGAAGGCTCCAGGGAGAGCTGCGAGCCCCTGGCAGGGCCTAAAGGGGCTCCAGGAGAGCTGCAGAGGGACTGGGGACAAGGGATTCAGGGCCAGGAGCCAGGCAATGGCTTCCCAGTGCCAGAGGGCAGGGCTGGATGGGATCTTGGGCAGGAATTGTTCCCTGGCAGGGTGGGCAGGGGCTGGCATGGAATTGCCAGAGCAGCTGGGGCTGCCCCTGGATCCCTGGCAGTGCCCAAGGCCAGGCTGGACATTGGGGCTGGAGCAGCCTGGCACAGTGGGAGGTGTCCCTGCCCATGGTAGAGGTGGGACTGGATGCGATTTAAGGTCCCTTCCAACCCAAACCATTCCGGGATTCTCTGACACCCGCCTCTTCTCCCTGCTGACGTGCAGCTCACGGGTGCCACCCCAGCTCCCTGTGCCTCAGTTTCCCCAGAGGAAAAAGGCGAGATTCAGGGCCCAGGGAGGAGCCTCAGCCCACAGTGTAGAGACCCCTCCCCGTGCTCTGCCCAAGGGCTCCAGGCTGGCCAGGGGCTGCTGGAGAAGGGAGGCACCTCCCCAGCCCCTTCCCAGCTGCAGGAGGGGCAGAGGGACGAGGAGCGGGAGGAACCCGAGGTACAGGGGAGAAAGTTTGGTGCTGTTGTGGAGTACAGTGGAATACTAATGAAGAGGCAAGTGAGCTCCAGCCTCATCTATCATATTATGTAATGGCTTACTTCTCTGCACTTCATTTATTTGGAGATTGCTCCCAGGCTGGCTCCTCGCCAGCAGCCACCAAATCCAAGTCTACAGAAATCAATCTCGCGCTGACTGATTAAGCCGTGTTTAGAACTAATTGCTCCTTCGTGTGTGGGGAGAATAAATTACGGGCTTTAATTTCACATCTTTAAAATGCAACTGCAGGTATGGGCCAGCCATTAACCCCTTCCTGCAAGGCTGGAGAGGGGGCCCAGGGGGTGGTTGGGACACAGCTGCCCAACCAATGCTCACCACCTTCAAGCAGAGCAAGTCAAGCCCTGGCCAGCCTCCTGGCAGGGAGAGTCCCCCTGACCCCTCCAGCACCTCTCCCTAAGCCACAGGATGATCCAAACTCCCCTCCACGACCGAGCTGCCCTGCAAGCAGCAGGGACAGAAGCACAGCACGTGGTTGTCACCGCCCTGGCAGGGCCAGGGCCACCAGCTAGCCCAGCCCCACGGCGCTGCCCTGCACCCACAGACAGTGGGGAGCTGGGGATGCCCAAGCTGGGCTTGCTGCAGTGATGCCCAGGCACTGCCAGGCCCCTGGCAGGAGTGGGGACCCCCCCACGGCCGCAGTCCCTCCCTGCCAGCGCTGCCGGGTCTGCTCAGCCCGGGAGGAAGGAGATGCTGCAGCCTGTGCAGCGGGGATGGAACTGCCATGCAGAGCACGGGGAGAGGGGCTGGGCTTTGGAGATGTCACAGCTGGATGGGGGTGACATTCAGCATCCTCTGCTAGGGCCCCTCCCACCCCAGCGTCTGCACAGGGCACCCTGCACCCCCCGCGGCAGGGGACAGGGCTGGCAGGGTCAGGCTGCCCGAGGGAGAGGAGGGAAGGGGAGGCTGCTGCTTCTCCTGCAGCCGAGCTTCATTAAGAGCCAGAAGACAGCAGCAATTAAGTGCAAGGTGCAGCACACCCGGCTCTCTCCTCATTAGCACCCCGACATGCTCGGCTGGCCGCGGCTCGGGGCGCGCGGGGCGGGGGCTGCGCTGATTAACAGCAGGCAGGCAGGGACCTGCTTCACCCACGGGCACCCAGCGTCCCGCAGCCGCCAGCCCCGCCGGCAGTGACGCACAGGTGGGGACACACGGGGGACATCCGGGCCGGCAGCCCCCCGTGACAGCAGCTGCCTTGGCTGGGGCTTCACTGGGGTCAGGCAGGGGGTGCAGGAAAGGATGGTGCCAGTCCCAGGGCCCCCACGACACGGCTCTGCCCTGCAGCACCTCCCACAGCGACCTGCACCACTGCAGGGCTGGCCATGCCCTGCGCCCGCGCTGGGCCTCCCTGCCCGTCCCCTCTGTCCCCGTGTCACCCCTGTCACCCCTGCGTGTTCCCCCCGCTCCCACGGCCCAGCCCCTCACTGGTAACCCGGCCCCACACGGCCCCGCAGCCCCCGGTACCCAAACCCCGAACCGGGCAGGGAGCATCGGCCCCGAGGGCACACGCAGCCCGTGCCAGGGGTGACACCCGCACCGCGGGACCCAGCACGGCCCCGCAGCGCTGCCGAGGGGACGGGGACGCTCTAGGGAGCAGAGGGGCGGGCTGGAGGTGGCACCAGGCCTGCAGCTGCACCGGACCCCCTGTTCAGCCCTGGCTGGCACCAGGGCAGGACGAGGCTGAGCCCGTGCCAGCCCCCAGCCACCAGCTGCCGGAGGCTTTGCCAAGCTGGAAGACTCCAGTGCCATCCCGGTGCCCGTCTGCCGGGGGCTGGTCCTGCTGAGGGGCCTGAGGGGGGGCTGTGGGCACCCACAGAGCCCCTCACCCCCCCAGGAGCCCTCCTCCGGCGGGCCTCATTGTCAGGGGAACAGGCAGTGTGAAATCGGTCTGATTAGCAATTAGTCCCATTGTAAAAGGATTAGCCGGACCCATTGTTTGGGAGAGTGACTTGACTGTCAATGGGCATCTGGCAGCGGCGATGATGATGATGATGATGATGATGATGATGATGCGGTGGGAGCCGGAAGCCATTCCCCGAGGCCGGACTCCCGAAATGAGCATCGACCCCCGAGATGAACCTCGAACCCCGAAATGAGCCACCCAGACGGGTACTGACCCCCAAGACGGGCAGCGCTGCCCACGCCCGCCCCAGCAGCACGTCCCAGGGTCCCACCTCCAGCCCTGGGGTGCCCGCGGGTGTCGGGGTGCAGGGAGTGGGGCTGAACACCCCTCTGCGTGCCCTGGGGAGAGCGGGGTGGGGGCAAACGTGCGCAATTCGAGCAAGAGCAGGTCCTGGCCGGAGCTGGGGAGAGCAAACAAGGCGCTCTGAGGATCTCCCCGTCCCTGTCACATGCCCCGCACCCCTCTGCTGCCCCCTGCACTGTCCCGGAGCTGTCACCCCTCCCTGCTGCCTGCCCAGCACCAAGAGTTTTCCGAGCAAAGCCACCAATGCCAGCTGCTCCCCACACATGCCACAGCTCACAGTCCTGCTCTCAGAGACCCCCGCGGTCAGGGTGTGTCGGGGGCTGTCTGGCTGGCTGGCTGTCTGTCCAGGCTGCTGGGCCATCCAGCAAAGGAGCCCGTTGGTTGTTAGCGGGTGGGGATTCTCACGCCGTTGACAGGAGGAAGCAGGGACAGGGACAGGGCTGCTAACGAGAGCTCTGCCGGCAGTACAAGGACGGCTCCAGGGGTTAATTGATGCTTATTCACTTCTTGCACATGAAAATTGCCACTGTTGGAGGAAATATTGCAGAGGGCAGAGGCTGCCGACAGCCTCGATGGGCTTTATCCCCGGGGAAGCTGTACAGGGAGGGTGGTGGCATGGGACAGTCAATGGTGACACCGCCAAAGACATCATATTCACCAAAAAATGGCTCAGCCTGTGGGCGCCAGCAGCGCTCTGGCACCGTCCCCTGGGCACGGCCAGCCCTCCTCCCTGGACTGGTGCCACCACTCTGCCCAGAGCAGCTGGTGGCCGAGTGCAGCCCAGCAGCCATGGCACTGCCACCCCGAGAGGGGCCCAGGCCTGCCTGGCAAGCAGGTGGCAGCTGGCACATGTGGCAGTGCTGCCCACAGGCTGGGGATGGCAAGCACCCTGGGTGTTCATGACAGGGACGGATGGCCCGTGGTGGCAGGAGTGGACCCCAGTGCTGTGCCAAAGGCACGCAGCGGGATGAGACCCCAGCACCTCCCGTGCCTGCAGGTGCATCAGCCCACCCCACATCAGCCCGACTCATACCAGCCCACCCCACACCATTCCCATCCACATCAGCCCACCCCACACCGTCCTGACCCACACCAGCTCTCCCTGCACGGGTGGGTGAGCCCAGCGAGGGGAAGCACACGGAGCAGGCTGGGGTGAGGGCAGGGGGCAGCTGTAAATCCAGCCCAGCGTGTGTCAGGGTTCCCCCAGCCTCACACCGGGCTCCCAAGGACGGGACCCAGCCACGTCGTGAACCCTGACAGCCCCTGTGCTGCGAGCAGCCCGTGAGCTCCCCGTGTCCCCGCTGCCCCAGGGCACACGGTGCCGTGCTGGCAGGAGCAGCTACCAGGTGTGTGGGGTCTCCTGAGCCCTGCCCCACAGCCTGTTGGGGTGTTACTGCCCCACAGCAGCCCCCATGCTGCCCTCCACAGTGCCCTGCAGCCACACAGCCACCCCACAGTCAGCCCTTGGCACTGCCCCACACACGACCCCCACACCAGCCCTCTGCACCACCCCAAAGCACCCACGCTGTGCCCCACAGAATCCCACAGCAACCCCCTGCACTGCTCCGTCAGCTCCTTGGTGCCCTGTGGCAGCCCACAGCCAGACCCCCTCAATGCCCCACAAGCTCCCTAGGCCCCACAAGGCCCTGTAAGCCCCTCCAGCCCCCCTCAGTGCTCCATAAGACAACGCCCCAGAACCCTCCAGCCCCCTGCAAGGCCGCCCCATAAGCCCCTCCAGCCCCACTCAATGCCGCATAAGCCCCCCCCAGCCCCTCGCTCTGTGCCAGCACCCCACCAGCAGCTGATGCCCAGGTCCCGTCTGCCACGTCCCCCTCGGGGCCCGGGGCTGTCCCCGCTCCCCGGCACGTCCTTGCCCGGGGTGCAGCCGGGCAGGGGCCGCCCGGTGCCTCGGGAAAGGGCACGGCAGGGGCAGGGGGAGGCACCCGCCCCCCGCCGCGGGGTCTCGCCGGCGGCGGCGAGCGGAGGCAGCGCATTCGGGTCAGCGCTCCGGCTGAGCAGAGCGGGGCTGACGTGCTGCTAATTGAACCAAATGCCCATTAGAGGCGCGAGGGGCCGCGGCCGCCCGGCCCCGGCGCAGGTGGCTGACACGCGAGGAGCCCCGGGCGGCACGGCCGGAGCATCCCCGCCTCCCCCCCGCGCTCCGAGCACCGCCGACAGCTCATTAGGGACCGCTAATTACCCCGAGGTGTGCGCAGGGCCGAGGGACAGCTGGGGCTGGCGGGTCCCCGTGCTGCAGCCCCCTCCCTGAACATACTCGGCCCCTCTTGTGCCGCCCCTGTGCCACCCCCCCAGGGGTCGGGCAGGGGCCCAGCGCTGCCTTTGTGGGGCACACAGACCCGCGATGCCGCGTGGGTCCGGACAAGCTCCGCGCTCTGGAACGCGGGAGCGGGGCTGGGATCCCACATCACGGGCCCAGGCTGTGCCAGCCCTGCCCACGTCCTCCTGCCATTCCCAGGGCTGGGGGATGGCGAGTCCAAGACCGGCCTCTCCTGGAGGAGAAGGTCCAGGTAGGAAACCACCACCGCGGTCCTCTACCAGGACTCGCCAGCCCCATCCCGACCCCCAAATTCAGACAGAGCCTGGCTGTGGCCGCCTGGGCTCCAGGCTGGTTTCAGAACCAGTACAGGTGCTGCGGAACTGGACAGGTCCCTGGGGTGATGCCCATTCCCTCCCTGGCCCCGTGCTGGTCCTGGCCCATCTCCACCACACAACTCGGTGGTTCCCAGTGGGTCCAGCCCCAGTGAAGCCCCGGTGCAGCCCCCAATGCACCCCCAGTGCTGCCTGCCTGCACCCCCTGGCACAGAGCTGCCCCTCATCCCTGCTGTGCACTTGGCAGCTGAGGTTGTTCCACAGTTGGCTTCGTGCCTCCCTGCCCCTCCTGACCACAAGCAGATCCCAAACTCTCCAGAGACATGAGTGACACCAGTCAAACCACCCACAGCTCCCCACACCCCCCAGCAGCTCCCCACGCCCAGCACTCGCTCCACAGGCCTTGCCCAGGGACACCAGGGCACCTGCACTCTGCAGCCTCTGTGCCCCTGCCCTGGCAGAGTCCCAGGGGCTGCCAGCCCATGGGGGGTGCTTGGATCAGCACCCAGAGCTGCACAGAGGGGTGAGACCCCCCTGCACCCCCCATCAGGAGGGAGCTGGCAGAGGGCACATTGGCCACAGGGGGACACTCCTCATGCCCAGGCTGGAGCCAGAGTGCCAGCGTGGCAGAGGTGGCACACATGGCCCAGCATCCCTCTCCCAGCACTGGGACTGTTGCTGTTGCCATGGCAGCCGCTTTATTTTAGCCAGCTGCCATCACTCCCTGTCCCCTTCAAAACCAGGAGCATCCTCCCTGCCCTGGGGAGAGTCCAGGGAGCACCTGCAGAGCCCATCCCTGTGCAGTGGCTCTTCCCTGCAGCCCAGAGGGGACAGACACAGCACCAGCATCTTTTCTACATCCCACTGTGGTCAGTGGGGCTCACACCAGCTCGGCCACCAGGTCACAGTGAGGTGGCTCAGGGGATGGGCCAGAAAACCACAAAATGTCCTGAGCTGGGAAGGACTCACAAGGATCATCCAGCCCAGCTCCTGGCCCTGCACAGACACCCCAACAATCCCACCCTGTGCATCCCTGGGAGCAGTGTCCAAATGCTCCTGGAGCTCTGGGCCACCTCAGCCCAGGGGGAAGAGGAGGGAGGGAGGGATGGATGGATGGAGGGAGGGATGGATGGAGGGAGGGAGGGATGGATGGAGGGAGGGATGGATGGATGGAGGGAGGGATGGATGGATGGAGACAGGATCAGGACTGGTATTGAGAGATTTCAGTGCTGGGGCAACACCTGCACAGTCAATCCAGCTCCCACAAAGACACCCCTGGGCTTCTCCTGATGGGGCCAGTACAGCCCCAAACCCGCCTTGGCAGTGCTGGGGCTCTGTGTGACACCCTCTCCTCCAGCCACAGTAGTTCCCAAGCTGGTCCCAGCACAGCTGGGAGAGGTCCCATCATCCCAGTGTCCGCCCCAAGCCCTGTCCTGGCCCACCTCCCCGAGGGTCTGTGCTGCCCTGCTTGCTGGGACTGTCCACCCTTGAAGGGGTGACCCAAAGGGGCAGAGGAGGAGCCCGGGGGCGGTGGGGAAGGCAGTGATCCCCCTGCACCCTGCGTGCAGAACCACATCTGTGAATCCGCCGGGACCCTCTCCTGCCCCACGTGCTCCCCAAAGGGCTCATTAGATCAGAGCAGGGCTGTGGATAACGAGCAGGCACACGCTCCCCCCTGGGGACACGGGCAGGACTGGGGGGCTGGGGATCCCCCTGTGGGGCTGGGGGGGGTTCTGGGAGAGCCCAGCCTTTCCCTGCTCCCTGCCAGCGGGCAGGAGCCCCTCAGAGCTGTGGGCACCCAGGAACCAGCTGCAGCTCAGCCTGGCACCAGGCACCTCCCAGGGACATGGCCCCAGTGCCACGGTGATGGGCTGGTCCCACAGCCTCCCTGGCCATGGGCTCCCTGCCTGCAGGCTGCAGGTGCCACTGCAGAGCTGGCAGGAGGCAGGGGACAGCCAGGCCCTCTGCCCACCTCCTGCCCGCCCCCCTCGTGTCCTCTGTCCCTGCCCTGGAATGCCACCAGAGGGGAGGGGGGTGAGCTGATGTGCTGCCCATTTCAGCTGCGTGGCCCTGGCATGGCTGCCCACTCTCCCTCAGAGCTGGAAGCAGCTGGGCCACCTGCCCTGGGCAGCTGGCATGGGGACCTTGCCGTGCCACTGGGCACAGCACCGCCCTGGGGACTTGTGCCGATCCCACCGCCCGCCCAGCTCTCACCCAGCCCCACAGGGGTGCTGAGGGTGGGCTGTGGGGCAGGGGGTGCTGAGCAAGGGGGGAGCACAGGGTCGGACTCTGCCCCTCCCTTTGCAGCAGCAGCTCCAGCCCCAGCAGCCCAGCTTGCCTGAGGTGCCACCACAGCCAGGGATGCTCTGCAAGGTGCCTACACCCAGCTAAGGGACATCAGCCGTGGGGACAAAACGCACCCTCAGCACTCCCTGGCCGCCTGGACCCTCTCCAACAGGTAGGGCCGGGCCAGGTGCCTCGGGAAGACCCTGAGCACCAGCAGTCACTTACCCCGTAATGCTCTAATGACACCCCAGAGCTGGCCACCGAAATAGCTGCAGTAAATCACCCGGAGCTGCCATGTAATTTTTGCATGAAATTACAGGATTTTTTCCCCTGGGTTCAATTTCCTCCACACCAAGTTCTCACCGCAGCCAAATCATTAAAGCAGCCGCACTCCCTTTTCCTCGGGTACCTCTTGATCTCCCTGCTGGCTGCCCCCCCCGCTGCTGGCACTGAGGCTGGGGCTGCCTGGGGACAGCGGGTGCCCCAGTGCCCCCCGGCAGTCCTGCCTGTACCCACTGGGAGAACCCAGAGCTGCTCCCAGTCCGAGGCAAGGCACATCAAACCCTACCGAGAGACCCCAGGGATGCAGGAGGTGCCCCAAGCAGGATGCTGAGCCCCCGCGGGGGGTTCCAACCCCTGCAGGCAGAGGAGCTGGCTGTTCCCAGGAGGGAAACCGGCCGCCTCCTCCTCACCGCCCGCGGGAGGAAGAGGGAAGCAGCAGGACTCAGCCTGCACGATCCCGTGACCCACAGCGATGCTCAGACACCCAGGGGAGGTGACCCTCCTGTGGGGTGCCGTCAAACACCGTCTCTGGGTCTCTTGGCCACCTGGGAGGGACGCAGGTCCCAGCCACGTGTCACCCTTGTGCCACTGTCCCGTGGGAGCGCACTGAGCACCGCAGCCCCCGAGCCGAGCAGCAGCAGCAGCCCCAGCCCCGGGGCGAGTCCAGCTCCATCCTCCCCTGTCTGTTCCGTGCAGGCTGTCCTGATTTCCAGCCTGGGAGCTGCCTCGGCGCTGGCCCGTTCCCAGTGAAGGGGGAGGGCTGGGCACGGAGCCAGGCACCGGGGCACTCGTGTTCCCCAGGGACTCGCTCTGCCCCGGCGGTTCCCCGCCTGCCCCACGTCCTCACGTCACCCCTGGGAGCGGCCCCACGGGGGTGCCCCGACTCCCTCTGTGCCGTGGCTCCAGCTCCAGCCACGGGGCTTTCAAGGGGCCACGGAGCAAAGTCCACCAGGACTCCCACAGGAGCTGGCCCAGGCTCCCCGTGCCCTCAGGGCAGCTCCTGGAGATGAGGAGCTGCTTTGGCCATGCATGAAAAGGTGCCTTTTGCTTCTCAAGTAGAATCAGAGAACCACAGACTGGTTTGGGTTGGAGGGACCTTAAAGCCCATCCCATCCCACCCCTGCCATGTCAGGGACACCTCCCACTGTCACAGGCTGCTCCAAGCCCCAATGCCCAGCCTGGCCTTGGGCACTGCCAGGGATCCAGCGGCAGCCACAGCTGCTCTGGGCACCCTGTGCCAGGGCCTCCCCACCCTCCCAGGGAGGATTTTCTTCCTGCAAGAGATTTCACCCCACAACCAGCAAGCACAGATGGCAAAGGCTTGGGAGAACTCAGGGCTCTCAGCCCTGAAGGGGATGGGGACAAGGACAGCAGGGACATCCCCGCCACCAAATGCCCTTGGCTGAGAGATTCTTCATGGAACAGTTTTATTCCAAGAAAAAAAATCCCAGTTGCTCAAGCAAACAAATGTTTGTCCCAGTTTGCAGGTTTCAGGCCCAGGGGGTGGAGCAGGGGAGGGTTCAGTGATGCCTCTAAGGGAGAAAATCCTCACCACGGGGACCTGCTGTGCAGAAACGTGGCAGGAAGCACTATTTAAAAAACATCTCTGAAAGTAAGGAGCAGTTTCCAGCCAGTGGTGGGGTGAAATCCATCTGGTCAAGCCCATGGCACCCCGGCAGGCTCTGGGCTGTCCCTGCTGTGCCCAAGCTGCTGTTCAGTGCTGACGGCCCAGCCCACTGCAGCACACACCGTGCGCTGGCGGCAGCCCCCTTCTCACTCAGCCTCGTGGCACAGCACATCCCCAGCCCCAGCCCCTCCCCTAGGGCCAGCTGCCCCCAGCCAGCCCTCCAGGCAGAGCCCCCCATGCCAGCACATCCTGATACCCTCCAAAGTCCTCCAAATCATCCTTGGAAGTGCCCCATCCCTGGCAGTGTCCAAGGCCAGGTTGGACAGGGCTTGGAGCATCCTGGTTTAGTGGAAGGTGTCCCTGCCCATGGCAGGGGGTGGCACTGGATGGGCTTTAAAGTCCCATCAAACCCAAGCCATGGTTCCATGAAAACCCCACATAACTCCCTTTTCTCCACTTTCACATTAATTTTTTGCACTTGTGCCCTGGAGGTGGAGGGCACCCATGGAGCCCCATGTCCCCTGCACAGCCCACCTGGGGCAGGCAGGATCCGGCTGCCGCAGGGAGGGGCACACCCAGGGCCACCGACTTGGCAGAGGGGCAAGCGCTGCCCACCTGGAGCTGGCAAGGGATGGTAACAAGGAGGCAGTGGCACGAGTCGTCACCGGTGTCACCATGTCCCTGCACGGCCAGAAACACAGCGGGAAGTGGCCTCATGCCGATGCCCCTCCTGGCCTGGGCCAGTCCAAAGGTCCCAATCCGTGTGCCACTGCCCCAC
The DNA here is from genome assembly GCF_965178545.1 of Coloeus monedula. Lineage (NCBI taxonomy): Eukaryota > Metazoa > Chordata > Aves > Passeriformes > Corvidae > Coloeus > Coloeus monedula. The sequence goes on along the minus strand of NC_138804.1, from coordinate 5,379,347 downwards.
AAGGAGATGCTGTCACAGCTGAGGTGCCCCCGAGTGCAGCACCCTCTGCCACGACATCTGAGAGACATCAGACACCCCAGAGCAGCCCGAGGAAAGCAGCGCTGTCCCCCGGGTCCCTCTGCCTGCCAGTCCCTCACAGACAGGGGGGCTCAGCTGCCTCACACCCACGCAGACCCCGGGGTGAGACGTGTGGGGATGGGCGCTCCCAGCAGGGCTGAGCCTTTTGTGTCGCTCAGTCTGTGCCCGGGGCTGCTCTGTGCTGCCCCAGCCGCACGCAGACCCTGCTGGGAGAGACTCTGACACGCCGGGGGGGACTGGAGACCCCTCATGCCACCAGCCCACGTCACACCCCCCTCGGACCCCCCCCGGCACACGCACACCAGCCAAAGTCACACAAGTGGAGCAAGGTCACCACAAGGCCCCAGGGACGTTTCTGAAGCTCCAGCCCCGTGGGAAGGAGGGATGCTGAGTCCCACCCCCCAGCCCAGGACTGCGGCAGACACTGGAAACTGAGACAGCGAGGGGGTGGTGGCAGAGAGGGACGGTGCTGCAGGAGCCAGCCCTGCCGTGGCCACCTGCTGTTCCCCCCGGGCCAGCCCAGGCCACTGCGGACATCCACCCTTCCCAGCCACGGAGCGGGTGATGGCACCCTGGGGGTCTCTCCGAGGAGGACGGTCTTAGGGGTCACTGGCACAGCAGATGGGGTGAGGGGCTCACAGCTCCTGTGTAGGGTCCTGGGGGTGAAGAGGGATGGGGAGTCCATCCCTGCTTGTGCCCTGAGGAGCACCCACTGCAGTGCCCCGGGGTGGCAGCCACAGCTCGGGGGGCTCCTGGGCAGGAGCCCAAGGCAAAGGTGCTGTGGGAGGGGAGATGGAAAACCCTCCCTTCCCCAGCAGGGCTGAAAGAACAGCCCGCGGCCCCGCACCAGCCCTGCCCGGGATGTCCCCAGCCTGCAGCGGGGTGTCACACACTGCTCCAGTCACACCCTCGTGGCACAGCGTGCACCACCCTGCACACGGGCACCCACAGTCACAGCCCCCTGTGCCCCTCCAGTGCCCCCCATCCCCAGTCCCCCTCCCGAGTCCCCTGCCACCCCTGCCAGCTGTGCCATGACTCAGCTGACCCCTTTATTTTAGTTTGCTCTGCACCTGCTAATGACCGACACCCCCGCTGCCCCCGCAGCTCCGGGCTGGGGTCCCACCAGCCCGTGCCTACTCACAGCCCAGGGAGCCGGGAGGAGGAGGAGGGGAGGCTTCCCCCACACTCAGCAGCTGCCCAAGGGTGGCCTTGAAGCCCTCCCGTGCCCCAGAACGTGCGGGGCCTTGTGCCAGGGATAAAATCCTCCCGGGGGGGAGATTGCCGCACCCCGATGCCCCCAGGCACTGCCAGCACCCAGCAGCCTCCAGGCATCCCCTGAGCACAGCTCTGCCCATGACTCCTGTGGCTGAGCCCACAGACCTCTGATGTCACCTCATGGATCTTTGGTGCCACCCCACAGATCCCTGTTGTCACCTCCTGGGCTCCCGGTACCACCCCACAGACCCCTGATATCACCGGCAAACCCACTCGTGCTCGTGGGGTTGCACCCTGTGAGCACAGCCCCGTCGGTGGGTGGGAAAAGGGGGACCCCCGGGACATCGCCCTGCTCAGGGGCTCGGCAGGATGGGGTGGCTGGATCTCCTCGGGGCTGGCAGGGGTGGTGCTCCTGAGGGGGTCTGTGCAGGAGAGGGGCTGGCTGCCAGCATGGCCCCCCAAAAACGCCCCAGAGGAGCTCCTGCCTGTGCTCAGCTCCCAGCCCAGCACACGGGGCAGAGCACAGGATCCACGGGGAAATCCTGGCCAGAGCTGGCTGCAGGCTCCGATTTCATCCAAGCACATTCCCCAGGCAGGGCTGACACTGCCGCCTCAGTGAGGGAATTTCCTGGCTCTGGATCCACTGCTGGAGAAAGCACTTGGAACTGCCCATCCTGGGAGGCTCCTGGCCTCCCCTGCCCTGGCAGCCAGCACTGAACCCTGATGCCACGGAGTTTGGGGGTGTCTGGTCCCCCCAAGATGTGCACTGGGAGTGGGGGACATGCCTTGCACTGGGAGCAGGGGACAGGGACATGCCCCACTTGGAGTGGGACAGGGCAAAGCTGTTCACAGAGCACGGGGCACACTTTCTGCCCAGTGCACTGACCCCTGGATGGGCTCATGGCATGAAGGGCATCAGCAGCTGCAGGCAAACACCCCAGCTCCAGCCTGGACTGGGATGCTGAACCCACCTCACCAGTGCCCTCCTGCCGAGACCAGTTACCCCGAGGTGACCAGGAAAGTCCAGGCATGACCAGTTGTCCTGGACACTTGCCAGCACCCCCTGGCTATTGTCCCCTTGGGAACGCTGACTGCCCACAAGCCCAGAGCCAGTCCCCGGCCCTTTGTGCAGGCACAGCAGCCCCAAGCCTTGCTTCTCCTCCCACCCCCGAGCTGCCCATGGCTCCCCACACCCGGCAGACCCACGAGGCACCCGCAGTGAGCAGAGTGTGGGCTGAGCTCTGTCGTGACAGGCAGGGCTGCCTGCTCCCCCAGACCTGCCAGGATCGTGCCTGTCCCCACCACCCAAGGCCACCATGGGCCCCCACAGCAGGGCTGTCAGGTGGCGCGTGGCTGGGCACAGCAGAAGGCAGCTGGGGAGCCCCAGTACCTGCCTGCCGGAGCTCCCGGATGCTGGGTTACCCGGGAAACAGGGCTGACATCGCAGGGGATGCAGGGAAACGCTGCCCGAGGTGTGCGGGATGCCATCGCCGTTGCCAGGGAAACAGCAGGCGACATCCTGCAGGTAAGGTGGGCGCTGGGTGGGGGCCTGGCAGTGCACCCTGGCTTCATCGAAAGGGTTCTTGCCCTGTGGCATGTGCCCTGGGGGCACTGAGGCTGGCCCTCCCACTGCCATCCCCCTGAGGCACTGGTGAGGCGATGAGCAGGGGACCTTCCCCTTGGGGACATTGCCACCCCACCTGGGGCTGCTCTGCTGGGCTGGTGGAGCAGCGACAGAGAAGCCACTGCGCCCCAGCTCTGGCTGAGCACTCTGCTCCCTGCTCCCCACCCTGGGTCTCCCCAAAACAACACCGAGGGACACGTTCCCCTGCCTGCAGCCCCCCATCGGCCCACGGGCAGGGGCTGGCAGCGAGCTCACCCCAGGGAGGGAGAGCTCTGCATCCCCATGTCTCCTTCAGCTCGATCACAGCCTCTGCTTTTCCCTCCAAGGGCTCAGAAGCACCAGGAACGCCCCAGGATTTTCCCTGATGTCCCAAACTCTACCACCAGGGATGCACCATTACCCCGGGCAGGGTGTCCCCTCCTCCGAGCGCGGTTTGATCACTCAGGGTGGCAGGAAAGCCACAGCCACAGCTACTGCAGTGGTCCCTGGGCTGCACCTGCACCGGCTCGGGCAGGACACAGGGATGCTCCCCAGGGGCAGGCAGCGGGAGGCAGGAATGCTGCCAGACCAGGCACAAACCCAGCAGGACCAGGGGTAACAAGCCAGGGGCTGCCGGGGTGGGGGCAACGCGTGGTGCAGCCTCTGCCCCCCAACACAGCTCTGGGAAGGACTCAGCCAGCACAGGCAGCCCGAGGAGGAGGAGGAGGAGGCGGAGGAGGAGGAGGAGGGGGAGGGGAAGCAGGCAGCCACCCTGGGGAGGCAGCGGGATCCCTGTAGGCTGCTGCAAAGCAACAGGAACACAACAACCCCCTCCTCCCTGCCCTGGGGGAGTTTGCCACCCGAGGCGGAGCAGTTTTACCTGTAATGGCAAAAATTACATCAGCCAGAGCTGCCGAGGCAGCCGGTCCCGGTGGCGCTCGAGGGAGGATCCGGATCCACCCCGCACTGCCACGGCCCCACGGGGCCACTCAGTCCCCGGGCAATGGGACCAGCTGCCCTCCTGCACCGAGGAGGAAGTGGAGATGCTCCGGGCCAGGCCCTGCAGCATCCTCAGGACTGTTTTCTACTGCTGATGGGTCTCTCCGGAGCAAGAGCCCCCAGTAATCCGCCCCCTACAAACTGGCAGCGATGCCTTGGGCTGTGGGATCAGCCATCACCGTGGCAGGAGCTCGTGGCCCCAGAACCTTCCCCAGGTCCACACTGCCAGTGGGGAATCAGACACTTGGAAATAAAACTACCAAAAAAAGGTGTCTGGGCGGGAGGGTGTCACACAATGCCCAAAAACGGGCAGGAGGAACGAATGCTTGGAGCACCAGAGCAAACCAGCTCTGAACTGCAGTGACAGTGCCCTGAACCCGGACCCAGGGGCTTGAACCCATCCACAGCTCCCCTGGATGTTAGTTTTAGGGTCTTCCTGGGAGTTGGGAGTTGCAGCAGGGCTGGGGCAGATGCTGGGGAGGAGGCAGAAGATGGCAAAGCACAGGGAGGAGGTGTGGAAGCGACGGGAAGTCACACATCCCTACAGGAAAGCAGCTTCTCGTGACTGTTTCCCCCTGGAAGCCCATCCTGAGGGGTCTGAGCACCCGGGGTCACACCTCAGCACCACCCAGCTGGGGGTCCCCAAGCTGCGGGCACCTGCCGGTGGTGCCAGCCTGGGGACAGCGCCCTGCCGGGGGTCTCCCCGCAGAGGTGGCGGGGACAGGACACCCCCATCCCGCCGATGGCATCCCCTGGCATCCTGGCAGCCCCTCAGAGGCCACCCCTCCCCGCGGGGCCCCCAGCCGCCCCCACACGCCGCCGGCCCCCGGCTTCGTGACACGGAGCCGTAATTGAATTAGCCTGAATTAGCCGCTGCTGCCCGGGCAGCGCCGCCTGCAAACCATCCTCGAATTCCTGGGCACGGTGCCCGCTCGCTGTCTGCATCCCGGCCCCCGGCCCCCCGCCTCCTCCCACCGCTGACCCAGGGCTGGGCACCCCCGAGGGTCCGGCCGGGCTCGGGGCGTTCCCTGTTACCGCGGTCGGCCCCGAGCGCGGGGGTCGGGCTGCAGCGCCGGTGGGGAGCCCCCCGTGCCGCTCCCCGCGGGTCAGCTGCGCCGCGGCGGCCCGAGCCAGCCCGTCCCTGCGCCAGCTTCCTCCGCTACAGAATGTACCGAGCCCCGGCGGCCGCAGCCAGGGACACGATGTGCTCCCCGCTCCGGGCCCTGTTTTTCCTGGCCGGGCTCCTGCTCCGCTGGCGGCCGGGCTCTGTCACTCAATGCAGCTTTTGTTCGCTCCTCGCTCGCCTCCCTTCACACCTCCATCCCACCCCTGCAGCCCTCCCAGAGCCCTCTGGACCCTGCCGTGACCGTCCCCAGCCTGGCTGTCCCCGGCCGTGACCGTCCCCTGGCCTCTCCCGCGGCTCCACCAGCGCCTCAGTGGGATTTTCCCCTCCCCACGAGCGCGGTCACGGCTGCTGGCAGCGCCTTCCTAACCCCTCCTGAGCACCAGCTCGAAGACGCTATCCCCCAGGAGGGACGAGGTCACTGTCCCCTCCATCCTGCCCACAGCCCCATCCTGCTCGGGGCACAGGCTGGCAGCCTGCGGGTGATGGTCCATCCATAACTCGCCCGTGGGCGTTATGGGGGTACAGGGTGGATGTCCCCCCTCTCGGTGCCCGGCTCAGCACCGTGCCAGCCCCATCACTGACGCTGTCCCAGCTGTACAGCGCTGCTGCCCTGCCAGGAGCCGCAGGGACCCACAGCCACAGGGCGACACCCATCCACAGTGGCGATCTGGGGAGGGCGGGAGACGGAGCTGCCCACGCGGGAGAGCTGAGCACAACCTTCAATCCTGACACCCACTGGAAAACGGGAATTTTCCACTTAACTGCCAGAGGGCAGGGCTGGATGGGACACTGGGAAGGAATTGTTCCCTGGCAGGGTGGGCAGGCCCTGGCACAGGGTGCCCAGAGCAGCTGGGGCTGCCCCTGGATCCCTGGCAGTGTCCAAGGCCAGGCTGGACATTGGGGCTTGGAGCAGCCTGGGATAGTGCAAGGTGTCCTTGCCATGGCAGGGGGTGGAACAGGATGAACTTTAAGGCTCCTTCCAACCCAAACCATTTTGGGATTCTGTGATTTGAGGTCCAGTACAGGAGCTGATTTCAGCTTCCCGATCTTTAAACATTTCCTATGGTAAAAGCAAGACTCCCTATGATCCCAAACTCCCAATATCCCATTTAATGCACTGGAGTTGCCTCCTTCCTGCCCCTCTCCTGCCTTCCCCTTTCAGCCATTTCACCATCTCAGCCACTTGACCCAGCGGGTCTGGCAGCTGAGCAGTGCATCCTCCAACTGAGCCCTGGGGCAGTCGGCCTCGGGGCTGGGACCCCCCAGATCTGCAGTCCTGGGGAGACACCAACGATGCAAACCCTCCCCACAACACCACCACCATCCCCCCATGCCCTGGCATTGTGGCAATCACCTGGCAATGCTCCCTCCATCCCTGCCCACAGCCTGACAACAGCCAAACCTCCTCCATCCCCCCATCCCTGAATCCTGTCACTCTCCATGCCCCCATCCCTCTACCCTCCATTCCTCCCCACAGCCCAGGAACAACCAAACCTGCTCCCACTCCCTGCACCCCATGGATTAATCCTGGTGACATCGCTCCTGTATCCCCAAGCCCCTCCATTTTTGCCCCCCCCCCCCCCCATTTTTTTGCGGCTGCTCCCTTCCCTGGCAGCAGGAGGGGGGGTCTCCCCTGCATCCGTCTGGCAGCTCAGCCCCTGTCGCCACGGGGGCATTAGCACCAGAGCTGCAGGGAGCTCCCCGGGGAGAAGTAAGTGGATCAAAGGGTTTTAGCAGCAGACGGCTCCCAGACAAATCTGGATCGTCTTCAAGGCAGCCACTTGCGGCTACAAATGCACTTTCTGCCTGCAGCTCCCCAGCCAAAAGTTTCACACCGCCTTTAGTGCGTTTAACCCCTCGCTGCTCCCGGCCCCGCAGCCAGATCCCAGCTGGATGGGGGCTTGACCTGCCCTGGAGCACATCCAGCCCTGCAGAAATGGCTGCACTTGTCCAGAGACCCCCTCAAAGATGGGGTGTCCTGAGCCAGGCAGCGAAACCAGCTCAGTTCCCCATCCCTGGCACAGCGACAAGGGGGACACTGAGGCACAGGGGTGGGGAGGCAGACAATGGTCCTGGGGCTACCTGCCTCTCCGTCCCCTGCCCGCACCACCCCCAAGCCCTGGCAGCAGATCGAAGGTGACAGACCCCCCTGTGTCCCCTCCCACGGACCCCCAAAGCCAGGCGGTGCCGGGGGGCAGCTGGGGGGCAGAAGGGCAGGGAGAGGCTCTGCTGGAGGCTGCTGCCATGCATTATTCAGGGCACGAGGATAAAACTACCAAAAAAAGGTGTCTGGGCGGGAGCTCCTGCTCTGCTCCTTCTCCAGCGGCAGGAGCAGGATTTGGGCTCTGGGGAGGGCTGGGCACAGGGAGGGGGAGTCCCAGGGACCATTGCTGGCCCTGTCTCCCCGGGGTTGTGTCACCACGGGGGTGCCCCAGGGAGGCAGGAGGGGACCCCAGGAATCCTGTCCCTGCTGCAGAGCCACCTCAGCATCTTGGCTGGGGGAGCCCTGCCCCAGACCCCCGCAGCCGGGTACCCTGCTGGCGCCTTGCTGGTTAAACTGGGAGCTTTGGGGAGCCAGACTGGCCCCCCTGCGAGCACTGCCCACTCCGTGTCTCCCCTTGCTGCCTGGTGGCAGCTGCAGGACCCCACACTGCACAGCCCATACCCCAAATCTCCCAGCCCAGCACCCCACAGCACTGCACCCCACATCTCCCCATCTCACTGCCCAATCCCCAGGCGTGGGGTCATCCCCTGAGACCCACATGGGCAGAGAGAGGTGTCCCTGACCTCGGGGACGGGCACAGAGGTACCTGCCCAGACCCCACTGTGCATCCCGGTGGTAACCCCCTATCCCCCCACACTGGGTCCCCACCTCAAATCCCCCCAGTCAGTGACAGTCTCCCCACTGGCACGGGGGCCTGGCAGGAGCTTCCCGTTCCTTGGCTGGTGCACTCAGGCTCCAGGACAGAGGGAAAACAAGAGAGGGTCAGCCAAAAAATCCACACGGGGGGTGAGCAGATCCTGCTGGGATCCCAGAACTGCCTGGCCAGGAATGGGCAGCGGGAAACCTCAGCCAGGAAGTCCTGGCACGTGGCAGGACACCTGAGAACATGCTGCTGGGAATCTGGGAACCCGGGAATCCTCAGCTCATTGCAGCAAAGAACAGCACTGCACCCCCAGAGCCGTCTGAGATGCCATCCCAACTGCTGAGGCTGGTGTGCCATGGGGCCAGGGGGGTCAGGGGTTCCCCCCAGTGACACCCCGTAACCCACAGAGCACGGAGGGGCGGGGAGGCAGAGCTGAGCACACCAGGACTCGTGGGCACTGGCACAGAGTCCCAGCAAGAGGGGATGTCCCAGTGCTCAGAGTGCACTGGGCCAACTGGGAAACCCCCCACGGGGCAGGCGGCCGTGCCCCAGTCTTGGCCGCAAGGTGTGGAGCTCTCCCAGGACCAGCTGTGTAGGGCAGAGGCAGTGGGGTGTGGGTATGGGGTTTCCAGCAAACACAGGAGGTTTCTCAGTGGGTGTTCAGGGTATGGGGTGCACGGGGGGAGAGGGTGCGGGATGGCAGGAGGTGCATTTGGGAAGGGGTCCAGGCAGGTGGGGTGCAGGCTGCAGGGTTTGAGGGGCAGAATGCAGGGTACGGTGTGCAGGTTTGGGGATGCAGGGAGCAGAGATTGGGGAGCACAACACGCAGTGAAAGGAGGAGAGTGCAGTTCTGGGGGGCACAAGTACAGGCTTTGGGGAGCAGAGTGAGGGGTGCACAGCATGGGGAGCAGGTGCAGGACAGTGGGAGCAGGCTTTGGGGAGCAGAGTGCGGGGTGCCAGCTGCAGCTTTTGGGGTGCAGGGTGGTGGCCTGGCACGGCACAGCCCTGCAGGGAAGTTCATGCCAAGGACGCAGCCCCTGCGTGCCTGGGGCCGACATTCCTGCCGCTCCCAGCTATGCCCCCCACACCCCACACCCCACCCTCCCGCTCCCCCGGTGCTGCAGGGCCGTGGGTGCCCAGGCCTGTCCCGCCGTGCCCGGGCAGGCTGGGGTGCCCTGCCAGCCCTGCTGCTGCCTGCCAAGCCTGGCACAGCTTCCCGCTGCCGCTGCGCCCGCCCCACGCACGTCTCCAGCTGCCCGGCACCGCGTCCCCAGCCCCTGCCCCATCCCACCTGCCTGGCACCGCGTCCCCAGCCCCTGCCCCCTCCCACCTGCCTGCCCCTGCTCCCCAGGGCTGCCCACAGGGCTCTGCCCAGCGCCCTTGCAGGCAGCTGCCGGAACGTGAGGCACAATGGGCACAACCACAAGGGCGTGGTGGGTCCCAGGGCTGGGTGGGCACTGGGTTCAGTGCGGGCAGAGGGTTCAGCACCCACCCCAGGCAAAGGGGAGCACAGGGAGGAACTCAGCATCCTCCACCCCTCTGCCTGGCACCCACAGTGCTGCCACAGGCATCAGCCAGGAGCTGCCGTCCTGCTTCTTCTATTTCCCTTAAAAATATGAAATCCAGCGGGAAGCAGAGGCAGTCCCAGTCAGCTCCTGCCTTTCACCTGTGAACTCCACTGCCACACACACCTTCACCACCCAGCACCAACCCAACAAGACCCGAAATGAATCCCTGCGACAGAACAGAGCCGATTTTAACAACCAGCGCCATCACTGCGTTACACCTCGGCAAGGGTGTGAGCAGAAACCCTGAAGAAGAGACTCCTTGTCTTGGGTTTTTTGTTTTCCCTCCAGCTTACAGGTAATAGCCAGGAATGGGCAAACCCTCTTTTAATGGACTCTTAATAATGCTGTAATTTCCCTTTGCACGGAAAGTTTTCCAAACAGTCAAAGATTCAAAACAAAGCAATGATTGTTCCTATTAGCATTAAATTCTACTCTGGGAGAGAGAATAAATCAAGCAAGGGGATTCAATTCAAAACAGAACTATAAAAAATCCAATAATGATTTTTTAATATTAATAAGAAAAATATATTGTTATGCACCCTTAGCATTTAAACTTCTAATCCAATCAGCGCAAAGTGCAGAGATAAATCACAACCACGGAGGAGAAGGGAACAACCATCAAGCAGGCAGCAATAAAATGCTGTCTTACATCCCTGGGACAGGCATAGGTTTGACAGTCTTGAAAAAAAAGCCAAAATTTATGAGTCTGTCGCTCCACAAGCTTATGAATTCCTCCCCTGCATCCCGCACACACATCGCACCTGGGGCAGGGAGGGGAGGGTGGCTCTGGCCGGACAGGATGCAGGGAGGGGATGATGGCCAGTGTCCCGGCTGCCCGAACCTGGCAGTGCGGCTGGGCACAGATGGGCACTTGCCCATCTTCATCCTGCTGAAACCCACTCCCAGCAGCCACCGGAGCTCCAGCCAGCTGTGCCATGGGATGGGATGGGGTGGGATGGGATGGGATGGGATGGGATGGGATGGGATGGGATGGGATGGGATGGGATGGGGTGGGATGGGATGGGATGGGGTAGGATGGGGCGGGGCGGGGCGGGGCGGGGCGGGGCGGGATGGGATGGGATGGGATGGGATGGGATGGGATGGGATGGGATGGGATGTCACCCGTGCTCTCCAAGCACCGCAGGAAGGAGCCACTGCTAAATGAGGTCACACTATGGTCCTAAGCACGGTCGCAGTCCCGGTCTCCCCGACTCTCCCATCCTTACAGCTCGCTCTGGATGTTTCCACTTCTGTACTATCAAACACATCAAGAGCCCGGGCAGGCTCCGGGGATGCTCCAAACCTCACCGTGCCACTGCGTGCTGCCCACGCCCCCGGCATTCACAGATGCCGGTGTGGAGCCAGGGGTACCCCGCACACCCCTCGGCTCCCCATCCCCGTGCGGGGGATGCCGGGCAGCCCTTCCCACCCCCGGCTCTGCACAAAAAGCACATGGCCAGCAGCCCTCTCTGCCGGGCTGCGAGATGCCCCCGGCTTTGCCCGGGTCACAGTCCGGGAATGACCCGGCCAGGCTTCCCACGGCTCACGCTGTGCCAGGCTCCCCGCGGCTCCTGCCGTGCCATCCCCACTGAACTCATTACGGATAACGCACCACAATTCACCCCGGCGCAGTCGGGCTCTGCTCCCTGATTTATCGGCTCCGGAGGCCGCTGCGCTGCCACAGGGGCCAGCACCGAGCCGGGACGAGCCGCGAAAAGCCACGAAACGTGTTCAGAAAGCCTCAGCTCCCGCTGGATTCCCCCAAATCCCGGAGCTCAGCGCTCCTGCCGAAAGCAGCGACACGCAACGGGAGGGAAATGCCGAGCCGGCAGCGGGAAGCAGCGCAGCACCTGCAGCTGGCGGCCCCAGCCATGCGACAGCCGAGGACAAAAGCCATCTCAGCCATGCAGGGAGTTCCCGGCCGTCTGGCAAACTGCTGACGCCACCAAGCAGGGCGAGAGGGCGTTTGGGGACAGGGCGCCGGACACGCTGCTCCTGCTCGGGAGCACCCCGGGGCCTCATTCCCGCCGGCTCCCAGCTGCCGAGCTCCTGGGAGAGGCTGGGGAGGGGGAAAAGGATTAATCACAGCTATTACAGGGCCAAACCTGACACGTTTTGGGGCGTTCCTGCTCCACTTTCCCTTCAGATGGTTTGGGCAGAGGGTTGGGAAGCAGGTGCCAGGCTCACCCCCAGGCTCCCCAGCTTGGCACCACATGGGTCCCATGCAGCCAGTGACACCCTGTCCCAGGGTAGGAAAGCTGCCCCCAGTGCCCTCCTGGCATTGTGCAATGTGTTTTAAGGAAAAAGGCAGGGCTGAGGTGGCCATACATCCTCAGTTTGGACTGACAAATGTCACTGGGAGCACCGGGATCATGGGCTGCTCCAGCTGCACGAGCGGCCCGCAGGCTCAGCCCTTCTGTGGGGCAGCCAGTGAGGCCTAGGAGGGGGAACCCATGTCCTACCACCCCCACACTGCCCTGTCACTGCTGCCAGTCTGGCTGCTGGAGGAGATGCCAGCAATGCCCGGGGCAGCACAGTCACCAGTGCATGTGGCCGGGACTAAAAAGTGCTTGGGGACCTGGGGGGTGGGTGGTGCCACCACTGAGAGCAGTGCAAGGCTTTCCCATCGGGCTCCCAGCAGGACTTGGCACCCTGGCACGCAGCATCCATCCCCTGCACATTCCTTGGGGACCTCAAGAGCACCAGGGCTGGGCATGGAGCTGGCACAGCCCCACGGATGCCCGTCTCCTCCACACCCCAGGGCTGGCCTGGCTGCAGCCTCCTCCCAGTCCCACAGGAGATGAGCCAGACTCCCCGGGAGACACCGCGGCTGCCCCGAGGAGGGCGAGGGTGTGGGCAGTGTCAGGCTGCCCGGCTGTGGGGCTCTGGGGACCAGCATGTGCTCCCCAGGGGTCACTCGCAGCCCAACCAGGGGTACCCCCATGGGGTGGGTGAGCAAAGGGGATTTTGGGGAGAGGGGGGGTGAACTTTTGAACCCACAGGCAGGAGATCAGTGCATTACCTTAACGCGAGTTAAAAATAACCGTCTCGTCTCTCGAAATGAGCCTGTCTGCAATTACAGCTTGGCATGTCTGCTCCGGAGCGTCCCCGCGCTGGCACCGCGCCAGGCGCCTGCGAACAACCCTTGCCTTTCTTCTCCTCCGTGCCACTGCCTCTTTTATTTTGGGGGGTGTTGGGGGGGTGCTGGGGGGGTGTTTTGTGTGGTTTTGAATTGGTGGGGCTTTTTGTCCCCTTCCCAAGTAAATCAGAGGCAGCTGCTCATTGCCCCAGTCTGGGCTCCCCCCAGCCACAGCCTGCAAAAGCCCCCAGTGCCTGCGCCCCGAAGCACGGCCACGCTGTGTCCACAAGGACATGTTGTCCCCCAAGGTCTTCGAGGACAGGGGGACAGTGCCATCAGCCCACACTGCCAGGAGGGATGTGAAGCGGTCAGTACAAGCCAGCCCACGGTGTTTGAGGGTCCTTCCCGTGCTGCCCTGGCACACCCAATGTCCATCCTCCCACAAGGCATGGGCCGAGCATACGTGGGGAGCCCAGCACAGCCCGAGCACACGTGAGGGAACACGCGAGGGAACACGTGTCCGTGGAGACTGAGGGTGCCTGGCAGCATCGCTGCCTGCACCCCCTGGGATGTGTCCAGCCCCACAGGCAGGGGTCTGTCAGCACCAGGGGATCTGGGTAGAGCCACCCCACTGCCAGCACCTCGGGCTGTTCGGGAAACCTCCTCGGCCCTGCAGGCCCCAGGGAGCAGGAGCTGGGCTGCATCACTGCTGCACCTCTGGCTCAGTGTGTACAAAGTGCCACCAACCCCAGTGGAAAAGCCCAAGAGCTGCCCTGCTCCAAGCCCTGCTGGGCACGGAGGGATGCACAGGGTGGCACAGGGGAAGAATGAGTCCCTTGCTGACAAAGCGGGCACCAGCCCCACAAACCCCCATATCCCCCCATCCTGCTGCTTCCCCCCCACCCCACAAGACACCAGCAGTCCCAGGGGTGGACATCTCCAGCGGGGGGTTGAAACAAGATGATCTTCAAGGTGCCTTCCAGCCCAAACCAGTCTGTGGTTATGATTCTGTGACACCCCACAGCACGCAGCAGCTCGGGATGCCCTGGGATGCTGGAGCATCCCTGCTGGGAGGGAAGGGACCAGCCTGCCTTGGGGGTCCCCGGGCTCCCCGCCCAGCGCCGGGTGCCTCCTCCTCCTCCTCCCCGCGGCGGGTGAAAGCGAGCTTTGTGCCGCGGCTTTCAGTTCCCCTGGCTGGCACCGCGCCAAGGCACCACATAATAATGAACAGATGCTGTCCAAAATGAGCCTCAGCGGCAGACAGGCGAGCCTCCGCGTGTCCTTCCGTAACCCAAAGTGCCTTTCACCTCGGCACTAATCAGGCACCTTCGCCCGGAGCCGGCGGGAAGTGTCAGGGTAATTAAAAGTCATGTGAGCCGGGAGCAGGGAGCCCACCGCGGTGGGTGCGGGGGACAGGAGGGCAGCTGCCTCCCCACAGGCAGCGTCGGGGCGCGGTGGGGTGTCAGGGCAAGGGGAGACCCAGATCCAGCTCCAGAGCATCGCCACGGGAGACCCAAGGGCACGGTGGCTGTGAGTCTGGGGATGGACTCCAGGGACAGAGGGGGCAGCCTGGGGATGGGGGTCCAACCATGCCCAGACCCTGTTGATGCATGGGAAGGGGAGATTCATCCCCTTCCTGTGGGATCCCTGGGCGAGGACCCAAGGTGAGAGATGTCCAACCCCACTCCTTAAGCCCCGAGGGCCTCCCACTGCCAGCAGCATCCCCATGAGCATCCCACTGGGATGGGAAGCCTGGCCAAGGAGCCCAGCTCACTCCCCAAACACGCCTGGCCCGACCCACAGCCTCCCTAAAAAATATTTACAAGGCTTTTTAATTACAAAATCCGTGTCCTAGCCCAGGATGCTGGTCCTCCTCCCACCCTAGCACCAGGAAACTGCGGGAGGGATGCACACAGGGATCCACGGCGGGAAGAATGGTGAGAATGCCGGGCTGCAAGCACTCTTCTAGTCCACAGGATCTTAACTGTAGTTTATATTCCAGTGGTTATTAAAAATAAAGGGGGAAGCAGGGGGAGGAAGCTAAGAGCAGAGCAAGCTGTTCATTTGGAGCCTTTCCCTGGGGTTTAATAAAGCCCCACTCGCTTCTGTAGTATCATTTTTATGCTATCATAAAGCCGGACCATTTAGCAGGTTTGTGTTACTTCAGCAGTTAGCGCTGCATGAGAAGCGATTCCAGAAGAAGGGAGAGAGGGGGGAAAAAAATTAGAAGACGAAAACCTCCAAAAGGAGAGAGTGAAATGAGGTGGGAAGGAGGAGAGGGGATTCCTCACAGCCACACCACCGGCAGCACTGCAGCACATGGGGGAGGCTCAGGGGGGTGTGACTGGCTCCCCCATCCCTGGGTGAAGCTGGGGACAGGTGGGGAGACCCCAGCTTCACATCCAGAGGGACCCTGCATTGCTGTGGGAAAGGGCGGGGGGGTCCCCTGACACGAGGGGATCCCGGGGGTGTTGCACCTGTGGGGACAGGAGAGCCAGGGGGGCTTATCGAGGAGCTGAGGCAGAGGGGTTCCCCGAGGTGAAGGAGCCGGCCCTGCGTGCTCCCCGGGGTGACCGGGCTCTCCTGGCCCCGCGGCTCCCAGCCCAGGGCAGCTCTCCGGGGAGCATCGGGCTCTCCCTGCCGCTGGAAAAATTTCCATATATGGACAGGATGGGATCCGTGACCGAGCCGAGCCGAGCCAAACCGCCCCAAGGGCAGCCCTGACCGGCCACCCCCCCTTAGCCGGGGTCCCGGGGCCGTGCCCCCGCCGAGCCCCCCGGTACCCACACTGCTGAGCCCAGCACAAACGGCAGCGAGCCCGATGTGCACCCCCAGAGCCAGGTCACCCCAGAGCCAGGTCACCCCATCCTCCCTGAAACTGCCCCTTCACTGCTGTGCCACCCCCAGTGGCAGCACCCACGCCCTGAGGGCACTCGGGCTGCCCTCCGCGAGAGGAGAGCCATCCCCATCCGTCCCAGGCGCTGGCTTGGAGCCTCTCCAGCCACACTGGGCAAGGCTCCAGAGGCACTGTCCCCATCCAAGAGGGGATGGGCAGGGGGGCACCAGCGACAGAGCCACCGAGCCAGGAGCTGCTCCCTGGAGGGATCCTCGGGGGCTGCCCAGCAGGGCCCTCCCCCTTGGCCATAGCTCAGGGGTCACAGAGCAGCAGGGAGGGGAAACAGCCTGGTACCCCAAACCCCCAAATCCTCGAGCAGCAATGGGACCACACTCCCACCCAAACTCCATTTCCACACCTTTTTCTCCCTAATTCATTTCCGTTCTGCCCTGCAGGAGGACGGTGGCACTTGGCAGGGGGGTGTCTCTGCATGGCAGCCCCGAGCACACGGCAGCCCCGGCCCCCATGCCAGGCACGGCCGCCACGCTACCGACCCGGCAATAGAAAGGAGGAGGAGGTGCAGGGAGGGCTGGGAAATTAAGGTTTCAGCACTGTCAGAGCCGCATCAAACAGGCATCCACCAGCTGATGGCTTGATTGTTATATTTTGGATGTCAAACCGGAGCAAGCAGAACCCTTTAAAATGCATCAGTGCCGCTGCCTTTCTGACGGAGGGTGTTGGTTTCCCATTAACAAGAGGAAAGCGTGAGCTGGAGCAGAAAACTTCAAGCGCTTTGGAATTGATAAAATAACAACTCCCTAATTAAGCAGAACTGTCAGTCAGCGGGCGCCCGCTGCCCTGCATCGGGAAGCAGCAGCAGCTCCTGGTGCACCAGCCCGACACACCGGCTCAGCCCATGGGGGGTTGCACTTCCCGAGGATCAGCAGCCCGAGCATCCCCCGTGTGCTCTCCATCCGACCCAGACAGGTCCTGGTCCCGGTCCCGATGCTGGGCACGGCCGAGGTGTTTGGGTTCTGTCCCTCAGTTTACCTCACCATGAATGATGTGGCTGCCCCATCCCTGGAAGGGACCAAGGCCAGGATGGATGGGGCTTGGAGGAACCTGAGATAGTAGAAGGTGTCCCTGCTCATGACAGGGGTGGAATGGAATGGGCTTTAGGGTCCCTTCCAACCCAAACCATTCCATGATTCTGTGATTTTATGAAACCGTGTAATGCAATGCGCAGCCTGGTGGGGAAGGAGAGGCCTGACCCCAAAATGCAACCCCTGCCAACAGCCTTCCCCTCCAAGAGACCACCACCAGCCTGGGGCACACATTCCTGACAGGCACATCCGACACCACAGCCGGGTGCAGGTTCAGCCAGCTGGATGCAGGGAGGGGTCTGAAGGTCCCTCCGATGCCAGAGCAAGGCAGAGAGGGTTTGGAGAAGGCAAGAGTAGGATTTGAACTGTTCAAGGCCAGGTTGAACACAGCTCTGAGCAACCTGGTCTAGTGGAAGGGGATGGGATGAGATGAGCTTTAAGCTCCCTTCCAACCCAAACCATCCCATGATTCTACAAAGTCCTGCCAGAGCAGCAGCACAGCCAATGCCCATGGGGACGCTGGGCCCTCGGCCAGGCCCCAGACCCCACCATCCTGCTCTGTCCAGCACCAAGAGGCTGTGAAGGAACCAATCAAAGAAGCAGCCGAGACCTCCCTCCGACCCTGCCGTGCTGGGCAATGCAAAGCTGTGGCCTTGCCATGCTTCTCCCAGGCCTGGGGCCAAGGGATGCAGCTTCCCCAGGGGTCCTGCAATCAGCCACCAGCAGCTCATTGCCACAAAACCGACTGGCCAGTGCTCTGGGGGCTCCCTCGGCAGCCGGGGGAGGCGACACCGAGGGGGTTTGGGGCAGGGGACATCCAGGAGGGACCAGGGGCTGTGGGGGAGGTGTTTAACTCCTGACACGCTGTGGCCTGATGAAACCACCACGCAAAGGAGGTCTCTGCTTGTTACCCTGGGCTGTTGCCAGCCCTCGCACCACCAGCCCCAGCTGGGGACTGGGCACTTGCAGCACCAGGAGAGGCTCCAGGGCACCCTGCTCTGCCCCAGGGAACCCCGCTCTGCCCCAGAGCACCCCGCTCTGCCCAGCCTGGAGTACAGACAGGTTGGGCAGGGCACTTGCCTGGGCCTCAGCCCAGCTGGGGGCTTTAAACCCCAGTGCAAACAAGGGGGCACGGGAGGCTGCCAGGAGGGAAGCAGCCCCAGCAGAGCAGCCCAGGCAGCAGAGCCACCTGCCCGCAGCCCAGGCAGAGCCCTGGCAGAGCCGCTCCAAACCAGAGAGGGGCCAGGAAAGGGGAGAGGATCCCATGATGGGGTGCACACAGGGGAGCCCACCTGAGCAAGGAGCCCCTGAAAACGCCCCTGGTGCCCAACAGCAGCTGGACTACTGAGCCTGTCCTCCCCCTTTGCACACCACGCAACACGAAGCCCCCAGTGACACATGTGACTGCCTGGGAATCCCTTCACTCCTCATCCGAGCCCTCCCAGCCCCCAGTTCAGAGCCCTGACACATCTCCAGACCCCATCAGTGCATGTCCCCTGCTGTCCCCACGGTGTGTGAGCATTGGGAGACCCTTCTTCCCCAGCATGCCCAGGGCTGTGCAGGTCTCACCCAGGTGGAGGTTTGAGAGGCCCCACACAAGCACCATTTCCTGCCACCTCCACAGCCCTGACACCCTTCCCGCACCGGGGGGACACCAGCTGCCCTCAGCCCACTCACCAGGAGTGGGTGCCCAGCCTCCACACAACACCAGCTCCCACAGCCTGGATACAGGTGCCACATAGTCCGGCCTTCCTGCCCCAAAAGAGCCCCGTTTGCACCCAAGAAGGACCCCCGAGATGGGCTGGATCTGGTTGCCCCCAACGGAGCCAGGACACGCGTGCCAGGGCCGCAGGCTGGTGTGGGAGCCCCCGGAGCCTGCTAACACACTAATCACACTGGAGGTGACAGGGCTTAGGGGAGGACTTAAGAGAAACTGGCTCCTTTTTACTGACACCATCTGGACAGAGTCGATCTCTTCCCCCTTTCCAGTGCAGAGCCCAGCCAGAGGGGCAGGGGCCAGGGTGACCCCAGACCAAGCACCCTCCGTGCCCTCGCTGGTGCCGGGATGGCCGGTGCCATGGATCCCCAGCTCACAGCGACAGAGAGGGGAATACTGCCTGCGCCAGGGAATCCTAACGAGCCCACAGTGCCAGCCGAGCGCAGAGCCAGGGAATGCCAGCTTGGAGCCGCGGGGACCGTGTGCTGCCTGCCTGGCCCCCAGGAGGGGGACGCGGCCTCGGAGAAGGCGGGGGCTGAAGCAGCGGGGACGCACCGGGTAAAAGCCAGTCTGGAGACAGCTGCTTGGGAACAGCCCTCCCTCCGGCTGTCCTGCCGGGCCGGCCACCGGCACGCGGGGACCTGGCACGGCCGGGGTCCCCACAGGCAGGGCCAGGAGAGCTGTGGCAGTGGGGTTATCATTCACTGTACCCCGGTACTCGGGGTTGTCACTCACCGTACCCCGGGGCTCGCACACCAGGGAGAGCCGCCCGCGACCCCGCTGCCTGTCTCCATCCCTCGCCCTGACCTCCCGGGGGACGGCGGCACCGCTCCGACCCTCAGCGCGAGGCCGGCGGGTGACGCAGGGACAAGCTCACCCCGTTCCAACACACAGCACCCCGAGACACCAGCTCTCCCCAAAACTTGACCGAGCCCTTCTCTCCCCAGCTGTGAGGACGGCGGGGATCCCCCAAGCCTCCCCGCCAGAACCAAGCTCCGGCTGCCCCGGGACAAAGCTCCATGCTCCGGCACACCTTCGGGAGAGAGGGCAAAGTTGCGCTGGGGTTGGGGTCAGGGGGTCAGGTACCTTCCAGCCGGCGGAGCTGTTGCTGTCTCCTTTATCCTTAAAGTAGGGGACGTATCGCACCATCCAGTCGTAGATCTGGGAGAGGGTGAGGCGCTTCTCCGGCGAGCTCTCGATGGCTTTGGTGATGAGGTCGGCGTAGGAGAGGTTGCCCCAGGCGTTGCGCCGGGAGGTCTTGGCCTTGCGGAGCTGCCCCACATCCGCGCCGGGGGGCGGCGGGGGAGCGGCGGCGACTCTGCGCTCCACCGGGGCCGCCGCGTTCTCGGCTCCGTCCCCGCCGGCCGCCAGCGCCGGGGTTCCCCCCGCGCCCCCATCCTCCTCCTCCGCCGCCAAGTCGGGGTGGGGGAGAGGCCAAGTGCAGGAGCGGGGACGGCTCTGCGGCTCAAAATCCGGGTCGATCTCCACCTGATGCGCCTGGAGCTTTTCTTCCATGGTCGCCTCCCCGCTGCCACCCCACAGCCCCCCCCCGGAGTTACGGGCGGTTTCCACCCAAAAAAAACCCCAAACACACAACAAAAAACCCAAAATCTCGAGAGGGAGAGGAGTGCGAAGGCGGGCTCCCTGCCCGGCTGGAGGGGAGAAGGGAAGGAGGAGCCGCTCGGTGCGCGGGTCCTGGAGGGGGGAGCCCCG
This sequence comes from Coloeus monedula, assembly GCF_965178545.1. Taxonomy (NCBI): domain Eukaryota; kingdom Metazoa; phylum Chordata; class Aves; order Passeriformes; family Corvidae; genus Coloeus; species Coloeus monedula. The sequence goes on along the minus strand of NC_138804.1, from coordinate 5,359,443 downwards.
AGTCCGGGGGAGCCCCGGGTCCGGCGGCTCTAGGAGGCGGCTGTGCCCGGCGCCGCGCCGGGAGCGCCGAGCCGTGGGACACGCTGCATGGTCCTCGGCCGCCTCTCCAGTCCGGGCCGAAGCGGGGGGATGTTTTTTGGTTCGGATTTGGTTTTGGTTTGGTTTTTACCAGCCGCGGAGCTCCGGAGCGGTTCCCGGCTCGGTAGCCAGCGGGGCGGCTGCGGGCGGGCAGGGCGCGGGGGCGGCCGCATCCATCGGGCTGGTGGCGCGGTCAGGCAGCAACAGATGAACCGGAGCGAGCGGTGGCGGGCGGCATCCTCGGCCGGGGACCGGCGGGCTCCGGGGCCGGGCGGCGGGGCACCTAAGCGGGGAGAAGCGGGACGGAGATGGGGGGAGCCCTCGGCGCGGCGGGCGCAGTCTCCCGCGGGCAGCCCGGCGCTAGGTCCGGCGGCGCGGCGGAGCCATGCTGGCGGGCGGCACGCACCTGACAGCGCCGGCGAGGGCGGCGGCGGGCGGCTCCCGCCCCTACGCCCCCCCGCTCCGCTTCAGCGGCCGCGCACCTGCCCGCCGCCGCCGCCGCCGCCGCGCTGCCGCCACGGCGCGGGCGGGCCACATGCTGGGGCGGCCGCCGCTCCCTCGCTCGCTCGCTCGCTCGTTCGTTCGCTCGCTCCCTCCTTCCCTCCCTCCGCCGTGCCCGTTCCCGAATGCGGGCGCCGCCGTGACACAGGGGGAGGGCCCGGAGGGGCGGGGGGAGGGCGGGGGAGGGGAGTGCCCCCGCGCCTCGCGGGGCAGCGGCGGGGCGGGACGGAGCGGAGCGGAGCGGAGCGGAGAGGAGAGGAGAGGAGAGCCCCAGCACCGCGCCCCGGCACCGCGCTCCCCCCGCCCGCCCCGGGCCGCGACCCCCGCCCGGCCCCGCCGCGGCCCCACGTGCGCCCCGGGCGCCCCCCATTGTTGCCCCGGGCCGCCGCCGCCGCCTCATTGGCTGGAGGGGCCCGGCGGCCACGCCTCCTGCGCGCGCTGATTGGATGGGCGCCGGCGGGACGCTCCGCGGGCGGGGGCGATGAATGGGGGGAGCGGCCCCGCCCCGCGAGTGACGTCACGGGTGCCGGCTGCATCCGCGCGTCACCCGGGGCAACGCGGCCGCGCGGAGGGACACGCCCCTTTACTACGGGCCACGCCCCCGGCCCGCCTCGGCCACGCCCCCGCGGCGCGGTCGGGGAGACCCCGAGCGAGCCCCGCCCACCGCCGCTCGGCCCCGCCCCTCACGCGGGACACGCCCCCTCCGCACAGCCCACGCCCTCCCGCCCACGTTTGGGGGCGATCCCGACCCCGGTCCCGATCCCGATCCCCACCCCGATCGTAATCCCGATCCCAGCCCCGTCGGGGCCTGTCCGGCCCGCAGACCGCCGGGCCCATCAGCCGGCTGACTCCCCGGTGATGTCCCCACTGGACACGCGGTGACCGTGGGGTCGGACCCACGAAGCCCACCCGAGGCAGGGTCGGATGCCCGCATCCCCCCGAGGCCCAGCAGGGCTGGAGGACAGCATTGTTCCCCCCGACTCAGGCGCGCTGCGGACGCTGCTCAGCCATACACACCCCGGCACCCGCTGGGGATGAGGGTGCAAACCCCTCAGCGTGCACCCACCTGCAGCTCTCACCCAGCGCCCACTGGGACACTCGCCTGATCCCTGCCCCCTGCATCCACCTCGCTGCCCGCACCCCAACATCCCCCTCCTCCCGCATCCCCTGGGGACACACCCCTGGCACTGCACGCGCTGGGGACAGGGGTGTCTGGAGCAGCCACACAGTCTGTCCCCCACCTTTGTCCCTTCCCCACCACCTGAGGGACCCTCCTGCCTCACCCTGCCCGCTCTGCCCGTCCCTACTGCAGACGTGTCCCTGCCCACCCGCCATGCCTGGCTGGCCCTGGGTAACGCTGTCACTGAGCTCCCTGCATCCTTCTGGGCTTTGTCACCCTTGGTGCCACCACTTGTTCCGGTAACAGCGTCTTTCATGCCACAGTCACATGCAGTCCTGTTCCTGCAGCCCCATTCCTGGTCCAAAGGGACGGCCTGAGGTTACCCAAGCAACTAAGGAGCTGAGGGTTGCAGCCTGGAAGTGCTCGGCCTGACAGCTCTAATAATATAATAAAGTATAATATAATCTAATAGATACAATATAATATAATAAATATAATGCAATACACAGGCGGGACTTGACAAGTGCTCTGTTTCACAACCCGCGGTGATGGCTGCAGAGACTCCAGCTGTTCCTGGAGGCACATCCCAGCAGCTGGGGGCTTGGGGGGGTGTGTTCCCTGACCCCCAGCCCGGCAGCTGGGGACCTGCTGACCCCACATCTGCCGGTGCCGCTGCTCCAGGGAGGCTGAGCCAGGCTGGCACCAGAGCAACCTTGGGACAGACCTGACCCCAAAATCCCCTAACCCTACAGGCCCCAGAGTGGTGCCAGCCCCCACATCTCCCTTCCCTCCCTCCTCCCCGGAGCATTTCTCCAGGGATCTATCCCAAATTTCCCTTGCTGTGGTTTACACCCATGACCTCCTTCCCCTGCCCAAGGGCCCGCTGTTCCCTCCTCTCTCTGCAGCCTTTTGCCCACTTGGAGCCCAGGGATGTTTTTTCCCTCAGTGTTGCCTTTCTTAGTCAAACCCTCCCACCTTTCTCATCCTCTCTCCCAGCCCTGTTTTCTCAGCCCAGCTCCCCAAGGCCGAGCTGAGCAGAGGGTCCCAGCCGGCACAGCCCTTCCCGTTCTGCTCCATGGGTGCCTCTCCCTCCTGGTGCTGCTCCGTTTCTCCCTCAGCACTTCTCCTCCTCCGCTGCAGCAGGTGCCTCCCTGCCCTCACCCTGAGCCACCTTGCCCCTTGGGGATGGCACTCAGAGCTCCCTGCCCACACTGCCAGGTCACCCTGGAGCTTTAGCAGCTCCTAATGCTGCAGAACCACTGGTCTCGCTCACCTGCTGCCTCAGTTTCCCCACCTGCACAGCAGGGCCAGCCCTTGCAGGCAGGGATGGCCTCTGGTGGGGAAGGTGACAGGTTGGACGGCTTTGTGGCTCCTCGCAACCAAAGCTGCTCCTGTCCCACGGTGCTCCCGTCCCTGGCTTGCCCAAGGCTCATCCCTGACCTCCTCACGCATCCCCACACGTGTGGAGCAGCACATTCCTGGGTGCAATGGCCCTATTCCCGGGTGCAAGGCACACACAGGTTTGGGATGCCCAGAGGAGGATGTTGAATCCTCTGCCCCCAGCAGCAGCACAGGGCTGGCTTCCAGCCTCTGTTCCCGAGCACCTGGATAATTATCACTCAACCTCCTGGCACCAGGCAGGAGCGTCTCCCTCAGCCACGCTGCCACCAGCCCCTTCGAGCCGCACCCCCTGCTCAGCCATCACCCCATGGGGATAGACAGGCCAGGGGGCAGAGCTGGGGGGCACCAAGCTGCCACATCTGTCCCCCACACCCCAGGGTTCCCTGGTCCCAGCCGCCTGGTGCCAGTGCCAGGTGCTCACTGAGGAAGCTGGGGGTCTGTGGGGTAAGGGCTGGAATTTCAGAGATCTTTCTGAGTCAATGCCCTCTCAGACCTCTCAGCTGCTGCTCCAGCCCTGCTTCTCCGGAGGCAGGGATGAGCATGGGCACAGAGCACCAGGGGGAGAGAGCAGGGCAGAGCTGGCAGGGCAGCAGCAGCAGCAGCAGCAGTGAAGGGGTGCTGGGCAGTTGATGCTGCAGGGTCTGGGTACACAAATCTCCGATGGCCACAGTCCCAGGCCTGACTGAGCTCAAATATCATTTGAACAACGCTCTCAAGGATGCACAGGGTGGGATTGTTGAGGTGTCCTGTGCAGGGCCAGGAGCTGGACTCGATGATCCTTGTGAGCTCCCTATCCATAACTCAGGATATTATGGGATTTTATGATCCTTCCCATGCCAGTGCAGCCCATGCCAGATGCAACTCCCTGCTCCGTCCTTTCCCTGGTGGCTTCCAGCAGCGTCTGGACAAAGGTGTCCAGTGGAATGTTGTGCTTCCCCCTCTCTGCCCATCTGGCCAGGAAATGGGGCTCCTCTGCCCCCCAGCTCTAGGGCACGAACCAATTTGCTCCCGATGATGATGATGAAGCCATTCAACACTTTGGTTTTTTGTGTGCAGTTCACACTTCAGGAGAGGGAGGGAAGGGGTGACATGGATGTGCCCAAGCTCATTAAGGTGCCCAAGCTCGTTAAAGTACCCAGCACCTCCATGGTGGGAAGGATGAAGATCAAAGGGAAAACAGGAGCTCAGAGGGGATGGAGCAGGCAGATCTAACACCTCCTGCCCTGCACGTGTGAACTGCTCCTTGCCAGTGAGCGTGGCAGCGAGGGGGGCTGGACCTGCCCTGTCTCACACAGAGCTGGAGCTGTGTCCCCCAGCACTGGGTGCATGGACTGGTGGCTGCTCCAGTGCTCCGGTGCCTGGGGGCTGGTGGAGGCTTCAGTACCTGCTGAAAAACTGGTCTGAGTGGTCACAGGATGGTGTGAACGGGGGGACCTGCAGCTCCTCAGCATCTGCCACACACTGTTAGGGTTAGGGTTAGGTTTAGGGTTAGGATTAGGGTTAGGATTAGGTTTAGGATTAGGATTAGGTTTAGCTTTAGGATTAGGTTTAGCATTAGGATTGGGGTTAGGATTATGATTCGGGTTAGGATTAGGGTTACGATTAGGGTTAGGGTTACGAGGGCAGGGGGTGCTGGAAGAGCAGGGTTTGGGCAGAGCTGGGGGATCACACCCCTCCGTCCTGAAGGGAGAGGGGCCAGTTGTGGGATGAGAAGAAGGAGCCACAGGATCAGGAGGAGGTGGAGAGCTGCTGCCCCAGGCATCTCATCACAGACTGGATCCCCGGAAGGCAGGGCAGACTGAGCTCCTGTTCCCCCGCAGCCCTGGGCAGAGCCCAGGCTTGTTGTCCTCTCCTGGTGCTTGTGTCCCTCCCGTCCCACCCCACCCCACCCCACCCCCACCCCACCCAGCCAGCAGTATCTCCATCTGAACTGTTCCCACAAGAACCCATCATGCACCCTCTACCCGTTCCCCCCACCCCAGACAGACACCTGAGGGCTGCTCTGAAGCCCCCATCCCCTTCACCATCCCAGCAGCTGCAGTGTCCAGGGCAGAGCCCCAGCTGGAAGCAGCTGAGCCATTGCGGGGTCCCTGCAAAGGCTGGGATGGGGGGGAAGTACCAAGGCAGCCCCAGCAGCATGTGAGGCGCCTGCTCTGCTTTGGGAGGCAAAGCCACACGTGCAGCACATCCTGTGAAATGAAAATTCCCCCAAATGCTAATTCGGGCCTCGGAAATGCCACGTGTGACGCTCCCGCGTCGCCTCCTCCCCGGGATGTCGCGGCGCGAGGAGATCTCAAGCGGCGCCTATTAAAAAGTACTTTCACGGAACATAAAGTGGAAGTTAAGTGAAGGAAATGATAAATTCAAAATGAAATATTTTTACTTTCCTGAAATGAACTTCGTGTTTTGACATGATCGGAATAAACATTTTGACACTGCTGAAACAAGAAAGTCAAAGTGATTCTGCGAGGCTTCTTCCCGGGAAAATGGCAGCGAGATCGACAAGTTCCCAGGGAAAGATTTGATTCCAATAAACCCCTGTTTTCTGATGGAAAACCATCCCAGGCAGTGTTTTCCTTCAGCCCTGTGCAGAGAACAGGTTTCCAGATGAGACCAGCACCTGACTTGCTTCCCAGAACCGTAGCAGGGAGGGAAATCTGCCTTTATCCTGCTGGGAAAGGGAGGGATGGGATGGGATGGGATGGGATGGGATGGGATGGGATGGGATGGGATGGGATGGGATGGATGCACCACTGGGCTGGATTCTCCACTGGCCCATCAGGACTGATGCTGAACCCTCAGTCCATGCACAAGGCACAGGTGTTCAACAGCAGCAGGGTTTGTCCCCTCTTGGTGACATGCTCGAGGTGACACCATGTCAAACCGAGGGCATCACAGTGGGATTGGATTTCCATACTTCTATTTGGGAAAATTTCATTAATTTTTTTTTTTTAGTTGAAAACCCAAATCATTGCATTCTGAAGGGCTGGAGTTTTGCTGAAAAAACAGACAGATACTTTAGCAATAGTCCCATGTAGCTGATGGCTCCATTTTTCAAGTGATACCAGTTGGGTGGGAAATTTCTGACCAACCTTTGGCAGAAAATTTCCGGTCAACCTTTGGTGCACACTCCAGGTATTGGATTTTGCTCCAGAACTGCATTTAGGGAAAAATCTGTTCTTTAATAATAGTAATGTCTAATGATAGCTTTCAATGCTAATTCTTGGCAGCAATTCCATGTGATTAAACATACCTTTGCTGGCTAGAAAATGGTGCATGTCGTGCAACAAGTTCATGCACCCTCTAATCTCCCCTTCTGGCACAGCCACCGTGGCCAAGCATGAGGGCAGGGAAATCTGCAGCCCAGCACTCAATTCCCTGTCTCCACACAACCAGGCTGCAGCAGCTCCTCTGGGCTCAGCATCACCCTGACAGCTCACAGACACTTGCCACAGCCCCCGTGCCCCCAGGCAGAGCCCCCCAGCCACCAAGGGAGGTCCTCCTGGGCAAGAGGCCTTAGGGGATGTGGTTGATTGCTCACACTGGTGTCCCACAGGTGAGGGCATGAAACCCTTGCCAGAGGCTCGGGTCACCAGCAGGGCTGTGCCAATCCCATTGGAAGCATTTATAGTCAGCTGAGCTCCTTCAGGACCCCCCTCCACTTCCCAGATCTGTATGGAAGAGGTGCCCCGTGTTCCTGGTGCTGCTGACCTGGAGGCAATCACCAGCATCATCCACCTCCCCCTGTGCCTCTCGCTGGTGACCAAGGACAGACGAGGGAGGTGACTCGTGAGAGACCAGCAGTGACTGGGGGAGGTTGGTGCTGTTGGTGACCAATGTGGGGGTGAGACAAAGGGCCCCCAGCCCCAGCATCCCCCCAGGCACTGCACCAGGGTCCCCAGCATCCCTGCAGGATGGCATCCGTGCCGGGGGCTTGGTCAGCCCTGAATTTGGGAGATGGATCCTTCAGACTGATCAGCCACAGCTTGTGCGATAGCTTCAGCCTCCCTCTGCATGTAGAGGCAGAGCCCTCCTCTCCAGTTGCATGCTAATGCAGCATCCCGGAGTCCCTGCGTGCTCGCTTCCTAGTTAGGCTCATCTGCCTGAGTGAACTGAAAACTGTTAAACACATTGAGTGTGTCAGACCAGATATTATCAGAAATAAGACTACCTTTCGCTGGCACCCACAGCTCCCAGACACACAGCAAAGAGATATTTAAATCTTTTCCAGCTGTCTACCATGTTTCCAGAGAGGCTCAGCTCTGACAGGTCTTTTAACCTTTCCCTTCCCTTCCCTTCCCTTCCCTTCCCTTCCCTTCCCTTCCCTTCCCTTCCCTTCCCTTCCCTTCCCTTCCCTTCCCTTCCCTTCCCTTCCCTTCCCTTCCCTTCCCTTCCCTTCCCTGATTGTATTTTGGTTTTCTCTTTCCTCTCCTGGGCTCCAGGAGTCCCCACTGGCCTGGCCCAGTTCCCTGCCATCCCATCACTCCTGCAGGCTCCTCTCCACCAGCACCAGAGGTGTCTTCCAGTGCCCTCCACCTCGCTCACACATCCCATGGCCATCCCAGTTGGACACAGCGCTGGCAGCCCCAGGTGCCCACATCCAGCTCTCTCCCCTCCAGTTTGGGATCCTCCCCACTTAACTCTGGCCTTCACAATTCAATTACCACCCTGAAGCCTCTGGGCTGCCGGCGCTGTCCCTCCCCACCCCGGCTTGGCCCTGCCCCAGCGCCTCCTCCTCGGCTGCCTTCCCAGAGCACAGACTGAATGCGCCGTTTCACGAGGCTGCCTTGGAGCAGGAGCAGGATCCAGGAGTAAAACCCCGTTTGCACGGCCAGCGTGTTTGAGAAGGGCCATCTGGCCGGGCTCGGCGTCCAAGCCCAATTTGCTGGATGGTTTTGAAGGTCACTGAGCAGGGACTGAAGGCACTTCCATATTTTCTCATAGAAATAACGGCATTTCCAAGGGAGAGAGCAGGAGCACATGGTGGTAGGAAGGACCTGGAGGCTGATCTCACCATCCCTGCCCAAAGGGGAGGGGAGCAGGACACGGGAGCACAGGCACACACAGACACAGGTGCAACACGTGCACACCTTGCTGACACCCCACACGTGTGGTCTCCTGTGCACACAGGATGCTCCCTGCAAGCACTCACACACACCTGCACCAAGGACAGAGCTCTCCCAGCTGGGACAGGCTCCATCCCCCAGCCAGGATGTCCTGCTTGCAGCCCCCAGCACCCCTGCTCTGACAAGAGAGCTGGGTTCCCTCTGGAAGCAGAATCCCCCCTCTGGAAGCAGAGCCCTCCTGTCTATGGGCTCTAAGAGAGCACCTTGTGTCCCCGCAGCAGCCGGGAGCAGGATGGGAACATCCCAAATCCTCTGAGATCCTCAAAGACCCCTCACTCCAGGTCTTCCCATGCCTTTCCACAGCCAACCAGCCTTGTCCTACTCTGCACAGACTGGGATCCAGCACTCAGCACCCAGCTGCAGTGCTCAGGACCTTCTCCCAGCCACGCTGGCCACTGCATGGGGACCACCAGGACCAAGGACCAAGGGACAGCACCAAGGGTCCCTGTTGCTTCCCTGGACAGCCCTGGAGGAGAGCGCTGGGCTGCCACTGCTCCTTGGTGCTGGCCAGGTGCCACATGGCGCCAGCTACAGCCCAGCCACCTCCCTGTGCCCCTTGGAGAGCAAAGGCCCCGGGCAGGAATGAAGCATCTGCAGGAGGCAGCGCTGCCACTTTTGTGGTGGGGGAACGTGGTGTCCCCCAGGGGTGGGGAAAGGCGTGGGGACAATGTGAGCATGGTCAGTGTCCAGCCAGTTTGGAGCATTTCCCGGTGTGGCCAGGTGACACTTTGCTGCAAGGGGCAGGTCACTGCCACCAAAGGCTCAAACCTGGCTCCTGCAGTGACCAAGGGAGCCTCGCCCAAGCACAGCACCAGACCCAGGTGGGTCCGACACCCCCGAGGTAACCAAGAGCTGACAGCATCCCTGCACCAGCACTGCACGGATCCCGGGAAACCTGAGGGGACATTGGCCAGGGCCCCTGTGCCCCTGGGACCCGGCAACGGGTTCATGCCCATGCCCGCTCCCACACCCCCCAGCTGGTGCTGAGCGTTCCACTTTCCCCGGGCAGCCCTGCTGGGAGAGCAGGAGGTCCTGGCAGGACAGGGCGTGGATGGGGGAGTCCTTCCAGAGGCGAGGATGCAGTTGGGGATGACATGGCCCCAGGACAGCCTGCAGCAGTGATGCCCTGTGCTGGGGGCACAGAGGGCTGGGTGCTGGAGGGCTGGGAGTGTCCCAGTGCCTCAGGACCCCTCTGTGAGGCGGAGGGCTGAGCTCCATGGCAGGGACAGCCCTGCGGCCCTTCCTGTCAAGCTGGTGTGGGCAGCCCAGAGCCTGCCTGCTGCACGTTCAAAGAGAGGGGATTCTTCTCACTGGGGCTCACCAAATGGAGCTGAGTCCTGTGCCCAGAGCAGGGGCACCCCAGCCCTGTCCCAGCCCACCTGCACCCGGTGCCCGGTCCCCACCTGGGCTGCACTGTCCCCTTGAGCTGTGTCACTCCTTCCCCTCCTTTTCCCGGTTGCATGGGCAGCCTGTGGATGCTTGGGGAGTTCCTCCTCCGTATCTCCCAGTGCCGTGAAGCCCAGCCAGAGCTTCAGCAAGCAGCAGTGCTGCTGGAGGCATTTCTTGCTTCCAAACCGCACACCTGGGCTTGAGGCTCAGGCCGGGGAACATCCCTCACCTGCCAGAGCCCCAGCTCGGGGTCAGGGCCGCCCCTCCTGCCGGGAGCCCACCTTCCCCAGGTGGTCCCTGCACCCGAGTGGGAGGGAGGTGCGGTGCCAAGCGCCAGCATTGCCGGCCCGGCTGGGGCACGGGCAGCAGCCCCGAGCGGGACCCGCCGAGCGAGGAGGGGAGCGGGGCGAGGCTGAGCTCAGCGCAGGAGCGGGTGCCAGAGCCTGCCGGGAAGCCTTAGGCGGGTGCTCCCATCTCCGGAGCCTCACCCCGCTGGGCAGGACGCGCTCCCGCTCCAGCCTCCGGCAAAGGCACCGGCACAGGGGGCTGCGACCCCCACGGTGCTGGGCGAGGGACTGGGAGGCCACAGACTGTTCCTCAGGGCTGTGGAAAATTACAGACCTTTTTTTTTTTTTTTAATAAGGGTGAGGTGAGTTTGTTTTTTTTCCCCTGTTTGTGCAGGTATTTGTCAGAGGATATTTTTAAATGAGCTGAAGTCAAGCAGCGCGGGATCCGAACGGCCTGTGCTCCAGCATTCCTGTGGCTCGGGCCAGCGGGGACCTGCTGACCCGGCCGGAGAGGTCGGCCAGCGAGGACGTGCCGTTCCCGGCCTCTGCCCACGGGGAGGAGGAAACTCGGCGCTGTCCAAGAGTGCCGGAGGAGAGCTCAGCTCCCCGGACGCTCCCAGCAGCATCCTCTGCTCCAGTTGCTCAGCCGCGCACAAGGCACCGCTCCCGAGACATCCCGAAAGGCCAGCCCGGAGCGAGCCTGGCCCCCGCCCCGGCCGACACGTGGCTCAAAACCCGCAGCCCTGCTCACCACCAGCTCCTTTCCACAGCTTTCCAAACAAACAGCCCGGCCTCAGCCCTCGGGTCCGGGGTGGGAGGTCCCACCCTGCCCAGAGGGACCCGGTGGATGTGGTCACCTGCTCCCTGACAGCCTTATGGGGAGGGGACGGCCGGGTCAGTTCCTGCTGCTTGCCTTTTGCTTCCAGCCTGCAGGATTTGCAACCTTCTGCCATCCCCAGCCCCTCCTTTCCTGCCTGCCTCAGTTTCCCCTAAGCCTGGCGTAGTTTGCAGGAGAGTGCAAGGGGCCATGGTAAGGTGGGCTCTGCTGGAGCAGAGGGGTGACAGGGGAGCCCCTTGTGCAGGACCCCCGGAGCTCCTCCTCACTGCACACATGCTCCAGCCCATGCTGACCCCATGCAATCCCCTCTCGAGCCCTGGCGGGTTCCCAGCACTGAGATACACAGACAGGTACCCCAGGACCAAGGGTGGATTGAGCATCTCATAGGCCAGGGAAGGGTCAGGTGGACCCCACGCTTCCTGACCCAACCTTTGGGAAGCGCCGCCTCCAGCCAGACTCAGATGGAATCCTTCTTGTTGGATTTGAGCCCGTGTTCCTCTCTCCACCCGCCCTTCTCCCACGCAGAGGGATGGCAGCCAGGTATTTCTGGGGTTATGGGCTCCAGCCAAGGGCGAGGGAAAGTGGGTGCCATGGGCACCAGGTCCTGCCCTGTCTGGTGCTCTTTCCAGTCGTGCAGCCATGGGAAAACCCTTCCTGGTTTGGAAGGGTGATGGAGTCACTGCCCTGCTGAGGTGGTCATGATCATCCTGGAGGGACAGAACAAAGGGGAATGGCTTCCGACGTACAGAGAGTAGGTTTAGATGGGATATTGGAAAGAAATTCTTAATTGTGAGAGTGGTGAGGTGCTGACACAGGGTGCCCAGAGAAGCTGTGGCTGCCCCATCCCTGGAAGTGTCCAAGGCCAGGTTGGATGGGGCTTGGAGAAATCTGGGACAGTGGAAGGTGTCCCTGCCCATGGCAGGGGTTGGAGGTCCCTTCCAACCTAAACCAGTCTGGGATTCTGTGATTCCATGAACTCTTTAAGCACCAGTGAGTGTGGGATGAACTGTTCTGTACCACGTAAATCTGGATTTAAATACTGCAGCACCGCTGCCCCGGGATAAAGAGGGAGGAACTGGACTGCTGTGGACAAACTGGTTCAGCAGTTGAGATGGGAAGCTGGCAGGGAACACCTGCCAGAACACCTGCCCTGGCACTGAGCATCCCCCTCAGCCTCTCCTGCCCTCTCCAGCAGCTGTAGCAGCACCCGGGCCAGCAGCACTGAGCCCCTGCTTGGCAGATGATCTTGCCCTGGACCAAGCAGAGCACCATCCCCACTCCTCCTCGTGACAGCAAATGGGCTGAATCACTCCTCCACCTCCTGTGCCTCCACCTCAACACTCACGTGCTCCCTCATTTGTGTCAGACGACTTCAGGATGTGAATTCCCAGGAAGACCCCTCTCTGTGAGCAGGGTTACCGTGAACTGTGTCCTCACTCAGGGGAAACCGTCATGAGCTCAGGCATGGGCAGCTCCCAGCTGGTGGCACAAGCCAAGTGGTCAGTCAGGGGAGAACCACAGAATCATTACGGTTGGAAAAGACCTCCAAGACCATCAAGCCCATCCTTCAACCAAATCCCACCATGCCCACTGAACCATGTAACAAAGTGCTACATCTGCTGGTTTTTGAACACTTCCAGGGTCAGTACTCTACCCTGGTCATCCTGTGCCAACTCCTGACCACTCTTTCAGCAGAGAAATTTTTCCTAATATCTAGCCTGAACTTCCTCTGGCACAACCTGAGACCTGCCACGTTTCTCTCACAAAAAGCAAAGCAAAACCCCACCCATTTCCTTATTTCTCGCAGTAGGACGGATCTGACAGTGCCAGTGCAGCCTTGTTTAGGGTTACTGGCACAGCTGGGGAGGAACCCCACATCACAGTCACTGTCCCCTCCCCTTGCAATCCATTTCACACCTACGTGATGTCCCTACACAGCAGCAGCTGCCCCACTCCCAGGAGATCCCAGCACGTGGCCAGAACCAATTGATGGGTCCAAACGGGGAGCACTGGGAACTGGGTCCTGCAGATCATCTGCTTCACCATGTGAGGGTTACAGGCAGCACAGAGACACCCAGGGTTCTGAAGGAGAGCAGTGGGAATCTCTGCAGGCCTTTGGCAGGTGGAGAGGACACCGGAAAGGAAGACACCAAGGGGTTGGAGCTGCTGCAGGCGGCAGGGGAGCCCCCAGCCAGGGATGGTAACGGTGCCGCGCTGTGTTCCAGCCTGCGGAGCTCTGCACAGCCCCCCAGCCCCCGCCCGCAGCACAGCTGCTGTCAGACCCCCAGGGGTTGCTCACAGAGTTACAGGACCCCAGTCTGTGCTGGTTCAGGGGGACACTGTCACTGCAGCTCCCGTAACAGCGATGGGTGTGGCACAGTGGGGAGGGGGGCAAGCACTGCACCCCCACAGCCTCTGCTGAACTCGCAGCATTAGCTCTAAATTAGCTCGAAATTGATGTCAGAGGTTGTTCATTGACCCCCTGGATCATCCCTTTCAGCTGGTGCAAGCGGTGTCCTGGGAGTACCTGCAGGACTATGGAGCAAACACTGCCCAAAGCACTTCTACAGGAGTTCGACGCCCCGACCACCACAGTGGGCACATTCCCCTGGGTGGAATGCACATCCACTCTGGCAGACACCTCTAAGGAGGCACGACAGGGTTGGGAAGCTCTTCAAGTGCTTTCAGCAGTGTCCCCCAGCAAACCCCCCCAGCCCTGTGCGCAGGAGCTGCCTGTTCGTGCCGGGACGCGCTGGCCCCGCGCCCGGGGAGGGGAGGGGAGGGTGGTGCTGCACTTTTCTCTGCCACGGAGCAGCTGCAGCCAAGCTGATTTCCCCACACTGAGCATCTCCACCCTGGATGGTGTTGCCTCCTCCTACTTCCCCAGGGAGCTTTTTCGGGGGGGTGGCAGGTGCTGTGGTTTTGGTGGTGTCCCAAAGGGGACAAATGCTCTCCCTGGACTGTCAGAGAATCACAGAATATCCTGAGCTGGAAAGGACACACAGGGATCATGGATTCCAGCCCCAGGCCCTGCACAGACACCCCAAATCCCACCCTGGGCATCCCTGGCAGCGCTGCCCAAACGCTCCTGGAGCTCTGGCAGCCTCGGGGCCGTGCCCATTCCCTGGGGAGCCTGGGCAGTGCCCAGCAGCCTCTGGGGGAAGAACCTTTCCCTGATCTCCAGCCTGAGCCTGCCCTGGCCCAGCTCCAGCCGCTCCCTGGGTGCTGTCCCTGTCCCAGGAGCAGAGATCGGAGCTGCCCGTGTGCTGCCCCTCAGGAGCAGCTCTAAGAAAGCTGCCACCTCCTCTGGAAGTGGCATTGATACCTTTGGTTGCTGCTCTGTCCATCCAGCCTCCGGGATGGTGCTTTTAGCTCTCTCCTACCAAGATTTTCATCAGTTGTCCTCAGGATCTCCCACATGGTGCTCTGTGGCCACCTCACACCTGCACACGTGTGAGAGGACATTCCTGGAGACCCAGACCACAGGGCTGAAGGTGCTTAAGAGAGTTCAAACACCCTTCCACTCACATTCATTGACTCCAGCTTGATACCTTATCTGGGTCTGGGTCTTTCAGCAGAGCAGAGTGAATCCAGAGGAGGCCACTGAGGTGGTCCATGGGCTGGAGTGTGTTCCACTGTGTGGAGAGGCTGAGGGAATGAGGTTTGTTCAGCCTGGGGATGAGAAAGCATCAAGGGGGATCTCCACAGCCACCTACAAGGAGCTCACCAAGAAGGCAGACCCAGGCTCTCCGCAATTATCCCCAGCAGGACAAAGGCAACAGACATGAACCAGAATAACTTTGGACTGGGTACAGGGGGGGAAATTTCACCATGGGGAAGGTCAAACCTGGCTGCGAGTTGCCCAGAGAGGCTGTGCAGCCTCTGTCCTTGGAGGCCTTCAGGACCTGACTGATCTTGGAAAAAAATCCCAGTGCAGCCTGGTCTGACCCTGCTTGGAGCAGAAGGTTGAATGAGAGACCTTCAGAGTCCTTCCACCCTCAATTTTCCTGTCATACTGTGCTGCTGCAGGTGGGGTGGTTTTCTTTCTCTGTACAGTTTTCCCCTTATTATATCTTCTGTCTGAATTCCTTAAAAAGCCATTTCACTGTTGAAGGAATGTCTTGGGAATGGCTTTGTGCTTTCACTTCAGGAGCATTCAAGATTGTTTCCATTTTCTGGTGGCTTGGGGGATTTTTCACACCCATGATTGATAGTGTGCCACATGCAGCAGATGCACGAGCACTTAAGTTGAAAAGCAAAGCAACTCCAACCCACAGAAATGCCACAAGTGACACAGTCCACAAAACCATAACTGTGCCTTCTTATCCATATTCAGGCTGCAGGGTATTTAATTACGAGATCCCAGATTATCAGCACGCACTCCTGCCTGGTTCAGTGGAGGAGGAATGATGTGTCTGGAATGACAAAGCTGTTCAACACTTTCTTTTCCTTGGTGCTCGTTCAGTGAATCACGGGATCCTACATGTCCAAACTTTGATAGGACCCGAGCTGGAGCTGGGCCAGGGCAGGCTCAGGCTGGAGAGCAGGGAAAGGTTCTTCCCCCAGAGGCTGCTGGGCACTGCCCAGGCTCCCCAGGGAATGGGCACGGCCCCGAGGCTGCCAGAGCTCCAGGAGCGTTTGGGCAGCGCTGCCAGGGATGCCCAGGGTGGGATTTGGGGTGTCTGTGCAGGGCCTGGGGCTGGAATTGATGATCCCTGTGGGTCCCTTCCAGCTCAGGATATTCCATTCGTTCTGTTCTGTTGTATTCCATCTTTGTTCTGAGCCAGGCAGAAGGATCCTGTGTCACTCTTGGCATGACCGGGACAGGAACCACCAGCTCTGTACTGACAAGGGAAACCATCAGAAGTGTCAGAGTTATTTCTGCCTTCCTCCATGCAGCCTCTGGTCATCTCACCTCTGCTCCACCCTCCCATCTTCCTCTAGAAAATTAGTCTTTAATCCCGGGGATAGGTCCTGGGAAGCTCCTTTGCAGAGGGGGACAGGGCTGCGGGGCAGTGCCACACGAAGGGTGTGGCTCTGTGGGGTGCAGAGGGATGCAGACCCCAGAGCTGGGTCATCACTGCCGAGAAGGGAGGTGGCCAGCCCCTGCACAGCCTGGCACTGGCGCCTCCTTGGGCCCTGGGCTCGCAGAGGGGACCCAGGGCCGCTGCAGCCGAGGGTCTGGGCCAGACCCTGCTCCTTCCCTGGGCAGAGCAGCGCCTGTCCCGGGGCTGGAGCCCGCGGCTGTGCCAGAGCTGTGCAGCTGCCTGGCACCCGCTCGCCATACGGGCATGCGGGGGAGCGTGGGACACGCGTCCTGCCCGCCTGGCACCGCGCCTGGCAGGCCAGCTCGGGGCAGGAGCCAGCTGTCTGCTCCGAGCAAGGAGCGGGCAGGGAGCTGGCCGCACTCCACTCAGCGGAGAGCAATTGAAAAATCGCTGGAAGGCTTCCACTGAAGGGGGAAAAAAAAGGTGTCAGTGAAAACTTGTTTAGCCAAACGGGCTTCCCTGGCACGAGGCTGGGGCTGGGCACCTCCCCACTTTGCCGTGGTCCTCGGCCAGTGCCAGGCGGGCAGGCGCAGGCAGGGAGCAGAGGGAGCTGGCACGGGCAGAGCTGTGAGATCCACACTCGAGGCCAAGCAGCTCCCCACAGCAGGGACAGGGACAGCGAACCACAGGACAGCTTGCTCTGCCACTTATTGATTTTTATTTATTTTTTATTAACTACAAGTGTTTTCTAGTGCTCAGCATCATCCCGGGAGCAAAGGTGGAGGAAGGGGCAGGCCCTTCTGAAGAGCTTCTGCCCCTCTGTGCACACACTGCCTGTCCTGCCTGCAGCGCCCTGTGTGCTCACCCTGCCCTGCCCGCCTGCCCAGCACAGTGAGGGGCTCCCAGCACCACCAGGAACCACAGCACTCGCTGCTGGGCCCCCAGAGTCACACACCCCAACAGCTGGTGGGAGGACAGGTCCTTTCCAGGGGACAAGGCTCTGAACCTGGGGGTCACCCAGCATGGGGTCAGCACGAGGAGGGCTCCAGCTCCTTTTGTGTTCTGTGGGGCTCAGAGCCAGCCCAGCCCTTCAGGCTGCTCAGGATTGAGAATCTTCTCTTGACTGTCCCTGGGTTGTTCCTGCAGCAGCTGGGGTGTCTCCCTCCATGCAGGGCCCACTGGAGTTTCTCTGTGTGGGTGGGGGGTCTCCTACCCATTTCCACAGTCCCTCATGCTGGACACCATATCCCGTGGATGCTCCCACACAAGGTGCTCAGGTGCCTTCCTAGGCCTGGAAAAACACCAGTGTAGTTTTGGTAGCCAAATTTTGTAGCCCAGTTTTGTAGCCCAATCCATGGCTCCTGCCCTGGGGTTTGTCCTGGTAGCTTCCTGCTTCATCCCCCACCCCAAACCTGCAGGGGTTTCACCAGGGAGAGCCTCCCTGCTAAACAAGGCCGCCTGCTTGACCGGTCAAGGCACCGGCTGCTTGCCAGAGCCCTCACCTCCCTGCACCCCCTGCTCCAAGGAGGTTTCCCTCTCTGCTCCATGAGCATCCATGCCATCAGCAAGGACAGCTTCCCTGCAGGCAGAAGCTTGGAGCAGCCCCTGCCCCAGCCTGGCACCCCTGCCCAGGGCCACGGGCCAAACCGGCTGGGCAGACCCCGGATCAGCCAAGCAGATGGACTCAGATGCCAGCAGCCAAGAGGCCATGGAAATCCATGTCCCATTTGGAGGGCAGGATTCCCATCAGCGCGTATCCGTCTGGCTGGGCATGTTCCGTAGGCAGGGGAATGCTCAGCTGCTAATCCACGTAATCCTGCTCTAGGCTGGATTCATTTTAAAAAATAAATAAGTGGCTGAGAGCAGTTTTTGGACCATCTGACTCAAGTGCTGGGCTCTGATGGTGAGAGGCAGAACCACAGGAGTCTTATTTACATTGATTTTCATGGAATGTGCTGCTTGGATCAAGGAATTAAAGGACTACAAGGAGAGGGTAACGTGCAAATCAGGCGGGGGCATCCCAGTCAGCACATGGGATGTGAGATCTGATTACCACTTGCCTGGGCTTTAACCCCTGTTTGCTGCACCATTTTCATATTCACATGCAGAGCCCAGGCACGCATACAAATGAAACAGGCTGCTGGGCCCAGTCTTGGAAATGTTGGTCAAAGATCAGAGAGACACTGGAATGAAACACCCAAACCATATTGCACCCAGGAGCATCCATAGGGCTGTTTCCCCCATGGTGCAGCACTGGGGACTCAGCAAATCTGCTGAGTGCTGGAGCATCCCCCAGGATGGCAGGATCCCCTGGAGCAGGTGGAAAGCAGCAATCTGTAGGTGTCAGGGAAAGAGTTCTTACCCTGGCAGAGATGGACAGGCGCTGTGGTGACCCAGGCGGCCACCTCAGAGGTGTCTGCTCCATTCACCTGGGGCAGGACCTGCTCTTGGCAGCACCTCTGGGGTGTGGACCATGGTCTGGTTGGTGTCAACCTCTTCCCCACCCCAGGATGACCTCGGGAAGGGCAGCACCCAGTCTGGCTGATCTGTGTTAAAGAAAATAATGTATCATCTCCAAAGCAACTTTGCTTTGCTCCCAGGAGCAAGGCAGCTGTGGCCATGAGGAGGAGCCAGGGCCTGAAGGGACTTGTCCCCATCAGACACCTTCAGCGGAAAGCCAAGTTTCTGTGATGATCTAAGGGCCAGATTCACCACAGCAGCAGAGACACACACCCCAGCCTGCTGAAACTGGCAGGAGGCAGAAGCCAAGAGGCTCCTTGCAGAAATTCACCCGTGGCTGTGGCAGCCAGAGACAATCCAGGTGCTCTGCCCGTGTCTCCAGGTGCCCGGGTGCGCTGCCGGTGCCCATGTCCACCCATCCCCAGTGTGGGAAATGCCTGACCCAGATTCAGGCCTCATTAGCAAGTCAAGTTCCTCATGAAAAGCAGGTTCCTGATGCTGCATCTGACCATGAGTAACTCCACATGCTTGCACAACCCCTGCCTGTGCCATCTCGCTTCCCTTTCCACCCTGACGAAACCCGAAGCCCGGGCATCACCCTCGGCTGGTGCTGGCAGGTCCCCGTGGCATGTGGGTAATGCCAGACTGAAGACACCTGCAGGACTGGGGCCACTAGTTCTGCCAGGTCAGGAGAACCTGTTTGCCAGGTGAAATATCCTTACTTTGTAAGGAAAGAGGACCTGACTCTGAACCCTCCTCAGCAGAGCCCACAGAGGAGCCCTAGAGCTGTTTGGCTGCAGGCTGGTTATGGGGAAGGGTAGGAGAGCCTGGAGGAGGACAAGGCAGTGTTGGGATGCACCTTGGTGTCTGGCACATGGAAAAAGTGGGGGGCGTGGAGGAGGATGGAGAACCTGCCCCATTGGGAGTTTCCCCTGAATCCTGGCCAAATAAAATCCCACAGGAATTAGCCTCATTGGTGCCAGAGGTGAGAACGTCTCTGCTTGCTTTGGACACCTCTGGCTGTCCTGCAAAGAGAAGACCTGGCAGGAGCAAGGTGTCCTGGTCAGATGAGCAGTGGGGAGAGGCAGCCCCAAGGACAGGCTAGGGGGCACAGCACAGCCCTGCCAGCCCCAGGCTGCTGATCGGATGCCTCCTGCTTGTCAGACTGGCACAGACTGACAGGTCCTCATCCCTCATCAACGAAGAATTCACTGTGCTGCCACCAGGATCAGTGAATTGCATGAACTACCCCCTGGAAGTCTGACACCCCCAGGAGACCTGTCAGAGGCACAGGACTCACAGCCCCAGTGTGGCTCTGGCTGCCCCAAGCATGGCTGTGCCCCTTGGAGCATGGAATCGTAGAATCACGGGATGGATTGGGTTGGGAGGGACCTTAAAGCTCATCCTGCTCCAGCAGCCCACATATCTCTTTGCATTCCCATGGCCTAGGTCTTCTGAAGGCCATGGAAGATGCTGCACACGCCCACAGGGTGCTGGGTGACCACTGAGGGTGCAAGGGACAACCAGAACGACAGCAGTGTCACACAGTGGGGCTGGAGTGTGATGTCCCTGTGCTTGCTGCAGGGTGTGGGAACTGCCACGAGGATCCCTCTGAGGCCACCCAGGTCCTTCCCAAACAGTGGCATGTGAGGAAAGCTTGCAAGACACTCAAGGAAAAGGGTTTTGCTGGTCCATCTTGTAGATGAAACTTGACAGAAGTGTCTTGCAGCAGGTGAGTGGCCAAGCACATCTTCCATCACCTTGTCTTTGCTGGGCCGAGGCCTCATCATGGCTGAGAGGGATCAGAGCCCCCAGCCGTGGGCACACAGAGCAGTGCTCGTGGCTCCTGCAGAACCACCTCACCACACACACGGGGGTGCTGAGCAAAGGGACTCAGCAGCTGCATCCCCAAGAGCAGCACGGGCCCTGGAAAATGCCCATTGTCTGACGTGGGAATGCTGGAGCTGATCCTCAGAGCAAGATTTCACTCCAGGGACACCGAAGACTGCAGGAACCCGGTCCCCCACTCCCCACGAGGACCAGAGGAAGGCAGCCCCCCTCTCATTGCCTGCTGCCCAGTGGGACACCTTGCAAGAGAAACCTATTTCCTCTCACAGCAGCACCTGTCAACTGCAAACCTTTCACTGCCTGGTGATTTAGCTTCCCTTCTGCTCCGAATTAGGGAATAAAAAGCAAAAGTTTTAATGTAATGGAAGCCAGCACAGTGGCCTTGCAAGTTGTTAAAATTTAAAAAGGCAACAATAAATCTGCTGAGCTAAGAAGACCTCTCAAAGAAAAAGGGTAGATTTGTTTTCTCTTTATTATCTTGCAGGTGATTTTCAGGGCTCACTGGTATTTTATTTCTTGTTAATTGTTCTCCTCTCTGAACTGAGGGCTCTGTCACCCCCAGAGCCCGAGCAGGCAGGAACACCAGGCAGGGGAACGGCAGCAAGGTGAGAGTTAATTCCACACCTGCCTTCCCAGGGGAGGCTCACCCTGCTGCTGGCTCAGATGCTGTTTCTTACCTTCCTCCTTCCCCAGATCAAACCAAAATGTTCAAGGTCGTGTGTTCTTTCCCAGGGAGATCTAAACCACAGAGCTTTGAGCTGCTCTCAGTGACGGGGCTGAACCCCGACCTTTCCTGCTGCTGCTGGGCAGTGGGGGCTGCACAGTTCCCCTGGTCCTTCCTTGGAGGGCTCACGGAGCTGAGCACGCCCGGGAAGCTCTGAGCACCTCCAGCCCCGTGGATCGTGGCTCTCCCTGCTGCCTGGGCCAAGCAGGGCTCAGCCTGGATGAAACCAAGGTGGGAGTCCAGTTGTGGTCAGGGGTCCCCCAGCTGGACAGTGCTGTCCTGTCTCACATCCCCCCATCCCAGCCCCTCCTCTCCCAGTCCTGCATGTGCTGGTTCCCCTGAGCCACGGAGAGGACATCTGGTGGGAAGGGATTCGGGCTCTGGGGTCTCACCCAAAGCTGCTGAGCAGCAGGAGGTGGGAAAAGACAGGTGATGCTGAAGGTTCATCTCCTTCTCCTCCTGGGAATATACCATTCATCCGTTCATTTACTGCTCCCTGACACCTGACAGCCAAAGCTGGAGCACAATGTTCAGTATCAAAGAGCACAGACCACCAGACCGCAGAGAGCAGCTCCAGGACTGGTCACCTCAACCCTGGAAGCCCTGGAGACCTGCAGTGCACAGGAGGGCACAAGGGAGGAAACAGGTTGGAAGGGTAGTTGGGATGGACAAAGGGGGTGTGTGGGGATTCACCACCTTCTTTAGGACCAAGGAGACAGCTAAAAGTTCACCAGAGATTGCAAGCCAGGTGGCTTCAGAGTCTGCATCAGCCTGGGGCCAAAATTTGGTCTTTTCTGGAGGAAACTGGCCTAAAAGGCCCAAGAAGGAAAAATTACGTGTGTGTGTGTGTGTAATTGCTCCCTTAACCTCACATGGATCAGGAGCTCTGGAATTTGACATCCCTTATTTCAATTCTCCGGATGACGAATGTTCACAACAGTGCCCAAAATCAGCAGCTCCTGTTGGAGAGCACTGAGGTAAAGTGTTCATCTTCCTGGACACACCCCTGTGAACCCCTGACATGGAGGATTAACCACAACCCCGGGTATTTATGAGCACTGAACTCACCACAAGCACCGGCAGAAGCTGCCAGCAGTGCTGGGTTTCCAGTCCCAGGGAGCACCAAGCACCAGCCCAGCACAAGGGGCTGTCATTGGAGATGGCACAAGTAGTCAGGAGCAAGTGGCTCTGAGCACGTGGCACGTTTCCATCCCAAAACTCCCCTTTAAAAACACCCTCCCTGCAGGAATCTCCCAGGGAGAAGGGTGAGGTTTGCACACACCATGGGAAGGAAGAGTTGAGCACCTCAGAGCTGCTGGGCAGGGCAGGGAGGGCTCTGCATGAGCTGCCCAGAGGATGATCCTACAATCACCCACATCCCAGACACTGGGTCCAGACTGCTGCAGACAAAACCCTCCCCTGACAAGGACCTGATGGGCAAGGCCGAGGCCAGGATCAGGATGGAGAGGAGAAGGTGCTACTGACTGGCAAGTGGCTGTGGGTTGTGGCCTCCCCATCAGCCTAGAGAGGGGTCAGAAACAGGCAGGCAAGGAGAGAGGGAACAGGAGGTCAATCAGAGGCTGGAGGCATCACGGAAGCAGAGCTTGGGCACTGGAGTCCATCCCCTGTCCTGGGTGGGTGGGAGCTGCCAGGTTGCCTGTGGGTGATCTGGAGAGCCAGCAAGTGTCTGTGCTCCTCCTGCAGCAGGTGCTGGGGGTCTGGGAGCAGTTCTGGGGGGTGTCCTTGAGTAATGGGGGTCCAGTGCATGGTGGAAGTCCAGAAACAAGCCTGGGATGCCCCAAATGATGGAAGGCAGAGTTTGGGATGAGGAGGGGGAGATGGGGAAGGCAGAGGCACAGACAGGGATGCAAAGGAGTGGCAAAGGGAACAGAGCAAAGGCAAGGCCTGGGTGGAGGAGGTCAGTTTGAGATGCATTTGAGGCTCCCACCTGCTCTCTCAGCACTTGCCCTGCATCTGTGAGTAAAACAGGGCTGCCCCAGCTCTGGACATGTTCAGAGAACACAATCCCACAGCACCGTCCCCTGCCACCAGCTCAACCAGCACCCCGCAGCTCTCCCCTGCTCCATGGGGTTTGTGTGCAAGGCTTTGGTAGCAGGGGCCTCTTGGAGAAGCTGCCAGAAGCTTCCCCCGTGTCCGACGGATCCAATGCCAGCTGTCTCCAAGACATCTCTTCTGCTGCCAGCCTAAGGCTGAATGTTACATAAAGACCCTGGCAGGCCCGAGCCTTCGGTCACAGCCCAGCACCAGCCAGTCCAGATTTTTATATTTGTATGAAAAATTGATCAGTGCCTCGCCAGTACTGGAAAGTTTGATTCTAAGACTGGAAAGGGCAGCAAATTTTGGGTTGAAGGGGTTATTTTCATTCACGAGCTGTGCCATTAAAATCTTCAAACACCAGCAGTGATACCTGGTAGCAGCTCAGCAGATAACACAGGGGCTGTGCTGCTGGGAGCCTTGTCACCTGCTTGTCCTCCTGCTGTTATCTGCACTTCCCCCAGCCACCCAGCTATCTGATCAGAGGGTCCTGAAGGCCCGAAACTGCTGCTGTTGACTTCTTCAATGATATCCAGAGCTGCTTATTGACTGCAATGTGCCCCCCCAGCGCCCCGAAGGACTCAGGTAACCGGAGGCTCTGTGCAGCGTCACACAAGTGCTGCCAAGCGCCGGCGGCAGCTCCCGCCTGCGCCTGCCTCGAGCATCTTGTCATCAGCCATCTGCACCCCACAGCCATCCAGACAAACCCGGCCCCTCGCCCCCAGGCCTCTCCTCCCTCCACGGCGATTGTGGCTGAGGATGCAGGGCAGGGAGGGCGTCACTGGCACGTGAAACCAGGACCAGTTCCCAGCGCTGTAGGTGACATGGAGTGGTCCCTCCACGATTGTGGAGCCATGGCCACTTGCTCAGCCCTCAGGGCTGAAACGCTGCAGGGCTTCCCCCAGCGATGCAGTCTGGGGCTGGGGTCTCCTCTGAGGTGGGCTGAGAGGCTTAAGGCCAGCGTGATGTGCTGCAGGCACGGTGGGAACACGGGACACAGGCGCCCTGTGCTCATCACCCGTGGCCAGGGAAGGGAAATGTCCTCTGGAAACCACCACCGTGAGCTGCTTCCCAAAGCCGTGTGTGCAGGGCAAAGCTACCAGGACTCCACCCTGCACCTGTGAACAGCTCTGTATCAAGGAAAGCTGCACAAAATAGGGGATGTGTCATGAAAAATCACTCAGCCACACACAAGCAGGGATCACCTGGCTGGAGAGAAGAAGGGATCCCACAGCAACTGGATTTTGCCCACTGCTGTGAAGCTGCAGCTGGTCCCACAACACCTGTGACCCCATACCACACCCCAGCTCCCCCGTCAGGGACCTGCACTGCCGAATCCTGCTGAACTCTGATCCCCAGCCCAGGACACACGAGCATCCCTGTCTCCCCTGCTCCCAGTCACCAGGTCCCCACAGCAGCTTCCAGGCAGCTCCTGTGACACTCACCTTTCAGCTCTCCCTGTTTCCTTCTTTCTGGGCTGGGGAAAAGTGACAGCGAAAGCTGAATTTTCCAGGGAGTCACCTGATTCCAGAAATGGAAGCTTTAAGGAAGGCACCAAACGTTGCAACAGAATAAAAAGGTTTTGTCCACGTTTTTCACCCCAGGAACACCAGTGGTTGGGGATGTGGGGAGAGAGCAGGCCCAGGAGGCTGCTCAGCTGGGACCAGCCCCCCCTCCATGTGCGCGTAATGGGATGGCATGAAGGCAAGTGAGCTAAAAATTAAAGCCTGGCAGATCCTGCCAGGAACGACTTGGAGGAGCAGCTTGCTAATGATGTAAAAGCTGGTAATAAAAGCTTTTTCAAATACATCAGAAGCAAAGAGCCTGCCAAAAAGTCTGCAGGGCCAAGAGATGGTGAAGATGTAAGAGAAACACTCGGTGAGGAAAAGGTCACACAGATGAATTATCTGCATCATCGTTCGCAGGGAGAGCTGCATGAGGTCCCAGTGCCAGAGCAGTTCTTTGGGGATGGGGATCTGGGAAGCATTTCAAACTGAAACATCAATCAGAAGCAAGAGTAAATCATCAGGACCAGGTGGGTTTCGCTCTGGAGATCTGAGGAGCTCAGTGGTGAAACCGCTGAACAGTGAACCACAGCAGTGGGGAGGGCAGAGCTGGCACCTCCTGAAAAGGTCAGGGAGGTGACCCAGGCAGGCAGAGCAGGGCCTGGCCTGGGCTGGTGGGGAATGCAAGGCTTGGGGGAGATGCAATATCAGCTTATTGAAGTGAATTTTCAGCACACAAAGCTGGAAATCTGCTCTCAGCACTGCAGCTCTTGTGCTCCCATCACACCCACCCTGAACCTCGTGCCTTGCTCACTGAGGAGGAGGAGGAGAAGGAGGAGAGCATGTTGCCAGCCTGCTTCCCAGCTCCTCAGCCAGAGCAGCCTCCGCCCGAGCTGGTCGTGACCCTTCAGCCCTTGGAGCAGCGCAGCTGCCCTGCCTGAGGCGCTTCCCTCTGGATGAGGTGAGCTGTGCCTTGGATGTGCTGCTCTCCCACTCCTCATGGGGAAACCCAGATGGCCACAGATCACAGAGCTGCTGGGGTTTGTAGGATGAATACAACCAGGAGCTGCTGGGAAATAAAACTGCGTTAAATTCAGCACCAATGAATACAAGGAATGCACATGGGAAGGAACAAGGATACAAACGTGTGCTAGGATGGGGAAGTTGTGGCTGCCCCGTCCCTGAAAGTGCCCAAGGCCAGGTTGGACAGGGCTTGGAGCAACCTGGGATAGTGGAAGGTGTCTCTGCCCATGGCAGGGAATTGGAACAACAGGAGCTTTAAGGTCCCTTCCAACCCAAACCATCCCACGATTCTGTGATGACTTTAAATTGCCTCCTGTTTCTGAGGGAAGCAGGCAGAGAGTGCAGCAAAACCATCAACACAAAACCCAGCCATGGTCCAGAAGGCAAAGTGAAGGAAAGGCCCACAGAACAGAACCCAGCACATCCTCCTGCAGCTGACACACACAGTGAGCCCTGCCCTCAGACAGGGAAACACAAATGGGGAGGGCACCAAAGGCAGGCCTGGGGATGAGGGGATGCACAACCTCCACCCAGCTGGAAAGAAATCAAGTTCTCTGTGGCTGGGGAAGGTGTGAATGAGAGGTTTGCCAGCAGCCTGTAAATCCATCAGCAGCCCCAGGAGGGGAGTACTGGTATTTCTCACACTGCAGGAGCTGAGATTGCCCCACGGACAGATGGGGTCAGACCAGCCCACCTGTAACCATCCTGTGGGATTCGTGGCCACAATCCATGGAATTGAAAATGGTCTTTGGGCTGAGACTAGCATTAGGAACCAGAGAAACACAGGATCACAGACAGATTTTGGCTGGAAGGGATATTTGGAGGTCTCTGGTCCAGCCACCGTCTCCAGTGGCAGCTGCAAAGCTACAGAAGGTTGGTTGGGGCCTGGTCCACTCAGTTTTTAAAAATCTCCAAAATGGAGACACCATCTCCCTGGGGCACCTGCTGCTGCTCTGTGCTGCCCTCGTGGCGGGGAACGTGTTCCTCACCTCCGCATGGGATTTCCCTTTTTGCACTATGTGGCCCTTGCCTCTGGCCCTCGCCCTGCACGCCTCTGCTGGGAGCCTGGCTCCATCCTCTCCAAACTGTCCCTTCCCAGCAGTGGAAGATGGGTCACTCCTTTGAAGTTCTGTGTTCCACCATCCTGGGTTCTGTGCTGAAGCCCCCTGAGTATCCTGGTCGCTCCCTCCACCTCTCCTGTACAGAGGTTCCAAACCAGAGCTCCAGAAATGTCACCCTCAGGGCCACAGAGGGGAGCAGGACCTCACCCCAGCCTTCTGGCTTTGCTCCTGCTGGTGCAGCCCAGTATAACCTCAGCCTTCACCACTGTGGTGACACACTGGGGATGACAGGTCCGTGCCACAGGGTGGCCCAGGTGTGACCACAGTCTCAGAAAGTCCAGAAGCTGCTGCTCCAAGAGCGCAACAGAAAAGGTTCCCGTCTGCACAGCCCAATTCCTTTGCCAGGCACCCACCCATGGCTGTTTTTGCAGGTCCCAGCTCATGCTGAGCACAGAGAGCTCAAACATCTGCCCACAGTGAGGGTCTGGGGGGATGCCCAGGATCTCCTGTCACATTGGTCACTCTGGAGGCAGAGAGACTGATGGGTGACTTAGCAAACCACTTGAGTTCTTTGTTCTTTAGCCTTTTCAAAGGGCACTGAGACATTCAAGCCCTGCCCCAAGAGCTTGGGAGCAGCCTGGAGCAGCGCCCTGTGCTCTGAGAGTGCTGGGGGTGGGTTTGTGACCCATTTGTGCTGTCCCAATAGCAGCCACACAGGTGGGGAATCCCACAGGCATGGTCTGAGCTCTGGAAACACCCGGTGGGTCTGGAGCCAGCACAGGGCTCTGTTTGTACTCACCCCTGCAAGTCTGGCAGTCCAATCCCTTCCCTTCTCACAGTCATCTGACTCCGGTATCAATGGCCACAAGGAGAGAAAAGCCTGGAGAAAAGGAGGCTCAGGGGGACCTTCTTGTTCTCTACAGTGAGGGGAGTGTGTAGCCAGGGGAAAGTCAGGCTCTGCTCACAGGGAACAAGGGACAGGACAAGAAGAAATGGCCTCAAGCTGTGCCAGGGGAGGTTTAGGTTCGATATTAGGAAAAGATTTCTTCACTGAAAGGGCTGTCAATCCCTGGCACAGCTGCCCAAGGCAGTGGTGGAGTCCCAGTCCCTGGAGGGCTTTGAAAGACGTGGAGATGTGGCTCCTGGGGACATGGGTTAGTGGTGAAGTTGTCAGCGTTAGGCAAATACTTGGATTTGACGATCTTAGATGTCTCTTCCAACCTAAACAATTCCACGATTCTGTGTTTCTATAAGAATATGGTGCAACTTGCACTAAAACCCCCAGAGAGGGCACCTGGCTGAGGGCAGCTCTTGGTCCCCAGGGCAGGGGCACCGGCTGGGAGCGCCCAGCCCCGGGGACACTGGAAGGGTGAAGGCTTTTGGGGCTCTCAAAGGGGCCTGGGTAGGGACCTGCTCACGGATGAATCCCTGCAGATCTGCTTGGAAGGGTGAGAAAGGGGTGAGGAGGGTGAGAAAGGGGTGAGGAGGGTGAGAACAGCCCCGGGGCAGGCTAGGGGCAGCCCAGCTGTCTGGGGCCAGAGCTCGGAGCGGGGATGTAGCTCAGAGAGCAGAGCCCTGGGCCCAGGCTGCTGTGCCAAGTCCCTGAGCTGAAGGATGGAGAGCTGTGCTGCGAGGCGCCAGTGCAAACCACAAGAAAGCCAGGCTGGGCTTCTTTGTAGCACTCCAAGCTTGACAATTAATGCATGCAAGCCACTGAATTATAGGCTGGAGACACTGGGAGCCCAAATGGCAGCTAACGAGGGTTGTTGATTGGCTTTCCGGAGGCCATGGAGACACAGACACTTATTCTTAGAGACACGGGTCCCAGAGGGGCCTGGGCGGACACGGGAGCCTCTCCACAGCACTCACATCCTCCCTGTCCCGGCGCTGCAGCGGCCCTGCGTCCCCTCACTGGGGGAGTGGGGCAGGAATGCAGGGAAAGGGGGCAACGAGCCCTCACCCACCCTTCTGTGTAGCCTCAGACGTCCCAAATAACTTTACTTGCTCTTTCCATGCCATGTGCCTCCACGCTGGAGGGCAGAACTTGCCTTTGGGAGGGATGGGCTGTGAGGCCAGCAGGTGCCAGTCCCCTGAGGGCTGGGCAGGGCCCACAGGATGCTCTTGGAGCAGTGGGTCTGGGAGGGCAGGTAGGGAGGACCAGGAGGGGCAGCTGAGCTCCCTTAAGGCAGGTCAGTGTTGCAGAGAAAAGCCGCACAGTGTCAAGGAATGCCAGGAAAGCATCACATCCCCAGTGCTGGGCACACACTCACAAACCTGCGCTTCCAGCCACACCACCCCGCGCAGGAGCGTTTTACAGTCAGCGCATGTTTCCTGTCACACTACCAATTAATTGCTGAAGTATTTGAATGCTGGCTTTTCTCCCCATCTCACCAGAACAGAGGCCATGTGCTGCTTCCTCTCATCTCCACGCTGGATTCTCCCTCCCTGATTATTTCTGTGTTTATGCTCTCCAAGCACCAGCCAGGCATGAGCCTGGCACCTCCTGCAGCAGGGCAGTCAACTCCAGCACTGACTGGAGCAGCCAAGGGCGACCAGCTGGAAAATCGCTCCCCAGATCAGGCACCGCTGCTTCAAGGTCAAGGCAGTCCTGTCCACATCAGGCTCTGGCTCTGGGGTGGCTGCATCCCCTCAGGACACGTGTGGGGTGCACAGGATGGACTGGTTCAGACACTGGACCAGAGCAGGCCGCCCTGGGCAGGACTGGACAGCCCAGGGCACTCGAGGGGGTTCCTGCAGCATCTGAGAGACAGATCTGGGACTCTCACAAAGGCACTGGTGGAGGTGAATAAACGTGTTTGTAGGGAAGGATTTATTTGCCAGTGCAAAAAAGCAAACGCCCAAATCCCACCACTGAAATGCTTGACTGGACATCTGAGAATGGCCCCGAATTGGATGCTACATTTCTCAGTGCTCACAACACAGAGATATTTGGTTAGGGCTGAAAAGGCTGATTTCTGAGGTTGTCATCAGCTTTTTGGGCAAGGAGGATCTTTGTGCCTTTGGCAGCCGGGAGATGAACCTGTGTCCCTTGTGCCGCTCAGCCCTGTGCCCCAAGTGCCCCTCACCCCTGCTCAGGCACTGCTGGGACACAGGTTCACATTCTGTCCCAGATGGGACCTTCTCCCTTCCCCAGGCCTCAAATCCTTCCCTGGCTCCAGATCAAAGCTTCCAACTTTGCAGTTACCACTTAAAAAGAGAATAGCACTGATACATCTGAAAGTGCAATGAGGTTTTAGTGTTGTTTTGTTTTGTTGTTTCAGTTGGGTTTTTTTAAGTTTCATGGAAATTCGTCCTCCTGGTGGGTGCTGATTTTCCAGGCACAGCAGAAGAAAGCAGAGAAACCTCAAAGCTTCCTAGAGCTGAATCGAGTTGCAGGGTGACGACAGGAGGAGTTTGGGTGTACTCAGCTCCTGCCCCTCCCCTGCCAGGCCCCAGCCCTCCCCAGGGATGGGGGGACTGAGCAGGAATCACTCAGAGGATGGGGAATTCTGGGCTTGATCTGACCAGGGCAGACATTCTCATCCCCTGGTGCTGCCAGTGACAAGACCCTGCCATGCTCTCCACAGTCCTCTGCCTTCCCAGCTCTGGTCTGGGCAGCTCAAAGGCACCTGCAAGGAAATTCACACTCCTGCACTTCATTGCTGTGGCAGAAATTGGCTGGTGGGACCTTAAGGGACAAATCTTCAGCGTGTGTGCCTGAACACGTCTGTGTGTGTGTGCTTGAATCGACAGAGGTCAAGAATCATGAGAATCAGGCCCTTCCTGAGCTGGAAGGGACCCACAGGCATCATGGATTCCAGCCCCAGGCCCTGCACAGACACCCCAAATCCCACCCTGGGCATCCCTGGCAGCGCTGCCCAAACGCTCCTGGAGCTCTGGCAGCCTCGGGGCCGTGCCCATTCCCTGGGGAGCCTGGGCAGTGCCCAGCAGCCTCTGGGGGAAGAACCTTTCCCTGCTCTCCAGCCTGAGCCTGCCCTGGCCCAGCTCCAGCCGCTCCCTGGGTGCTGTCCCTGTCCCAGGAGCAGAGATCGGAGCTGCCCCTCGGGAGGAGCCGCAGCCCCCACTGAGCTCTGCCCTCAGTGTCCTCTGCTCCAGCTGGACACACCAAGGGCCCTCAGCTGCTCCTTGTGTGGCCCCTCCTGACCCTTCACCATTTCTGTGTCTCTGGACACTCATGAACAGTTTTAGATCCTTCTCATATTGAGGCACCCAAAACTGGCCCCGGCACTCAAGGTGAGAGAGCAGCACCTCACAAGGCAGGAAGGTCGTTCACCATCCAGTGAAGAACCTGTTGGATGATGAGTGATGGATTCATTGCCCTTCTGAGGTTCCTTCCCTGTTCTGTGCTGCCGCCCTTGTATTGTGTCCCCAGCAAACCCCACAGCAAAGGCAGCAGTGAGATTCACACAGTCCTGGTGGGGATGCACCCCAAGACTCCAAGGGAGAAGCTTCCCAAAAAGGGTTTGCTGCCTTCCCGGCACAACCCACCCAGGAGACTGTGGTACCGCTTTCCCCAGGTGCCTCTGAGAACAACACTTTTATCCCAAGAAATTTACAACAATTTCCCCTTTTCAAAAATCCATCATTTCACCAAAACCCCCATGGATGTGATTTTCTTTAATTTTCCATTTGTTGCTGTTGAAATGATAATTTTCCTTCTTTCTTTCCCCATTTTCAGGGTGTTTTAGCAGATTGCTATTTTCCACATCCTTTTGTCAGACCCTGGTTACCACAGGATGAAGGGCATCAGCCTTGGTCCTTGGGGTTTTTTTGTAATTTTCCCTTTGCTAATATCCAATTTTGCAAACTTCTCCACATTAAAAAAGTTGTAAAAAGGACTGCAAAGAATGAAAAGCTAAAATAAACCCCGAGTCCTCGGGAAATCTGGGCATCACAGTTTTGGGGTTACCGGTGGTGAAATGAAAGAAATGGGGAAGGTGGGAAGGAGGATGAACAGCCCAAATCTCTTCCACGTCATGGCTGGTTTAATCAAATAATTAAAAGACATTCTTCCTGCTGGGGAAAGAACATAAACCACAGACATTTGGGGCATTTCTTCCCCAATGCTATTGCTTTCTCCTCAATAAATTTCACCCCTGAGTGAGCTCGGTGCTGCCAGGTTCTGGCAGCTGTCTCTGAACGTCCCAGAGGCTGCATTGCTTTGCCCAGGGCGGTGATTTGGGGAGGAAAGCTGCAAGTCGTGGAGAAGAATGAGGGCTGGACCAGCTGCCCTTTAAAGGCCCTTCCAACCCAAGCTGTTCCGTGGTTCTGTGAAGGCACAGAGGGGTCAGGAGGGCACGAGCCCACCCTGCAGCCTGGCCTGGTGCTGGCAGCAGTGGGGAGGTGTTTGTGGGGCAAAGCCACGGCCCCCAGCCACCAGCCACACAGCAGCAGTTAGGAACAGCCCCGTGACCGGTGCAAAGCCAGGAAAGCCCTGGCTGGTGGAGTCCAGCTGCAGCAGAGCCAAGCACACACTCACTCGCAGGAGGGAAGAGCAGTGGTGGCTGTGGCATCAGGAAATCCAGCCAGGCAGGCCCTTCCCTGTCCTCCACAGAGGCTGCTCA
Organism: Coloeus monedula; assembly: GCF_965178545.1. NCBI lineage: Eukaryota > Metazoa > Chordata > Aves > Passeriformes > Corvidae > Coloeus > Coloeus monedula. Next base: position 5,327,454 of record NC_138804.1, on the reverse strand, counting down.
GCTCCAAGGGATCTCACAAGGTGGCCCTGGGAACAGGATCCCTTTTTGTGCCTGGGTTGGACCCATCTAGTGAAGACCTTTGTCTCCATTTGCATCCTGACAGGGAGGCTGTCCCCCGTCTCCTCCTGGGCACCTCCCTCAACCAACATCATCTTGTTTGCAGGTGTCAGGACCCCTCTCCTTCTCCATATCAGGAATGTTCATCTCAAAAGCCAAGTTTCCAAACTACTTTGAGGCAATGATGAGATTATTTTGGGATGACAAACCTCCCTGGAAAAGTTACAGGGACAGTTCTTTGGCACAGGGTCAAAGCTGAGAATCTCTGGATTCAGCAACGTGGACGAAGGAGAAAGATCCCAGCGTGTATAAATCAGGCAGGAGGGTTATTTCTGAGGGGATGTAATACAGCCATCCTGACGTTACAGTAATTCTTGGGATAGGCTGACTGAAAGGAGTTCAGGAATTTGAAGTATGGGTGATGAGAAATTATTTTGGAACCAGCATATTCACTTTATTGAGAATAGTGGTAAGGTGCCCATAAATCTTTCTAGGAGCATTTCAGGTACTTTTATGACTCTTGCATGGGATTTATTGCATATTTTCAGAAAAAAAATATAATTTAAAAGGACATTGCTGAGCAGTTTTTATAGCTTTTATTTATTTTTAATCTCCATTGTTTGCAGAGCCCTCCTGAGCGCTGGAAAACGCAATTCTGCCCTGTTACATCCTCCAGACAAGGAATTTTGCTTTCTCTCTGTGATGCTGAGTGGGGATGGAGGTAGAGTGTCTTGGGCTGTAACTGGGCTGGGGTAGGTGGGGTGAGTGTCCCTCTGCAGAGCTCGAGGAGCACTGGACCTGCTGCGGTGGCTCCTCACAGAGGGACAGTCAGGTTTTAGAACAGGCTTCCCATGTGATGGAGCTCCCTGTGCTGGATCTCACTGTGGGAGAGTCACAGAGAGCTTTGACATTGCATTTAAAAGCCCATTTTTTCAGGGATGTTGAGAAATCCCATGCAACCCTGGCATATCCCAAAGGCTGCCTTGGAAAACTGAGCAGGTAAGCAGTGCTGGAGAGTGATGCCCATATCTGGGCACAGCTCTTGCGGAGGAGAGGGTCTGTTTTATCTGATTCCACCAGGAGCACCTCTTATCAGTCATGGAATCACAGAACATCCTGAGCTGGAAGGGACCCACAGGGATCATGGATTCCAGCCCCAGGCCCTGCACAGACACCCCAAATCCCACCCTGGGCATCCCTGGCAGCGCTGCCCAAACGCTCCTGGAGCTCTGGCAGCCTCGGGGCCGTGCCCATTCCCTGGGGAGCCTGGGCAGTGCCCAGCAGCCTCTGGGGGAAGAACCTTTCCCTGCTCTCCAGCCTGAGCCTGCCCTGGCCCAGCTCCAGCCGCTCCCTGGGTGCTGTCCCTGTCCCAGGAGCAGAGATCGGAGCTGCCCCTCGGGAGGAGCCGCAGCCCCGCTGAGCTCTGCCCTCAGTGTCCTCTGCTCCAGCTGGACACACCAAGGGCCCTCAGCTGCTCCTCCTGTGGCCCCTCCTGACCGTTCACCATCTCCTTGTCCCTCCTTTGGACACTCTCTAATTGTTTCATACCCGGGCTGGATGTTCCCCAGCTCCACTGGAGATGTTTTCCAAACCTGCAGCACTTCTGGCCAGAAACGCAACCCTGGAGTTTTGGCTCCTGCAGCCTCCTTTGGAAAGCCTGAGTTTGCTTAGCCTTCCCTGGCCTTCCTGTTCCGAATTGAAATGCTGCTCTTGAGGCCAGTCACGTTGTGCTGGTGTCTCCTCTGCCTGCTCCCAGTTACAGGGATCCAGGACGAGCCAGGACCTACCGGGACCCTGTCACACACCGAGGGCCGACAGCGCCTGGCAGGGAAGGGACCGGCAGTGTTGGCACTTGTGCTGTGCTGTGGGCAGGGGGAAGGAGCTGCCTGCAGGGGCTCCGTTCTGCTGGCAGGGAGCGGAGGTGCTGGGGCCAGAGGATGGAGTGGGAGGATGGACCAGAAAGCGTGGCTCCCAGCCTGACTCCTTCATGGACCTGACAGCCTCTTCCAGCAACCCCTTCCCAGTAGTGCTCCCTGGGGCCTCTGCAAGGAGGAAAAAGTTAAACACATTAATCAGGCAGGTCTGGCTCTCTTCCCCTTTCTTCATCATCATCACCAACCCCTCCAGTTTTGTGGGTTTTTCCTTCATTCTCTCTCCCATAAAACGCTTTTCATTTGGTGGCCGTTGTTCCTTTAAATACTTATGAAAACTCATAAAACTATGTGGAAACAAGCAGCCGTTTTCTTCTTAGGAAGAAGCTTATGCCAGCAAAGCAGAAAAAAAAATCTTGTTCGAGTGATGCAGAGGAAAGGAAGAATAAAGAATAAAGGAAGCCAGGAAGCCAGCAGGGACACAAGCAAGGAAGGTTGATATTCACATGTCCAGAACAATTGCTTTGCCAAAGACTGTGACCATGAACATCAGCACTTTCAAGGCTTGTTCCAGAGAGCCCATGAAATCTAAATGACAAAAATGGGCTCTTCCATCTCCAGCTGTCAATTCCTAAAGATGTGGCATGCTCTGAGCAGAAAACCACCTCTCCTGTGGCCAGGACACTTCTCCTACTGACTGCTTCAGGCTGAGGGATCAGGATGGAGGAGGAGAAGGTGCTGACCCCAGACCTGCAGCCCTGGGGAAGCCACTGTCCTGCCACGGTGCCTTTGGCAGCAGTTGGGTGGCAGGAGGCTGAAGATGCTCCCAGCCTCACCTGCAGACTCTCCAGAGGGGATGCTTTGGTCAGGTTTGCTCATTAGCAAGTCCTTGATGTGGCTTCTCACCAAAGGGTTTGAGCACCTCTGTCCCAGCCCTCTGGGACTTGCATCAAAGAAATACATCACACGATGGAGATACTCAAATCCAGCTCCTTGATTTCTCCTCAGGGCACCAGCTCCTCAGAGAGGGCAGGCTGGTGGCTTTCAAGCTGCAGGTGTTCTGCCCACCTGTGCTGATGTGAAGATGTGACCCTGATGCATTCACCTTGCCTGTGGTTTTCCTTAGCTTGGTCTTGCTCAAATCCTCCTGACACAAGATCCCGGGAGCTGGTGGTATCAATTTCCCAAACGAGGGAGGTCTCCTTGTGAAGTAAAATCACAGCAGCTAAAAAGCTTCCTCTGCAGGTTCATGAGTTTGTTTATTTCTGTTGCCTTTTATCTAGTAACTGATCTATTTTCTTGCATTTTCCACAGTGTCATTGGAAGCTGAAGCTCACAGTGGGCTCAGCAATTAGTGGTAGCACAGAAATATAAGGCAAAAACAAGTATTGCTAATGAGCTGACACATTAAACAATGAGTCACACTTCCATAAGGAGCCCAAATCGAGTTATAACCCTAAATAAACAAGCTGTGAGAAACAGTTTACAAAATATGAATGTGTTACTTATTTAACTGCTGTTGAGAAGCTGTGATCTGAACCCTGAGATGTATTTAAATATCTGGAACAAATACTCAGTGTGTGGTTTGTCAGACCGAGGCAGTGGGGGCTGGATGGGATGGAGGGACCCTACAGCAGGACAAGGGGACCAGCAACACACTGGCTTGGGGTTGTGTCCTTCCCTCTGTGTCCTTCCCCATCTCCGTGAGGACCAGGCAGGGGCTGTCCCACACCAGGGAATGGAGGCAGCAAAGTCTGAGAGCAGAGAGAGGCTGCAAATGGGAGTGTTCCTCCTCTCACAGGTGCCTCTGGGCAATGCCAGCATTTTGGGAATTCTCAGTCATCCCAGGGTCAGGCAGAACCCCTGTGACTTTTCATTTGGGGGCTGAAATGCAAAACTGAAGGTAAATGATTAGTCCTAAATCGAATGAGAAACTTCCTTGACTTTTTATCAGGGCCTGTTGTGACAGGACAGTGGGGGAGGGGTTTATGCTGCAGAGAGGTCAGTTTGGATTAGCCCTAAGGAAGAAGTTTTCTACAGTGAGGTGCTGAGGCCCTGGCACAGGTTGCCCAGAGAAGCTGTGGCTGCCCCTGGATCCCTGGCAGTGTCCAAGGCCAGGCTGGAGCAACCTGGGAGAGTGGGAGGATGAGATGACATTTAAAGGTCCCTTCCAGCCCAAACTCTTCTGTGATTCTGTGGTTCTGTGCATCTATGGATCTACTGAAAGGTCACAATAAGCTCAGTCCAGAACCTTCTCCGGGCTGAACAATCCCAATTCTCTCAACCCCCACTCTCTCAATCCCCCAGAGTGGAGGCAGTTTGTAAAGGAGATTGTATTTACCCCAAAGAGGGGACAGAGTACGTGCTGGAGAGGGGTGATGTCTCCTGCCCTCCACCCTGGCAGTCAGTTGTGAATCTCCAGCCTGCAGGTGCCACCAAGAGAGAAGGAGAAGGGTGACAGGAGCTCTGATGTGAGGATGCTGCGCCTGTGCCCTGCCCTGCAGCGCTCTGCTGCTCTGAGACACCCTCAGCACAAACCGGGGGTGTGACCACCCCAGCACAGCCCCAAGGCCCCCACATTGCCAGACCCCAGCCTCGCCCCTCTCTGTGCTCAGTCTGCCCATGCTGCCAGGGCCAGCTGTGGGGCTGGTGACACCCTCACCTCAGGCAGGCTCCAGCTGCCCTCCAGGAGGAGCTCAGACCTGTGGTCACAGCTCTGGTCCTTCCCAGACCCTCCTGGCACTCGCCCCATCCCTCCATTCCTCTCCTCATGCTCCCAATCCTCTCACATCTCTCCATGCCTGCTCCCCTGGCCACAGAGTGACAGTCCTCAAATCACAAGTGGCAAAAGGACTGGGACAAGCTCCTGGGCTGGCAAAGTGAAGAGGTTTTAGAAGTCTATTAGGAATAACAGAAACCCCAGCAATGGCAAAGGGCGCTGCTACACAGAGATGGTAAAATTGCTCATAACAAGGCAGGAGAGGCAGATGTGACCAGGGAGCATTTCTGTTCTGTGTGTTTGGGAGGAAGCACTTCCAACACGCAAGGACAATGAAGTGCTCTTCAGGCTGTCGGTACCTAAGGAGAATGTCAAACAACATCTACATGGGACAAACATTTTCAAATCACCCTAAAAATAATAGTCATCTCAATAATCAGTCCAATTTCACATGTCAAGAGCCTGAAAAGAGCTGGCTGAGGGTTTCTGCAGCCCTGCACAGTTAGTGCTAAATGATTTTATGACCAGAGAAAGGAGGTGCATCATATTGGGCAGGTCCAGAGCTCAGACCCCACAAGCATCACAAGAGCACGGATGAGGCTCATGAGCTGCAGGAGTGATGAGTTACTGAGATTGAGGCTGAACTGCCTGAGTGGATGTCTGTGTCCTCTAGCCACAGGTACCTTCAAGCAGGGGTTTGATGCTGGATTCGGTGGTTTCAGACCCTGCAGACAACTGGAAGAGCTCTCTGGCAATGCCCACGCCATGAGGGCCCAGAGGAGGTCTGCAGACAGGTCCAGTTTGCCTGGGACTGTTTTTCCCAACCATCTCAAGGTCACTGGGTTCATCCCAGGCGTGGCCATGGGATGGTCCACGAGGTGGGGAGGTGGTGGGAGCTGTGCCTACCCCAGGCTTTCCAGCTGCAGAAGGAGCTTGCAGGGTGGACCACGGCCCCTGCAGAGGGTGAGGCAAGGTCACCACCCTCCCTTCTGGAAGGCAGTGCAGGCCCAAGGGCGGTCAGGAGGGCATTTCCCTGGGAATTGTGTCTCCCACACCTCAGGTCAGAAGCAAGAGGATGAGTTATCCACCCCATTGCACACGAGTAGCTCAGGACCAGCTGATTTCCATCCTGGAAATGCCCTTTTGTCTCCAATATCTGCAGGGGAGCCTGGGCTGAGCAGCCCAAGGGATCCACCTGCACGGGAGAAGCTGGTGTTTGAGCATTTGAAATCCCTTTCTTTCCACACACACAGAATCAGAGAATCAGAGAATTATTTAGGTTGGAAAAGACCTCTAAGAACATCGGGTCAAACCACACAGTGACACTGGAGTGGCTGGACAGGGCCAGACCCAAGCTCCATCCAAGCCCTGGGCCATCTCCAACCAGCAGCAGATGCTCAGAGATGCGAGGCCAGCACCGAGCCATCCTTTCCCACCGTGTTTTTCCTGGCTTCAGGAACGATGCAGGAGCTGCACATAGCATTTGGGCCAGTTCAGCAGGCCCTGTGGCAGTCACTGGTGGCCCTATTGTCCAGGAATTCGTCTAACCTGCCTTCCCAGACATTGCCCTTTTTGGCCTTCGTGACACAGCGTGGGGATGAGTTCCACAGTCTAATTTCACACCACGTGGAAAAGCATTGCTGAGGCAGGTACTGGGATGCTGGATGTGGCTTTGGTGTCTGGATTTTCTAGAGGATGTGGGAAGTTTGCAGGTGCTGAGGAAAGAGCCACAGAAATTATCCAAAACCCGGAAAAAACACCTTGTGGGGGGACATTCAGGAAGCACAACTAAACAGGAAGGATAAATTGGAAAGGGGTTAAATCCCATGGCTGGCAGAGATCTTTGTCCACAGGGCCAGAACCCAGACCAGCCTGGACACTCATCTAGGACCAGTTTTGTCGGAAATAAGGCAGCTGTTCCCAGTGCAAGGGAGTTTAGCTACAGAAGGGGGAGAGTCCATCCCAAAGAAGTTTCAGCTACAGCCTTCGGGATCAAGCTGCAAAACTGCTCAAACTGCCTGTCCAAGGACATACCCAGTGACGGCTCCCACCAGGCAAAGCCGAAACCATCAGATCTCGATGGCCCAAAGGTTCCTTCTGTGGATTCACTCAGTGAATCACAGGCCCTGCCCCACGGCCAGCAGCACTTCCTTCCTCTCTCAGAGCTGTCCCATCAGTACAACTTCCCAAGAGCCACGTGCTTCTGCCTGGGGCCCAGGTTGTCATTGTTCCCAGGAACTGAGGCCATTGTTGTGCTCACAGTGGCCACGATCCCAGTGCCAGGCTCAGCCCAAACCTCTGCTCCCCTTGTGAGTGGGACTTGCCTGCAGCCTCCTGCTGGGCACCCACCCCAGGGGCTGGAGTTGGGCAGCCCTGCACCCTGTAAGTGGGGGTCCCATGCCAGTGGCGAGCAGAGACCACCCAAGAGGGCAGTCTGTCCCTGTGGTGTGGCAGAGCAGACCCATCGCTGCCCCTCCATCAGGTTAACCCATTCCCACACGGTCCTTCCATGCAGGGGGCCAGGGATGGACAGGGGGACACTGCAGGGCCAGAGGGCGGGGAGCTGCCACCAGGAACCTCCTGTACCCACACGAGGGCTGGGGCTCCTGCCAGAAATATCCTGGGGCAAAGCCAACATGGGACACATCCAAACGCTGTGAGGCCGCAGCTGAGCAGACACCTTTGCCATGTGTGACTCCTGTACTTGCCCATCTCAACCTCTCCCTTCATCTCCTGTTTGGAAACACCCAGGCCATGGAATCAGGGAATAACAGAATATCCTGAGTTGGATAAGGATCGAGTCCCACTCCTGGCACAGGACAATCCCACGCCACGCCTGGGAGCGTTGTCCCTGCCTTTCTGGACAGTGCTCACCCAGCACACCACTGAGGGACTTTGGCCTCTGTTGTCCAAGGGCAGAGGTGACCCTGCACCCAGGCAGAGCTCAGCAGGGCTCTGGTGTGTGACCTGTGCTGGGCACACAGTCTAGGAAGCCATGTGCCTTCCCCTGGGACAGTCACTGTGACTACAGAGGCACCAGAGCGTTCCCAATCAGCCTCTGGGACACGGATGAAGTGATGGGACTCTGCTGGGAATGGTCAGCTGCCAGTCCTATCCCACAGCAGTGATGAGGAGGATGAGGATGCTGAGAAAGAAGGGAGGGTCACAGTGAGAGAGGGAAAGGGTGAGTCCAGCCCACGGGGCACAGACCACGTCCTAGGGCAGTGCCAGGCCCTGTCAAACTCAGCCAACAGAGGAGCATCTCAGGCAGCCCTGGAGGCTTCCTCTCTGCATCACACGGTTGCCCGTGCTGATCCAGGTGGGGGGATGGGGCACAAAACTCCCTGAGGCTGTGGAATGGGCAGAGGACAGACCCCTCCTCCTGGCCAGAGAAGCACCAGGAGCTCCAAGGCGAGGGGTTCAGAGCCCCATGGTGGGTGCTGGGTGCCCCTCCCCACCTCAGACACAGCTGGTGCCCTCAGCAGTGCAGGGAGAACTGAAGGGTCAGAGATGGAGCTGGACCTTGGCTGCCCTCTCCCACAGGCTGCCCAGGGGATCCCGAGACCCCTCCTGCCCCAAGCACAGCCCCATCCCAAGGCAGGGCATGGTCCAGGGCAGCAAGCAGCCTGGGGCAGGATCAGGGCAGGGAGCAGCTCCCAGCCTCCCAGCCGCTGGGTATTTTAATCTCTTTTTCCCGTCTCCAACCTGCCTGTTTCCCAGCTCTTTCCCCTCAGGGCAATTTCTTCTCCTGGCAGCACCGTGTCAGGGAGGTGTGAGGGCAGCAGCTCCTGGCCCCACACCATAAACCACCCTCCATCCCTGAGCAAACAGCACAGAGCTCCCACCACGGGCAGCCTACCCCTGGTAATTACCTCAGCACACACCTTGGGTCTTAAGTACATGGTTAGAAACAGATCAGTGTGAGACATCTCCTTAAGTCTCATCTGGGAATCGCTGCTATCACCGAGCCCTGCTTCCCCAGTCAAAGATGATTTACTCTGATCTGCACTATTGATTTTATTGTGGGAAATGTGGTGATACCTAGAGAGAGAGTGAGACAGAGATTTGACTTATGTGAGCATGTGGGGAAGGCTCCAGTCCTCACCATAGCGCCTGCCTTTTCTGCATCTGTACCAGAATTATTTGTAGTGTTTTATGCACCCATCTGCTCCCTGCATGCTCTCTATAAATCTCACTGGCTCTCTCACACACACACATGTTTGCTTTCCATGTAGATTACTTATGATGAGAGTCTAATTAGACCCGGGGAAGCCTGCCTACAGAGCGAGCCTGGGGAGAGCTTAATTAAAGTCAATGGAGAAAATTATAGGGGGGAAAAAAAAATTAGGGCAGCAAGGAAAAAATATCAAGAAAGAAACCAAGGGGAAAAAAGAGGCAGGGAAGTAACAGCACCAGTGAGGAAGCACGTGAGGCTGCCAGGCTTCTGGGAACAGCCACCCCGAGCACCAAGATCAAGGGCAGGGCTCAGTGCTGCGGCCTGGAGAGCTCATGGGGTGTTTGTGGGTCAGGAGTGGGGCTGGTGACAAGGTGGGTGGGTGCCCTCAGAATTCCCAGGGGATGGAGCAGGGATCCTGCCCCCTGCCCTCCTGCCCGGGATGGATGCCAAGGGTGCATGAGACCAGCCGGCTCTGGATCCTCTCCACGAGTGCCTTGAGCTCTCCCGGTCCCACCCACAGCCCGGATCTGTGAGCTGGGCAGGCAGGAGATGTGCAGGGATGCACAAGGCCTGGCTGCTGCTGTGTCTGTCCCCCAGTTCCCAGAGGGACTCACTCTCATTCTCGTACAGGAATTTGCTGCCCTTGGGCACGTGGGGTGTGACTGAGGGAGAGCCCGGCCTGGGAGGGCAGCAGGGATTTGGGTGTCGCCACAGGGCACTGAGGGCACCCACTGTGACCTCTGTGGGGCAGGACACTGTTCTCCCCCAGCAATGGCCCTGTGGAACCCAGTGACACCTGGCTGGGGGAGAGCATCTCTTTTAGAAAGTCTTGATTTAAAGACCACAAATGATGGAGAATCCGCCACATCTCTCAGCAAATTGCTCCAATAGTTAATTATACTCCCTGCTTAAAAGATGCATCTTATTTCCAATTTAGGTTTTTCTAGCTTCAGATTCCAGCCAATGAATCTCATTATACTTTTTATCTGCTGGATTAAAAACCCCTCCATTATCAGAAATCTCCTCCCTCCGTAAGTATTTATAGACTATGATCAAGTTGCCTCTTAACCCCCCTTGATAAGGTAAATAGGCTGAGCCCCTCCATCTCTCCCCGTCAGTCAGGCCTTGCACACCCCCACCCATTCCCACTGCTCTTCCCTGAGCCCTCCCTGTGCCTGCACCAGCCTGGACCAAGTCCTGGGATCAGGGCAGGTGAGGGGGTGGTGTCCTGGGCTTTGACATTTGACAGAGGGCCAGGGAGGCTGGTTGTGCCACGGTGCTGCTCCAAGAGGGCTGGTGTGGGTTAGAGGCACTCTGTGCTCAGGGTGGTGCCAGCACAGAGGAGATCCTGCAGGGAATTCAGAGGGGGACAGGAATGGGGTGAGTAGTTAGGAATCATGGAGTCACTGGGGTTGGAAAAGACCTCCAGGAACAACAAGTCCAACCTTCAACTGAATCCCACCGTGCCCACTGAACCATATCATGAGGTGCCACGGTTTTTGGTTTTTGAACACTTCCAGGGATGGTGACTCCACCACTGCCCTGGGCAGCCCCTTCCAATGCTTGACCATTTGCTCAGTGAAAAAACGTTTCCTGATATCCAATCTGAATCTCCTGAGGTGCCACTTGAGGCCATTTCCTCTTGCCCCCTTGTTCCCTGGGAGCAGAGCCCGACCCCCCCGGCTGCCCCCTCCTGTCAGGGACTTGTGCAGAGCCACAAGGTCCCCCCTGAGCCTCCTTTGCTCCAGGCTGAGCCCCTTTCCCAGCTCCCTCGGCTGCTCCTGGGGCTCCAGCCCCTTCCCAGCTCTGTTCCCTTCTTTGGACATGCTCCAGCATTTCAATGTCCGTCTTGCCCCGAGGGGCACAAAACTGACCCCAGGATCTGAGGATGGACGTGCAGGTAAGAGGGAAACCAGGAGCAGAGAGGTGTGATGCAGGGAGAACACCAGCTGGGCAGGGGTGAGTGCAGCAGCATTTTGGGGGGCAGGAGATGCAGCATCACAGTGCAAAGTCAGCTGGGGGTCACCCTGCTGCACCAAAATCACTCAGCAAGGAGAGCTGGGCAAGAGCATCTGTGCAGGCAGCAGGGAAGGAGCTCTGAAGGACCCAGACTGACAGGTCTGGGGGCTCTGCCAGCTCTCAGACATGGTCAGCTCAGGTTTAGGGTCATCTGTCCCCCTCTCAGAAGGTACAGCCTGGGAAACGGTGGAGACTTCACCTGAGTGAGGATCAGGACACCTGGAGAAGCTGAGCTGGGAAATCTCTTACATTATGGGCTGTGCTGCTGCCAGAGGTGTGACGAGCTCCCCCAGGACTGTCCTGCCTGGGACAATTTGGCATCAGCAGTGCAGACATCTCTTCAGCCAGCTGCTTGTCCTGCGGTCGTGTCAACAGGCACAGGCTGAGCTTCCCTCCAAGGCAGAGGGAGAGGCCCTCGGGTGATGCAGTGCCTCCTTCACAGGGCCTGCTCCAGCCCTGGAGCATGAGCAGACCCAGCTGGGAGTGGGGCAGGATGGGCTGGTGCCTTGGCATCATCATTATGGAGTTCCAAGCTGACATGTGCCCTCCACAACATCCCTTTGGCAGTGCTATCGCCTCTCCCACACAGCCAGGCACCTTCTCCTGGATCAGGGTCCTTGGGATCACTTGAGCCAGCCTTGGCAGGAGCTATACCCAAAATGCTGGAATCTGATGGGAACACTGCAACCTGTGTAGTGCTGCCCACAGGCTGGGAACTGTCTGCCTTCCGTGGCCTGGCAGCCTTCAGTGCTTCCCCCTGCCCTGTGTCACCACGTCCCCCAGGCACTGGGGTGTCACAAATCCCACAGCTAAGGGCAGTGCTGTAGGGAACAGTGGGTCCCAGTGGCTCTGCTCCTTCTCCTTCTCTGTGTTCCAGACTGCCAAATCCTCCCCACTCGGGCTGAAAAAGGGGTTTCCTGGAAAGCAGCAGTACGGATGTGCTTCTGCTCACAACATCCAGCTGTGGATTCCAGTGCCATCAGCTTAACGTCATCCTTGCCGGCTGACAGCTGGAGCATCTTGGAGCAGGGCTGTGCCCAAAGCCACCTCCTCTTGCATGCTGGAGACCCAGGGATGCGGGGTCTAGGGCAGTGCAGGGTCCACCAGGCTCTGGGGAGCTGCTCCTGCAGCCAGGGGAATCAGGATCCTGCTGTGTGCACGGGCAGCGGGCGGGGGGAGGCTGCCTCCAGCCCTGGAAAGCCTCCTCACACCCACAGCTGCAGACCCTGGCTCCTCCTGCCTGGTGTCAGATGCAATAAGGGAGATGAGCTCCCCCAGCACGGCCAGCACACACTGTGTGGTCTCCCTCTGGCTTTAGGCTCCCAGAATTTCTTCTTCTCTCTGAGAGATGTCAGGTTGAATAAAACTAAATAGATCCTGATGGAGGAAAACTGCAGTTAAGTGGGTTGGCTGACTGCTTGCCTTCTTTTTATTTTGTTTTCTAACTTGTCACAGATAGAAAGCCACCAGGGAAATGTACTGGCAGGCCCTCGGTCACGGTCCCTCGCTCTTCCAGGCCGTCTCCCCTGAGCCTGGTTAGCTCTGCCTCCCTGTCAGGACAGGAGGCCACTCCAGTCCCAGGAGGAGGGTCAGCCCCTGACAAGTGTGAAATGAAACTTGTGTCACCTTGTGCCTGGATGATTAGGGAAGGATCACCCATCCCTGGTGGCTCCAAGCCAGCAGGGTCCTGCCCACAGCCACCCCTCTGTGCGTGCTGCTCCAGGAGCAGGTGGGAGCCCAAGGCAGTGACCTGCTGGGAGGCAGAGCCCATCCCGTGGGGATGCCCTGCTGGAGGCTGGGCAGGACAAAGACGAGCCCTGAGTCCTTGCAGAGTGACCAGATCTGGTGATCTCATGTGCATCTTGCGATGCCTGACGCTGCGCTCACACAGCCCCTGCTGCCGGCATCACGTGAGCCCTGGTGCTCCTTCAAGTGTGCAAGTTTCCAAGGCACATGGTTTGGGGACTGATTGGGAATGGGATGATCGTGGAATCACAGACTCACAGAAAGGCTTGGGCTGGACCTTAAAAATCATCTGGTTCCACCCCTGCCATGGGCAGGAACACCTCCCACCATCCCAGGGTGCTCCAAGCTCCATCCAGCCTGGCCTTGGACACTTCCAGGGATGCAGGGGCAGCCACAGCTGCTCTGAGCAACAGCGATGGATAAAAGCAGCCCAAGAAGGCAGGATGTGCTCCATCAGTTGTGTTGAAATCTTCTGGTTCTTGAGCCAGACTTACAGTTCTGGGCAAGGCCAATTTGTGTTTTCCCTTACTCGGAAGCCATCAGCCAACAGGCCCAGAGCACCTGAGAGGCAGCATCCAACAGTCCTGATAAGGAAAAAATGCTGATGAATGTGAAATACTGGCTGTTGGGGAGCTGCTCCAGCACTGACTTTCAACAGTTCCTGAAGAGGCTGACCAAGTGGAACAGCAGGCAGAGGTGTTTGGGGTACACATGACAACATGCCAGAAGGAAATGTCATCATTTTGAGGAAAATACTCTCTGCAAAACATCTCTCAAGGTCAGCAAAGACCAAGCACAGAAGTGCAACTGCACCAGGTGAAAGAAATTCAAAAATCTATGCTTCAAAACACACGTTTTGGTGGGGAGCGTGGTGTTGGTGCTGGGCTGATCTTAAAGGTTTTTCCTACCTTAGTGATCCCATGAAAATTTACCTCATGGCACTGGAGCTGCTCCACCCCATGCCCAGCTGTGTGTGCAGTACCTGGGATCAGCTCTGCTGTCCCACCTTGGCCAGACAAGACTATTGACAGCACAGGTACACCCCACCACGTGGGACCTCTGTAGCCAAAGTCAGGGACAGAGCACAGGAGCCCCAGGGAAACCCACGAACTCTCAGAGCACCTCTGCCCCAAGGTGAGCACAGACTTGGGGGGATTTTATAAAGAAAAACTGCTTCTTGTTAGAGGAACGTGACGCAGATTCCATGGAATGGTGCGGATTGGCACACGGGGCAGAAATGCAATTCTCTCCTGGAGATTCCTCACTGGATTTTTAGAGATGCTGAGGACAGCAGTGAGGCTCAGCTCAGTAATTCCTTCCTGGTGTATTGGCTCAGGCTCACACCCAGGGGATGAACCAGCAAGTGGGGTAGAAGGAAAGCGCCAGATCCCAGTAAAACCCCGACCATCAGCTGCCACCAAGGGTGGCTGCTGCCCACAGGGACCCTCTGGAGCCCCCTGCCCTGGGTGTTATCACATCCCCCATGCCCTGGTGTGTGCCAAATGCACACTGCACTGACATCACCAGGACCAGCAGAAACAGGCCAGTCACAGACTTTTCCCTGAAATATTTCCTTATCATTTATTCCAGGTGTCCTCATGCTCCTCCCAAAACTCAGCAGTTTTCATACCTGGGGCTTTGTCTCTTCCGGTTTTTTTTATTTTCTTCTCCTCTTTCCAGTCTTATCTCTTTTTCCTTTTTGGTGAAGGAGGAGATGAAACCAATGGAAATTTTTAGGTCATTAAAACTGAGATCATTCCAAAGCACTACCTTTCTTGTAAAGGACAGAAATTTAGTATCATTTCTGCTGATCTAATGTAATGTTTCCCTCATCTCCAATGACAGCAGATTTCCAAGAGCCCCACTGGACACACCTTCTCTGAGACCTGAATGTGTCCAGACCAGATCCCAGAGCCTGTGAGTATTGTGGGTCCCACCAGCTGATCCAAACTTGTTCCATGAGCAAGAAATTGAGCAGAGATGTCCAATGCAGACACCTGACAAGGGGCAGACACAGCCAGGCCCTGAGCAGGGAACCATCCACATCCTGCCAAAGTGGCACCACCTCTTCTGACCAGACACTCAGCTGTGCCATCTTCACCCAGCACAGGTGTGTTTGAAGCTCTGGCATTTCCTGGGACCTGTTTTTAGGTGTCCTTCTCTAACAGCAGTGTCTGTGGTGTCAGCAGGACCAGGAAATACAGATCTCTCCCCAGCCCTACCTTCATGAGGCCAGAAAAGTGTCCACAACCGGATGGCAGACCATTGTCCTCCTTTCCTTTAGCACTGAAGGTTCTCCAGTGTGGTTTGACAAGCCCAGTTTGTGTTCTGCTGTCAGAGGGACAGTAGAAAAGTTTGGACAGGGGCTAACTTTGCACTGAAACATCTTACACCTCCCGGGGAGGAGCACTCAGTATTGCTCATGGGAGAGGGCACCTCTTTAACCACGCTCTTCTAATGGGGTCCCACTGAGGGGGCCCTGCCGCTGTTCTTCAGTCAGGATTTCTTCATGAGAAACAAATCCTGGTGCTGTGCAGGAGCCTCTGAGCAGCTCAAGAATCAGAACAAGTGCTGGAAATCAAGCCCTGGCCGTGCAGGGCTGCGGGCAGCCACCTCTGCTCACTGCAGCAGAGGTTAATCAGTGCTGATTAAACCAAGGCTGGATTTTCCTAGAGAGGCTTTGAAAACCTGAATTCCAAGCTGCACTCCCCCATGTCCCCCACCCTCAGATCATGACGCTGAACCTTCACAGGCTCGTTGGCTTTTTAGGGCTGAGCCCCTGATCCCTCTGAGATGGAGGCGCTGGTCAGCCTCCAGACGTCTCCACAGCATTTTGTCCCAACCAGAGGGGTTTGAACACGCCAGTCTTCCCCAGACTCCCGTGAGAGGAGAGTGGGAGAGGGGAGCTCAGGCCCCGTGATGGTGAGAGGGAGGGATCCCCCATGGGTGCTGGGGCTTTGCTGGCACACCAGAGTGAGGTGCTGGTTCTTCCCTCTGATTTATTGGCAGGGCTGGTAGGTGTTGCATTGGGTTAAGTATTAACAGATCTCATGAGCCTCATTAGCTGTCCTCTTTTCACTCTCCAGCTGAAGAGTTACTGCTCCAAAATCCATAGTGCCTTGGCAGCTGCCTGGCTGATTCCCAGATTAACCCTCACAGAGCTGCTCCCTCAGGCTCTTCTCACGATCCCTGTGCAGATGGCGTGTCACAAACCACAGCCATCCCAGTCCCGGAGCTGTCCTGCTGCTGGGCAGCAAGGTGGGAGGCCTCTTGGGTCACAGTCATGCACATGTCTCTGTCCTCCAGAAGCTAGAGGCCCTCTAAGCAGAGAGCCAGGCTTCCCCAGCTCTCCCTCAGACGTGCCAGCAAAGGCTGGCTCCTGGTGCAGACCCCTGGGCACTGGGACATCCCCCTGCTCAAGAGGCCTCAGCTGGGAACAGCCCCCAGGGTCTGCAGGAGGGGTCTGCCTGGCTGCAGGTGGTACCTGTCCATCGGCATCTGCAGCAGGGTCAGCTCCAGCCCCTGGAGCAGAGCCCATCACCCCCGTGATGCAGATGCCATCTGAACTCACCACCCCCGGGGCAGGCACCAACAGGGGTCACGGGCTCTGCAGGCCCCAGAGGGGTTCAAACTGCAGCCACCCCCGTGCTTGGCCAGGCACAGCCCACAGCCAGGCCTCTCCTGGAGGTGACACAGACCATCACAAACTGCTGGAGGTGTCACATCCACGGGTCACTGGGGCAGCCTCAGGGCTGCAGATCTCCAGGGGTCTTTGCTCCGAAGGCATCGAGCACAGGGCCAGGAGTGACCATGGGAGCAGCAGCTGTGACCCCTCAGGCACAAGCTGTGACCCAGGCAGCTCTTACGGCTGATGTGACCCACAGGCCCCCCTCAGGTCCTGGTGGAGATGGGGATGCAGTGCTGCCAGGACAGCTCAGCCGCTCTGTCCCCACACCATGAAATGTTTGGGCCTTTCTCCTGCTGGAGTGCGCCTGGTTTCAGCTTCCTTGAGAAGAGGCTGCAGCCATCTCCATCTCACTGTGTCCCTCCCTGGCAGTCCAGAACTGCTTCATTCACACCAGATCCTTCTGGTCCAACAGAGGCATGAGCAGCAGGGACATTTCGTGGAGCCCGGCGGGTTTCCTGCCACCCTCCAACTCAAACCCCCCCAGCCGAGCACCCACAACCCTGGTGATGCAGGACGAGCTGGCAGGGACTGCAGGGGGGTGGCATGACCTGGTTCTCCTTGTCAAGGGCAGCTCTTGCTCCAACAAGCCTTGGACAGTTCCTGCAGCTCCCGGTAAGTCCGTGCTGGAAAGCACTTCCTTCAGACCTGTTAATTGTTAAACAACACTGGGCTTTAATTAAAAAAGAGTCAAGTAAGTTACAGGGAGAGCTGGAGGTTAACGAGCTGGGCAAGGTCATTATCTGACCTGCTCCTCCCCTGCCCCTCCTGTGCCCTGACAGGACTGGGAAGGGCTCTGCAATCGATGCTTTCCCATCCCTCATAAAGCAGCCCGTGCAGTCAGGAGGTGCCATGCCTGACCCCCTGACCCTGCCCAGGGTGCTGTCCAGGACAGGCAGAGGGCACTGGGGGTTGCTGGTGGATTCTGAGTACCGCTCCAGTGCCAGGGAAATAGTTGTGCTGGAGCATGTGACAGTGCAGGTAGTGACCAGGGTGAGGGCCAGTGTGGCTCTGCAGGGGCAGTGAGGTCCTCAGGGAGCCTCCTGCTACCTCTGAATGGAGCTGAGGAAGACTCCATGGGGTGGACAGACTGAGGTGGGCTGGAGAAAGGTGACGTCTATGGGGACCTGTGTTCAGGGAGTGCTCTCCCACAGGGCAGAGCTGGCTGGGAGCCACTGCTGGTGCCCACACAGTGACAATGTCCCCCAGTGTCTCTCCACCCTGCTGGGTGACCCTGCAGGTCCCCACGGCCAGCACACTGCCCACCTCGCCCACCTTCACAGGGCTCTCCTGGAAGCTCCCTTGAGGCAGGAACCAGCCTCTTTCTTCCTCTCAAGGACAGAAACTTTTGTTCTGAGAGGTCTGCGTCTCATCTGGGAGAAGAAAAATGAGATCTGACGGCTCTTAAGCTGCTCCTGTGGAGGGCCCGGTGCTTCCCAGAGGACTCTGCTGCAGCTCCCGGAACACACACGACACCAAGAAATCAGGTGCACCAAAAGCTTAGCACTTACTGTCACTCGTGTGCAGCTTCCTGTGGCTAAATACCTCTGCAGGCACGGAGCTAAGTGACATCCTGAAGGTCAGTGAGGAGATCAGTGGGACTGCAAGCCAGGAAACGATCCCAGGCTGGCCACGCCATCTGAGCGCTGGGGGGTGTCAGCCTTTGGCCAGATGCTGCTCACCAGCCCATCAATAAGTTGGCAGTCAATACCAAATCTCTCCGGATAGAGTTTGTCGATGACATAAAGATTGGCAGAGTGGTGAATAATGAGGCTGTCACATGGAGCTGGATCGCTTCCCTCGCTGGGCCCATGCCAACAAAATAGGTTTTAATAGCCTTGGATGCAAAGCAGTGCAGGGCTGGGGCTGGGCTGGAGGCTGGGCCAGTGCTGGCAGCGTGGGAGGGCCCATGGGAGGCTCTGGAGGTGGCAAAGGTGGGTGTCACCTCCCGGGATGGGCAAGGACAGGGCAACACCTGCTTGGGGACATGCTGGGACAAATGAACCCTTCAAGCTGAAGCACAGCGAGCCAGGCCTGAGACCACTGAGCCTGGGGGTGTCTGGCTGCATGCAAGTCCTGAGTGGGAATCCCAAATCCTTCTCTCTTCCTACTCTGTGGGCAGGAAAAACCTTTCTCTAAACAACATGGAGCTCCTAATGCTCAGCCCTTTGGTGAGGATGGCACCAAAGAAGGGATAAAACAACTGGCCAAGGTCTCCAAGGATACCAGGCCAGGGTCCCTGGCCAAGTCCCCGTGCTCAAACCCCCTGCCCTGCTGTCCCAAGGGTCCTTCATGCCCCCACCCCACAGCCTGGAGCCAGCCCAGGAGGTTTGTTCAGCATCACCACAGGCATGTGAATGGCAAGGGAAATGGGTTTTTTTAAGATATAAAACCCCAGAGCATGTTACTGAATCAGGATACTGGTCCCAGTGTCAAGGAATCCTTTCTTGGGTCGGGTGGGTCTCCCTTCCCATCACCAGGTCCCCCATGCCCTTTTCCCAGAGCTCACAGGTTGCTGTTCCGCGAGAAACAGAAAATTCCAAGATCTTCTGTCACAGAATCACACACTCCTAGAGGGGTTTGCATTGGAAGGGACCTTTGTAGGTCACCTAGTCCCACCTCATTCCACCCCCTGCCATGGACAGGGACACCTCCCAGGTTGTTTCACGGCCCGTCCAGCCTGGCCTTGGACACTGCCAGGGATCCAGGGGCAGCCACAGCTGCTCTGGGCATCCTATGCCAGGGTCCCAACACCCTCTGAGTAAATAATTTCTTCATACATCTAGTCCAAATCCACTCCCTTTGATTCTAAAAACATCACTTATTGTCCTGTCACAACAGACCCTACAAAAATGTTTGTCCCCATCTCTTTTATGAGCCCCTTTAGGCCCTGCAAGGGGCTCGGAGCTCTCTCTGGAGCCTTCTCCTCTCCAGCTGAGCACCCCCAGCTCTCCCAGCCTGGCTCCAGAGGGGCTCCAGCCCTGCAGCAGCTCCGTGGATTCTCTGGACTCTCTCCAGCAGCTCCAGGTCATTCTGATGTTGGAGCCAGGGCTGGAGGCAGCTCTGCAAGTGGGAAATCACCTGAGGGGGGCAGAGGGGCAGAATTATCTCCCTTGACCTGTTGGTCAAGCTGAATTTGATACAGCCAGGACATAATTGATATTTTGTCCAAACCTGGCTACTTTGTCTTCCAAGACTCCCTCTGCCCATCCTGGAACATTTCAGCCATCCAAAATCTGTATGAACGGAGGCTTTTGGGCAGGATCCTCAGATTTGAGGGAAGGGGGAGCAAGAAGGAAAGCAGAGGAGGATGAGCTCCAAGGAGCTGCTGCTCTGCATCGAAGGTGACAGGGCTGTGCTGATGCCGAGCTCCCGTGTTGGTGTCACTCGTGCTGTCCCTGGATGGAATCCACCCCTGATTCCCAGGCAAAGCCTGGCACGCTCTGGGCAGCGACTGCTCCTGGCCAGGACCTGGGGGCTACTTCACTCGGACCCTGCTGGAGCCGGGTCACCGAGTGCCCAGAGCCCTGGCACGGTGTGCCCAGAGCCCTCCTGCCTCCCTGCATCACTTGCTGTGGATGGAACCGTTGGAGCAGCCCTGGCAGGGTTTTGCATCCCTTGGAAAATAATTATGGGAAGAAAAGTGCTGGTATTAATCGGAGCCTCCATTTAAAGATTAACCACAACAAATGTGTTGCATGCAGGAAGTTTATTTAACAATGCTCCCATTGTACACCCCGAGAGCATGTTTGTCTTCATTAGTGCAGTAATTCATTATATGGCCTCTCTAACATTCAAATCAGAAGGAAGAATATTAAAAAAGTAATTATACTTTTCAAAGTAAAGCTTTATGGGTAAATTGTATGCAAATCGCTGTCTAAATCAGGGCGGCATATCTTAAGCAGATCTAAAAGTTGCAAAGGCTTCCACCGCATCATTGATATGTAATCAACATAGATGTATGATTCTGCTCCTTACTTAGGCAAATTTGAATGGCAATCCTCAAGTAGGTAATTGGTATTTATCACAATGGCTGATGGGGAGAAGCTATAATCTTGTTACGGGTGGGACCGGCCTGTCATAAATCAACCTGCTTGGAGGTTACTGCAAGACTCTGTCACATTTGGGTTTCCAGATGCTTTTAATCACCTTTTTTAACCTTCACCTCATTTGTAATATGGGCAAATAACCTTCAGGTCTTTGAAGGCCTCTTCTGCAGGTGTCAGTGCGTTCGGGGAAATAGCTGAGTGCCCTCACACCATTTGTCCACCCCGTGATGACAGCCCCTTTTCTCTAATCAAGATAGTTTAATGAGATTTTTTTTTTTCTTACTAAAATAGCGCTAGGAATAAAACATGAAATTGATCATTTATGTGCACCGGGGAAATCATGTCATTTGGAAAATAATTTAACAGGATTGGATGGTTCAGATTTACTGCCCAAACTGCAATCACCAGCTCCGGGGACTGGGATGGGAGAGCAGAGGGACATCCCAGAGCCTGCTGGGGGAGCGTGGACGGGTGGAGGACACCCCCCACATGGCCTTGGGCACAGATGTCCCCTGCCACCTCATCTCCCTTGTGAATCCACGCTGCTTCCCCAGGCATCAGGGGCTGCCTGCAGGTGCTGGATACCCTCCCCCAGCTCCTGGGGATGCAGCAGCTGCCCTGGGGAGCCAGGGGGTCTGGCTGGGCCCCGGGATGGGGTCAGCTTTGCCCAAATTCATCCCCCCAGGTCCTGGCTGCGACAGGGGTGTCCATGCAGCCCCCGTGTCCCTAGTGTCACACAACACGGGGGTCCCACAGGACTCTGAGGCTGAGCTATGCAGCAGAGTTTTGGCTGACAGGCCAGGGCACCCCCGAACCCCCCACCACCCCCTCATCACCCCCCAGAGGATTCACAAGCCAAGTTTCCTGCAGGTGTCTCGGGGGTCACCGGCCATGCTGCTGAGGGACCACCAGCCCCATGTCCCCACCCATCCCTCGGGATGAACACAAGCAGGAATGTTCTTCTCCTCTGGGCACAAGGTGCTCAAGGTGCCAGGGCCCAGTTGTGCCCAGGAACCAAACAGCCTGAGGGAAGCTGCTGCCAGGCTGGGGTCACCAAAGGGGAGCCAAGGGTCCCTCTGTTCCATGCACTGTCACTTTTCTGAGCTGCCTGCCCAGCTCCTCCGTGCTGGCAGCTCCACTGTGCTCCTCCCAGCACAGACGTTGGCATTCCCGGGCATCCCTCACCCGCAGGGGACATCAGCATCTCTGCTGCTGCCAGGGAGCACCTTCAGTGCACCCAGCCCTAACACCGAGGCTGTGCAGGAATCTCTGCCAGCTCAGCACCCTCTCAGATCCCTGCTCTTTATCCATCTGGCTGCTGGGTGGGCTTCCCACCCCCTTTTGGGACACACGGGAGCAGATACCCCAGAAGGCCTTGCTGGTGCTGCTGCTGGACAAGGAGAGCTGCATCTCGTGGCCCTGCCCACGGCAGGGGGGGGGAACTGGATGAGCTTTAGGGTCCCTTCCAACCCAAACCATTCTGGGATTCTCTGATTCTCTGATTCTCTGCTCTCCCAGGCAAACAAGTCCCTGTGTGGAGCCCATCCTGTCCAAACTCCTGAGGCTGAGGCCGTGCACTGATTTAGGGGAGAAGCAGACACAGACCTGGGAGAATTCAGGGAGGCTGACAGGGAATCACAGCAAGAAAAAAACAATTCAAAATGTCCTAAGTGACTTGAAGAGGATTCACAGCTGAAAATAGGGGTGAAATGGTTTCTGCTGGTTATTAATGCCGTGCTATTTGTTCCATGTTATTAGCAGGCGATAACGTGCCGTGCAGAGGTGAGAAGCAGATACAGAAACGCACGGTGGAAATTCATCTCCTCCAGCATGAGGCAATTGCGGGGCTGAGCTGGGGCACTGCTGAGCACCACAAGCCAGCAGAGATCTGAGTGCTGGAGAAATGAACATTTTTTTTCATCCCCTTTCTTTCTTCTCTTTTTTTTTTTTTTTTGGAAGGGGAAAGAGGTTACATTTTTCTGTGTCAGAAATATGCCATGACACGAGAAAATCCATCAAATGACACTGCGTGTCAGGTCATGTCACAACATCATTAAAACATTATATCTTGTTGATGAGGCTCTTGCCATCAATTCAGAGAGTGACTGATTTGATCTGCAAAAAGTGGAAGTTTCTGTGCCCTGTTTGCAAGACAGCTGGCAGCTCTGTGAGAGGAAGCACTATTTCATATTCTATTTAGGGCATTAAGCCTTAATCCCATTAGAAGATTCATAGCATAGCCAGCTTCAGATAGAGAGATACTTCCATAGCTGGATGGATTTCTCCTACGACACCTGCACCACATGCTACATGAAGCCATTTGGAAAAAAAAACAAGCCTATGGTCTTCCCAGCTCCTCTCTGAGAGCTTATCTCTTCCTCTAATACAGTTTAGTGCCAGGTTTTATAGACTGCTCATGCTGTCGGGAATGTTTGCTGGTATTCTGTTAACTTGATGCTTGGCTGTTCCAACACTATTCATTTAGGGCAAGCATCTGGCATGTAGCAACAAGATGGCTGATAGAATAAAATTAGGCAAGTTTATATGATTAACCATAGCTGGGAGCCAGCATCGGTCTCAGTTTAGAAGAGGTTGTAATATATCCTGTAGGTTATTTATCGGAGAGAGCAAAGCTGCGTTCGCACGTTGGGAGAACCCAGGGAAACGCACCTTTGGGGGATGCTGGCACAGCTTCCTGAGGGGGTTCTGGCAGCCCTGAGGCTGGGAGGAGGCAAAAGCCACGATGCTGCAGAGCAGGGGATGGTGGTGGCACAGGCTGGCTCTCTCTAAGCCCCTGCCTGAACCACACGGGATTTGGGAACCTGGTCTCCAGAGCAGGACCTGTGTGAGCTCGGGCTGCACACCCTTTGTCCCCATCTCGTACCCGAGTGCCAGGGCAGTGCCCCCCTCCCCAGTTTGTTTAGCCCAGAGGATGATAAACCCAGGGAACAGAAAGAAGCCAGATTTAGATGAGCTATCAGGAAGAAATTCCTCCCTGTGGGGGTGAGGATGCCCTGGCACAGGGTGCTCAGAGCAGCTGTGGCTGCCCTGGATCCCTGGAAGTGTCCAAGGCCAGGTTGGACGGGGCTTGGAGCAGCCTGGGCCAGTGGGAGGTGTCCCTGTCCATGATGGGGGTGGAATTGGATGAGCTTTAAGGTCCCTTCCAACCCAAACCAGTCTGGGATTTTACACAGCCTCTGCCTTGGTTTGGTGTGACAGCCCAAGCCCTGAACCTGAGCAGGGAGAAGCACTCCCAAGGCTGCAGCCCTGCTCTGTGAGGGCACAGTGTCTCACATCCTCCTGGCACCTCCTACCTGCACCAGTGGGCTCCTGCTCATCCCCCTGGCTCTGTGGGGCCACCACAGACCCTGGACTGGAGGCTGCTGTGGATCCCTCTGGCCAGATGAAGATCTGCCTTTGGTCCCAGTGGCTGAGCTGCTGTTTAAACTGGTAGCCCTGATGCTGCTGGGAGAGCCAGCTGTGAGCGGGGCAGGGTGCTGAGCTGTCCCCAGGATGCCCCGTCCACAGCAGAGGAAAACTGTGCCCTGAAGTATCCTGCCCTAAATATGGCAGCACTGCTGGGATGCAGAGCAGTGTGCCCAGTCCTGGCTGATTTGCTGGGGAAGGTCAGTGTGACCATCACCCACCAGTCAAGCCCCCAGCTTTTGGGGAACAGTGCAGGCAGTGTGGGTGCAGGCCTGGAGGTGTCTGTAACACAGGCACAGGGCAAAGAAATGGGTTTCCAAAAAATTAGAAATGAAGAAGGAAAGCAAATGCACAGTCCCAGCTGAACCCTGCAGTCCTGCCAAGCTCTGGCTGTTTAATTTTGCTTTTGTGCCATTGCATTGCTTGTTCAACAGAATTTGAAGGGAAAAGTCATCCTGAGCTGAGGAATGAAGCACTTGTGCTGCTGCTAAATTATAATTCCCATTTATTCCTTCCTTGAAAAAAGTTTTCTTTTTGAGGTATGGCCATTTGCAGAATTAAAAAAGAGGGTGGAATAATCCCAGTGCCTGGTCCCAGCTCTGCACCTCCCCGGGTCTGTGTGGGTATTGTGCGTGTCAGGCAAGGCAGCATTGCCTGGCAGGCAACAGAGCCGTGATTGATAAGTGTGTAACAACCCTGACCCAGAAAACCACACCTGTAACCCTCCCCCGATGAGCTCTGCCTGCGTCAGTCCCATCCGAGTGTTTAAATGCCTCACTGGTCTCTAAAGCAGTCAATTGACCCAGCTGAGACGAGATGGTGCTGCCGAGGTTGCTGGGGGGGTCTGGGTCAGAGCAGCCCCGTGGCTCTGCTCCACCTGTGGTGGCCGCTCACCTGTGGCTCTCTGGGGTCCCCACCCACGGGTCACGTCTCCACAATGTGCTCCACTCTCCATCACACCCTCTCCCGTTCCCCACCTCCCCAGGATGCTCCTGTTCCCAGGGACAGCCCCCCACCCTGCAGCCAGAGGGTTTAGGGCTGGGAACTAAGAAACAAGGGGTTTCCAAGTGACATCAAACAGCGGCCAAGAACTTTTAAGTAAACCCCGAGATCAGCTCTTTTCTCATTTATTACGAAGGAACCAGTCGTGTGCCAAGCCCTGTGCTGGGCTCTGTCCGTCTGTCTGCCTCCCTGTCTCCCCCAGCCCTCTGACTCGGTTATCTATTTACCTATCTATTTACATGTATTTCTTTTCCCAGTGAATTATGTCAGGGAGGCAGTAAAGTGTTATGTATTTGCAAGCCCCATAATCTTTAAAAGCACAGTGATGCATGCTCCAGATGAGAAAAGAGCCTCCATCCAGTATGTTAATAGATAGCATTAGGGCAATAATGAAAAGCACTTGAGACAAGTAAGCCCCTATCAAAAGCTGAGTAATAGAGATGCACAGAATGAATCACAATGCACCTCCTCTGCAAAAGATATTAAGACGTCTGCTTTAGTGCAGGGTCTATTCACTCCAACAGCTGCTTCATTTCTCTGATTAAAATGGGAGTGGGGAGAGCTTTTCCAGCCATTTCCCCTTTTGTGCAGTGCCTCGCACACAGGCAGACACCCACGCCGTGCCCACAGCGGGGCTGTGCCGGTGGCTGCAGCCCGGGCACGCAGAGGGCAGGACGCCAGGCCACGAGCGACACAGGCACACTGGCACACGCACAGTGACACAGACACATGGGGACTGCAGAGGACGCGAGTGCGGCGGCTGCCAGGCACCACCGGGCACCCTGAGGCTCCCCGCTGCACATGGAAACAGCCCCACACACCACACCGGCCTCGGACACACGTCCCACGCCGGGCACACACAGGGCCACTCACAGCCCTGCATGCCTCGGGTTCTGGCTGCCGTCCCCACCACAGGTCCTGTACTCCCGCCCCCACCCCTCCAGGGCTGTCTGGAGCCACCGTGGGGTTGTGGGCTGCAGAGACCCTCTCCCCCACCAGTGACAGCCTGGCCCTGATGTGCAGCGAGGAGGGGAATCCAGACAGGCTGAGGGGTGCAGGAGGAGATAAGGGTCTGCATCGGGGATGCAGGACAGCCTTACTGGGAGACCAGACAGCAGCCATGGATGGGGGTGTTGGAGGTGCTGGTGCTACAGGAGGGGATGGCAGACCCCTGGTGGCACCATGCTGGAGGTACTGAACCACAGAGGAGGGAAATGCCCCGCTGCAAGGCCTGGGAGGGCTCTCCAGTGGCCTGATGGACCCACGGCTGTGTTATTCCCCAGCAAGTGCTCGATGCCATTGCTAAAGCTTGAGACACCATCTGGGAGCATCACTCCAAGATACCAGCCAAGTGCCAGGCTCTGCTCTGGGGTCACCAGTGGGAAGGGAACAAACCCACACCGCGGGGATGGTGAGGTGCTGGTGCAGTTTACAACCACCCTGGCAGTGCCAGCCCAGCCTTTGCCATGAGTCCTGCAGGCTCCAGGGCAGGAGCATGGGCAAGCAGGACTGGAGGTGTGAGCCAGGGGCCTGTCTCCTGCAGTGCCAGACAGGGCTCTGGCCATGCTGAGGGGCTGTGGGCACACCCAAATGAGCTGTGTGCTCCCCCACACCCATGGCTTAGAAGCTGAGGGGGTGCAAGCTCATGATGCTGAGGGTCTCCCTGGGATATCTCTTACTCACAAGGCCTGTCCCCATCTCACTGCTTCCCCGGGGCACAGCACAACGCGCCCGAGCGTCTCCAGATGCATGTTACTAACCACAGCAACCCTGCTTAGACCCTGTCCAGGCTGTTGCAAGAGCAGGAGACGAGACAAACGCCAGGAACAGGCAGTCTGATGGCAGCTAACAGCCATAACCAGCTGGGATATTGCACCTGTGGCCAGCTTAGTCTCTTTTCTGTTTACCAAAGACACACTCAAGGGTAAGTCATTCTGCCCTTCCCACTGTGGGCTTTTATACCTTCCCCACTAGCACCTGGAGAGGGCTGGGGCTGCAGGAGCTGAGGAGCAAAGTCTGGTTTTTTTTCATCCCAGTAACTCCCCATCCTTGGCACTGCGGATGCATTGCTGGCCCAAGCTCTGCTGGCCCTCTCCCTCCCCCTGCTCACCCACATTTCTTCCTCAGGTTTTGGAAGCAGCAGCCAGGAAGAGCAGATGGGCACTGGTGATGACAAAAGTGCCTCTGGCTGCAGCAGGGAATAGGCCCAGGGAATGAAAACCCCCCTGGCAAGGGGGAGAGGGCTGGGGAGCAGCAGAGGACTGAGAGAGAATGGTGCCACATCGAGGTCCTGCACCACCAGTCACTGTTCCCCTGCTGCCCCCAATGCCCAGGCAGCTGCTGCTGGGCTCCCACAAGACTTGTGCAACAAGGAGAGAGGAAGCCACTGAGGAGAGCTGCCCTGATGACAGACCCCAGAGCAGTGCCAGAGCCAGGTGAGACATAGAAGAAGCACAACTGTGTGTTGGCACAGGGCAAAGCAAAAGCTGGACGAGCTGCAGACAGGCACAGCCCAGGCTCAGCCCAGCACTGCCACATCCCCAGGGCAATGGTGGAGTCACCATCCCTGCAAATGCTCAAAAAACAAGTGGAGGTAGCACTTTGTGGTATGGTCCAGTGGGTACAAGGGGATGCAGGCAAAGGTTGGAACTGATGATCTTTTGGAGGCCTCTTCCAACCTCACTGATTCTGTGGCACTGGTTCTATCTCCACACTGGCTCTGCCTGCCTGCTCTGGGCCAGGGGGGCAGGCAGGAGCCCATACTGGGCTGGCCATCAGCTGCATGCCACAGGCAGCACGGGAGCACCCAGCTCTGGGAAGCTCCACAGGCAGCAGCAGAGCCGGGCTGATCCCGGCGTGGGGATGGTGGGGAGGGAGGTGGGGAGATGGGAGGGGCTCAAGCTGACCCCTCTGTGGGGCACAGCCAGGGCAGGACAGCTGGGTTCTCCTCCTTGCCTTGCCAGGGGGTGTCGCATGGCGTGAAGAAGGGTTTTCCCCATTTGTCAGCTTTTGTGATGCCCAGGACAAGCGTTTCTTTGTGGCGGCACAGAAGCACAGAGACCTTCCCCAGGGAGGCACCTGGGCAGGTGGATGGTGAGTGCAGGCCAGACTCCCCCAGACACCTCATGAATCACTAAACTGGTGCTGCAGAGCAGCATCCTGGGGACACCCCTGGGGCCCGGGGCCGAGCTCCGCAGGGGTGCTCCAGGAGCAGCTCCCTGCTGAGTTCAGTTCTGTGAGTTGAACGACCCTCACAGGAGCATAATTTTGGATGCAAGCCTGTAATAACTTTGGGTGCAAGCCTACCAAAGCTCTTGATTGAGAGGTCAGGTTTAAAGCTGAGGGTCTTGCCAGGGGAAAAGCACCTGTGTCCTGGGGAGGGACACTAACCTGACAGCAATGGACATCTCCACTCCAGTTGCAGGTGCCACCCCCTGTGCCAAAGCCAAGCTTGCTGCGCTCAGTTGTCCTCGGGGTCCCTGCTGAGCCATCATCTTTGTGCCACAGCCTCAGGCTGTGATGTGGTTCTCCAGAGCTTCTCAGCCTCTCTCCATGCTGCTCCCCAGCCTCACTCTCTGGGTGTCCCAGGCCATTTCCCTTGTCCTGGGCTTGGTCTGCCTGCGGGTCCTGTGGACAGGCTGCCCTGGGGGAAATGAAATGCAGCTTGGGAGCAGCCAAGGGCTGAAGGGACAGAGAAGGGAGAAGCCCAGAGAGGAGGAGGCAGCTCCCTGAGGAAAACCAGGGGGAGGAAGGAGCTAATGTGGTGTTCACAAAGCTCCTGAAGATGGCTCAGGTGCCACCACACACCTGTGGGGTCTGGTCGTGCACGGTCCCCCTGAGGTGCTGAGCAGCTGCGGTGGCAGTGCTTCCCCAGGCCCGTGGGAGCCCCGTGCCTGCAGCTGGTCCATGAGCTCCCAGCATCGGCCATGACCAAGCTGGACACAAGGATTGTAAATCCTGGGGAGATGGGCAAAGATCTGGCAGGTCATCAAAGGGCTGCAGCTGGAGAGCCACATGTGAGCAGTTTGACAGCAGTTAGCGGATGTGTGCAGGGCACCAAAGCTCCCCGCGGCCGTCTCTCGCATGTGTGTGCCACCGGCAATGAGCACTGACGTTGCCAGGCCCCTTGGTGGTCTCGGGAGCCACCACCAGCACAAAACCCCGGACACTCAGGGCAGGAGGCTGCCATCGCCACTGGCACCTCCGAGCTCGTTGCCAGATGCCCAGGAAAAGGCAGCGAGGCCGCAGCAGGGAGCCTCAGCGCCGCGTCTGCTGCTGCCTGCCAAAATTAACATCACTGACAAAAGGCATGATCCTGAAATTGCACCACCAAACAGATGGATTGCTGGAGTATGGGAGGCCTCGTAATGGAAAAGATGAGTAATTCAAGGAGAGAGCGTAGTGCCAGCGATCCAAGTGCTTGGCTGCTGCAGCAGGCTGGGAACCTGGAGTGCTGCCTGTCACAGGGCTGGATTCCTCCGGCTCTCCAGCAAAACCTGCTGGGACGGTGCTCGCGGGTTCCTGCCGGCCACCGGCACCAGGGACACAGCGTGGGGCACGGTGCCATGGCCAGCGGTGCTGGCTCTGGTGCTGGGGACACACCGTGCCACGGCAGCCCTGCCCACGCTGCCCCAAGGAGAGCTGTGGCACTGGCATGGGCTTTGAGACAATCCTGGAGCTGCTGCGCTGCAAGGATGGCTCCAGAGCCCCGGCCATTCCCACTGCAGAAAGCCAGGAACATGCAGTGTTCAGGCAGCTGCTGTCCAACAGAGGAAAGGGGGGGAATAGGAGTGCCTTTAAAGCTCCACTTTAAACATGGCAATGAAACGTGTCCCAAAAAGGCCGTCTGAGCCCCCAGTTCTCAGCAAAAGCCTCATCCTGAGCCCTGTGAGGGCTGGCTCATTCCTTCCCTAGGAAGTGACTCACGGGAGGATCCGAGAAAGTCTGACTTTCCTCTGGCACTGAGCAGCAGGATGGGTGAGAAAAGGGACACACTCCCTCCTCTAACTACTGCTGCCCTTGTTGGCCAGGAGCATCCTTGTGCAGCCCGTGGGGTTGTGCCAGGGGCTGGGATCCATTGCCTGGTGTTCATGGATCACACAGATCCTGCCGGCACAGCTACTGCTTCTACAGTCAGGCAGAAAAACAGGCAAGCCCTTCTAAAGCAGCTGGGACCCCACCTCACTGCCACCCCACAGCTCTCCCTGCCCTGTCATTAGACCTGGGAGTATTAATTTCTTGTTTTCTTTTTTAAGTGCAAATGTACTGAAATCATCCACTTGTCAGTGCTATGACTGTGGTGATGTGAATGTGACACAGCAGGCTGGTACTGGGCACTGAAATTTAAATTAATGGGAAAAATTGAGCTTGCTGGGTTTTTGGCAGAAGATCCGGGCTGTTCGTGTTGTCCAGTGCCCTGAGGCCGTGCTGGGTCCCACAGGGACACCAGGACCAGGGCACGGCTGCACCTCCAGCGTGCCTGGACATGGAGTCACCCTGCAGCAAACGCTGCTGGGCCCATCCTGCTCAGCTCCCTGCAAGTCCCATCTGACACACTGGGGGAGAGTTTAGGCAGTTCAGCATTTCAGCTTCTGGAAAAAAAAGCAGGAAAAGGAGGGAGGGCAGCGTAAATCAGCCACAGCTTTAGGGCCTTTATCTCGGAATGACGCCCTGCAGTCTGTAAGGGCTGATACAGCCACGGGCATGGGTCCTGCTGCAGGAGCACTGGGATTAGATGGGCTTTGCTGTGCCCCACTGCTCCTGCTCCTCTGCGGACCCCAGCCATGGGGCCGTGGGGTGGCACCGGGGGTCCAGGCAAAGCTCCTGGCTGCCCCAGGCTGCAGGTCCTGCCCGCTGCATCCTCCCATGGGTCAGCAGGTGCTGAGCTACAGAGGCACAGCCATGCGTGGGGCAGCACACAGCAGCTGTGGGGGGCGGCTGAGCCGGGCAATGTGGGTGCTTCAGCCCCCCCATCCACTGGCCAGAGCATTCCAGGGCCAGGGCAGGGCTGGGTGCTGCAAAAAGCAGCGTGGTTGGCATCAGCCCGGCTGGCTGTGTGTGCATCCAGTGCCTTTTCATAGGTAATGCTCCATTTATTGTGATAAACCCAAAGGGCTTGGGTTGGTTTCCCTGTCTGTGGGGCTGAAAGGGGACTGGGCTTTGCTCGGCCCCGCCTCCCTGGGCAGGGCAGGGGGACAGCAGCACCTTTGGGGTCCCCTAAACCCACCCCCCACAGCTGGGAAGCAGGAGATGAGGAGCCCCGTGAACAGGAGCAGTGTGGATGAGAGCAGAGAGCGCGAGCACGTGTGGCTCCCCCAGCTCTGGTGCAGAGCAGGGGAGGACACCAGGGTGTGGGGAGGGCACACGGAAAGGACTCAGGGACATCACTCCTGACACCCCACCATGACACTGTGTGCTTCCCAGGGACTGCAAGGGGACAGGGACTAACAGGGCCCTCGCACCCGCCCTGTGAGGGAAGGTAAGTGCGTGTGAGTACCAGAGAGCAAAACCAAGCCCTATATGTTTAAACTGGCAAGTTCTGTGTTTGTCATCGAGCTGTAAAATGATACCCGAACAGATGAGGACAGGAACTTCTTGGAAGGCTCAAGCACAGACAGCAGGAGTGGGGGAATAGCATTTTGCTTTATTTCTTTACATGCAATCCAAGCTTTTTATTTTTTTTTCCTCGCAGTGTTATATTTTTCTATCCAAAAATGGTTATGAGTCTGCCAGCTCTCAGAGGCAGCACTGAGGGATTGTCTGACACACCAGGGCTGAGGGCTCTGCCTGGGATACAGCAAAAGGCACAACAATAAACCCTGGCCTGGAGGGTTAATGAAAAAGCAGAAGACGATGGGAGCACCGTGGGTGCGTGTGTGGGCAGTGTCAGAGCTCACATCCACATGGACCCCGGCAAAGGCCACTTCCAGCTGATGTGCCACACGGACACGCAGGGGACATTAGAGCCGTGCAGATGATGCTGAGCTGCAGGCTGGGTTTGTGCTGCGTTGTAGGAGAACATGTGCTCAAAGCAGCAGCTCCTGTTCGTCACCAGGCTGTAGTACCTGTCCCAGTGGGTGGATAATTCTAGGTGAATGAGAAAACGCTGCTTTTCTTTGGGTTCAAGCCATGTGCTGGGTGAGATGATGCTCACAGCAGTGACTTGTCTCAGGTGCTGCGTGGTAGGGACACAGCCACTTCCCGCGGCACGTGCTCCCCGGGTTATTTATCGCGCAGAAGTGGTGCCTCGTTTGTCTGCGTGCGGATCCTGTGCGAGGCTGCGGGGCGGGAGGCGGGCTGTGCACAAAGAGTTTCTCTCTGTGATGCTGTGACTGTCAGGAGACAGAGCACGGAGTGACAGGATGCACGTGAGCTACTGATGCTTTTAAGGATGCTCTTTTTTAGGTTTAAATTAGGGGAAAATCCTGAGCAAAATCCTTAACAAAGCCAGAAAGGTTTATTCTCCAGTCATTCTCTGAGATGCCAGCCAGCCTCTGAGCTGTGTTTCAGCTCTCAGTTTGTCTTGAGGCGTAACAAATATCTGAACAACAGCTGGGGTGTCCCCAGGGGAGTGTCAGAGAGATCAACCTGCGTGCTGGGCACTGACCCAACGTGGTCCCTCACACTTTTCTTCATCCCCCGCAAACAGGCAGCCCTTAGAGAAGAGTGGGTGGGCTCGGGAGAGGGCAGGGACTGCATTCACTGCTCAGGGTACCAGCAACGATCTGCCCTGCTGCCGGGGTCCTTCACCCAGCACTGGCTGGGGGTGCCAGCCTGAAGGCAGCTGAGCTCTGACCCTCTGCAGACACTGCCCTGGTGCTTTATGGCCAACATCGTGCCCCCAGTGCAGCACAGATGGTCCCTGGGGTGTCACAGCCTGCCCAGCTCAATGGCCTCCATCAGGGAAGGCCAGCACAGGTTTCTCACTCCTGAGGGCTCTCCTGGGGCCACACCTCATTTTGTGTTAGGTTTGGGAAGGCAGGAGCCGGGAAACCTGAGCTGGTGCAGTCAGGAGGGCTGCAAGAGCACCTGGATTGAAAGAAAACCTCAGTACCCGTGGAACAGCAGTGCTCCAAGTGGAGCCCAGGCTGTGGCTCCCATGCTCATCCAGAGTCTTCCTTCACATACTGAGATCTGAGCACCCACAAACACAGACACAAAGTGAGGCCATGAGAGAAGTTCAGTGCATCCAGGGCTCCCAGCACTGTCACAGGGATGACACTGAGGGGACATCATGGGGGCCATGAAGAGTTCATGGTCAGCTGGTGTGTTACAGATTGGTGGGGAGCTGAGATGGCCAGCTTGAGGCTTTGAGGATCACAGGGTGGGTGCTGCCACAGGAGGGCCACACCAGCTCTTTGGACCCTACTGTGACAGCACAGGCACGCTGGCCCCACTGGCTCTCCCAGCTCTCCCAGGTGGTGTCTCAGGAGGGACATGCTGGTCTCTGTGCTCCAGGACCAGCCTGGGGCTGTGGGAAAAGCCCTCATTCCCCACCCCGCTGGTCTGTCCACTAAGCCACATGTTGGTCCACGTAAGGGGCTCAACAGTCAAGGTGACTCCCAGGCTGCTGGGGCCTTCACACCGTTCAAAAGCACGCTGGGAATGAGGGGATGGGTGCTGCACCCCTCCATCCCACCCTGTCTGCACCATCCCCACCCTCCCTGCGCAGCCCAGGCTGGTGCCCAGGGGCCGGGAGAAGTGGAGCACCTGAAGTAGGGCAGTGTGCTGGCCATGGGGCAGGGACAGCCAGGGGCTGGATGCTCAAAAACCCTGACACAGCTGGGCTTGAAGCCAGGGCACGGTGTCCTGCCCTCACCCTGCTCAGCCCGAGGCAGACAGGGACCAAGAGGGCAGGAGCTCTCCAGTGTCCTGGCCATCATCAGGTCCAGAGGGTTCCAGCCTGTTCCAGCCCCAGGGTTTGAAAAGCCTCCAGGGAACAGGGAACAGGAACAATTAAAAATGTGTCATTGGGAGCCACAGAACACCACAAACTGCTGGGCAGGGTCACAAAAACCCAGTTCAGCGACCCCGTGGCGTTGCACCTCCCTGCCCAGCGCAGCGGGATCTCTGGTGCTGACAGGGCTCCCACGTGGGTGTCTGTGCATGGGTGCCCCCTCTCCCCTGTCAAGGTGAGGGACGTGTAAGGATATCACTGTGCCTCAGCACGGAGCTCTGCGGGCTAACCGAAAACAGATGTATAAAAATAAACAGAAATACTAGAGATGTGATTACCAAGGAAACGCATTTCCATACAGGAAAACGTCCAAAACGAGTGTCATTTACTTCCTTTATTTATTTGCATTTATAGAAATGCTCCCACCCCAGGATCTGGGCTCAGTCCTGCCCAAATTGCAGGAAATGGAGCCTGCTGGACCCTTGCCCCATCACCCACCCCCCACCACCAGCGTGCCCCTCCCACGAAGGAAAGCTGCCCCTCTCTGCTGGGGCTCGGTGTGTGCCATGCTGGAAGCTGCTTCCCTTCATTTCCCATCTCTGGGCACAGAGATTCCCCACTGGCTTTCCTGGGACCCCCAGGGAAGGATTTTCTGGGCTCACCATGGGGCAGCCCCCCTGCACCGAGCTCTGGGCAGCCAAGGAGGGAATTGGGCACTGGGAATTGAGGGGATGGCACAAAGGGATGATACTGGGGCAGGGATATGGGGGATTTCTCAGTCCAGTTGCCAACAGAGAACATGAAGGGGGGAGATACAGGCTGAGGCAAATCAAAAGGGAAGCCTTTTAACTTGCAAGAAATGGAAATGAGAGGAGTGAATTTGGGTCATGCCAAAGCATTCGTTCTACAGGAAATGAAATGTTTTACAAGCCTTTCCTTTCCTCTCTTTATTTTCCCTTTTTTTCCCCTCTTTTGGGGGATTTACAACAATTTTAAAAAAAAGTTTTATTTATAAAATACACAAAGAAAATACTTGAGCTGTCCTTTTCCCCCGCAGCTGTACACAGCCCTCACACCCAGCTTCAGTCCAATCTAAATGGCACTGGGGGCTCATTTACCAGCCATCAGCAGCAAAACTACTGCACTCTTTGGCTGGGATTCTCTCAGATTATAATCTTGCCTCCAAACCTTCCCCGAGATCCACAAGAGCCCGGGCACCGAGCAGTGGCATGAGGGTCTGGCATCGGGGCAAGACGCACCGTGGGGATGAGCCAGCTCCCTCCCAGCGCCCAGCCAGCCTGTGGAGATGCTGGGGTGCAGCGAGCCGGGCAAACCCCGAGGCTCCTCGTGTTCTGGGAGTGGCTGCAAAGGAGACGGCTTTGGAGAGAAGATTTTTGTTTGTGTGCATTTGGGGGGAATGTATTTGCTCGTGGTGCAGCCTTGCCTTACAGAATCACAGGCTGGTTGGGTTGGGGGGGCCTTAAAGCTCACCCAGCTCTCTCAGCCCGGAGGTGCTCCAGCCCTCAGGGCATTTTCGTGTGGATGCGGGGACACAATGCCATCAGCTCCAGAGCTGCCCCGCTCTGAGGGTGGCAGGAGGGTGCAGCTCTGGCAGCACAAGGAGCCCGTGGCCTGCAGAGCATCCTCAGTCACCGCAGGGGGAAGGGACACTGAGGCTCTGGGGCTGCGCTGCCATTGCTGGAGGGAACATTTGGCACTGTGGACCTCTTGTTCCTGAGGAACTCCTGCTCCATCAGCTCTCCCCTGGGAGTGTGGGGATCCCAGAGGACTGAGGGATGGCGCTGTGCCCCCCAGCAGGTGCAGGAGGCTGAGCCAGCAGCGCCCACTGCATCACCCACACCTCGGCAAAGAGCAGCTGCAGGGTGGATGACACAGTTTGCTGCTCTGCTCTGGCGCTGCCTCTGCCGGGTAATTAGATTTGACAGGGTGTGTGCAGAGTTACTGGGTAATTGCCCACACACCTAAGGTGTGGTGGAAGTCGGGAGGTGAACCAAAATCTTCCACCTGACCTACATGCAGAGGTGCTGCCCAGCAGCAGGGGGACGAGGAGGTGGAGAGGAGGAAGCAAATGATGAAACACTTCTGCAGGCACAGCACAAACCTGGCCATCCCCCAGGCGCCCTGGAGAAGGGACTGAAGTAACCCCAAACCAGGCTGGGAGGGGAAGGCAAGGCATGGGGCCTGGTGAGAGCATCCCTGCCCAGCAGGGGCACAGGGGCTGGCACGGTGGCTGCTCCAGCCCTGCACCGCTGGCAGGGGAGGGCTGAATTAGCAGGAGCCTCACGTGTAGGACACGGCAGGTAACGCTCTGCTGGCTGCCCGTGGTTGTGCCCACATGTTCAGCTGATCAGGTTAACTGGCTCATTTGCCTGGGAGCAGGGAGCCAAGCACTAATGGCTTTGGACATGCAGCCTGTGCGGTGTTCTGCTCTCCAGCCCTTCTGGGGGCTGCCGCAGGTGCTGCCGAGCTGGCCCAGCTCAGGGCAGAGGGGCTGGGGCACAGCTCCCAGGAAATGGGTCAGGAAATGTGCCAGCAAACATGCCAGGAAACGTGCCAGCTTCTGCAGCCATGGCCTCAACAGAGTGGTGCAGCCCTGGAGACAGCAGTCCTGGCCTTGTTACCCTGCCCAAGGGAGCGGGGGGGCTGCTGAGTCAGAGAACAACAGAATCGTGGCATCAGTAAGGTTGGAAACAACCTCGAAGATGGTTGAGTTCAACTATTCGCCCAGCACCTCCATATTCACCACTAACACATCCCCAGGTGCCACATCCATACGGATTTGAATACCTCCAGGGGTGATGATTCCATCGCTCTCTTGGACAGCCTGTTCCAATACCTGACCACCCTTTCAGTGAAGAAATTTTTCCTAATATCTAATCTAAACCTCCCCTGGCGCAAGTTTAGGCCATTTCCTCTCATCCTTTCCAGTTCATAACCTTGGCAAGCAACTGGAGAACAGACATGAGGGCCAGGAACTTTCCTTCCTCCCCTTGTCTCCTTGAGCTCACCTCCAACACATACAGAAAGTGGGGGGGCTTCAGCAGAGCAGAGGGGCCAGGAGGATGAAAGCAAAGCCCAAGTGACTGTCCCATCCTAAGCTTGAACCTGCAAATAACTCTCCCCAGCCAAGCACCTCCAGTGCACCAGCACTGAGCAGGCAGTGGCCACTTCCAGCCTTGTCAGCCTCACGGACTAAACATTCCTGGTGCCACCCAGCAGCCCCTGCCTGAGTCTCTCTCTCACCCACAGAAACCAGAGATCTGCATCTAGGTTTGCCTTTCATCAATCCATCTTGCTTGTGTCCCACCTTTCCTCCCCTCCCAGCCTCGCCCTTTCCTGCCAGCTGTGCCTGGCGTGGGGCCTGTCCGTGGTGGGGACCTGCAGCCCTTTCCTCCCTCGGGGATGTGGCTCCAGGCAGCACTGGCCATGTGTCCGCACTCACTCTCGGAGCTCCCCTGGCCAGGCACCACCATTATCTGCTTTGCCTCGGCTCTCAAAGCCTGCGGGCCAACACCCAGACCTTGGGTAGAGACCAATTCGTGTCCACCCCAGCCCATTTCACAGAAACCAGGTCACGGCCGTTCAGGCTCAGGTTGTCATCAGCGCCAAATTCCCTTCTCCAGCTCTTCAGCAAGACAAACTCTGAACTCACCTCCCCTGCCTCTGTCTGGTAGAGCAATCTGACTGTGATCAAGAGTATCTGTAACACTTGTTCTCCCATCTATGCTCTGGAAGATAAGTTCTCCCATATCCACAGTTCCCAGGATTACTCATTCCTCCTGGATGAGGCCTTCTAATTCTTCCATTTAATTGCT
This sequence comes from Coloeus monedula, assembly GCF_965178545.1. Classification (NCBI taxonomy): domain Eukaryota; kingdom Metazoa; phylum Chordata; class Aves; order Passeriformes; family Corvidae; genus Coloeus; species Coloeus monedula. Next base: position 5,289,971 of record NC_138804.1, on the reverse strand, counting down.
CATGTTCCTGGCATCAGTACAGAAATACTTGAACTGTTTCTGCCTGGTCTTATCTGCGCTCTCAGCCGAGGAGGTGCCGTCCCCTTGCTGGCTGGAAGGGCTGCCTGACGTCAGTTTTTGGCAAGGTAGGAGCTCTCCCATTCCTTGCTGCTCTCTGCTCTTCCTTTCTTGGTCGCCCTGCTCCTGCTGACATGGTCGCCCTCCCGATGGATGTGGATTCCAGGCAGGGTGCAACCAAGGCCAAGAAAGGAAACGCTCGGAGGCAGCCCTGAGACCCATCCAGAGGGAACATCGCTGCTTATCCGTCTTCCTCCTGATAACCTCCTTTTAATATTATCCACTGCAGACTCACCCTTCGCAAGTTCTTTATCCACTTTAATTCTGTGATCCCATCTTCTCTGGGTTAGCTAATAATTTCCCATGAGGGCTTTATCCGATAGTTGCTTAAATCCAGACAGACACAACGCAGTGCAGAAAACCCATGGATTGCTCAGTCCCTGACAAGCTGCCTTTGGAGATCCCATGCAGCATTTTATTTTTCCATACATCTCACCGGCTTTATCTGCTGTCCAATATAATATAAGCTCAAAAAACTTACGTATGATGCAGGCCAGACTATTTACCCTGCATTTACAGGGTGGTGGTGCAGTGCCTTGGACTGACTTCTGGCTCCAGTTCTGCTCCTTCACAAGAACTGCCTCTAACCTCATGGTTGTCCTACTTCTGTAAATCCAGAGGAGGCCACTACACTGATCCAGGGCTGGAGCCCCTCTGGAGCCAGGCTGGGAGAGCTGGGGGTGCTCAGCTGGAGAGGAGAAGGCTCCAGGGAGAGCTGCGAGCCCCTGGCAGGGCCTAAAGGGGCTCCAGGAGAGCTGCAGAGGGACTGGGGACAAGGGATTCAGGGCCAGGAGCCAGGCAATGGCTTCCCAGTGCCAGAGGGCAGGGCTGGATGGGATCTTGGGCAGGAATTGTTCCCTGGCAGGGTGGGCAGGGGCTGGCATGGAATTGCCAGAGCAGCTGGGGCTGCCCCTGGATCCCTGGCAGTGCCCAAGGCCAGGCTGGACATTGGGGCTGGAGCAGCCTGGCACAGTGGGAGGTGTCCCTGCCAGGGCAGGGGGTGGAACAAGAGGGAATTTAAGGTCCCTTCTAACCAAAACCATTCCAGCATTCTGTGATCCATGAACCAATTCTTCCAGGACTCTGAGGCAGAGATGAGCTGGTTCCTCACAATCTCAGTGCACTGAACTCTTGGAGCTTTCTGCTCACCCAGCCAGGGTCACTTTCATTTCCACACTGTCACTCCCCTATTCCATAAGAGCCTCCTCACCAATGGCAGTACCAAGGCCTGTGGCAGCTCCCTCCATCCTCCCATACTCACCCCAGACTCCCCTTGCCATAAATCCACTTGCCAGTTGTGCCAGCTTCAGCCCCAGAAGACTCGTTCCCAAGTGCCCAAGGGAAATCACACACTTAAGAACAACCCCCTGTGTACTGATCCTTTCCAGTGACCTCCTCGTAAAACTCAGGTCGTGTCCCCACCTCCACGGTGCTCCCTCCTTGCCCTTCACCAAAAACAGCCACAGAATTCCTCTGAAGGCCACTCAGGTGTCTCTTGTCTCTGCTCATCTCCCGAACCCTGGCCTAGACACACTTGGTGTGTGACAGCAGGACTTGACTCTGTCCCTCTTCGCCTGCTCTGTCCTCTCTGCCTGCTCTGCCTGTCCCCTTTCCCCCCCACCTCTGGTTCCTGGTTAACACTGCTGTGTCTGTCTTTCTTCCTTTAGGACCAGCTGCTATCTTCTCTTTTATGGCCGACCCTCTGTTTCTCCTCTCCTTTGGGACACCAAACCACAGCCTCTGCTCCATTTCCTATCCTTCTGCCTTCCTCCTTTGCCCCTGGGTTTCTGTGGAGGTTTCTGAGGGTGCCAATCCTTGTTCAGACCTTTTTACAGAGCCGTTCTTTGGTTTCTTTATGGTTCCTCCTTTCTTCTTTCCAATATTGTTCTAAATTCCCCATTTCACTCCACCACGGTGTGCATCTGTTCCTCTACTTTTGAGTCTCTTCTCATGCTCTCTGACACAGCCCCACTTCCCATGCAGCACCAGGAGGATGAGGTGGGGCAGCTCTGGGATCAGAATTGGGAATGCCTTCCAGCCTCTCTCAGCCTCATCTCTGTTTTTCCTTTTCCGTGTGGCTGCGAGTGAGAGGGGAATCAGCCCGTGTGACAACACGGCAAAGGCTGCACCACTCTGACCCTTCGCCATGAGCATCCCACTTACAAAAGAAAGGAACAGCAGGACGTGTTCAGCCACACAACAGCTGGGATGCTGGAGAATGAGATATCCATTCCATTAGAAAGCTCAGAGATAAAATCCTCCTCTAGCGGCATTGTTATTTCCAGAACACCTTAAAGATGCTTTGATTTTCCTTTTCTTATGTCCTTGTTATACAACAGCAGCAAGAGCAGCTCCCCTCACAAGCACCATTAGCTACTTAACACACCAGTCAGAAGGAATAAAACCTGGGTTTGTGGCTGTTCTTTAGGCCCAGTTCATTGAGCTACTCAGGGATGCACCAAAATCCCAGTGATATTCCAGCCCTGTAACCAAAAGGCTTTGGGGTGACCCAGTTGTGACCTTCTAGACATGAAGAGGTCAATAAGAAAGATGGGAGGCGAGTTTTTGCAAGAGCGTGTAAGTGACAGGACACAGGGAATGGCTTCAAACTAAAATAGGGCAGGGCTGGATGGGATCTTGGGAAGGAATTGTTCCCTGTGAGGGTGGGGAGGCCCTGGCACAGGGTGCCCAGAGCAGCTGTGGCTGCCCCTGGATCCCTGGCAGTGCCTAAGGCAAGGCTGGACAGGGCTTGGAGCAGCCTGGGACAGTGGGAGGTGTCCCTGCCCATGGCAGGGGTGGCACTGGGTGGGCTTTAACGTCCCTTCCAACCCAAACCCAACTGAGATTCTCTATCTCCACAGGAGCCACCATCATGAGATGCTTTTGTCAGTCAGGACAATCACACTCACCTGTGGATTTCACCTGACTTCATTTGTGTCTGGAGCAAAACAGAACACATGAAGCACAGGCTCCAAGCTCGTTAGAGACAGGGTTCAGCAGAGCTGCCCTCCTGAGCCACCCAGTCACACTACAGAGTCATTTATTCTGGGGATAACCACAAGGAACCCCATCCACAAGCCAGATTCCATCAGGTGCAGGATTTGTTCACCTATAGACGAAGCAATGTCTCAAACAGGATCAGTGAGACCCAGGCATCAGACCCAAAAAGTGCAGCACAAACCTTTCACAGTGTCCCAGCAGTCGCTCATGTTGCCATTTTTCTGCCTCTTGCGTCCTGGCCCCTGGGCTGCTTCGTAAAGAAGTTCCACAGTGAAACCAGCCAAAGTTGAGAATTTCCAAGAGATATGAAAATAGCAGAATGCAAATTTTGTGGAGGCTTGAAATTTCAAGTGATTTACCGGTGTCAAAGCCGTAAAATCAATTTGGCAGGTGTTCACTGGTTAAAATTAGTTTTAACTGAAAGCTGGAGGCATTATTGTGGGAGTCTTTGAGCATTGTTGTGGATGCACAAGGCACAGGCAGGACTGTACACGGCGCATGTGTCGTGGGGTGTAATCCTCCTGGAGCGCCTTGTAATGCTGTTTGTGTGGCTCGGGGAGCTCTGGGGGCTGGGGCCATGGGGCTGGCACCACAAAACAGCCCTTGCCAATGTTTTCTGGGGTTTCCTCTGGCCCTGGGGAGGTCAGTGTGTGGGGGCAGAGGCAGGTCCCAGTGCAGTGTTAGCGCCTTGGGTGGGCTGCCAGGATAAACCCAGGAACAGTGAGGGGAAGAGACACCTGATTGACTCATAAAATCATCGATTCACAGGATTCTTTAGGTTAGAAAAGACCTTTAAGTTCCTCAAGTCCAACCTCCCAAGCACCACCACTGTGTTCACCACTAAACCATGTCCCCAAGTGCCACATCCACCCGTTCCAGGGATGGGGACTCCCTGGGAGTGTTCAAAAACCCTCCCATGGGACTACCCTGTGCTAATGCTTTACAACCCTTTCCATGAAAAAATATTTCCTAATATCCAAACTAAACCTCTCCTGGCAGGACCTGGGGACATTTCCTCTCGTCCTGTCTCATTCATAGGAAGGCAGGTGGGTTCTGCCCATCCCAGCTCCAGCAGCACTGGGAGTAGAGGTCGTCCTGACCACTTCCTTGGCTTCTTTTCCCCTATCCACAGCGAGTAGGGTCATGTCTTCTGTCTCATTACTCTTTTTCCCAAGGAGCCAGAGAGATGCAGGGAGGGTTGGGGGCAGCTGCAGAGGAGGGTGGTTTTGTTCTGCAGTGGTGGAAGGGGCTGCACAGAGAAGGGGCTCAGTGAGAACCCACACCCTTGAGTGGAGGCGAGTGCAGGCCTGGGGTGCACATCCCGCAGCCCGGGTGTGAGAGAGGGGAACAGGGAGACCTCCTCCTCCATCCTTCTTGAGCTTTTGACAGGATACCCTTCCATCTCAGATGAGGGTGAGAGAGCAGAGGAGGCTGCTGTTCTGCTGAGTTCTTTATTTCCTAGTCTCACAGCTTTCTTGAGGGCAGAGTTCAAGGGGGTTACATGATAAGGCCAAGCAGCAGCAGCAGCAGCAGGCAAACAGCAAGTAGCAAACAGCTTCTTCTTCCAATTCTAGTTCTTCTTTATTTTTTTTTCTTACAGAAGTGTGGATTATATTTGTTAACTGACCAATAAGATTAACACACAATTCCAGTTTTTCTTTTCTTAACCTATCCTGGTCTAATTCTAGCAGTCGTAAGCCTTACACAAGTGCTACATAGGTATTACACAGATTTGCGTGTACAGTTTCTATCGGCTCTTATTTTTTGTGTGAACACTATCTAAAAAATGTGAACAGTGTAGTTCTACCTATATTTTGTCTAAAGTAAAGAATTCTGTGAGAAGGTAACACTGCTGCAGCAAGAACTGTGTTTAAGGTCTCTGCTACAGCTTTTTAATGTTTAAGGCAGTTAGCATATATTTCTACTAAAGGTTAAAAAATCTGTATTTCTATTTCACTTTGGTGTGACTTCATGTATCTCAGCTTATCCAAAGGTTTTAATTCAACCCCTGTGCTTTGGCTTCCCTCTGGGCCTGAGTCCAGAGGAGCTTTCACTCCAACACATCCTGACTGTTCAAACCTCACCAGCAATGTCTGCCTCTGCAGTTCGCCCCCTCCCAGTACTCCAGAGCCCTTTCTCAGGCCCTCTTGGCCCTGGAGTCCTCTCCCAGGATCCATTTCTCTGTTGCCAGGACACAGGGCTGGCAGGATGTGTGTGCAGGAACGAGGATCCTGCAAAATCAGGTGAGAGGCATGGGCTGGCACAGCAGTTCAGGGGAGCACCGTGTCCCTGATCCCTCGTGAACTGAGAGGAGCCAGCTCCAGTTGCCTGCCTTGCCCTTTCCTCGAGAGGAGATGGCATTTCGTGACAGTGCTGCTGTCACCAGAGAGCTGCTGCACAGCTCTGCCTGCACATCCCGCTGTCTCTTGGAAAACCCCCACAGCCAGTGACCCTCACTCGCCCGCACAGTCCTACCGTGCCCCTGCCTGCTGAAGTCTGCTCCAAGCAGGGACTCCCACACGACTCATCCTCCCAGGAGACTCCAAAGAAACCCAGCAGAACGCAGGGTACAGCCCCGGTGCATTCCAGCCTCCCAGTCTGCCCCACCAGTGCCACGGTGGGATGCCAGGATGTCCCTGCACCCTGCTGTGCTGCAGGACCCCGCTCAACCCCACTGCCCTGTGGGACCCCAGTGCCCTGTGGGACCCCAGTGCCTTGTGACCTGTGCAGGGCCCTGCCATAACAACACAGGCACCAGTGCCAGCAGCTCCTCCTGCCATTCCCTCCTGTCCCCACCCCTCATGCCCAGCTGGCAGTCCTGGAGCTGATATCATCCCCAAAGTCAGGGATTTTGGGAGCTGATGCCGGCAGCCGTGGTGGTCTCCCCTCCGTCACAGTGCTGGGTTGGGGTGAGAGCCCCGGGGTGCAGAGGAACAGCCCTCAGAAAGTAGGTGTTGAGTCCTTCAGCACACTGTGGAAGGAAAACATTGTGAACTCCATTGTGCCCATCAAATCCTCCTGCTGTGTTCATGTCTGACCTCCTCCCTCCCCTCTCGGCTTCTGGCTGGAAAGAAAACCCTTCCCACCTCTCCTGCTCTTGCTGAGCCATGGGATGCCCTGGCAGTGGCTCTGTCCCCAGGCTGGTCCCATGTCCCAGGTCAGCCAACACCTGGGACTCCTCTGGAGGGATTCCAGGGCCTTTCACTTGAGCAGACCACTCTGGAGCTCCTCTCCGGCCTGAGACATCACCCAGTTCCACACACAGGACCCATTCCCAAAAGCTTGCAGGGATCAGAAGTTGCTCCAGGACCCCAGTCCCAAGGGAGAGGGGTGTGTGGAGCAAGATGTGCCCAGGTCCAGGGCTCTGGGCTGGCTCTTCAACAAGCGGCAGCAGGGCTGGACCAGCATCACTCCTGTCCTCGCTCCGGGGTCAGCAATGAGTCCAGAGGGCAAGGCAGGGAGCCCTTCATCTTCCCTTTGGAAATAAAACAGGAAGCAGAAAGGGTTTGGTTTTCATTAATATTTTTCTTCAAAAGTTTTCTGGCTTCCCTTCCCCATCTTCTGCCAATATTTCTTCGAGGGGGCGGGCAGTGAGGAGCAGGGAACGTCTGGCAGCTTTTTGTTTTCAATTTGCACAAACCCATTCTGTGTGTGTGTTTTTTCTCTTTCTGGAAATTCTCTGCAGACAGGCACTTCCTGCAGAAATCATTAATTTGCAAGGGAAAAATATCTAACAAACATGTTTTTTACCTTTTGGTTTGCCCCGGGTCTGCAAAGGCTTGGGCTGACTTTGTGCTCCTGACCCTGTCAGGCACCAGCCTCCAGTTACACCCAGCACTGTGCTCCCAGTTCCCATTCCTTTTGCCAGCCCAGCACAGCATCTCCCTGGGCTGCCCCACCGCTCCCGTGGATTTCTCAAAGTCCTGGAAGGAAGCTCCAAGTGCTGGGGTGGATGTGATTTTGGGGTTCGGCCAACAGAGGGGTCATTGCTGGCTGAGCTCCACCAGCATGTCCAGTCCTGGTGGGGCAGTGATGTCCTGCCTTGGCAGAAGGCCACTCCAGATGTTTTACCAGCTGTTCACATCTGGTTTTCTCCCTGCTCTCAGAGCTCTGGAGGACGGGCAGGCAGTGATGGCCACAGCTGGGCAGGGGTACCAGGGAGGAGAGGGGGCACCCGCAGCTCTCAGACCCTGCGTGGGCTTTGGCCTCTCCCCAGCTGGGTCCCCTCTGATCCCCAAGCATCACCAGTCACACACTGGCCCATCCCAGCCTGGGCTTCCCTAGAGTAAGTTCCCTGGCCCTAGAGTTTGGGCAGGCATGGGGGTAGCCAGGAGTGTGAGGTTAAATAATTCATTCCACATAAATCTTTCCTAGAAACAATTTTTTTCTTCCCAGGGAGACACATTACCACCTCACACACACAAACCTGACCAGGAATTATAAGAGTGAGTTTCTGCCACGGCGAATGGGGCAGGGAAAAGGGAGAGGAGGGAAGGAATAAAATATAGATTCTTGAACTCAGACCTGGGAAGCAGCAAAGCATCAATCTTGTTAAAGGACTAGTGCGGACTCTCCAGCCAGCCCACTTCATCCTGACTCCTGACAGGCCCCGATGATTTGTGCCTGCTCAGCAGAGGAGAAGTCCCATAACTCACCCACCGAGACGGCGTGGGATGGAAGCAGGAATGACTCACCACACCCCGCATCCTGCCGTGGCACCGGAGCTCCCTGCATGCCCACCGCCCCCGCAGGCTCTGGCACGGGCACAGGGTCCATCCCCACCCCGCACCCTGGGGTGGCACAAAAGCCTTGGAGCGTGGCAGGATTTGCTCAAAAATGTATGGGGTTTGTGGTGTTCTTAGCCATTGCACAATCTGGATTATAAGAGTGGGGTGAAATTCCTGGATTGTTCCAATTTACTGCGCTGCTTGCCTGGAAAACAGGCGCAGCAGCTGTCCCCTGTCTTGCCAGCCAGAAGGATTTGCTCTTTCCACCCAAGCCTCGCTGAAGCGGAGGAATCCTGCCACTGCTCCTGCCGGTGGCAGGTCGAGCCCGCAGGGCTCTGCGGAGATGTGCTGAGCATGGATATCATCTCCGAGATGGACGGTACCTCTGCTCCGAGCCCTGCCCGCAGGCGCCGGAACTGAATGGTTGATTAGTGCAGAATCCCGAGCAAGGAGAGGAAATTCTCCCTGGAGCCCTGCCAGGCCAAGCCCGCATCCAAAAATACATCCTGCCGTCCTGCTCAGAGCCCAAAGGTTTTTGGAAGGGAGAGTGCAGCTGCTTCGCAGGCGAGAAATAACAGCAGCCCTGAGAGCCCCCCGTCCTCGTGAGCAGGGCTGGAGTCACTTTCAAATCACAGCACTTATTCCAAAAGAGAGATGGGAGAAAAAGAAAAAGACACACATGCACCACCACGGATCTGGCAGGCAAACACAGCTCCAGGGCTTCTGTTTGCCCATCACAGGAAGATTTACTAGGGGAAAAAAATATAGGCTGATTAATTATGCAGCCGGTTTGGTCCATTATATCATAAAACCCAGCTGTGTAGGACAACCTTGGAGATGCTCCTCTCCAGCATTATCTCAGCCTGGAACCAGGCGCCTGGAGCCAGGAGAAGCTGTCTCGGCACTGAGCGCTCGCCGCCGCGCCGAGCGATAGCGTCTTCCCAAACCCACCTTTTCCACTGGAGATTAGGAGTGCAGTGAACTTTGATATGGTACCAGTGCTAATTTCAATCGGCAGGCCCCTCGCTGGTGTCACCGGAGGCCTTGGGTTCATTCAGAGAGCTGCGGCAGCGCGAGGGGAGGAGGGAAAACAGCCAAAGACTCTTCTTGAATATTAATGAAGCATCAAAGCTTTTAGCTGCATGGCCGTGTCTGAGCGCGACTGCTCTCCAGGGCTCTGCTATGTTTGGCACAATAAAGCCTTGGTAATTATTTCCAATAACTAATTTAGATTATCATTAGCCCCACATTGGAGGCACAGAGAATGCTGCCCTTTCAAACACTTGAACCACTGAGCCTCAAAAATAAAACGTTCGCTCTCTGCAAAGAGATCTTTGCCAGCTCTAATAAATTAGAATATATTTGTGTGTGTTAGCGCCTGTGGTGGCTCTGGATAATGAGAGCAGGTTGTGTCTGGGAATGGAGGAGAAGGCGGCACCTCCCCTGCCCCCCGCCTCCTCCCACTCCACCAGCACACATTCCTTCGGGCCCCAATTTGTCCCCATTATCCTCCCGGACTCCCCAACCCCAAATCACCCAGGCCCGGCAGCTGACCCTGTCACAGCCAGTAATAACCCATAAATCATTCCACACCTTCAAAGAAAATTTCTGCATGGTGTTAACAGGCTCCTGTGCCCCAGCCCTGGCTGCCAGCCCCGTGCCCAGCTGGGCTCTGCATCCCAGGGCAGATGCTCTGCCCCAGCCCTGCTGCCTCTGCAGCCAAGGGGGCTCCAGCAGCTCTGCCCACACCTCTGCAGTGCCCAGGAAAAGCTCCCCAGCTCCTCAGCTGTCCGTGCTGTCATTGTGGCCAGCCCTGGGCACAGCCAGCAGGGTCCCAGCACTGTGACCCCAACTCTGTGGGGCCCCTCCAACCCACGGAGCAGCTCACACTGCACTGCCTGCACTGCCTGCACTGCCTGCACTGCCTGCTGCCACCCACTGCACGCCCTGGAGCAATCCCAGCCAGCAGGGATGTCCCGGGAGGAGGTGGGAATGTGGAACACACAGAACCATCCAGCTGACCTCCAGCCGCCCCAAGACAAGGCAAAGCTCCCAGTGCCCACCCTGAGCCCAGAGCCCACCCTGCACCCCTGCCTGCCTGTAACTCCTGGCTCTGCCACCACAGGGGCCTGGGGACCTTGGGTGGATCACTCCAGCTTTCACAGCCTCCATTTCATCAACCATGTCATTAGGCTAATGATAATTAATGCCTGCAAAGGGCTTTATGCTCTTCAGCTGTAAGGTGATAGTGAAGGGTAAATTATTGTTATTACCATAAACACAGGGTACCTGCCACTTACTGGGGTGGGACCTGCTTTCTGACTTGCCTCAGCTCTTCTTGGATTGGGACCAGGGTCAGGTGTGGGCTTCGCTTCCTCTGTTGTTTCCAACTGAACCTGTGTTTGAGCCAGGCAGGACTCGAGTCTGAGAATTTTTCATGCAAAGTCTCAAAATAAGGGTTCCGTTTATTCTGTGGAACTGTGCATGCTGAGCACTGCTGGGGTAGGATGGGAGAGGTTCCTTTGCTGTCTCCATGCCCTGATGGGCCAAGGCCAACTCTATGAGGTTCAACAGGTTGACGTGCCAGGTCTGACCCTGGGTCCCAAAGGCCCAGGCAGCGCTCTGGACTGGGGGCAGAGTGGCTCGAAAGCTGCGGGTCAGGAAAAGACCAATGGGTGCCAGTTGGCAGTGGCTGAACATGAGCCCAGGTGTGCCCAGGTGGCCAAGAAGGCCAATGACACCTGGCCTGTACCAGCAATGATGTGGCAGCACGACCAGGGCAGTGACCATCCCCCTGTGCTGGCACTCAAGAGGCACCTCCAGTTCTGGGGTCAGTTTTGGCCTCCTCGTGACAAGGAAAACATTGAGGGGCTGGAGCGTGTCCAGGGCAGGGAACGGAGCTGGGAAGGGGCTGGAGAATTCCTGAGGGAGCTGGAAAGGGGCTCAGCCTGGAGCAAAGGAGGCTCAGGGGGGCCCTTGTGGCTCTGCACAAGTCCCTGACAGGAGGGGGCAGCCGGGGGGGGGTCGGGCTCTGCTGGCAGGGAACAGGGACAGGAGGAGAGGGAACGGCCTCAGGCTGGGCCAGGGGAGGCTCAGGGTGGATATTGGGAAAATTTCTTCACTGAAAGAGTGGTCCAGCTTGGAAGGGGCTGCCCATGGATGTGGTGGAATCACCTGGAAGTGTTCAAAAGCCATATGGATGTGGCACTTGGGGACATGGGTTAGTGGTGGCCTGGGTAATGTTGGGGGAACCAACCCAAAGATCTTAGAGGTTTTTCCAACCCTAAGAGCTCTGTGATTCCATTATTCTACCCCTGCTCCCCAAGGGGATGGTCACCTCCATGGGGATGGCTGTGCCATCCACCCCTTTGGTGGTGAAACCAGCTGAGCTGCACCCCTTCTCCAGAGCATGTGGACATGCGGGGAGGTGTGCACCGGGAACATGTGGGTGATGGGAAACTCCCTGTGCATTCCAGCAGGGACGCAGCGGGCAGCGTGTGCAGGCATCCCACACTGCTGCCCTGCAGCCACCACGACCCAGCACAGCCCCTGTCCCCAGAGCTGTGCCCCCCAGTGTCCCCAGTGCCCCCAGTGCCCCTCGCAGCAGACGGGGCAACAGATGGTGGTGGGATCTGAGCAAACCCTTCCACATCCCACGGTGCAATTTCACATGTTCCAAACCTTCCGACCACAACTCAGCCGCGCCTTTCTCCATCGTGGCCATGGATCCCAACGCCCTCCCCATCGCTCTCACACCACCTCTTCCCACTTTTTTATTAAACTTGTTTGTGGCTCAGATTTGGTTGGATGGTTGATTGACTTCATTGTTTACTTTTTTAAGCTCCTATTCCCTATGGACGGTTTCATTTTTCATTAAAAGTCTTTCATCAGAAGGAGCCAAAATTGTCAAAGGCTTTTCCTGGGTTTTGATTAAAAGCTGAAATGTGCAGTGAAATAAAAAAGATATTTCCCTCCATCCTTTCCCATCCTTCCTCCCCATTTTTATTGAAATCTTCCGTTCAGAAAATTCCTTTGCTGATCTGAGGAGTTGCCTCACACGGGATGGAGCAAGGGCTCACTTACTCCGAGGCAGAGAGAGCAGGAGCATCACTGAGCCATGCTGAAGGCTCACAGCAGGTTCAGACCAGAGACGTGGTTCTTGCCTGGCTGTTGTGCCCAAGCTGGGATATCGGCACGTGGCATTAAAATCACAGCATTGTCCAAGACCTGCACACTGCCCACCACTCACAGGTGCACCAGGAGCACTTCCCAGAGCCGGCTGCTCCAGGGGACGCCCATGCACCCTCCTGCCAGGGCTCACACTTTGTTCGTGCCATCTACATCATTATCTATGAAATGTAACTACCTCTTCTCCTTCCCTCTCCTGCCCCAGCTCCTCTCAATCCCAAAGTGGTTTCTCCCAGCCCGTGTTTCTGCTCCTGGAGGAAATGGTTATCTTTCCTATCTTTCCATATGTGCAGAATCGCAGCTCCTACCCCCCGGCTTGTCACTGCATATTAATGGGGACAAGACTGAGATCGAAATGTATCAAAATGCAAAAACTCAGCTTTGCTTTTGCATCCTCCAAAGCCTTATTTTGCTTTTTGGGCCAAACATATTGTGCATTTTCTGTAACAATGAACTTATCACACTTATTACGATAAACTGAGAAGGCACTTCCCACAGTAGACAAAAATCCTGCAGATTGACTTAAACTCTCAAATATTTTTGGATACACGTACATTTTTCCATGGGTTTTCCGACAAGGGGAGTATCCTGACTGCAGCCAGTCCTCATGTGAGCACAGCTGATCTCCAGACAATGGGATCTCCTGCTGCTCCTCCATACACTGGGAGGGAGTAGCGGGTGCCATGTCCTTGCTCCATGGGCAGTGCCAGGGCATTGCTTTCCCTGCCTTGGACTCATCTGGACATACTGGAAAATGTTTATTTTGCCACTCCAGAGTAAGTCCATCCCAACCCTGTGACCACTCAAGGCACAGGGACTTTTAGGACGTCCCACCCAACCTGTACTACCACCCACTGAACTGCAGTGCAGGAGTTCATCCCCCTCCTGAGCACTGTCCCTCAGTTTTCTGTGCAGCAGGAGGCAGGGAGAGCCTCTGGAAAAATGAAGCCAGGCGTGTATCCCTGTGGCTTTGCTCTCTTGCTACACAGGATAAGACCAGAAGTCCCGTTCACCCACTGCCCCACCACAGCTCAGCCACCACGGCAAAACCCCAAGCTAAGCAAACACCTGGCAACTACAGCTGCAGCATTTCCCTGTGTGACAATCCATGGGGACAGCAAACACTCCCCCATTTTGACCTCCCCCCCTTACCTCTGCAGACACCTGGTTACACATTTGTCCCGACACCAGAGATCCACCACCACCTGCATCCATCACATCCCCACCCAGCACTGTCCAACCACCTGTCTCCAGGGGCCACAGACAGAAATAAGCTTGCAAACACACCAGACATGGAATAAAAGTGTTTTCCTCTACACACAGATTGGCCAAACTTGGGAGGATGCTGCGTGGGGATAAATCCTGAGGATGCAGCAGCCCACTGCCAGCTGGCCAGCCTGTCCCTTGAAGCACATTTGGTGGCACGGGGAAATAACCACCATGTCAAACTCTCCAGAGTTAATTCCTGGGAAATGAGAGTGCTGTACCATGATGAGCGTGGTGGCACAGAGCTCACCCCACAAGTGGCCCTGGACAGCCCCTGGCCTCTACTGAGGGCAGGATCTGGGGGAGTAGGGAGCTGTGTTCTGGCACATCACCTCCATCCTTCACCTTCAGAAATGAAGCATGCAGAAAATGAGAGCAGAAATGCCTTTGCTGACAGGTTGGAATTAAGAGATTCCAGTTTTTTATAAACAGTCTTCGGATTTCCTGAAAGTTACGGCACCGGGCATCATTTGTATGCAGGATGTGTTGCAGCTCAAAGGTACCAGAACTAATGCTGTCCTGTTAATGAACTGAGTGAGTAATAGCCATGGGTATAGAAAGCTTATGTCTGAAACTAATCCTAGTTAATGAATCTATTGTTACAGGTATTAAATGGTGACAGGGGGTTTCATCCATCAGCCCTCCATTAATCACAGTGTCCCCGCCTATGCTTATTATTTAGAAGCCAGCAAAGGGATCTTAATGATATTAGTAATAGAGCGGTTGTGGTACGTGACCTGGGACAAGCCGGGGATTGGAGGTGATAAGTGTCTGATCACATAAAGCATTTTAGAGGTGATCCAAGCAGCTTTGCTCCCCATGGCATGTTATCTTGTCTCTGCCAGCCTCCTCTGCTCAGCCAGCGCTGCTCAGAGAGCACCAAGCCATGGTGGCCACGCCGGAGCCTCCCCTCGCCTGCAGGAGATCCCTCTGCATGAGGGGCTCCAGCGACGCCTCCCTGCAGACACCACCGGCTGCCCGAGTGCGCAGGGCACAGCTCAGGGGCTGCCCGGGGGTGCTCTCATGGGCGCAGGAGGAATCTGTCTGCACAAGTAGCCAGGTGCAAGCCCACGTGCACAAGCACAAATACCCACCCACCCACGCAGCCTCAGAGCAAATGACTCAAAGGTTTCTCTGGAAAGACGTGAGGAGCATCTGATATTCTACGTTAATTCTCCATCTGGACGTTCTCAGCGTGTGTGTTGGGATGGGATTCATCTCATCATGGTCCCCTAAAGTCAGAGATATTTCAGCCCAGTGTAGGGACACCACCAGCCCCAGGGCAATGCAGGGTGTCTGAGAGGGCCAGGGCAGTGTCTAAGACAAAACAGGCCACTGGAACTTCAGGGATGCCTTTTGCTGCCCTCGAGGTTGGCTCCCACTGCATGCACCACGTTGGGGTGCTGATGGTGGGAATGAATCCCAGCTTGGCACAGCTTGGCTCCGGGCAGGAGGGGCTGCACTGTGTGAGGGTTCTTAAAGGGGGCAAGGATGAGTAGGTTTGGAGGTCTTGCTCTGAGGGTTCAGTAGTTCTCTCCATTCTTCTCCTGAAGTCTGCTGTGCCCCGAAGACTGACCAGAGTGGCCCTGGGTGAGGGACACCCAGTGCCTCAATGCCCACTGGCCCCCATGGCAGCTGCAGGGCCACCAGCTCATCCTGGTGGGGTGGGCAGGGTTGCTGTGTGAGTCAGGGGCTTCCCTCAGGATGTGAGTGCAAAATCCCAGATATAAAAATCTACAGCATATGAACAACCCAGAGGTCCCTGCACAGCTTTCATGTTCAGGCCCTTCTGCAGTTCATGGTCTGCTGAGTTTCCAGCTGACAGAGCAAGCGCCTCAGTTGGTGCCACAACTGCTACAATCCTGGTGATCTGCTCGAGCTGATGGGAGCAGGGGGATGTCCATGCAGGCAGCCACAGTGCTGGAAGAGCAGTGGTCCCTGAGCTCAGTGCCCAGGTGTCCACTGCCCACACAGAGCTCAAAGCACAGGGGGAGCTTCTCCCCACCAGGCCAAGGCTGTCAGGGACAAGATGTGCTGGTTTAATGACCAAATGCAGTGCAGAGTCACTGAGCCAAACACTTCTCTTTTAGTCTCGTTTTTCTCCGTAAAACACCTCCCCAGATAAGGGAGGCCAGTGGCACCTGTCCTGTACCAGCCACAGTGTGGCAGCAGGACCAGGACAGTGACCATCCCCCTGTGCTGGCACTCATGAGGTGCCTCCAGTCCTGGGGTCAGTTTTTGACCCCTCATGACAAACACGACATTGAGGGGCTGGAGCGTGTCCAGGGCAGGGAATGGAGCTGGGAAGGGGCTGGAGCCCCAGGAGCGGCTGAGGGAGCTGGGAAAGGGGCTCAGGCTGGAGCAAAGGAGGCTCAGGGGGGACCTTGTGGCTCTGCACAAGTCCCTGACAGGAGGGGGCAGCCGGGGGGGGTCGGGCTCTGCTGGCAGGGAACAGGGACAGGAGGAGAGGGCAGGATGGATATTGGGAAGATCCCTGTCCATGGCAGGGGAACAGGCTCTGGCAGCTCTTGTGGGAGCCCCATACAACACCCACCCATATGACACCCCTGTTCTGGGGGAAGAGCTGAGCTGTGTCCAGTGCTGCGTGTCCACACAAGGATTGGGCACCCTCAGGGTGTCTCTCCTCACTGCCCATTCCACAGGGTCATCCCGTGGTGCTCTGGCACCAACAAGCTGGGCCCGAGGCGGCTCTGGTGATCTGCAGGGTGGATCAGCCCTTTCCTATTCTCTGCAAGGACTCCAAGCCCTGCATTTCTGTGGAAAACCAAGTCAGGTAATCTGCCACTTGGTTATATTTTTAGGTTAATAACAGATGTGTAAATATATATATGTCTCATCTTCACAGGTACTCGGAGCCAGGAGCTCACCACTTGCCAATGTTTAAAACAAGCCCAGAGCTAACTTGATAAACTGACTGTAAATCCAGCTCTAACCTGACTCCCAGCTCCCAGGCTGAGGCTGCAGAGCTTCCCACACAGCTGACACCAAAATCTGCCCACAGGCAACAGGGTGATACCTCCAGCTGGATGCTCATCCCAAACCCAACCCTCCACAAGGACAATGGGCATTGGGGGTTGTTTTCTTGCAGTGTCATCACTTTCCTGCCTGCTCCAGAGGGAGAAGATGAATGATGGCTCCAAGGGGTGCAGTCACCCAAAAACCAGGAGACTGCCCAGAAATCTCTTTGTAAAAGTATAAGGAGCCTCAGTGCCTTCACCTTGTCAGTCTGTACTCACGGCGCTCTTCCCCACCAAAGAAGGAAACTGCTTTTATCCAGCAAGAGGAGCTGAGTTCCTCCCATCACCTGTGTCCAAGAGCTTGGGTTTTCAACAAAATCCCCAGGGATGCAAGGTCTGGCAAACAAGGTTGAGCCCTGGCCAGATCTGGCCAGCAAAGCAGCAGAGCTTGGTGTACCCATACCATATGAGCCCTGGCACAGAGCAGGTGGGTACCTGGTCTCCAGTAGTGCCATGCTGCACTAGGACAGCAGCCAGCAGAGGAGGAAAAGGGAAGAGGAGAGATAATTATTAGTGATTGAAACTGATTGCATGAAAGAAGGACAGATGTTTCTTGTTGTGCTTGTGTGCCTGAGGCTACGGAGCCATGCAAGAGACCAGGGAAAACTCCTTCTCAGCCTGGGAATGCTGTGGCACTGAGCCGCATTCAAATGAGGGCTGAAATCCACACACACTTTTCCTCTGACTCTTTCAAATCCACCCAGGATCTGTTAAATGGCCAATCTTCTCACTCCCCCCATGCAGGCAGGTGATGTCCATACAGGTGCCCTCTGGCCAAGGGTCACCAGGGGCTGCAGAGATCCCCCCAGCTTCTCTCCACACCCCAGTCATGCAGCCATCCCAGTAAGGCCCAGGCTCTGGGAGATGATGGAACTGGAGAAGCGCAGCCAGTCCAGGCAAAGCAGGTGGGGAGTTGAAATTTTGAGCACAGCATCTATAAAGGCACAGGACTGAAATCAGGGAAAGCCCCTGGTCACCCTGCTGCCAGAGCAAAACAGGCCTTTATCTGAGAACAGGAGGCTTTACCAGTCACCATCCTCCCTTGCAGGACCTGGGACGGGGAATCCTGCTGATGTTTTCCTTGAGCAAGGATGGTCACCCATGGGGAGAGCCAGCTGGTGTCCCCACCAGGCTGAGGAGAGGCTGTTAAGGGGACACAAAGCCCCTGTGGTATGTTCTGTGGGCTGCAGTGCATATTTAATGCTATAAAATATGCAAATAGAGGCTTGTCTTAGCGATGTTACTGATGGTGGTGATGTGCTCCTGGCAGCGGTTCAGCTGGCTCCAGTGCCAAGGCAGGATGGAGCCAGAGATGCATTCAGGGAACTGAGCAGGGGTCTTGTCCCACCATGGGAGGAATCAGCCCCCCCCCAGCATGGCCTGGCTCCCTGTGGATGGCCTGAGCTCCTCCCTTGGCAGCCCTTGGAGGCACCATCCTGTTTGTGACCCTTGGGTACCAAGAGCCCCAGGCAGCGCTCCAGGCTCGGGGCAGAGTGGCTGGAAAGCTGCGGGTCAGGAACGGATTGGGGAGTGCCAGTACTGACAGTGGCTGAACGTGAGCCCAGGTGTGCCCAGGTGGCCAAGAAGGCCAATGACACCTGGCCTGTACCAGCAATGATGTGGCAGCACGACCAGGGCAGTGACCATCCCCCCTGTGCTGGCACTCAAGAGGCACCTCCAGTTCTGGGGTCAGTTTTGGCCTCCTCGTGACAAGGAAAACATTGAGGGGCTGGAGCATGTCCAGGGCAGGGAATGGAGCTGGGAACGGAGCTGGAGCCCCAGGAGCAGCTGAGGGAGCTGGGAAAGGGGCTCAGGCTGGAGCAAAGGAGGCTCAGGGGGGACCTTGTGGCTCTGCACAAGTCCCTGACAGGAGGGGGCAGCCGGGGGGGGTCGGGCTCTGCTGGCAGGGAACAGGGACAGGAGGAGAGGGAATGGCCTCAAGTTCTACTGGGTGAGGATTAGATTGAATATTAGAAAAAATTTCTTCTCTGAAAGGGTGATCAAGCCCTGGCACAGCTGCCCAGGGCAGTGGTGGAATCACCATCCCTGGAGGAATTTAAGAAGTGTAGATGTGGCAGCTGGAGACGTAGGTTAGTAATGGGACATGGCAGTGCTGGAGCACAGCTGATCTCTATCCTAAAGGTCTCTCCCAACCTGAATGATTCTGTGGCTCTATCCAGACTCTGACCTGCATTGGTTTCACTCGAAAGAGCAGCTGGATATCCTCGGTTATAGGCAGGCTCTAGGGAAGGTCCATGGGAGGCAGCAGGGCTCAGACCAGCGCGGGTCTCACTCCAGGAGGGATCCAAGGGAGATCCAAGGAGCCAGTGGTGCAGCGGATGGGCGAAGGCCACGCTCAGCCCCGGAGGTGCCACCACCAGCGCCTGCCGCCGGCTGACCCGGAGGACGGTCACCCCCAGCAGGCCCGTGTCCCCGGCGGGGTCACCGCGGGGGATGGCTCTGGGTGCCCCGGGCATGAGCAGGGCGAGTTCCCCACCCACGCGGGGCAGCGGCCCCGGATCCCCGGATCCCCGTCCCCACTGCGGGCTGCCGGCTGCACAGGGCCGCGTCCCCGTGCTGGGCTGACCTCAGGGCCCCCCCCGCCCAGTGACGGACTGGCTGTAGGGCCTGTCCCCCTGTGCCGGGATGGCCGCACGGACACCTGTCCCCATCCCCCTGTCCCCATCCCCCTGTCCCCATCCCTCTGTCCCTGTCCCCATCCCCCTGTCTCCATCCCCCTGTCCCCATCCCCCTGCCCCTGTCCCTGTCCCATCCCCCTGTCCCTGTCCCCATCCCCCTGTCCCTGTCTCCATCCCCCTGTCCCATCCCCCTGTCCCTGTCCCATCCCCCTGTCCCTGTCCCCATCCCCCTGTCCCTGTCTCCATCCCCCTGTCTCCATCCCCCTGCCCCTGTCCCCTGTCCCATCCCCCTGTCCCTGTCCCCATCCCCCTGTCCCGTCCCCCCGCCCCGGCCCCGCCCCGGCCCCTCCCGGGCAGCGCCGATCCGCGCGCGGCCACTGCCCCCTGGTGGGCACGGCCGCCGGGACCCGCGGTTGCCACGGAAACGGGCCTTGGGCTCCGCCAGCGCCGCTCGGGCCCCGCGGGACAGCGAGGGGCTGCAGGGCCCGGGGGCACACCCGGCTCCTCACGGCACGGTGAAGGCGCAGGGGCCGCTGCGAGGCTGTTCCCGAGGAGGGGCGAGGGCACGGCTGCTCGTCCCACCGTGAACCCCCGCTGCCATGGAGGCACAGCAGCAGAAATTGGTTTGGGTTGGAAGGGACATAAAAGCTCATCTCCTTCCACTCCCTGCCGTGGGCAGGGACACCTCCCACTGTCCCAGGCTGCTCCAAGCCCCATCCAGCCTGGCCTGGGACACTGCCAGGGATCCAGGGGCAGCCACAGCTTCTTTGGGCACCCTGTGCCAGGGCCTGCCCACCCTCCCAGGGAAGAATTTTTCCTAACATCTCATTTAGCCCTGCCCTCTTGCCCTGGCACTCTCTTCCCATGTAAAAAGTCATTCTCCCTCCTTTTTATAATCCACCTTGCAGTACTGGAAGCACTTAACCTCCCCAATGTCCAGCAGGGGCCTTTTCCCACACAACCCCCCAGCCCTGGGTACCCCAATTCCTCTGCAGCTGCCCCTGCTCTGGCACTATGCAGAGAAATCACACTCTTGCCTCTTCAGATTGGGGGAAAGGCCCCAGTCTTCAGCACATCAGTCCTTCTCAGCTGTCCCTGCTCATTTTGGGAACACCCACAAATGTACAGCCTCTGGACGGTCCTGGTGGCAGCTAGGGACCAGCCCCAGGGTTTCCCCAGTTGCTACTGCCCTTCACTGGCCACTGCCAAGGCAGTGCTGTGTTTTTCCTGCTGCCAAAATCACCTTCCTCCAGCAGGAAAGGGCACTGAGCTAAGCCTTGCTCATTCCCTGGATATCCCATGTCATGCTCCCTGGCTGGGCTGGTGTTTCCACGCACCGAGGTACCAGCCAGTGACATCTCCATGTCCAGCCACAGCTGTCCCCTGCCCATGGAGCAGCTCCTCCAGCCTCACAGGGCCTCTCTCAGACCAGTGTGGGTCTCACTTCAGAAGAAATAAAAGGGAGATTAAATGAGCACCAGTCTCCTTTCCATCCCCTGGGAGCAGCTGTGGTGGCTTTGGGGTCAGGAGAGGCTGGAGAAGTTCTTGGCTGCTCTGGGCAGCAGAGGTCTCCTGGTGCGTGGAGGGACTGTAATAAAGGAACCATTCACCACTTGTGCTGGTGAGGGCCAAGCACAGCCCCCAGCGCCCCTGGGCCTGGCTGCTGGTGTGGGGTCACTGCAGGGATCAGTGTGGGCAGCAGCAGAGGACACCAGCTGGGGCTGGGCGCTGCCCCAGCGCATCCCCAGGAAACTGATCTCCCACAGGATTTGGGTGGCAGCTGGACCACGGCCCCACCACAACTGCCAGGACAACCCATCACCCACATCTGCACTGAGCTCCCGGTGTGCACAGCACAGGGAGGTCCCAGTGTGGATGTCCTGTGTGCTGGGCAGGGTGGCCAAGCATTGCAGTCCACCAGACCCCCATCTCCTGCCTCATGCCAGGCTTGGAGCCCTGCTCCAGGCAGCCGGTGGGATGGCTGGGCTGGTCCTGCCTGCACGACTTCGCCCCAGGACCACTCCAGGTCCTGCTCCAGTCTGGGATCACAGGTCCTGGCCAGGATATCTGCAGAGACAAGACCTGTGCAGAGGCTCAGCTCAGCCCAGCACGCCTCCCCACAACCTGACACCCTAAGAGCCCAAGCTGGGCCATGTCTGCACTTTCTGCCTTTGCCATCTCTCTGAGCCTTTCCTGCAAAGGATAAAAACATTCACGGAGTGAGAGAACAGCTGAGGCTGAAAGGAGCCTCTGGAGATGGTCTGCCCCAGATCCTGCTCCCAGCATCCGTGTGTTTGTGGGTCTGGCCATGGTGTGCACGTGTGTCCATGTGAGCCTCTCCCCCTCCACAGCTCTGCCCAGGATTACACAGCAGAGCAGAGCAGAGCAGAGCAGAGCAGAGAAGGGCTGGGATCTGAAGGAGTTGCTTCTCCAGACTTCAGTGCTGCCTTTCAAAGCACATGAAAGGAGGCAGCTCCTGAGCAACCAAAGCCCAGCTCAAGGAGACAAATGTCCTTCTACGCAGCCTCAGCCTTTTCCTGCCACACATGTGACTTTCCTGCTCTCCTGGGCACTGGGATTTGGATGGCTGACATTGGGCTGGGGCCTGCAGGTACTTGGGAGGAGCAGTGGTCCTTGGGAAGGGGCCTGGCTTGGGTCCAGGGCCAGTCACAGTCCCCACCGTGGGGAGAGCAGCCAGTGCCAGCACTGGCCCCAAGAGCCTCATGTGGGGATGTGGGGAGCAAGAGAAGCAGCGTCTCAGCCCCCCAGCCCTGTCCCAGCACCTCCACCACTGCCCTGGCCTTTCTCAGGGACCAGCGGCTGGAAAGGCTAGTTCCTCCTGCACTCCCTGCCTGGGGCAGGACAGCTGGTCCTGTCCCTCTGATGGGGTTCAACCCCAGCCTGCAACGAAGCATCTACCCATAGGTTGAGATAAGAACAGGTCAATAATTGAAAAGAAGTAAAATATAATAATAATAACAGTAATGATAATAATAGTAGCAATGAAAAAGGAGATAACAAGAGGAGAGAGAGGAATAAAACCCGGCAGAAACAAGTGATGGCCAATACAATTGCTCACCACCCACTGCCCAGCCTGCCCCCCAGCTTCCATCAGCAGCCCCCGATTCTGTACTGGGCATACCAGGCTGTGGTGCAGAATATCCTCTGGCCAGTTTGGGCCAGCTCTCCCGGCCATCACTGGCAGACCATGGGGTACTGAAAAGTCCTTGATTTAGAGGAAGCACTACTCAGCAACAGCTAAAACAGCACTTCATCACCATTATTCTCATTCCAAAACCCAGCACTGTACCAATTTCTGGGAAGAAAATTAACTCTATCCCAGACCAAACCAGGACACCCTCTGCCATGTCAGGCTGGCACCAGAGCAAAGGAGGACCATCCCCTAGCAGGGAGCTGTGCAAGTCCCTCCCTGAGGCTCTGATGCAGCCACTAACCCAGCCTCTGCTTTGCCAACCCGCGTTGGCTGCACTGACCATGCTCCAGCAGACCCATGGTGTGGGGCAACCTCCTTCTGCTGTTCCCCAGGCAATGCCTGAGCACAGCTCTCCTGCCTGCACCCACAGCAGCCGAGGCCACGCTCACAGTGACTGCACGAGGCCACGCGTGACCCAGCCCCCAAACTGACAATTACCCTGCAGCTCCTGCTACAACCTTGGCCAGCCTCCTCTGCATTTCCCCAGGGCCAGAAATCACTCCCTGGACCAAAAGGAAGCTCCTAACAATGGTTTAATCACAACCAAATCCTTTCTGCAGGAAGTTTGGGGTTTGGGAAATCACTGCTCAGTTTTTGTCCTGGTGTAACTTGGTGTTCCCAACTCATCTCAAAAAGCCTCTTGTTCTTTCATCATTTCTCCCCTCACACTGGAGAATAATATTTTCACTCACATGCTGAAATTAGATCCTGATGTTTCTGCCAGCAAGGCTTTCAATAGCTCGCTTATGTTCCTGGATGGAATTGCCTGGCAGGCTGGGCTCAGGGCGCGGGGGAGTGTGGAAAAAGACCCGTGAATCTCCCCCAGCAGCCCCCAGCCCATGTTGGCTGTACCATCAGAGCCAGATGAAGGACAGGCAGAGGGTGAGCACAGACAGGGATGACCCCTCAGCACGGCACCAAGGGGATCCTCCACGAGCTCTGCAGGAACCAGGATCCCTGCTCGGCAGTTCCCTAACTCATATCCATAACGCCCAGATCCTTCCCAGCAACTCTCTATGTGACCTGAGCTGCCTCCCAGCCTGGGGGGCTCTCACAGTGGATGAGGGGTGCCAGCAAGGAGGGACACCTGTGTCCCTGACCACTGACACCCTGGTAGGTGCAGCAGCAGACCCCAAAGTGCTGCTGTGCCAGAGACAGGATTTAGTTTCAGGGTTCCCTGAGCTCTCAGCTTTCCTGCTGCACGGCACCTGGCCAGGTGGCACTTGGAAGTCCTGATGGTTCCAGGTGCTGAGCACAGTCCCAGGTTGCCACAGCTTGGGCCAAGAGCCCCGGGGAGCAGGCCAGCTCGGGGAGGCTGAGAGCCTGCCAAGTGGGCAGCATGGAGCAGGGGATCCCTGCCAGCCCGGTGGTCCATCTGGCACGCTGTGGAGCGGGTTGGCAATCCCCACTCTGCAGCAACCTGCGTGGCAAGCTGCTGGGGACTCAGCGAGCCTGGAAGCCGTGGGTGCCCATCTGCCAGCCTGTCTTAGCAGGCTTGGCAGGGGCTGGAGAGCCCCCACCACTCTTAGCCACTCTCATATTTCAGGAGATCAACATAGGGAGGAACCTCCCTTGCCCATCAGGAAATCACAGTTCTCCAGGCTGCAATTCCAAAGTTATCCTTGAAGCACCTCTCCAGCCAGGCCGCCTCAGCTCTGCTGTACAGCATCTCCTGAGGCTCCGGGAGCTGCTGCACTGCCCGCACCTTCCCATAGCCCCTGGGCACTGGTCACCCCTGCCCCTGGCTGGCCCCAAGGCTCAAGGCCACCACTCCAATGCCCCATCAGCACACCCTTGATGGGGATTCAGCATCTCCTGTGGGCTCTTACAGCTGCAGAGCTGAGCTTTCTGAAGGCACAAGAAGTTGTTCATAAACAATGGGGAAATAATATCTATCTCCTCATATCCTCAGGAGTATCATGGTCATTTTCCTTTGGTTTTTCCGAAACAGCTCATCCTCTGGCACAGACCGCATGTGGGGAACTCAGCTGGGTGATTCAGACAACTTTGAACAACTACAAAAAAGGCTGTACGTGGTCTCTGCATTAGATACAGCTGTGTCTTAAACTTCTGATGGCTCACAAATATTCACCAGGATGGTACCAGTTACAGCCCAGATCCTGCAGACCTTCCACGTACGACTAAGCTGAGGTTGGAGTGTTCTCCTTCGGGAGCAGAGGCTCTTGCAGGGTGCAGAGGTACCTCTGGGCAGTTCTTGCAGGGAGCCTGAGCCAGCAGGAGTCATCCCTGACCTCCCTGACTGGCAGGTCACTTCCTCTCCTAGGTTCAAACCAGCCCTGGCTCTGCTGCTCTCATTCAGAGGAGCCTTTCAACAGCACCACAGGAGGTTGGCAGGACTGGGGCTGGGAACTTCTGGCTCAAGCCCTCCCAGCTACCACAACTCAGCTGCCCCGGACAGTCCCTGGCCCCAGTTTGTTCATAAACCCAGGCTCCAGTGAGCACAGTGTCCCAGGGCATGAGGCAGGAGACCTGTGGGCACTGAGGAGAGCTGGGCCCTGCTCCTTGGAGGGATGTCAGCCTTTCTCCAGCACTGTCCCTCTGCTCCAGAGATGATGCTGCTTGGCCTGAGCACCTCAGCAGCTCTGGGAGGTGAACCCTCCTCAGGCCTTGGGGCCAGGTGACCAGATTTAAGGTGTCCCAGAGCCACAGCAGGAAGGTCACACTGAGCAGTGAAGGACAATGCTGGCATGGTGTGTAATCATCCTTTTGCTTCCAACTGGGTTTTGAAACAACACACACTGTAAGCTATTTTTTTAAACTATTTTTTTTAATCAGCTTTTGGGAACTGCGTCTCTTTCCACCTCCAACAGCCTGAATCCCTGCCCATGCTTCTGGTGGCTTCAGCTGCTGTAAAGATGCCTGTAATGAGGAGAGGGAAGACCATCCGCTCCTCCCGCCTGAGCCACGCTTCCCAACAGCAGTTGCTGATAATCCGTGCCACGATCAGCTGTGCAATCTGGAGATATTTCACCTTGTGAATGTGCTGTCAGGGGGACAGGATTGGGCAGCCAGAGTTCAGCTCTCCCCTTCTGCCAAGCAGGAGTCACCTGGAGAAGGTCTGGCAGGATTTATGGCCCATATAAAGGGGCAGGAGTTGGATGTTTGCTGTTATTATGGGCTGTATTTCTCTCCTTCAGCAACCTGCAGCCTTTACCCCCTCCAGCAGGTTGCTGCTGCCATCCCTTGCTGGAGCCTCATGGGGTGGGAAGAGCTGGGTTTGGGCTCACACAGCCTCATCCCCTCCACTCGGGGAGTGCACAGCACCATGGTGCTGCAGGCCCCACAAGGGATATGAGGGGACTGGGTGGAACCACATGGCCAAAGCTCCCTGGGGCACCTGTGTCCTTCTCTTCCTCCTGCTGCCAGCCTGCCCATCCCCTTGGAAGGCACACCAGACCACACTGGGGGCCGGGAGCTTGGGGTTGGGAAGAGCTGCAGTAGCACAATCCAGTCCTGGACCCCTTCTCTGACTTCCAGGTGAAGTAATAAATGAACCTGTAATAAATGAACTACTTGTGTTAAAAGTGACACCACCCACCCCACGCCTGTGGGTATTGTAGGGCCAAAGCAGTCAACTCAGTCATTCTTGAGTCAAAGAGTAGGAACTGAAGACTGTGCCTCGGCAGTGTCCGTTCTGGATGTCCCCTACAGGCCTCTCCGCAATAAAAGCTACATCAGGAAGAAAATGACAGGACCATGCAGAGCCTGGAGAGCATATGGAGAGCCTGGTTCAGTTGCTGCCTCAGTTTCCCCCTCTTGGGCGCTAAAAATTGTCCAGCAGCAAAGATTCAAACAAACTATTTCCCGATAAGCATCTGTACCCCATCTCAGACCAAGCTCTCCAACCCATCTTCTTTTCCTTTTCCCTAATACGGCCATGTCCAAGGCTCTTTAAGAAGCAGCCTCAGCTTCACCCACCCCTCCAGAACAGCCCAGATCTTCTTCCAGGCCGTTGCACCTGCTGATGGGTTGCAATCAATTTTTTGAAGGAAGGAGAGGAGGTAGCTGGGAGCTGTTTGGGTCAGAAAGCAGGTCCTTGGGATATAAAATGTGCTGATGGCAGCACCTCACCTTCCCACCTCCAGAGCTTTGTGGTCCCCAGGGCCATGGAGAGCCTTGCTGGCAGCAGCAGCACAAGGGGTCACCCCTGCAAGGATCAGGAAGGAAGGAGTGCGGGCAACAAGGAGCTGAACTGGCTAAAATGAAGCTAAAGGAAAATGAAGGACATTTAAAGACATTCAGCTGGCACTCAAGTGCACCTTGAAGATTATAGAAAAACAGCAGATTTTTTTTCCCAAGATTGAGAATATTTGTGTTCTGAAACACTGCCCAAAGCACCAACCTCCCCTTCGAGTGAGGGACTCTGTGCAGAGAATTGTGCTGAGCCAGGGGAGCTTTGCCCAGCACGGGGCAGGTGTCTCAGTGTGTGACTCTGCCCAGGCACACACCAGGTGAGGGCAGCTCCAGGTTTCAGAGGGACCTGAGGAATCTGCAGCTGTGTCTCCACTGCCACGAGCTCACTGCAAACCCTGCTGGCTCCAAATACCACAGGAGAGCAGGAGCCACACGCTGAGAGGCTCCAGCAGTGATTCAGCGAGGGATGAGGGACCCTTTCCATTACCTAAGAAATGTGGCTGGACCTGGAAGCAAAGGAACAGCCCCAGCCCAGTCAAGGTGGCAATAAAGCCAGAGTCTGCATTCCCCTGAGCATCACCGGCACCTCAGTCCAGCTCCCTCCAGGTGAGGCACCTGTGCCACCAGCTCTGCAGCACAGCAGGCGCTTGGGCAATGAGACCTTTAGAGGCAGCGGAGATATAAACAAGCTGTGGATAAGTTTGAAACTTCCAAGTCATGCCTGAGCCCACCGGCTGGGGTTGGTCCCAACTGGGTGTGTGAGAACATCCTCTCAGATGGATGAGCTAAAGGTGGGGATGCTCTGATGGTCACAAGAGCTTTACTACTTTTACCAGAGCTTCAAAATTGTCCTTCTATCTGCTCAGACTGGAAAAATGCTCCCATCTCCAACTGTCCTTCTCAGTCCAAGTCCAAGAAGCAAAGGCCCCTCTGGTTTTGCAGAATAAGCATCTCTCTGCTGCCCTGGGCACCCCGTGAGCCCAAGGTGGAGCTACCTCAGCCTCTACTTTTTAACCTGACTCAGAGGAGCTGCAAAACATAAACCTTCCCCACTCCCAAAGCAGCAACATGAGCAGTGCTGGTTTCTGGTGCACCCCTGGCTCCCTCACAGCCCTTCAGCACTCACAGCCCTTCAGCACTCACAGCCTGTTTTTCTCAGCTTCTCCTACTTACTCCATTCTCCAGGACAAGGAGGAGAGTTCCAGCCTTTGAGGACTGTTTCAGCTGAAGGGAAAACAGCACTTCATTTTAAAATCCTGATATCATTAATCCCATCAGTTTCAAAAAATAAGTTTTTTTCTACCCTACGTTTGAATTTTTGTTTACCTTTTCTCTTCTAAGTGTTTCCTCCTCTAAGTGTTTTCTCCCCCTTCCGCCATCCTGTGCCTTGCTACAAAACACTGTACCCTGGAAAGGATGAAAGCAAGACCCCAAAACTGCCTTTTCTTCATGCCAATTTTGTCAAATTGGAAATGTAAAAGATAAGCTTCTCCAGGCTTTTTTTCCCCCTCATTTAACCAAAGGCACTGTGGCAGGGGAACATCCCTCTGAGCAGCTGTGCTTCCAGGCTGCTCAGCGTGTCTCCTACCTGTGGAAGCAGATGGAGGCCCATGGCACCTGTGAGGCGTTCATCTCCTATCTGTTGTTCTCTCTCTTTTTCATGAGCATCATGTGTTTATTCCCTCTTTCAGACTCCCAAGTCCCACTGGAGTTGCCCCATATTTTGCCTTATTTTGACTCTTCCATTTTTCCCACATCCCATCCATATCCTGATATGAACTCACACATCAGCAGATCGTTCTGTCTAGGATTTTTTCTATGGGCTTGTTGTTACTCCCTTACTAAAATTCCCCCAGGTTTTCAGCTCCACACTGCTCAGAGTGCTTCTCTTCCCGTGCTTAAGCTGCCACAGCTGCTCCCAGACACAGTCTCTTGGAAAGTGTCTGATCTCCAAGCACCTCCTAAAGCTCATTTCATTCTGCCCTTCCCACACAGACACATCATATTCTTCTGGATTATCAGTGGGAAATCCCTGCTGGACACACTCCACAATGCCACGAGCAGCCACAAGCTCAGCTCATCACTATTTTTCCCCTAAAATAAAGAGCTCTTTAAAAAAGAGCAATTTTTTTGATTTTCAGCCCCTGCATGAGCACTGCTCCAGTGTCTTCTCCACCACAAGATTCGGGTCAAAAAGGGACCTGCCCTTCCCTGACCTGCTGAGGACCAGGAGAGTTTTTCCTTCCTTCACATCAGGAGCACCCCTCACCTCCTGCTCATCTGTCTCATTTCCCTAATTTTTGGAAAGCAGGAGCAGGAACTCAAGGCACTGGCAGTGCCCATTCTCCTGCCTCCCATAGGCTCCAGGCTCCATGTTCAGCATCCTGAAAATCTCGTGTCTCTGGCACAGTTCGTGACACTGTAATAAACACTGAAACTAATAGCAGGTATTTGTGAGCCATGTTTTGTTCTCTGCAAAATGTTAATAGAGAAAAATCTGCAGCACCATGCCAGGAAATCTTTTTATATCTTATTTCCAGGCTACCCTAATATCAATTTATATCTGCAATTCAATTAATGTTCTGGGAGAGGCAAATTAGCATCCCCGGGTCCCTCCTGTCTCAGCAAAGCAAGTTCCCATGGAGAGAGAAAGTCTGGCACAGCCTCTCCCAGGGGCTCAGAGTGGATCAGTGCAAGACCCCAAACACACAGAGATCCCCCAAATAACCAGGGGGTAGCTTCAGACATGCCCCAAAACACCTTTTGTATCATAGAACAGCACTTAACCTCCCTGAAGCTGGTAGTGGGGTGCATGACACTTCACCTGTAAATCTGCCTGCTATTAAGTGCATCGTGTTTGAACTCTATAGATTTTAAAACATGATTCAGATCAGATGATGTCACTCAGCTGTGCATGCATCCGCTGGATTTTATGCTCACAGAAGCAGCAGGATGCTGCAATTGTAATTTAAGCGGAACTAGGGAGCTGGTCTTAAAAGATAATCAGGGCCCATTCTGAGCCTTCTGAGGACACTGCCTCAAGTTGTGCTAGGGGAGGTTTAAATTGGATTATAGGAAAAAGGGCGAAAGGGTGGTCAGGCATTAGAAGAAGCTGCCCAGGGCACTGGTGGAATCACCATCCCTGGAAGTGTTCAAAAAACACGTGGATGTGGCACATGGGGACACGTCTGAGTGGTGGCCCTGGCAGTGCCACAGTCCGAAGTGTAGGGGATAGGAAAACCCCACCTCCCTTCAAAATCCCTACACAGCACCACCCACTGCAGGCAGGGTGGGACCCACTGCTCCACACTTTGGGCAGAGGCAAAGCCCTGGAAGTTAAAACAGCTCCTCATGCAAGTCTCCTCAGCATGCTGGCAGCATCCCGAGGAGAGCGAAGACGTTACATAGGAAAAGCACTTTTGAAAGCAAACAGCTCCATTTCCATACTGAACAGCCGATCTCCGATCTCCGAGTTCATGTCCTGAAATAGCCCCGGAGCCATTTCCCAGCAGGATTGTACAGGAACCTCCCCCTTTCTCCAGCACAGTCTCTGTGCTCTTACCTGTATTGATGGGCAATAAATAACCCAGCGACACATCTGCAGGAAAACACAGGATGCCCTGGAAAACGCTCCAAGCCCAGGAACTGCCCATGGCCCCCGGTGCCCACGTGTGAGGGAGCCGTGTCCCAGAGAGCCCGGCCACCCGTTAATAACCGTAATGAACAACTCACAAATTAATTCACCAAAATGATTTTCCAACCGGCTCCGAGCTGAGCACGCAGTCAAGGATCTGCTGCAAGTGGTGATGAGGAAAAGGCAAATGCAAGGTGGAAATTGTTGCCAGCTGTTGCTCCAGGGAGTGGGCAAGTTGGGTGGGAGCAGCCCTGCTGCACCATGGTGGTGCTGCTGGAGCAAGGAGCCTGCAGTGGAATTCGAGCACTTCCCCGCAGAAGAGCAGTGGAATCCAAGCCCTTCCAGCCCCACAGGAATGACCAAGGGCTGGTCCTGCTTTCCCACCATCACTAGGTATAGGATCTACCCACCACAGAGAAAAGGAAAATGGCTGAGGTCTCTTGACCTGGAAGAGGCTCATCACATGCAAATGGGAAATAATTCTATTTAATTTAGAAGACATGAATGGGCTGTGTGGCTATTTCTGAAAAAAAAAAAAAAAAAACCACAGAAAGACTGCAAAAATTAAAGCCAAAGTAACTGTTGGAGACCACTTACTGCAACTTTTATGTGTCATAAGTCTCACCCAAACACTCTCTGCTGAGCCCAAAGACTGTAGTGAAAAGCTGAATGTTTCAATCTTGTAAAACTCAGCTGTCAGAAGAAAGGGACCAGCAGGGCCACTGGAAGGGGTGGGATCCACCATGATCCCCCCCCAGATGAACATGGTAAACCACATGCTTCAAGTGAGATGGAAGCCCTTCAGGTCCCTGTCAGCCTGAGGAGCAGGTTCCTCCCAGGGTTCGTGTTCCATTAAGAGACATAATAGACAATTCAGGGCCAGTGGAAACTCTCTGTCACAGGTGAAAGCATGGTCCACCATACTCCACCTCTGGGTGGGACAGACCTGCAATCATTTGGAGAAAGGAAAACACAGAAAGGCAGGACAAGTGTTTCTGCAGATACAAACAGAAGCTCAGTGTGTGCTATTTAAATGCGATCCCTGCTCTAGGGCAGGAACTCATCTCTTCAGCCAGGATCAGTGTGAAGGGGGAGAGTCCCAGAGTGAGAAGCTCAGCTTCCCTGGCCCCAGTCAGGCCACCCCTGGCACTGACGTCTCTCCCCTCTCTGCACCATCCCTGTTTTCATTCCCAGCCCCTCCATCTCATTCCAACTGCTTCCACACGAGCGGGGCACACGCCATGGCAAAGATCCTTCAGCTTCCTGTGCCGAGCATGAAGAACTCCTTGACCTCAAGTCAAGGAAGTTTTCTAGCCCCCAGAAGATGCTTTTTTTTCCAGCCATCTTTGTGCTTCTACAAGCCCTGTCAGAGGCTGACAGCAGAGCTGCCGTGTTGTTCCTGGAATAGCTTTTCCAATGCCATGTGAAGGATCTAGGTCACTCCTGACTCCTTGCTATTCCCCTTTTTATAAACCCAGTGTCAGGCAGATACACAGAGCGACTCTGAAGCTGCCCTGAATGATGCTTTGTGAGACAGAGTCTCTCATCTTGGGGTATGCATTTTCCAGGCTCTCCGGGGTGGATTGGTGGATGGCTCTTCAAATACAGCAGCTGGACTGGGGCTATTTAACAGTCCTGAGGGTTTGGCAGCCATAACCTGCCCTGCTCGGGATTTTTGTCACCTGCAAACCTTACTGTAGATTTTATGATTGTCATCATCTTTACTAAAATTACTTCACAGCTCTGTCTTCCTAATTTCCAGTCCCAGTAGGAGCAGCACCTCTCCTTCATCTCAGTGCGTTGGCATTGGTCAGAGGCTCTGTCACAAAGCCAGGCACAGCTGACATTTAACATGCCCAGTTTACAGCATTAATGATTTCCTTGCTGGTGCTGGCTCCTCAGGGATTTGTATCCAGCCTCCCCAATCCATGGTGCTGCCAAGGTGCTACTTAGAACTTCTCGGACATGGCCTGGACCAGTGTGGATATTTCCACCAGCCCAAATCTTTCACAGCAAAGCTCATGAGTCTGTCCAGCCAGAGCTACTTTCCATACCAAAAGCCATTAACTGTACCAGTGTGTAGCTGCAGGAACTCAATGATCCCTCCTACCATCT
This sequence comes from Coloeus monedula, assembly GCF_965178545.1. NCBI lineage: Eukaryota > Metazoa > Chordata > Aves > Passeriformes > Corvidae > Coloeus > Coloeus monedula. The sequence continues at coordinate 5,257,878 of NC_138804.1, read as the reverse complement.
GATCTGGGTTCGTGGCTTCCTTTCTCAAACCATTATGACAATTGTGTAGATCCCCAGTCCTCTGGGATTTTCCAAGTTTTTAAGGCTTGCTAAATCTCATGGTTCCCAACTCAAGCAGCTTCCCAGCTGCCGCCTTTGTGTATCCCAGGTTTAGACTTTCCGGAGTGTCAACCTGAAAATATTGATGTCATTGGGCTTCCACCCTCCTTAGTTCAGCATGACAGATTTTCCAAGGAAAACCAGCTGAACTGGAGCAGTATTTCATAGAATCACAGAACCACAGATTGGTTTGGGTTAGAAGAGACCTTAAACACCATCTCATTCCAACCCCCTGCCATGGGCAGGGACACCTCCCACTGTCCCAGGCTGCTCTGAGCCCCAGTGTCCAGCCTGGCCTGGGACACTTCCAGGCATCCAGGGGCAGACACAGCTGCTCTGGGCACCCTGTGCCGGGGCCTCAGCACCCTCCCAGGGAACAACTCCTTCCCAATATCCCATCTAGCCCTGCCCTATGGCAGTGGGAAGCCATTCTCTGTGTCCTGTCACAAAGAAAATCTTCCCAGGAAGACACATACAACTTTCAGTCACATGTGGACTCTACATTCTGGTTTGTTGATTATGTATTCCTTCAGTTAGCTAAAGTAAGTAATATTATTTTGCATTCTAAAGGGATATTCTGTTCTGAAGGGAATAGAAAGCTGCCACACTCGCTGGAGGGTGAGTCCAGCCAGCAGCTGATGAAGGAGCTGTGAGCTATTGGCCGTATGTTTAAGGAGCAAAATTTAGTCAGAAAAATTGAACGGAGATGGAGACTTCCTGGTGAAACTTTTTTTCAGGTACTCAAACGGTAACATCATTGTAAGGAGAGCAACAGCTGCAATCCATCCTATTTCACTGGAAAAGGAGGGGGGAAAATAGTAAATTGATAATCCCAAATTGAGATGTATGTGTCAAAGAGCAGTAAGGGCAAACAAATAGCAAGACATATAAATAATAACATTTTATATTGATCAGTGAGTCCAAGATGACCCTGAATCTGAGCAATGCCAGAAATTCAATGGGTGGTTTGAGAAAAGATGACTCAAATTTAATCAATACCTTGAGCTCTTTCCTCTGCCCAATAGTTTATTATGATTCTGAAAAATCTCTTGCTTGAAATTTTTTACAGTAATTCAAGAAGCTGAGCAGGTGCTGTGTTGGAGAAAATGGCAAAAAGGAAAGAAGGGAGAAAGCTCAAGAGGAGGCCTGAACATGAGATCTTCTCAATTAAATTAAATTAAATTAAATTCCTCAAACAGTTGGTTTCAAAGTTTGGGTGGGAGTGGAAAGGTCAAAAAGTGATGAGAATTTTCTCCCAGCTCTGACCTGCTGGGTGTCACGGGACAGGACTTAGGGATGTGATTTACACTCTCCCACGTGCCTTGGGAAGGTTCCCTCCACTCTCCTGGCACAAACAAGGCACAGACACCGGATACTGAGCAGTGAGTGCCCAGCTCTCCCACATCCCCGCTGCTCCGTCCCCTCTGCCCCCACCCCTTCCCTGCACCCCGGTGCTGCTGGCTGGGAGCCCACCAGCAGCCACCACGTTAATGACCTATCACAGCAGCTTGTCATGTCCCGGGGAACGGCATCTCCTTCTGATATGTGGATCAAAGAGGACTCTGGAGCCGTGAATCCCTCCGGGAGGATGAGAGGTCGGCTCGGATTAAAACGTGCAGTAATTTGTGAAGGGTACGAACAGAAGAAATGAGCTATTAGGGGAAGGATTCGTGGCTGGCAGGATCAAAGAGCACCAGTAGGAAATGTTTAGAAGGCGCTGGGAACAAAGGGAATTCAAACCCATAAGAGTCTATTAATAGACACAGGAAATTTATTAACAGCAGCAACAAATCAAGTGTTCAATAACTTCCTAAATTCTGCTTTTGCAGAGAAACCAGATCTTTTTTCATAAAGCTGATGAAGGACTTGCAAGACTGCTATTAGCCATGAAATTTAAACAACATATCTCAGAACAAACTGATATTTTACACCAATACCTGGATAACCCAAACACAATCATCCTTAAAGTGTTGACAGAGGCATATAGCAGGCTTTGGAAATACCAGACAACTGCTGAATTAGGACTGAGCTATTGTGACAGTCTGAAATCAGATAATTATGGGTTGTATATTGATATTAAATAATAATAAGATAATAATTTCATATTAGAATAACACAAGGATTACAAATATGTACCCAAGCTTGGTGAGGTGCTAAGCAGCAAAGGTGGGGTGGGATCAAGAAAGCAGCAACTCTGGGAAGAAGTTCAGGATGAGCAAAGCAGACCTGAACGGCAAGGAGTGACTCTGTAACAGAGGGGGCTTAGCTTAAATTTGGGTGTATATACTGACAGGAACAGGTATATTTAACCAGGACAGGGGGTGCGAGCCCTGGACGTGGCACAGTGACACCCTGGCACTTTGGACCCAGTCTTGGCATCCACCTGGGATGTGGAGAAGAGAAATAATTGCAAAGAGCCATGAGAAACAGGAGAAACAGATGTGTTATGATGAGAAAATATGTTCTTTTGCCTCACAAGGATATTGGGGGCTCACAGGGGTCTGCAGCGGGCAACTTTGTCAGAGGGTCACTGTGCAATTGGACAGGGAAAGTGTCGCGGGTTCGGTTTGCAACCAGGCAGAAACACCAATTTAGTGTAGTGGTTTGGTCCAAAATACTCATTACTGTTTATCTTCTGTGAGATAAGAATTAGGAGAAATGCAAAGCAGGCACCAAACTTGAAAGAATATAAAGAAGTTTATTAACAACTCTAAAAGAGGGAAGAAAAAAATTATACCACCTTCAGAACTCTCCTCCTCCCCCCACCTTCCTCCCTTCTCCCACTGACAATGTGAAAAGACAACCCTTAAGATGTTCAGTCTGTTTGCCACTTCCATAATAACCTTGTTCAGTCCATTTAGAAAGAGAAGTCTCTTCTTGCTCGTGCTATGAAAACATTATCACAACGAGACAGCCGCCCACTTCCAAATATTGTTCAGTCCATTTAGGAGGAGGAGTCTCTCTGCCTGCATGTGAGTCCTTTCCCCCGACTTGCAGCTTTTCCCACAACTGCTTTCGAGGGTCCACTCTTGAAGTTTCTTGGGGTACAATTTTAAGGTTGAGCCGTTCAGAAACAAAAACAGAGGCCCTTCTCCTTCCCTGGGAGCAAAGGGTCTTCATCATCTTCATCGTTAAGACTATCTCTGGGAGCATCTCTAGGAACTGAGGTTTTCTCCTTTCCCGTTTGGAGCAAAAGTCCTCATCTGGTCCATCTCTCCCTGTCCAAACTTCTCATGAAATTACAGCTGCGTCAGCATCTGCCTATCTCAGCGCAGGTGCTTTTGCTTTCGAGTTGAACACTCCACCCCCCATATCTTCATGAAATTACAACAGGATACTCCGATATATCATAGCTTCACAACAGAATTTCAGCTTTAAGCATCTCCTCTCTCTCTTCCCTCAGGTTTTCAGCTCTTCACAGCAGTAAAAGGGTTAATCTCACCTCAGCCTTGCAGCTTTGCAGCTGGAATGTTGAATTTTTCTTATCGCAGTGGAGAGGGGGGGCAGAGCCGAGCCGCTCCGGCTGCCCACAGCAAGGCAGTGGGGGGGGTTCCACGGCTGGAACAGGTCCATCGGCTCCAGGATGGCCGTGGCCCGGCCTGGTCTGGCCCAAGCAGGGCCTGGCCGGGCCCGCTGGCCCCCACACGGGGCCCGCAGCCACCTGTGCCAGCGCCGGAAACGAGAGAGAGCTTGGAGGGGGAGTTTGCCTATTCTTAAATGTGGATCACAGAGGTGTTCACAACTTTAAGTGGCTTAGAGAATTGTCCATATTCAAACTGGCCAGCTGATAGGTTCTATCAGGTCCCAGAGGAAACTGTAAGCACCCCTTAGCAAGGACATCCCTTCCAGGACTATGCTTGCTAACCTATGACAGAAAGGCAGAACTGCCTGTAAATATCTGGCACATGAGGCCAGGAGATTTCCCACTACCAAGAGAGCGCTCTGGTATTCACAAAGGTGATTTTCTAGGCCATGAAGTCTTCAGAACAAAAATGGGCTCTTTGGGGCAGACAGACCCAAAAATTCAACAGCTGGTCTCAATATGAGATTGCTTTGGGAAAGGAAACTTATGGCAGGCCCTGCAAAATGATGTGCTGATTGTTGGGGCTTTAATCTCTGTAAATAACCTTTTCCTCTGCCTTTTTGAGGCATGGGGAGGAGCTTCCCACCTCCTCTCCCCAAGAAAGATGTCAGGTCAAAGAACATATCTATGAGAGAAGCAGGAATACTGGGTGCACATGTTCCTTTTGATCTTCCTCCTCTACATCCATGCCTGTGCCCTCTTCTTCACCTTTTTATTAAGTATTATATTCAGGATAAAAAGGTCATGGACTGGGGGACATTAGGCTTTTTCTTTCAAGCAGAACATGCTCTATATTTTCATCCATGCCAGACTGAGGATCAATTTGTGACAGAAAACAAAGTTCATTAATGGGGACACTGCAAAGAGTGGGAACCAGCCTAGGAGGATATTTGATGCCAGATCGCTGCAAGGCACTAATGGGGAAGGAAGAGGGGGGGAGAAGGGAAGACAGCAGGAGATTTTCTTCCCAGTCACATTTCCTTATATCCCGCTCCACCCTCTCCTTCTGCAGGTCCTGCTCCAGTGTGTCCAACACCCCATGCATCAGGGTACCGGTGCCCCTGTGAGGGGATTCCCTCCCAGTCGTTCATCTCCAGGAGCTGGCCCAAACCAGGCTGCAAATGTGCTGAGCTTTTCTGGCAACACTTCAGAATAAATGGCAAACCATTTCTGCAGCTCGTTTCCATTGTAGTATTAATCAAACTGAATTCCTGTGGTGCTCATATGGATGTCATATGTAAATCCCACTGAACTTGGCTGCTGCTCATTCCACATTAAAGCCAATGGGGAAATTTCGCTCCTGTTTCCATCTTGCATCTCTGAGCTCTTGCACATTTATTCCATTCATGAAATCCTGACTACTGTGGACAGGAGGGAATACCAGAGTTGATGACACCCATGAGAAGCATTGGTAATGCTTGTGAATTTATAGAGAAGGTGCTCAGGTGCAAGGTTGAAGCAAACATTCTTCCATGTCCTACCTCAACCAAGTACTCCTCATCTTAAAACAGAAGCCCTCACCAGCATTTCAAACTGTCCATCCCTCAGTGTGAGTTTTTCAGAACAAGAGGCTTTCCAGGCCAGTGCTGGCCCTCAGTAGTGGCCAGTGCCACCATTCAGAAGAAGACATGAAAAACCTCCAAACAGCAGCTCTGCAACAGTTTCAAAGAGTTTTCTCTCCCACTATTAAAAATCCCACCCTGTTTGATGAAGTATATGTCTTTATTTATAATTTTTTTTTGTGGTGAGAGACAGGCAAACACAGGTTTATTTTGCTCTGAGAGTACTGATCCCTTTTTTCTCTCTTTGAGAAGGGGGTCAAAGAGCTGTGGACTAATTGCTGGACCTCAGAAGCTAGCTGTCACTCAGGCAGAAGCCTTGGGCTGGACTTTCAGCCTTGCACCTGCTGAACCAAGTCCAGCATCTGAACTAGGACAGAGTGAGCACCTACAGGGTGTCTCTTGACTTCAGTCCAACCATCAGTTTCAGTCCCTTGGGAGCACTGCAGCCTTCAGCCCATCACAGTGATGCCATTCTTTTCCCAGAGGAAAAGGGAGGAACACAGGAATGGGCTGAGGTGCTTCCAGCCCTTCCTGAAAGGCTGGGTAGTGGTGGGAAGGTCCCACCCTGGAGCCCTTGCCCACCCTGTGCTCCCCTGGCTGGCATCAGATTTGGCAGTGGGCAGTGAGCAGATGACTCACGGCTTGGCCTTCTCTCTGTCACTGACAACAAAGCCATTTACTGCAGGAAGCCACACATATCGCAGGGCTTTCCAGAACAACCTTTCCAGACTCCAGCAAGCCCTGTCCACACCACGGGTGTTTCCTTCTGATCTTCTGCCTCACTTTTGACCTAAGCCACTCAAGTTTCCATGTAATCCCTCAGAACAAGAAATCATTCAGGGGGAGACTCCTACATTAGCCATGTCACTACAAGTACTTTGGAAATTGTTCAGGTGCTTTCTCCCTGAGAGGACTTGTCGCACTTGTCTATGTCACTCCAAAAATACATAAGAAAATATATTAGGAAAAAGCTATTCCCTAGGAGGGTGGGGAGGCCGTGGCACAGGGTGCCCAGAGAAGCTGTGGCTGCCCCATCCCTGGCAGTGTCCAAGACAAGACTGGACAGGGCTTGGAGCAACCTGGGACATTAGTAGGTGTCCCTGCCCATGGCAGAGAGGTGGAACTGGATTATGTTTGCCTCCTCCAGCCCAAACCATTCTGTGATTCTATGGTGTCTCCCCTGTCCCAGTGAAATACCTGGGTCATGAGAAATCTCTGCTACCCCCAGAGGTCTTTTAGATTCACTGACCACTCACTTGAGTAGCTTAAAAGATGTGAACTGAATCTCCAAAACACAAGAATTTTGTTGGGATATTTTTTCTGGGCAATCCAGCAAGCAGAGCAAGGACAGGATCTCCTGCTCTGTGTCCAGCTGCAGTGTGACCTGGTTGCTATTTAAGATGAACAGCTTCCTTCAGCTGTGATCCCTACAGTGGAAGCAGGGTCCTCAGCACAGCAAACCCAGCAGCCAGGATACTGCACAGAGCAAATGGGAAATGGCATCCTCAGCTGGGAACCTGGAACACCGTGTCCCGACTGCAAGGGTGGGAGATGGCTGCACCAGGCGTAGGGTGCAGGGCTTGGGGGGAACAGAGGGTGGGCTCTACTACAGACAGATGTGTTGGTGAGGCGGCTGTGGGGGTGTTGGTGCAAGGGCTAAAGGGATGGTGGGGGGACGACACTGGTGGGGGGCTGTGGGGACAAAAGTGGCTCTTGCAGTAGCCCATGTCACACAGAATCACCAATTGTTTGGGTCAGAAAAGCCTCTAAGATCAAATCCAACAGTTACCCTGGCACTGCCAAGGCCACCACTAACCCATGTCCCCAAGTGCCACATCTAAATGTCTTAAATCCCTCCAGGGATGGTAACTCCACCACTGCCCTGGGCATCCTGTGCCAGGGCTGGACAACCCTTTCCATAGCGATATTTTTCTCAATATCCAATCTAAACCTCCCCTGGCACAACCTGAAGCTGTTTGCTCTTGTTCTGTCTCTTGTTACCTGGGAGTTCCCAAGATAAGGGCGACAGGGCATGATTTTGGGGTACCATGCGTAGGCTCTGATTGTTCTACAGGACAGAGAAGGACCCCAGCAAGGTCCAAGTCTGGTCAGGATGCTCATGGATGCTCATGGGGCCAGCTTGCACAGGGTTCTCTCCAGATGGAACCTGGAGATGGTGTGTGAAGGTAATGAGGTACAACAGTGGTATGAGGGATCATTTTAGCTTTGGGACTCCTTTAGGGAGTCACAGGGGTCTTACTCTGTTGGGGGGGGGGGAATTTGGGGACACTGAGTCCCCAAACACATGTGTACATCTATGGTGTCTCTGGCTGGGAGGGCACGGCAGGGAGAGGTCCTGCCCAGTCTGGGAGGAAAGAGAGTATCTGGGGGTTGCCTGTCCCAGCATTTGGCTGTGCTGCATGGAGTCCACGCCAATCCTGGCCAGCCCCAGTGGGGAGCCAGGCAAGGATGGACATGGCTCTGCACTATCCGAGGGGGTCTCTGGTGGGAACAGGGGGTCCCTCAGGTCACAGTGGGGCTCTGCCCTATGCCCAGAGGGTCCTGGTTGGGCACTGGGGCACCCACTCCCAAGTGTGGAGATCATGGTGGGGGTCTGCCCCATGCCCATGTGTCCCGGGTGGGCATGGGGGGTCTATCCCAAGGCTGGGGCTCGTGGCAGGGAGCAAGTCCGTCCTGTGCCAAGGGTCTGAGCACAGGGGAGTCTGCCCCCAGGTTGGGGCTCACAGTTAGGGTCTGCCCCGTGCCCAGAGGGTCCTGAGACGGCATGGGGAGGGCTGTTCCCAGGCTGAAGATCATGGCTGGGGGTCTGCCCTGAGCCTGGAGGGTCTCTTGAGGGCACAGGGCACTGAGGGTCTGCCCAGTGCCCAGAGTGCGGGGTGAGGACAGGGGTCTGTCCCTGCGTGAGGACGGGCCCGAGCGGGCATGGCCGGGGGCGGCCCGCGGGGCGCAGCGACGGTGCGGGGGATTGTGAGGGCCGAGCCGAGCCGAGCCGAGCCGGGCCGAGCCGGGCCGAGCCCGAGCCGAGCCGGGCCGAGCCGAGCCGGGCCGAGCCGAGCCGAGCCCGAGCCGAGCCGGGCCGAGCCCGAGCCGAGCCGAGCCCGAACCCGAGCCGGGCCGGGCCGAGCCCGAGCCCGAGCCCGAGCCCGAGCCCGAGCCCGAGCCCGAGCCCGAGCCCGAGCCCGAGCAGGGCCGAGCCGAGCCGGGCCGAGCCCGAGCCCGAGCCCGAGCCGGGCCGAGCCCGAGCGGAGCCGTGCCGACACAAGCCGAGAGGAGCTGAGCGGAGCCGAGTCGAGTGGAGCCGAGCGGAGCCAGCCGAACCTCGCCGAGCCTCGGCCGATCAGCTGCCGGGCCCCGGCGCTGGCCGGAGCCGTGCCGGTGGCGGGGGCGGCGCGGGGCCGGACCGGGCCGCCGGTCCCTCCTCCCCGATCCCCCGCCGCTCCCCCTTCGCTCCCCCCCGTTCCCTCCCCGCCTCCCTGCGCAGCGCGAACATGGCGGCGGCGGCGGCGGCGAGGGACTGAGCAGCGCCAGCGCTCGGCGGCCGCGCAGGTGAGGGGGCGGCCCGGGGCGGGCGGCTCGGCCGGGCCCGGTCCGGCCCGGCGCGGGGAGGCGCGGCGGGGGTCGAGCGGGGCTCGGGCTCGCAGCCCAGCCCGGATCTCATCCCTCCTGTTAGCGCGGCCCGGCCGCCGCCTCAGCGCGGTGCCCGGGCCGGGGGCGGCTGTCACCGCCCGCACCTGCTGGTGCCCGTCCGGGACCGGCCCTCCCGGCGGCGGGGCAGCGCCCCAGGGGCTCCCCGGCCCCGCGGCTGCCCGGCCGGGCTGTGCCTCCTGGGGAAGCCTCTTCCAGGGCTTTGTTGTTCTGCCGGGTGTCCCCGGGCAGGGCCTCGGGCAGCCGCGGTACCGCCTCGCCCCGAGGCCTCGGAGCGGTTCTTGAACCGGCCGGAGCCGCCCCCCTCCCCGGCGCCGTTCCGTATCAGCCGGACGCTCCTGGCAGGAAAGGGGAAGCGGGACCGAGCTGCCGGAGGTTTGCAGGAGGTGGCCCTCGGCTGCGGGCTATGCCCGGGGGGGTTTTGTGCCCCTTCTCCCCCACGAGCCCTTCGGGGCTCGGTGACACCCCGTTGTCACTCCTGTGCGTGGAGCTGGTCCCTGGTGCTCCGAGCAGGACCCCCACGAGATCCTGCTGCTGGAGGTGTCAGGGGTGACCTCGGGGACCAGCCGGAGAAATCCCATAACCACCATGCCTGGGGAAAAGCTGCGCCTCCTTCGCAGCCGCCCCGAGTCGAGTGCTGGGATAGAGCTGGGAGTGAGGTAAGATTTGAGCGTTTCGTGCACAGTGAGGTGTTTAAAAATAACCCTGGTGACGGCTGGCTCCTGCCGCGCAGGTTTAATCCGCAAGCTCTTTGAAGCTCCCGTGTAAAACTGTGGCAGCACTTTGGAGTCAGGATGACTGAAGGTAGAGCTGGCAAATCCGAACAGGTGGCTTGAGTTTGGGATGCACTGAGCAGCTTGGCTCCCTTGGGCCTCGGATTGTTTAGGTTCAGCAGCTGAACATGAAACTGATTATTTCGGTGGGGAAAGTTGGGATGTGGAGACCCAGCTCTGGGGTCCCTGGCTTTGATTTTTTGGCTGAGTTTCTGTTTACTGTTGTTGTTTATAGTAAACAGCGTGCACTGAGTGGCTGGGAACAGCCATGTGGTCGCTGCAGTTCGCAGCCAGTAATATTGGGGGAAAATGTTCTCCCACTTCGGTTCAACGCCTGAGCGATGGCTGCGGCAGGCTGGGCCTCCTCCTCTCACCTTCCTCTCCTCTTACTCTCAGCTTCTGCTGGCCAGACTGTGTTGTCCATATGTGTTTGCTGGGAGTATTTGCAGTATGGGATGGTGGTTTCATTCCTTGTGCTTCATCTCAGGCACTGGCCTGTGGCTTGGTGTTAATATAGGGAACAAAACTTGGCTCATGGGGGGCTCAGCTTGGGACAAGCTGCCATGGGATACCGCCCTCATGTGCTGGTGGGTAGTTCAGGATCTGCCCAGTAGATGGTATGAAAATACAGATGGAAATCAGGGAGTCCCTTGCAATGGGCACGAGGGAAATGCAGATATTTCTAAGCTATTTAAAGTATTTATTTAATTTAAAGTTTGAGTGCGTTTTATTTGAGAGAGTTATACTGAGCCTTGGTCCTCCTGGTTTGGTTATTTACATCTTAGCAAGTGACAATTCTGCATCTTGATAATCTGCTTTTCTTAAGGCACTTCTGTGGAAACCTGCTGAATTTTGCAGGACAATATGGAGTCTTTAAGTGAAAGATGCTGTTAGGGTATTAAATGATGATCTTATTCATGGAGTAGCTGTGCTTCAGTCTAGAGGTGAGTGCTCTGGGATCTGTATCCCTGCCCTATGTCTAATTTAAAGCAAACTCTGAAACTTTGTTTCATAGCCTCATGCATTGAGGACCTCCAGAGATGTCCTCCTTGTATCCCATCTCTAGTTAAGGCCGGATAGACTTCTAAACCCTTCCTGAGTAACAGTTCTTCTTTTAAGGCTCTTCCTGCTGGCAATTCCACATCCTGTGTAGCTGATGTATGCCAGCACTGAGGCCTCCTCATCATTGGAGAGACTTCTCAGGATGTTTCATCTAAATCTTTGTCTTGCACTTTAAACCTGTTCTTTTTCTGATCTCCAGAGCACATGGAAAGCACCCTACTCCCCACATTGCTCCACTTCCTACATGTCTGCAGCTCAGTTTGAAGCATTTGAAGACTTTTTTTCCCTCTTCCCGAGCTGACCAAGATCAGTTTCTCTGTTCTTCTCACATGGGCATGTCAGCCTAGCTGACCTCTGCCTCTCACTTGGGTTCTGCTTTCATTCATACTTCACCTAAAGCGCCGTGGTCAGTCAGGGTAGGATTGTGTTAGTGGGGCTTCTGCAGAGCAGTTGTAATAAGTGGGCCCAAATGACCCCATTTTGGGTATGTCTCAGCACTGTTATGTGACAAGGAGTGCAGATCACATGTTTGCATATTTGTGCTTTTAACTGTGTGTTTGTGACAGAGGTCTTGGCATGCTCGGTGAGCTCCTGTTTGCAAGTCTGGAGTAGTGTACTAGCAACAGGCTAAGTTAAACCTTGGCATGTTTGGGGCTCATGTCTGAGCTGTAATGTTTGCATCTAGCACCCTGTCTTTTCTCCTTTTCTTTTCCTTGCCTGCAACTGAAACTCAGTTTTTGCAATGAGACAAGCAGATTCTGAGTCGTTTATACATCCATTTATGTTTGAAAAGTTTCCTAACAAGGAGGGGTCCCTGAGACGTGCAGGAAGTTGTATTGAGGACAGAGCAGCAACTCTGGCTGTCAGCTTCTCTTGTGAGGTGGTTAATCTCCTGCATATCTGTAACTCAGAGACATGCCAAGGTAAAAATCATCTCCACAACTGAACTCTCAGTGTAGCAGAACTGTAACTCTGACCCTTCCTTCACCCCAGCACTACATCCTGGTGTAGCACCTGCACTCCAAGCTGGGATGTGAACGTTTCATCCCACTTCATCTGCAGAATAACAGAGCCTAATCCTAAAGGAAATGTTTTTTCTGGGTTTAATGCAGTTGTAAAGAACTGCTTTCTTACCCAGCTTAAATATCTACCAATTGAAGCTGTTATAAAACATTTGCACAACGTTTAAACTGATAGTGCAAATCTGAGAGCAGCAGGAAGCACAAGACAACTTCCCTATGTATCACCAGGTCTCACTGGGCTTGGGGTGAACAAATACAGTGACCTGGACTGGTGGTATCAGAATGGTATCTGCTGGGGGCACCTGAGCCCTGGAGATCAGCACCTCCTCCTCTTGGCGAAGTTGTGCTCTGTCCTGGGTGGCACTCTCCCTTAGCAGAACATTTCAGAGGTGGTTTCAATTGTGAGCAGAAGGATGGATCAGTACAGGGACATCACTGCAGCCTGGTTGGTGCTGAAAACACTTAATTCCCAGAGATCTCTATCTTCATTCAATTCCCTTTAAAAAACAGTGTAATATTGAGCTCTTTTACCGAGGTTTCTGACATGCACCACCTCTAGCACATTTAGACACTGTGATATACTGTTTGTAGTCTGCAGGGTTCATTCAGGCATCTACCAAATGTTTTTGCCGCTCCGGCAGGGATTTAAGCAGAGTTTGTGTCTGTGCCTCTGCTCTTTCTGGGCTGAGTCTCACACTTTTATGCAGACTCATCCTGAACAAAAAAATCAAGAATTTGGCTGAGAACTCAAGGAAAAGATGAACGTCCGTTTCGCTGCCTCTGCTGTTTGCGTGGCAGCCTCGTCCAACAGGCCAGATGGACGGGTGATGTCTGAGCTGCTGTAGAGGAGTCTAAAGCACTTGGCTTCCTGAGAGCTGACTTGATCAGAGGAGGGAAGTCACCCCTGCAGCTCCACTGTCTGGTTGGTAACAGGTCACTGGAGATAAGGAAACAGAGCAGAATCGATGTGGCCATTGCCTACACAAGGGAGCTGACATGGGAGTTCAGGGCAGGACTGTTTTTTCCCTGGGACCAGCTTGTGCTTCTGCCCCTCTCTATTTCTTGTTCAGAAGTTTTTCTGTTTGTGTTATAAATTGACTGGTGTTATCGCCAGTCAGAAACTAAACTCCTGCTGGAGGTGCCTGTTCCCAGCCGATGTGCTCGGAGTTACCCGGCTCCAATTAGCTTGTACATTTTCCAGACTGCCACAGCGGGAACAGCCCAGAAACCTCCCCATGGCTCGGGTTTGTTTTCAGCAACAGAAACTGTAGGAATAGATGCCAGTGGAAATTTGTGATGCTCAATCTTTGCCCACTAAGTTTCGTGCAATTCCAGTTTCACTGGACACTGGGCCGGGTCCTTTCTCCTGGGTATCATGGCAAGGGAACAAGTTTGGTTCTCCCATTGCTGGAGTGACATCTGCTGCAGTTTGCTTGGGGATGGGGGGAAGTAGGTGCACCCTTCTGATTCCCCAGGGTGCTGCTGATGTTTGACTCCAGGAAAAGGTCCTGCCATGAAAAATGGGATTCGTGCCTGGGGGTAGCTGGAGGACACTTACAATGTTCGAGTTCAGTGTTGGCAGAGGCTGCACAGGGTGAAGCCCAGCTGTGCTCCACTGAGTGAGCCATGGTCCCATCGGCTGCCACTTGCAGTCACCTCCCTGCTGCCCGCCTGGACAAGGCAGTGCTGGAACTCCTGCCACCCGCGCCTGACCAGCTTTCATCCACTCTGCCCTCCCCGTGCCACTGCTGCACGGTATCCCTGCTCCTGGGCCTCCCTCCCTTCCCGTTTGGAGCAGCCCCTGCCTCCTCCCCCGACGCTGAGCCCTCAGCAGTGGGATGCGCATCCAGCTGTGTCTGCAGTGAGCGGGAGGGCAGCCTGTGTTCCCTGTTCCCCCTCGCTCCCTCCTGTCTGTGGGAGCTTCCCTGGGCTGCTGCCAGGGCCTGCCTGCCCTCCCTGTGTCCCTGCAGCTGTGGGGAGGCCAGGCCAGGCCAGGGGGCCGGGCTGGGCTGCACACACCGTGGGGGACACAGACGAGCAGCACTTCGGGGCAGGAACCCGGGCTTAGCTCTGGCTCCTGGTGGCACAAAACACCCCCACAGTGCAGCTGAATGTCCCTGAAACCAGCTGCTCTGAGAGGTGATGGCTCAGGGTGAGGGTGGCTACCCAAGCTCGGGCTGAACGCACTGGGGGGACTCTGCAGCATGTTGGGCATCTCCCAGCAGTGCTCTCTCCCTGCGGTCACTGCCGCAGGGCTCCTCCCTCCCCACGTTTGCCTTTCCTGCCCAGCTGGCACACATAAGGTAGGAGAAATCTCTGCTCTATGCTCGTTAGTTAAGTGAAGGCATAGTGAGCAGGCAGAAGAGCTGATGGAGTCTGATGTGGACCGAGGAGGAAGTTGTACCAATTCCACTTTCTAAAAATAAGTTGAGTGACTTATTCATGCAGCCTAGAGACTGCTGCTCTCTGTACGCTGACTGTATGCTGTGGTTGCTTTTATTTTTTCTTTGTCTTGTTACAGCAAATCTTAGATGCACAGTCCGTTAAAATTGTGCAGTAGCTGTGTGATCAGAGAAGTGCCTATGGAGAAAGTCTTGTGGTTTCAGTGTTTCTAGAAGTGACCTTGAAGGATCACCTATACATAATGTTTCCTAGCGGTTTCTCTAAGGTGTTCTAAGATTTCCAGTGATGGTGATTCTGACTTTCCTCAGCAATCCACTCCGGTGCCTGACTATTCTGAGATTAAGGAGCTTTGACTGATTTCAGCCTAGTATTGCTGCACTTTAACCCCATCATTTTGACATCTCACCTTCTCTACTGGCAAGCTACCAAAGAGAAGAAAAATTCTGTAAATGTAAAAGTAACCATTATGTAGGGTTCAATCTTCTATTCTGCCTTTCCCTTCTGTGCTCAGAGAGCATCTGCTGGCTCTTGGGCAGTGCTGTGGATTTAATGACACGTGTGTGGCAGCTGGGCAGCCCCAGTCCCATGTCCCACCTCCCCCTGTTGTGTTGGCCATGACTAACAGTTCTTGATCTGTGCTGATGTCACTGAAAATAGGGTGCTTGAGGTGGCATGGGTTTTATTAAAATTGTAAATCATGAATTCCTGAGTTGTCTTACACTTCGGTAGCAAAATCTATTGTCTTGAACATTTTTAAAGAGTTTTTGGTTAGTGGTATATTTTATAAAAAGCAACAAGATTACATTAAAAGTTACATTATTTCAAAACATGTTTTGTTGCGCAGAGAAGCTGCGGCTGTCCCCGGATCCCTGGAAGTGTCCAAGGCCAGGTTGGACAGGGCTTGGAGCAAGCTGGGATAGTGGGAGGTGTCCCTGCCCATGGCAGGGGGTGGAACTGGATGAGCTTTAAGGTCCATCCCAACCCAGGCCATTCAATGATTCTGTGTGTGCATACGCCAGCTCTCCAGACCTGTGAGATTGGTGAGAAGTACCTGGCAGGTGCCCAACTCCCTGTTTTTTGCTGGTAGCAGGTCAGTGTGAGGCAGCGCTGACCCAGGAGCTGTGTGCTGCTGCCTTTGGGCTGAGCAGTGCTGATTGCAGTTGTATGATTTCAGCTCAAAGTTTCTGTGCCTGCCTTCAAAAAGACCAGGGAGGCATTTTTATCATCAGCTGGTGTCCTAAGTTTTTAGTCAGACTCTTACAGAAAATAACTCTTGAGGTAGTACAGCATCATTGAAGAAGGTTGCAGGTGTGGTGTCTGTTAGAGTATCAGCTGCAAGTGGAGTACTGTAACTTGCTGATGTGGTAAAGGGCCATCAGCCACCAAGTGTTGTGATTGTTGTTCCTTTATATCTGTGTCAGGAGTGGTTCCTAGTTCAGTAACAGTGTGTAATACATGGTTCCTATGTAGTTCCCTAGGTGATAGAAGTTTAGATCTTTCAGGTTTTGGTCCTAGCCATATTTCTGTCCTTGTGTGCAGAATGTAAAATGTCAATTTTTTTCCTGTAGCTGAATACCTGCTGTACTTCTTGTTATGTACAGTTGACATTATCTAGCAGATATTGGCCACTAATGGGCAGCAGGTATCAGTTCTAGCCAGCAAAGCTACCACCTTGCTGCTCACCTGTAGCCCTTAACTCCTACCACGAGTGGAGTAAACCATGACAGCTGGCCGACCTCCTGGTTTGCCATGTGACTCCAGAGGTAAAGTCCATGTTGTCATTTCCACAGCCCCAGACTGGAGGGCTTTGGGTGGCTGCACAATGCCACGTGTCCCCAGCATGGCAGGAGGTAGCAGCTCACTTGATGGCAAATTGCTGTGCCTGGAGAGGGCAGGCAGAACTTGTTTCCCTTGGGCATTATCCAAGCCCTGCACTGTAGATCTGGGCAGTCCCACTGTTGTTCCAGCATTATGGTGGGGCTGAGGGATGGCTTTTGAATCTCAGCTCCTTTTCCATCACTGTGAGCTTTGGTCTCGTCTTGTGCACTGCTGGCAGTCTCCAGTTGTGTTAGCTGTGTGTGTGTGTGTGTGTGTGGTAGTATCTGTTCAGCGTTACCTTGTGCCTGACCAGAGGACTTGGTGTGTTCTGGAGCTGCTCAGTTACTTCATATTGTTGTCAGCTGGAAAATCTGTAAATGCCCTGTGATATTTTATAAGCTGTACAAAATGTCCATCAGGTACTTGAATGTCAAGCAGATACAGTCTGTAAGAGTGCCTTGTTTTCATTAGCTCCTTGGCAGACACTGAACATACTTGCAAAGCTGCAGGATGGACTTTTGGTTGCTTGTGGTCATGGTTTGGGGTTTTTTTATTGGCATCTACCGTGTGTTGTACAGAAAACAGTGAAGGGCCTCACAGTATATTTTTTAGTTGTCCAAACTTTTGGCCCTTCAGGAATGTAAAGCAGCCTAACAACTTTTTCTTTACATAATTAACAGCAATCTGTTCAGGGTTTCCTGCAGGAACTGGATAGTGATTTTTCCTCTCTGGGAGTAATTCTCCTGAGCTAATATTTCTATCCACGTCTAGACTGCTCTTTCTTTTGTTATTAAAATTGAGATTAATCTTGATGGACATGTTAGAATTTTTCTGTATCCAGACTTTGTACCCAGTAGAGGATATTTCTCCTATTTGAGTAGATACATGGTTTTGAATTCTGGGATTTTAGCTTCTTAAGTCACAGATGAGACCAGAGTTATACGCAGGATAAAAATAGCAAGCAGTAATTAATACCCATCCTCAGTGAGCTTGGCTCTTCTGGTTTCTCTTGACATGTTGCTCTGTAGCAATTTCCTTTCTTTTTCCTAAGAAATATACCAATTAATATCTTTCTACAGGAGTGAGAAAATAAAACAAAGATGCTTGTTTCCTGCCTTAGCAGAGCATTCCCTTGGGGTACAGTGAGTTTGTGGGAGCTCTTCTCCTGGGCAGCCCTTTGCCTTGATTGGGCTGGAGCACGCCAGGGCCAGGCACCAGGAGGAATGGCACAGCCTCTCCCTTCACTCTTCAGACATCGCTCTTTCCTTCTATCAGGGCTGGATTATCTCTGTCTCAGTGCTCCAAGCAGCAGAGACCGACTCCTCTTCCGCTCTAACAGGGGTAAATCCAGGTTTTGTGGCTCTGCTCCATACCCTGAGGGTTTGGAGATTTTATCTTTCTCATTTTTTTAGCAGATGGGGCAGATCAGTAGGAACTATTTCTCATCTGTCCTTTGTTTCCACAAAAACAATCAGCTGCTGGAAGTGTTGGAAGGGAGTCTGGCTGTGCTGCATGGCAGGGAGACCCTGGGTTTTGTCAGTCTAAGGGTAGATTTTTATTTTCATATATATATATATATGCACATTAAAGGGATCGTTTCACCTTGCCTTCTCTGAGAGAGCAGGTTCAGGAGGGCAGAGAGAGTTCTGTTTGGAAGGTTTGGGAAGATTGGCTGTATGGATGCCAGGGACAGGGATCTATGAAGGATTCAGCCTTGAGTGTGACTGGAGTCATGTCCACCCTCTGTCAGTAGGGACATGTCTGTGTTGGTGCTGGACCCCAGGAAGGTAAGAAATACTTAACTCCATGGAAGGTCATTCCTTTGCGCTGGATGAGGAAAGAGAGCACTTTAGGCACCCCAGGAGCATGCTCAGCGATTGCTTTGATGCCATGTGAGGCTTGAGGGTGAGTTTTCATCCAGTGTGTTTTCCCAAGGGATATTGCTAAGCATTCCATTTAATTGTTGGGATTGGTTACAGAAGGAAAGCAGAAGGAAAATGCAATTGTAGGTGTATGTAACCATCATCATCCCCCACGCCTCAGTATTTAGCTCATTAGAGAGTGGTGATTTTGTCCTCACCTTTTCTTCTGGACTGGTTTGTTCTCCTCGGCTCCCTGAGCTCTCATGTCCCTCCCTGCCATTTCAGTGGAAACCCTTGCCCGTGTGTCTCTCCCTGGAAATCACCCTCCTCCTTTGTGAGATACAGGGTACTTTAAGGGATTGGGTCATCTCCTTCCCCTCTCTTTCCAAGGTTTTCCTCATTTACATTTCTGTTGTGTCCCCTAATTACCATCCCTCTGTTTTTTTATTCCCCCTCAAGCTGCCTTTCCCTGTTTGTGGTCTCCTGGGGATGTTCTGCTGAAACTTTATCAAACTTTCATTACTAGAAATAGTTAATGCAAAATTTTCTTTGAGGAATTCTTGCATCCTGCTTGCAGCATCACTGCACAGTCTGTCGTGAGATTTCCAATAGAGACACAACTGGAAGTCATCCTTTCCTTCTGGATTGCCTCCTGTTTCCCCTTGCATAGGGACATAGGAATATATTGTCCTCCCATATCTTTCATTCCATAAAGAGTTTATTTTTTAATAGAGTCCAGTAGAGAATTAAGTATAAGGTTGATTAAACATTTTATATATACATGTATCTACTGGGTGTCAACCGGAGACCCATGAAGAGTGTACGCACTGGAGCCCATTCTGGGGCCGCATACATCACATATGTAACTGCTGTCTGGGAGAGCAGCCGTGGCTGACTCTGCAAGGGGGGCTGTACTTGCCTGTCTAGGTGTGATATGGAAACCATGCACTGGTTTTTAATGTAGCCCTGTTTAAATTCTTATTTAAAGGCTTTGAAGCATCCTATTGTGTGCTTTTGTGATGGGTGACTTTGTAATTGCCTTGGGCAGAATCCCATTTCAAGGTCTCCTGTAAGCCATCTGCTTTCAGTAACAGCTCTTAGCTTTGGCATGTGTCTCAGTGCAGGCTGAAATAGCCACATTGCTGCAAAACTGTCTTTACTGCCTGCATCGGTTTGGGCTTCCCACTGTGCCTTCGCAGGCTGAGTGCAGCCGCGGGGTGTTCTGCATCGAGCCTGCCCTTGGGGTGCACCCTCCAGCTTGTCCCCAGGTGAGGGGGGCCATGACCCAGCACAGGAGTGTGGGGTGCACAGTCCTGCACCTGTCCGTGTTCTGGGATTGCCATGTAAGGAAACTCAGGTGCTTCCAAAACTGGCCTACGGCCTGGTTCCCAGTCACTGGGGTGTCAGGGTATGATCAGAACATGCTGGGATCAGGCTACAGAGCCCCCCATTTGTGATAAACCTTCTGTACTTGCAGATGTCCTCAGTGGATTGGGTACACTGCTGTGCCAATCTGCAACCCAGGCCATTCCTCTTCTAAAGTCAGGAGACTTTAACTTTTAGCTATGGGAGTCCTGCTGACACAAAGTAGCTGTAACACAGCTGGTTCAGTGTTAGAAACAGCAGCCTTAAGCACAAAGATTCAATTCCTTGCTTTGGCATGTTCTTCCCATATGGCACTGAAGTCCATCAGTCCTTTGCTTTTCTCTATGTAACAGGCACCTTACCTGCCCAAAAAGCCAGTCTCTGTGTTAAGTTTTGTTACAGTGAGTTTGGGAGAGCTCCATGGAGGTACAGTGGTGGTACAGGTCAGAAATGTCTCTGCTTAACACCCAGGAACAGAGATCTGCAGCTTTTCCCAAAACTCCTTCAGAACACTTGTGGAGAGCAATGGTGTTGGTAGCATCTTTCACACTGGGATGTGGGACACGGGCATTGCTCACCTCAGAGGCAGAACCTCAAAGTGACTTCAGCAGTAGGACCAGCCATGAAGGATTTGCTGAAATCATTCTGGAGCACAGTGAAGCTTCCTTAACCCCAGCTGTTATCACAGGGGATTTGTATGATTAGCTAAATCTGTGCCATATCATCCTGTGTTCATGGTGGGCCGCTCGCTGTCCCTGGCAATGGGAGGCAGCCCAGGCCTTGGCTCCAAGCCTTGAACATGGTACTGTCTGGGGAGGAGCAGCATAGGATCCTCTGTGAGCTGTGAATCCCTGCCTGTGTCAAGGGGGTTGGAACAAGAGGATCCTTGAGATCCCGTCTGACCCAAACCATTCCACGATTCCATGTTACCCTGCATGGAAAGGCTTTAGGTTTGGCACTGTTACCTTCCTATTTGAGTGGGCAGGGGTTTTGAAGAAACTAATCAATACCAGTCTTAAAAGCAGCTCTGATTTTTCAACAGTGTGTGGACTTACAGTCGAGCAGCAGCCGAGCCCCATCTTCCCAAGGAGGATTTGCAGGGCTGGAGTGCTCCCCCCCCTCACTACAGAAATGGCAGCCACGGAGCTGTAAGTCCCAGCTCATCAGTAAACATGTCTGTACTGAGAAAACTCAGTCTGTTAAGGGTCTTCCTTTAGCAGACTCAGTAGATTTAGCAGATTATTTTATTTGGCTTTTATTTTAAGCTCTTTCATCTCTCCATTTCTCTCAGCCTGGGTATCCTGTTCCTGGAGTGTGCCAATTATGTTGTCTTTATTGCAACCTCTTCAGTCTTCATGGAGAGCAAGATCTGCTCACAGTGATACATGTCAGGATGTTTTTGGTTTGATCCAAGGCCCATGCTGGTTTTGTTGGGTTGTTTTTGGGGTGGATTTTTTTGGATAGGGAAGGAACCTTTATTGAAATCCTGCAAGGTTTTATTTCATTTCCTCCATGATCATGAGCAGTGGTAACTGTTGTAGCTTTGCTCACGGTGGTCCCTGGTTTTCATACTCACCCTGAGGGTGATCTCTTGAGCTTGACTCAGCAGTGTCTGATCGTCCAGCTGCCATTTCCTGGGAGGATGACCTATCTCCTCTCCCCAGCAACCTGAAGGTGTTCAAAAGGAAGTCATGAAGTCAGTATTTTCATTGTAGAAACATGGTCTATCCAAGTTTTTCCACGTGTTTTTGTCTTTTAAAATATGTACTCCCATGAGACTTGGCTCAGGGACTGAGGAAGTGTGTTACTTGTGATCACATCTTTGAGACACCTCAGTGTGTTAACACAAGAATGTGTTTGTGAGGAGCCTGTCACAAAGTTTGGAGTATATCAGTCCACTTCTTACACTGTAGAAAGATAAAATTAATTCCAGAGAATGAGAGATGTTGGAAATGACAGAAAATCCTTCTGGTAGAAAGAGGAGTACTGGTTTGCAGCCATCAGGTATTTCAGATCACACAAGGGGATCAGTACTGCAGATGGAAATACCAGCATTCATTGTACAGTGTTACTTAGAAATATTCCCTGCTATGAATGTAAGGACTCTCTAGACCTGATGAGGGGAGATGCTTCCAGAGGTGCTGTTTCTTCATCAGCCTTCGTTTGGAGCTGCCAAAAATGTGACTTTGCACAGACAGGGAAAATAAAACTCCAGTCTTGCCCAGGAGGATGGTAACAGGGAGGTGGAAGGAAATAAAATCATTGGTTAAGATAAATTCTGACTCACCTTTTCCAACATGGAAGCTGCTCACTCCCAAGAGTTTCCTTCAGGTCCCACGTAAGCATTCATTTGGCATTTTGGTCTAGGACTCCTTGCCTGCATGTCTGGCTCTGAGAAGGCTGGTGCTCAGTCCTGGGAGCTGGTCTTTGGCTTCTGCCCAGGAAAGGGGTCAGTCAGCCAGCTCATCAGAGCATGCCTTGAGAGCAGGAACTGTGCTTTAGACCAGCAAAAGTTCTGGTGTCCACAGGTCAGGCAGAAATCTGAGGAGCCAATCCGGTGTGAAAACCAAAAGCAGTAAGAGGTGTCAGATCGTGCACTGACAGCCTTTTGATTTCTCAAGATAGGCTGAAAGTGCGTTTCTTTCTCCACCATAGAAACTAAAAATGGCAAAAAATACATTAAATGAGAAACCAGGCTGAGTTCAGAAAAGGTTCTTCCCCTAGAGGATGGTTGGGCACTGAACAGGCTTCCAGGGAATGGTCACAGCTCCAAGGCTGCCGGAGCTCCAGGAACATTTGGAAAATGCTCTCAGGGACAGGGTGAGATTGTTGAGGTGTCTGCAGGGCCAGGAGCTGGACTCGATGATCCTTATGGATCCCTCCCAACTCAGGATATTCTGTAATTCACATAACGTGCTCATCGTGTGCCTGGTTTTCTGATTGGGTTGAGATGCCACTGGATGCTCCCATGGTCACATAGGGGCTTCCAGAATGGAGCTGAAACACGCCAGCAGAGAGGATGGAATGGCAGCACCGCCATCACCCACAACAGGAAGGAGCTTAGGGTGCTGCCCTCACATTTCCTGAGGGAATTTGTAAGGGACAGCTCTTCACTGCTGGAAACATTGATAGTGTTTGATGGAAAGATAACTGTGAAGAAAACCACAACTGAAGCAGGGGTTACATGGAAGGGATTTTTAGTGGCTGCAGTGGTCATGGTGCTCCAGACCTATGCTTTTGTGGGGAACAAATCAAAGACTGCAGGCACTTTGCATCGTGAGAAACTGTCAGGATTCTCTTGTGGCAGCCCCATGGGATTTCCAAGAAGCAACGTTCTCGCAGTTCTCTGTCAATATGTGGAGTTTCCTTTTTTTCCCCCCAATCCTAATCTGTGGAGTATGTATCCAACCTAATAAAACCATTTTTCAGCTTCTCTGTTGGTGGTTTTCTTCCTCTTCTCTCTGAAATCCTCTGGCCTGCTGGCAACGGCATTGTCCAGCAAGGTTTGAAGCCTGGCATGCTGTCAACAAACCTTCACATTCCCTTTCAATCAAACATGGTAGTGCTGAGATCCGACTTGGATTCCATCCCAAGGTTCACCATAATCATCCTTGTATAATAGGAAGTCCAAACAACCCCAGGAAATAATTCAGATGTGACTGGTGCCCTGAGTGGAATAAAGAAGTGCCTAGAAGAGACATTAAGAGCGTCAGCTCTAACTCTTTTCATAATTAGGCGCTCCGAAGGAGCGGAGGCTTTGGAGATCAAGGGATTACATGCATCTCATGAGGTCTGGAAAGATGGGACAGCATCTTCCATCCACATTTTCTCTTTTTTGTTTTACTGATATTGCAGTTGCCACATTTGGTGGAAGAATATTGCAGAGCAGGCTCCCCTCTAACCCTGCAGTTCCCTTCCAATCTGGCTCAGGTAAATTGAATCTGTCTGCCCTTAGGGATGAGCTTTTGGAAGAGCCTGTTGGCAAGAGCAGTGGGGGGAGAACTTAATTAGATTAAGATGCATTTCTGCAGTGTTTGTGCTGTGGGCTGTGCGGTGCTGGAGAGAGCAGCGCTCAGAGCTGGGGATGCCCTGGGATGCTCTTCCAGCTGCCTCTCTGCTGCCTGAGAAAAAGGAAAATGCATCGGAGGTGTAAATCACAGTGTTACCCAGCACAGGGCTTGCCAGGGTGTGAGCAAACCCTGTCCTGAGCTGGTGTCCTGCCCCTGGCTGTGAGCTGGTGTCAGCAGCCTGGCAGGAGGGCAAGGGCTCAGCTTCTCCTTGCCACAGCACAGCAGCTGAAGCAGTGATGTGCTGGGCATGGTCTGGCTGGGCACCCAACCTTCATTCAGCTCTTGCTTGAGGCCTGGGTACCGATGGCCCATGGGTCTCATACTTTGATACCCGTACAAATGCTGGTTTGCTTTTCAATGCCTTTGTCATTTCTAAGGTTACTTGTTTACTTCCCTTGACAACTTCCTCCATAAGGAAGTTGCACGTCTGTTAGTTTCCAATGAACATTTCCTTCTCCCTGGTATATACTTGGCAGGTTTTTAGTTTTGTAGGTTTGCTCTGCTGCACTGGGAAGGGATAATTTGGAGTCCCCAGTTCTCTCTCTTCATGCTACTCATTATTTTATATGCCTCTCCTGTGGTTTCTCTCCTTTTCATTACTAATCAGGTCTAGTCTTTTCAATCCTCCTTTGTGTGATAGTTTCATTTTACAAAAGCTGAACTAGTTTCTATCAGCTCAGTTGATGTGATCTTACTCATATCAAAGGTGTTTAACAGCCGCAGTCCCGTGTACTCACTGCAAGCTGAACTTAAATTGTGTCAAGTTCTGTGCTGCTTTGCAAGTGCAAGTGGGAACGTTTGTTACAGCTGTCTTTAAATTTAAATTTGGATGTTTTAAATGAATTAAATATGAACATGAATAATGCAGCTGGTAACATAGGCTTTCTGCAATTAAATGCAAACTTTTTCATTTTGTCTCTCTGCTTTCAGGTTTTGCTATGCCGCAGTGTTTGTACTGACTCTGCTGTCTTGTAGGAGTGATGGGGAACTAGAGCCCATGACAGTTCAGTGGAGCCCTTGGCACTTTTGATATCTCGGTGAGTGAAAGTTGTTTGAAACTCTAGGAGAGGCACTTCACTGCTACTAAAGGCAGCAAATCAGTTGGTCTTTTTACATTTTTAAGGTAGGATCCTACTGAAATGAATTTGCATGTTGATCTGCCCTTTCAGGTTATAAATTCTGGAAACCAACACTCCATAATGCTGTAGTTCATGCTTGGGAGATTATCTTGATCTCCACAAGCAGGAGAAACACAGCTTTTGAAAACAAGGGGAGTTTTAACTGTGATGTGCAGCTCCGTGCAAGTGTCAGGCTCTGGAGATGGAACATTGCAGCAGGTGCTGGGCTGTGGAAATCCCAAAGGCTTTATGTGATGCAGCAGTAAGATTATGTCCTTTGTGCCATGGATCAGCCAACAGGTCCTCAGCAGGGGCATGTTTGTGTCTGAGGTGATTCTGGAAGATCTGTCTCTGTGGATAGCCCATTTTTCCCCCTTGGATTCCGGACTGTAGCTTCTGCTATTTATTACTTTCACATTTTTTCAATCTTCAGTCCCTGAATGGAGTAAAGGCCACATCCATTGGTACTGCAGTGCTCGTGTCCTGCAGTGCCTGTGAGCTTGTCTGTTCTGCTGTTGGCTTTCTTCTCTCTGCACTGAAGTCTCCTTACAAGGCATTTCAGCCTTGTCAAAACCTATAGAGTGATTCCCCTTGCCATCCAATCCGTTGTCAGTGAGATAAAGTCTCTGGGTGTTTCAGGTTGGAAGGAGCTTTTGGAGGTTGTCTGGTCCAGTGCCACACGCAGACAGAGATGGGCTCTGAAGTCAGACTCAGCTACAAGGTTAGATCAGGCTGGCAGGGGAGGGAGCTGGTGATGTTTGGAGTATCTCCAAGGGTGGAGATTTTATAGCTCCTCTGGGCAACTGTAAATTACAATCAGTGGAATTCATCAATTCCCAAGCCCTGTGTTAGTAAAGCCCAGGGGCAGCAGAGAGGCAGCTCCTATTTCTGTTCTCTGTGACCAGGGACAGGACCCAAGGGAATGGCTGGAGCTGTGTCAGGGGAGGGTCAGGCTGGACATCAGGGAAAGGTTCTTCCCCCAGGGAATGGGCAGGGCCCCAAGCCTGCCAGAACTCCAGGAGCGTTTGGATAATGCTGTCAGGCACCCCCCAGGTGGTATTGTTGGGGTGTCTGTGAAGGGCCTGGAGTTGGATTTGGTGATCCTTGTGGGTCCCTCCCAATTGTGATTGTACCAGTTTCAGGAGGGCTGGGGTACACAGTGTCTGTCTCCATAGCTGAAGAAGGGCATCCCTGCATCCCAGGGCAGGAACTGGTTCCTGGAGTGCAGTGAGGCTGGTGGCTCCCATCGGGCTGTGTAGGTCCAGCTGCCCCTGCAGCAGGCAGGCTGAAGCCGTGCATCACGGGGTTTGGTTCTGCCTCTTCTCTAGGCATTACATGACTCTGAGCACACTAATTGTTTTGCTTTTTTTCTTTTCTTTTCTTATGATTTTGCGGGATTTACCCACGTGTTGCTGTCCTGTGGTGTGAGATGTACGGGAGATCTGGGTGGTGCAGAGCTGTGGTGGAGGCTCGTGAAGGCTGGCAGGAGTCCAGCAGGGGCTGTTGTGTTTGGGCAGTTTCTTGGAAGCGTGTTTTGGAGTGCAGTGTCCTTGAGCTGGCACTCATGTGGCTCTCAGCAAAGTGGGACTCCCGTGCAGCTTAAGTCTTCCTCCTTTGAGGAAGAGTCACCATTCATTTATTAATTTAAATAGGACATTTACAACATCTGGTTCTTTTCCATGACATGAGATCTTGCTGAGAGCCTGCTGCAGTGTTGGCTGAGGAGTACCAGCAGTGAGCTCTGTGCTTTATCAGTATCACAGAATTATAGAATCATTAAGGTTGGAAAAGACCTCCAAGATCATCAAGACCAAACAACCACCATGTCCACTACAGAGCACCAGTGCCACATCCAGCCATTTCTTCAATACACCACCACCTCCTTGGGCAGCCCATGCTGACAACGCTCTCCATGAAGAGATTCTTCCTAATGTCCAACCTGAACTTCCCCTGGCACATCTTGAGGCCATTTCCTCTTGAACTGTCCTTGTTACCTCAAAGAAGAGACTGATCCCCACCTGTCCGCCCCCTCCTGTCAGGGAGCTGTAGAGGGTGAGAAGGTCCCCCGAGCCACATTAGGGTTATTGCCACTGTGCGGATGGAGGGTGCAGAAGTGCACCCTTGTCCTGGGCCACAACCGTCCACAAACCCTGTCTGAGCAGCTCAAACACTGTCGTAAATTTTTTTCTCCCAATACTTCTGCAGGGAAGCAGTCACACATCCCTGCCAGCAGGACTGAGGTGCTGAGGCTCAAGCAGCTTTTCAGAAGCCCTCAGAGGGCCACAGGAACTCCTGTGCCAAACACATGAGATTTATGTGTGGGGGTACTTGAGAAAGTCCCACACACAGCAGAGGGGCAGAGCCAGAGATGGTGAATGCTTGTCTGGTTATATATAAGTGCCTTTCAGCCTGGGTTTTAATGTCTAGGGCACTTTTCCTGCCAGCACTGCTAGACTTTAATAAAAATGACAGAAGAAAATTATGAAAAGAAGCTTTAAAAGTTGTAAATAACCTTTCACATGTAGGTTACCTTCTGCTATTGAAAGGGAAACCAACTTTACTCCTTTCACAAGTGTGTACAGACACACACGCTATTTAGGAGAGAGGCAATAAGTGACTACTGTGCACCTTTTGATTTGGATTAAAAAAACAACCAGGAATTTCTTTTCCTTTAGTATTTAATACTCCTTCAGTATTTTTCTTCTCAGAGTATTGCTCAGTGTTGCATATAAAAGGGCTGTAGTTTGTAGAGCTTTTATAGAAAATTAAACTCTATCTCTCTCACATTTAGAAAAAGCCTGGTTTTTAAAACCCCAACTTCTTGCCAAGTTGGATCTGTAAATAACCCTTTAAGCAGCGACTCAGTGCTGCATCCTGAGACAGCTTCCTCTTCCATCCTCCTCCTGACTACCCCACTGTGAACAAAATGGAATTATATTGATACAATTAATCTTTCATTAGTTAGTGGAGTGTCAAAACATGCTATTCCTGGCTTTCCCAAGGGCCTGTTTGTGGCTCAGCCATTCATTTGGATGTTTTCTGGCAGGGCTTGGCAAGGCTTGGTGGGTGCAGCAGGCCCTGCCCTGTGAGAGTGGTTGTCCTGGAGCGCTGGGTCCCTATGCATGTCCAGCATACATCTCCCAGGAGCTCTGATTTTTCAGGAATATTTCTTTATAACAAGAATGCAAATGCCTTTGCTTGTTGGGAGCAGTCCAGCCAGTTTTCCTCCAACCAGGAAAAGAAAATGCAGCTTAACTTGGACACTCATGGCAGTAATAACAGCAAAAGTATTTCCTGGGTCATTGTCCAATTTCTCATCCTTATTCCCCAGAACTGCTGTGAGCAATTTGAATTGTAAGTGGCAAGCTGGGGATTGCTGTGCTGCTTTGCCAGAGTTAATGTTATGTTTCCATGTGTTTTCTTTCATAAATTCCAGCTCTGCCTCCCTTTGTTAGTGAGTGGGAGCAGCCCCTCCTTCCACACACGCTCCAGACCCACTGTAGGGTTAGCAGGGAGACAGGCATGTGCTCCTTGTGCTTATTTATGCTGCTCCTGCTGCCATGAATTTGACGTTGTCCACAAATTGGAGAAAGTCTTGTCGTTTCAGGGGGTGAAATGAGCTGTGTGTGTTCTGTGTTCTGTGCAACCCCGGGTGATGGAACATGTGTTTCCCCCCACTGTGTGATGAGTTAATGGTGCAGATGACTGTGTGCTCCAGAATGGGGAATTTTCTCATCGTTATTTCTTTTGTCCTAGACATCTTCAGTTCTGTAAGAGCAACCCAGTCCCAGGATAAGGACAGCAGCAGGTGGTAGAATGCGGAAACCAGGCCCTCAGAAAGGTGAGCAGTGATGCTTGGCACAGCCAAGGGCCCTGCAGTGAGCTGGCTTGGCCTGGAGGGCCAAGTGCCTCAGGGGACTGACAGTGGGGTGGGAGCTGAGGGGGTGTGGTTGGAAGGCCAAAACAGAGTTGTGTGTTTCTCCATCAGCATGCACAGAGCAGTTCATCAATCCACCCCTGTGACAGGAAGAGGAGAGTCCCTTTTTGGGGCATCCCTGCAGCTTGTGGGGCACAGTGTCAGCAGCGAGGGTGCCCTGCAGAACCCGCGGCACCATCTGGCAGAGCTCCCAGCATGGGGCAAACTGGCTGTGCTGGCACAGGCCTCCCCCCTCTAATGAGGCATGAAAGCAGAGACCAGCCTACCTTGTGGAGAGGAAATCTGTCAGGAGGTTACCACTGCCACCGGGTCCCTCGGCCCCTCACACAGCACGTGCTTCCTGGGTCCTGCATCCCCAGCCAAAAGGGTGAAGCCGAGCAGGCTGCCTGCAGCTGAGCTGCTCTGGCTTCTTGTGCTTGACAAAAATATTGATTTCCTTTGGTGCTGTGCCATGCATGTGCGTTGGACTGGAGTGATCTCATCACATGCGCTCCGGAGGAGGGGGGAAGGGAGAAGCGAGAGGATGGAGCATCCTCTGCAGCTCTTTGTTCACATCTGCTCCACACTCCCAAAGTTTATTGCAGGAGATTTCTATGCTCGATTTCTCTCCTCCTTTTATTTTTTTTAAATGTCTCCTTTGCTTCTGTCGTGGTTCATCTTACAGCGGCATTATCCTCTTCCTAACACTGCTTGTCCTTTAATGAAGTGAAAATAAATGAAGGAAAGCAGGGAATGAGGAGACCCTGCTGTGAGGCAGCTGGAGGGCTTGGCAATAAAGGAGGCCGGTTGATTAGTCAGCAGCGTGGCTGAGGCCCGGGCTGGCTGGATTCAGCCTCACTCACAGCTTGTTCTCTGTGCTCCTGGAGCCTCCAGCCAGCCTGCCTCTGTGACCTGTGCTCGGAATGCCGTGCCATGGGTTGCAGAGGCAACATCTGCACCGTGCACATGTGGGTTTCTGTCCTACTTACCTGCTTTTTTAATAATGCATTGAACTTTCACTCTTTCTTTATTTGTCTGCAGAAATTCTTGTTTCTCTCTCTCTGCTGCTTTTGTATCCTCCTTAATGAGGATTTTTGCATGTTACAGGTTAAGAACAAAATGTACCTTCACCTGCAGAGTATGGCGAGAGGCTCCTTTGAGTGCATGGATGCTGTTAGAGCTGTCCTGCAGCACAGAGGGGAGCCTTACCCACCCACGGGGCTCTTTTGCTTCTGACTTAAATACTTTATGTCCTTTATTCTTGCTTTCTTAGGGAGATGGCACAATACTGTGCTTCATGGTAATGCATTTATTAGGAAGGGTGTCCTTCAATCCTTTTCATTCCTTTATGTCTCTCCAAGGAGGCTCTTTGTCTGGTCCATGTCTAGTGACGCCGTGGCCACACTCCATATGTCCCTCGTGTTCATTTAAGGGATGCTGATCTGGCATCCCTCTGTTGCACTGGAGGCTGTTGGAGGCAGGGTGGGCATCCCCCACTTCTTGCTCTGTCACTCTCCAGAGCAATAAAACCTGCATACCATCCTGTCCATTGTGCTGAAAAGAACATGTCAAGAAGAGAAGATTGCAAAAATAATTGTCCAAAAGCAATTCCAGACACGTTAAGACACCCCAGGCCACTTTAGAAGCAGCTCTTAGCCTGCCTCTTCCAGCTACTTGTCAGGAGATTTCAAAACTTTTCCTTTCACAAGGAATTGCTTTTTGTGGGGGCAAGGCACATTTTGTAGGGCACTACCAAGCTGTTGTCTACAACAGCCCTAAAAATGCTCTGTAAAATAAAGGAGCTGGAGTGCAGCAGCACTCCCAGGGTGCCCAGCAGGTCAAGGAGCTGGCTCAGGGTGAGCTCTGCTGTGGCACAGCAATCTTCCATCCCTCCTTTGGGCTGGAGGCTGCTGGAGGCAGGGATGAGCATTCCCCCCTTCTTGCTCTGTCACTTTCCAGAGCTGAGAACTTTAATTTTTTTTTGAGCTCTGAGCCCCAAAGCTGTCATGGGCAAAGACAGCTCAGGTGAGCTGCTCTGCAGAGCTGGTGCTGCTTTGCTGTGCACTCTTCCGAGCTGCAAGGGACCCATGGAAACCTGGTGTTGTGCATGGACAGAGCACTTGTGCAGATTTTCAGAGAAGTCCTTTCCCAGTCACCACAAAGGGTTGAGGCTGTTTGTGTGGAATAACCTGGAGTTGATACACAAGGAGCCTTTCTGCACCAAAGATTCACATGAGCCAATTTAGTGGCAGTTACATTTGTTCCTCTCAAGCCCTTTTTCTCATAGCTGAAATGATGGAGCTCTAGCAGTTTGCTGTTCTTTGTTATTGCTTGTCACTGAGGGAAAACAGTGGCTGGTGGACACTAAGCAGGGATTGAGGTGCAAATGTAGATACCTCCTGTCAGGTACGTGCATGAGCTGTGGGGAGGAAGGGAGCACGCCCCAGAGATAGAGGCAAATCATCTGTGTTATGGGGTCATGATAGGGAGGCCACTCCTCTCCTCTGAGTGCCTGTAAAGCAGACAGTGTTGAAGGGTGCATTGTCTGGCTCCTTTCCCTGACACAAGTGCTCTGTTTCTTGTCTCAGCCATAGACTGGAAAGATGGTAAAAAGCACAAGTACAGCCGCCCGTCAGAGTCTCCCTCCCAGTACCAAGGTAAGAGAGCTCCCTTCTTCCTCCCTGCTTTTTTTCCCCCCACTTCTCCCTTTTTTGATTTCCTAAGATTTTTTTTTTTGACAAGTGCATGGTGCAGCATCAGGATTGGCCATCACCTGCAAGAAACTCTGAGCAGCTCATCACTGCCCAAAGCTTGGGCACATCCTTGTAGAGTTTGGGCCTGGAGAAGAGAAAGGTCTGAGGAGACCATAGAGCTGTTTCCAGTGCCTCAAGGGACTCCAGGAGAGCTGAAGGGGGACTTCGGACAAGGGCCTGAAGTGACAGGACAAGGGGAATGGCATCACACTGTCAGAGGGCAGGGTTAGATGGAATATGGAGAAGAAATTCTTCCCTGTGAGGGTGGGCAGGCCCTGGCACAGGCTGCCTAGAGAAGCTGTGGCTGCCCCTGGATCCCTGGAAGTGTCCAAGACCGGGTTGGACCAGGTTTGGAACAACTTGGGATGGTGGAAGGTGTCCCTGCCCATGGCAGGGGGTGGGACTGGATGAGCTTTAAGGTCCCTTCCAACTCAAACCGTTCTGTGATTCTACACAGTGAGGGGATGAAACTGCAGTGTCTTTCTGGCACGGAGCAATCTGTAATCCAGGCTGGAAGGATTTCTGGTCAAAGCTGCATTGGGACACCTCTGAGGAGAGCAGGACAGACCAGACAGCACCCTGGTGTTTCAGAGTTGTTAGTTTTGACTCACACATTGTCACCTTTTACTGAGCAGGACAGGGAGCAGTGGGGCTCACGTTACCAACTGCAGCTGTTACCGATGGAGCACATACAGCTGGATTGATGGCTGAGCAAAGTGCCTGGGACTGGGAAGGGTGGGACAGGCAGGAGCTGACCCCTTGGGAGGCCATGCTCAGACATCAGGGACAGCCACTGTCACCTTGGATCTGCGAGCCCAGACGATGCTCTGCTCATTTTCATACCGAGCTGGCTCGGACTGTGCTGCTTTCATGTGCTGCCTTGGTGCTCCTTAGCAGCCACACATATGGGCTGCAGACTTTAGTGGGGAAGCCTTGATCTGGGTAGGGCACGTTCTCCTTCACAGATGTGACCTGAAATGCACATGTATTGTTTCAGTTGGATTGATGACCCCTAGGGAGCCAAAATGCTAATGGAGCCCAAACCAGGCTTCAGTTAAAGATATAAACAGAAACTCCATCTTCATTTAAATTCTGGGCAAAGGATCAATGTTAAATGCAACATGAAGAGAATCAAAACATGAGGGTGCAGAGCTGCATTGTTCACAACTACTGCAGTTTGACCCCTTGGGTGTGTGGAGTGTTTTGTTTGGAGTAAATATTTTTGAAGGTTAAGACATCAGAGCCCAAATCTGACTCTTTGCCTGGAAGTAATATCTGCCTTTGGCGTGAGCACACGACAAGCAGCTTTCCCAAGGCAAGCACAAGTGACAGACAGTCACCCCAGTGGCATTTCCACAGCCAAGTCACAGGGAGTCACACGGGTTCCCAATCCTTGGCTTTTGTTTGGCTCACAGATGTAGTTGCAAAAATAGGGTGTTTCTCATTAAAGTGTCTTTCTCTCATTTCTTCCTGTGAAGAAGATCCAGTGTGCTGGAGAGAGCTGGAGAGGGACTTGGGACAAGGGCCTGAAGAGCCAGGAGCTTCCCACTGCCAGAGGGCAGGGCTGGATGGGATATTGGGAAAAAATTCTTCCCTGGGAGGGTGGGGAGGCCCTGGCACAGGGTGCCCAGAGAAGCTGTGGCTGCCCCTGAATCCCTGGAAGTGTCCAAGGCCAGGCTGGATGCAGCTTGGAGCACCCTGGGATAGTGGGAGGTGTCCCTGCCCATGGCAGGAGGTGGCACTGAATGAGCTTTATGGCCCCTTCCAACCCAAACTATTTTATTGTTTGGTTCTGTTTATGTTACCTGGAGGAACGCAGTCCTCTCCAATGGAGATCCTTCCAGTGGTGTCCTCTGCAAGGCAGGGGAGGGAACATGAAAGAGCAGGCAGAAACCAGCTGATTTTAGGGCTGGTAGGACAATTTGCATATTGTTCTGGACACCAGCAGCAGTGGTATTGCTTTATGGGGCAAGAGAGGGTTTCATTCCCTACAGTCAGCTCCTGCTCCATCACCAGTAAAAGGGACAGTTCAGGACTGGCTGAAGTTTTTTCACGAAGCAAAGTGATGCACTGAGAAGTGGAGAAAAGCCATCAGTGTTTTTTGACCAGCACTCTGGAAACAGGGTTACCTGCCCAGGCCAGATAAGAAACAAGCATCTTGCACCCTAAAATGTCCTGTCACTCTAGGGTAAGGCATCCAATTTATTAATATGGATAAGAATATTGAGAAAATATAAAATACAAGGCCATTGGTCAGTGCTTAGAAGAAAGCCAGGTAAGATACTCTCAGTTTTTCCCTCTGGCCTTACACCCTCCATGCCCAGTGCCTGTAGAATGGCATGAGCAGCACCCGGCACTTTGGTGTCCTGGCTGTTTCTCAAGCACAGAGCTCGGGGCTTGTGCTCTGCTCCCCCATTAAAAAAGCCCCAATGCATCCTGCTTTTCTCTATTCATTGGCAGCTATCCCTCTGTTGTAAAAAAAAAAAACCTCAGCTTTTGTGTTGTGCCATTTTTTTCTGATTCTGTCTGCAGTTCTTAGGTTGAGGCTGATTGTATTTGGTAAAGTTTAAGCGTACTTTGAAATTCCTGCTTGAAAAATATTGCATCATGAGCTAGATACTATTACTGAATTAATTTAAACCCATTCCTTCCATTCTGTGTGGGATTTCCTCTCATGCTAAGGGTGTGGTGGCAGCTTCCAGCTGCAGTCTGCAGTTTTTACCTTGGTTTCAGAGTAATCCTGAAAAAGAAGTCCAGGTTTTACCTGTGCTTGCCCTGCCATGTGTGTGTAAGGGGGTGGCTGGTAGTGAACAGAGAGGGAGGGAGGGAAGGCTGAACACTGCTGTATCAGCTCTCTTTTCTTAGAAGTCTTTCCGCTGCTCCTGCTTTTCTTTGCAAAATAAATCACCAGAACCGTTAGTCATAGGAATCAGAGAATCACAGAACATCCTGAGCTGAATGGGCCCACAGGGATCATGGATTCCAGCCCCTGGCCCTGCCCAGACACCCCAAATCCCACCCTGGGCATCCCTGGCAGCGCTGCCCAAACGCTCCTGGAGCTCTGGCAGCCTCGGGGCCGTGCCCATTCCCTGGGGAGCCTGGGCAGTGCCCAGCAGCCTCTGGGGGAAGAACCTTTCCCTGCTCTCCAGCCTGAGCCTGCCCTGGCCCAGCTTCATGCTGTTCTCTCAGGTCCTAGAGAAGCTGCAGTTTTAGTGTTGTGTGTGTCTTCATACAGTGGTTGAATCCCAGCAGGCTCTAGAATTAATCTCAAATAAGTTCCATGTCCAAACACTATTTTTAGATGCCTGCAGCTGTCTTAGAAATTCCCTGCTCCTGCTGGGGTTGTGCAGCGTGGATCTCGGCTGTGGGGGTGAGCTGCTGCAGGCAGCAGAACAGCCTGGCTTGGTGTGGAGGGAGTGAAAAGTGGAAAGATTAAAACCATGACAACTTCTAATAGCGATGGATTGAAACCATCTGAGGGGAGGGTTGGGGTTTTTTAAATAAAATTGCCAAGCACAGCTGATCCTGTTCAAGCTGCTGGCTCAGGGCCTGGGGCTGAGACTGGTACTGCTCACCTGGTACTGTCACCTGGGCATCCTCTGTGCTCCAGGGACAATGGCCTCTGAAGGGCTACCCCAGTCTGAGATGAGCCCAGATCAGCAACCAGAGTTAAGGGGTGGGATGCATAAGGCGTTTCCAGGCCAGGAGTGCCCAGCTTGCCGTACCTGGGTGTTTACTCCACGTTATTCATACAAAGAGTTTCATTGACAGAACCAAGTATAAAATCGTATCTTCAATTAAAGCAAAAGGATTTTGGTTTTGTGAGAGCATCATTGCAGTAACTCACTGAATTTCTTCATTCACCCAGTGTGAGACTGTGGCTGAAAAGAAAATATGTGCCAGTGGATGGAGCTGAGTGCTCTGGGACATGGAGAGTGCTGTCACTCTGTAAACAGCAATATTCAGCCAGTGTGGCAGTGGAACTGTATTTTTTCTGTTCATTTTCCCTATTTTTAACAGTGTACTAGTCATCTGCATGGGAGCTGGTGAGAAAGCAGCATTCCTTGTATTTATTTGAAGCTTGTAGATTATGAAGGCTCCTCTGTGCACGAGGCAGCACTGAAGCAATGTGTGCTGACCTTTCTGCCTCAATTTTCAGAGGTGTGGTGTGTGCTGCAGTAGCTAAAATGGCTCTTATTGTAGCTTTTATTTTGAAAATAGACTGATTAAGAACTTGCCTTGACTCGGGGAAGCAGTGGCTGACTTTAATTGTGCTGCCACCAATGCTCTTGAAATGCCTTGAAAACAGTGGTCTCCCGGGAGCTGTTTGGATGAATGCAAGCGAATGTCATGCTGGAAGGTTCCTCTCCCAGCTGCTCAGTTTAAATGGCAAAAGTCATGATTTGCTCGGATCACAGGAGCTTTTAATTCCTCATTTAATAACAGGTTTCCCTGGGTGGCATATTGTTTTTACCCTTCCTGCTGTCCATGAGGAAGGTGCAGGCAAGGATGAAATGTGCTTCCCGTGGCAGCAGCATTTGGTGTCGGATGTGAGGTGTTGAGCTCAGTAAATTCCTGTTTGGAGGATCCCTCCTCCCATCCTGCCCATCCTATGGACTCCATGGCACTTCAGGAAGTTAATTGCTGACCTGTCCACTGATTGCTGGGGTTGGGCTGATCCCTGGCCCATGGGGTGGGCTCTGTGTGTGCTGGACCAGGGGGACTGTACAGTCACCACAAAGCAGGTTCCTGTTCTAAATCCATGATTTAGAATCATGGGATCACAGAATGGCTTGGGTTGGAAATGACCTTAGAGATAATCTTGTTCCAGCCCCCAAGCTGGGCTGCTCATAGCCCACAGTGACTGTTCGTAATCCCCAGACTGAGTGATGT
Source organism: Coloeus monedula (assembly GCF_965178545.1). Classification (NCBI taxonomy): domain Eukaryota; kingdom Metazoa; phylum Chordata; class Aves; order Passeriformes; family Corvidae; genus Coloeus; species Coloeus monedula. The sequence goes on along the minus strand of NC_138804.1, from coordinate 5,221,913 downwards.
GTTTAATGAATGGTTTTTAAAGGACAGTTGTCTGGAAGACTCTGCAGATTCCCATCTGTGCTGGATGTTTCCCATTAAGTTGTAGGTTGTTATCCTGACTCTGTGCAGCCCCTTCTCGGCAGCATGGAGGCAGGAGGATGCCGAAGGCAGCACTGTGCTTTGTTCTGCCTGTCAGTTGCAGTTGTAAATCTTCTGTGCTCACAAACATCAGAGGTTCTTGATGAAAACATGTTGCCTGTGAGCACCTCCTCTGTGAGAAGTGCAGAACTGCCGGCTCAGGAGTCTGGCCAGCTCTTTTGCTGAGAATTTTGCTCATCCAGTTCCTATTTGAATCCTTTTGTTTTTACTTCTCAGGTCACTTCACCTGGGAGAAATACCTGAAAGAGACATGTGCCATCCCAGCTCCTGCCCATTGTTTCAAGCAGGTAAGAGGGTGACAACAAGAAAGGTCAAGGTCTATGGTCCACTGGGGACCCCAGAGTTCTGTGCCTGGGATAGGCCTCTGGTTTGGCAAGGGCAATACTTAAGGATATTGGAGACTCAACAGCAAATTTAAAAGATACGTTTAGAGTAGCACAGAAGATTTTCCTCTCAAATGTGCATGTTGGGAATATGAGTATGCTGTTACTCTGTCAAGCAGAGGCCCTTGGAGAAAGTGTCCTGAGTAGGATAGGATCCAGCTTTTGGTGGATCCTGCCCAATAAGGAGATTTTTGTCAGAATTCAGCCAATTTTTGTGACAGAATAGCAGCCCCTGGGCAGCAGGTACTGAGCCCAGAGGTGGTTGTGCTGAGTACAGGGGGTGCAGGAGTGAATCAGTGTGGGGCACCTGGGTCCGGGCAGAGGGGAGCGGGGAGCATGAGTGTCTGTTGTGTGGGTCTGGGATTGGCTGGGTGAGTCTTCCCAGGAGAGCGTTAATCCCCTGTACTGGGCACTGATGGGGCTGCACCTCAAATCCTGGGATCAGTTTTGGGCCCCTCACAAGGGGGCTGGAGCGTGTCCAGAGAAGGGAATGGAGCTGGGAAGGGGCTGGAGCCCCAGGAGCGGCTGAGGGAGCTGGAAAGGGGCTCAGCCTGGAGCAAAGGAGGCTCAGGGGGGCCCTTGTGGCTCTGCACAAGTCCCTGACAGGAGGGGGCAGCCGGGGGGGTCGGGCTCTGCTGGCAGGGAACAGGGACAGGAGGAGAGGGAACGGCCTCAGGCTGGGCCAGGGGAGGCTCAGGGTGGATATCAGGAAAATTTCTTCACTGAAAGGCTGATCAGGCCTGGTGGAGTCCCCATCCCTGGAAGCGTTCAAAAAATTGTAGATACAGTGCTTGGGGACATGGGTCAGTGGTGGGCTTGGCAGTGCTGTAGGAACAGCTGGAATCGATGATGTTAGAGGTGTTTTCCAGCATTAATGATTCTGTGATTCCAAGGGAACAGGCTTTAATTGCCCAGATGATGCGGGATGGAAGGATGGGGGTTTGTTACAGACCCACCAGGGCTTGCTGAGCTGTCTGTGGTGCCTGTTCTGTGCTGTGCCTGGAGGGGCTGTCAGCCTTCAGTAGACTCCATTTGGCTGCTCTTAGTGCTGAAGCTTTGTGCCTGAGCTGGTGCAGTACTGTCAATCCTGAGCTGGTGCAGTACTGGCAATCCTGAGCTGGTGCAGTACTGGCAATCCTGAGCTGGTGCATGTACTGTCAGTCCTGAGCTGGTGCCATGTACTGGCAATCCTGAGCTGGTGCAGTACTGTCAGTCCTGAGCTGGTGCCATGTACTGTCAGTCCTGAGCTGGTGCAGTACTGGCAATCCTGAGCTGGTGCCATGTACTGGCAATCCTGAGCTGGTGCCATGTACTGGCAATCCTGAGCTGGTGCCATGTACTGTCAGTCCTGAGCTGGTGCCATGTACTGGCAATCCTGAGCTGGTGCCATGTACTGGCAATCCTGAGCTGGTGCCATGTACTGTCAGTCCTGAGCTGGTGCCATGTACTGGCAATCCTGAGCTGGTGCCATGTACTGGCAATCCTGAGCTGGTGCCATGTACTGGCAGTCCTGAGCTGGTGCCATGTACTGGCAGTCCTGAGCTGGTGCAGTACTGGCAGTCCTGAGCTGGTGCCATGTACTGGCAATCCTGAGCTGGTGCCATGTACTGGCAATCCTGAGCTGGTGCAGTACTGGCAGTCCTGAGCTGGTGCCATGTACTGGCAATCCTGAGCTGGTGCAGTACTGGCAATCCTGAGCTGGTGCCATGTACTGTCAATCCTGAGCTGGTGCAGTACTGGCAATCCTGAGCTGGTGCAGTACTGGCAGTCCTGATCTGGTGCAGTACTGGCAATCCTGAGCTGGTGCCATGTACTGTCAGTCCTGAGCTGGTGCAGTACTGGCAATCCTGAGCTGGTGCAGTACTGGCAATCCTGAGCTGGTGCAGTACTGGCAATCCTGGCTCTGACTGGCCCTCTGTTCCACTCTTTGCAGTCCTACACTCCACCTGCAAACGAGTTCAAGATCAGTATGAAACTGGAGGCCCAGGACCCCCGGAACACCACGTCCACGTGCATCGCCACCGTGGTGGGGCTGACGGGTGCCCGCCTGCGCCTGCGCCTCGATGGCAGCGACAACAAGAACGACTTCTGGAGGCTGGTGGACTCTGCTGAGATCCAGCCCATTGGGAACTGTGAGAAGAATGGAGGGATGCTGCAGCCTCCACTGGGTGAGCTGGAGTTCAGCTGTCCAGCAAGGGTGAAATCGATGGTGGGGAAAGCTTGGGGGTTTTTATAGATCTGTGCTTGGGACACAGGCCCATGGCCTGCCCCTGCCTACTCTGGGATACATAAACCACACCAGGTCTGTATTTCCACACAGACACTGTGACATGGACAGAGAGGTCCTTTAGGGTGTGGATGAAAGAGGTCTCTGCAGCAAGGTGAGCTGCTTGCCCTGGCTGCAGCTCAAGCTCAGGATTGTGGCCCAGAGAAGCTGTGGCTGCCCCATCTCTGGAAGTGTCCAAGGCTAGGTTGGACAGGGCTTGGAGTAACCTGGGATAGTGGAAGATAGTCCCAGCCCATGGCAGAGGAGTGAAACTGGTTGATGTTTAAGGTCCCTTCCAACCCAACCTACCCTGTGATTCTAGGATTCAATACCAGCTTACCTGAACAGGAAACATAATGTCTGGAAAGGCTCACAGTGATTAAAGTCCTGTCTCATGTGAAGGGACACTTGGAAGAATTCTTACTTACTTATTTCATTTTGCTTGGCTACAACTTTATAAATAGCCTGGACAGTCTAACACTTCTTCCAGTCTTGTCTTCAGCTAAACACACACCACTTTCCTTTTTCTTTGATGCTAGCCAAGTGACAAGCTGATTTGCCGGTTCCTTCCTGATAATCAGCAAGATTAACCTCCTGCATTCCGCTGCCCAATAGTTTGAGTGTCTTCATAAATCTTTCTCTCCATTAGCATATCCCCAAATAATATTTTCAAGGCCAGGTTGGACAGGGCTTGGAGCAACCTGGTGTAGTGGAAGGTGTCCCTGCACATGGCAGGGGGTGGGATGAGATGAGCTTTAAGGTCCCTTCCAACGCAAACCATTCCGTGGTTGTGCTGCCCATCGCTTCCAGAGCCCTGTCCCGGCTGCGGTGCCGGGCCCAGCCCGCGCGGGCCGTGGCTCGCTCCTGTGCCGTGCCGGGTGTGGCCAGCAGAGGGCGCGAAGCGCGGCTACAGCAGCCCTGCCTGTGCCGGGGCACCGGGGCGAGCTCGGGGACGGCTCGGGCTACTCCGTGTGCCCGGCCCTGGCCTGTGTCGCCTGCTTAACCCTACGCCAGACAGGAGGGCAGGGTTGGGTGAGATACTGGGAAAAGTTTTTCCCTGTGAGGTTGCTGAGGCCCTGGCACAGGGTGCCCGGAGAAGCTGTGGCTGCCCCTGGATCCTTGGAAGTGTCCCAGGCCAGGTTGGACAGGGCTTGGAGCAACCTGGGATAGTGGGAGGTGTCCCTGCCCATGGCAGGGGAGTGGAATTGGATGATTTTGCACCCAGCATAAAGACAGGTAACGGAGCTAATGCTGCAGTTGTCCTTCCTGCCTGCAGAGTGCAAGGGCTGAGAAAACCCAGCAGGGTTTTTCTGTTTCCTGTAGCATTTTCCATGTGCACACATCTGCTGCTGCTCTTTCTTTATATAGATCATTCCAGTGACAGCACCCAGGGAGCAGCTGGAGCTGGGCCAGGGCAGGCTCAGGCTGGAGAGCAGGGAAAGGTTCTTCCCCCAGAGGCTGCTGGGCACTGCCCAGGCTCCCCAGGGAATGGGCACGGCCCCGAGGCTGCCAGAGCTCCAGGAGCGTTTGGGCAGCGCTGCCAGGGATGCCCAGGGTGGGGTTGTTGGGGTGTCTGCAGGGCCAGGAGCTGGGCTGGATGAACCTTGAGGGTCCCTTCCAGCTCAGGATCTTTTATGATTTACGTAAAGTCTTTGCCACTCTGGGAGCTGAGCTCTCCCATCCCCTGCAGTTGTGGCTACTTGGGTTGGTTTCCAAGCTGATCTGACAGAGTTCAGGGCTGGCAGTGTGACCTGTGCTGAGCATTGCAACCTTGGCAAAGTTTTGCCATGTTCTTGGTCCAGGTCTGGTGCCAGGATTACCTTCAAAACCCCACAAACACAGACCAAACACAGCTGAGCAGCAGAAATTGCCTGTGCAGGAAGATACACATTTAGCAAAGAAGGTGTTCTGTGATAGCCTTCTGTTGGTTGTGTAGTCATAGTCAGTGCCATACATACTTCAGAGCATGTGAAACTGATTTTTTTTTTTTCTTCCCATAAGCCCCCTCTTGTTATTCTCTTTTTTCACAGCAGGTGTCAAGCCAAAACCTGATATCCTTCTCTGTAATGCTTAAATCTGTTTCCCAGCCAAGTCACAGGCTCTATTTCTTCAAAATAACTTGCCTGCAGCTCACACTAGAGGTGGAGGAGGCCACCCAGAAGCTGTGATTCCCTGTTGAGGAAGAAATTCCATAGCCTGAGTGTGCACTTGCTGATTCATGTCTCCCCTGCAGCAGGATCACTGGAGCTGCCAGCACTGATGCTGCACAAAGTGCTCTGCCTGAATTGTCAATGGGTCAATGGGATTGTTATGATAAGTGAATATTGCAGTCAGACAGCTGTTTCCAGATGTTTATTTTCAATAACACAATGCTTTGCATTCAGAATACCTGGAAAAAGTCCCACCTGACTCCAGCATGGGAGGAGGGTGCTGTGGCATCACAGCTGTGTGAGTTCCCATCAGAGCAGACATGTGCTGCCAGATCCATTGACCTCCACAGTCTAAAAGTCTCCATCTCTGCTTCCCTCTCCTCAGGCTTCCGGCTGAATGCCTCCTCCTGGCCCATGTTCCTTCTGAAGACTCTGAATGGAGCAGAGATGGCTCCAGTCCGGATTTTTCACAAGGTATTTCACTGTTTGTGCAGATCCTTCTGGCAATGGCCCCTTTGCTGCAGAGCACCAAACTCAGAGCTGGTGTCTCATGAGAGATGTGCTGGTCCCAGAGGAGGTGACATTGCACAGCTCTGCCTCAGTGCTGCTCTAGGAGAGACCTGTGTCCTCTCCAGCTGTATTGTAGCAATGTCAAGATGCAGCCAGAGATCTGCCAAGGAAGTGCCTTGGCTTCAGTGCTCGGGCTTGAGGCAGGAGCTGGTTTTTCACTGGAGTTGCAGGTGCTGCTCAAAGTGGGGAATGCAAGGTGGGAACGTCAGCACTGCTCTGAATGTCCCACTCCCTGGGTTTGGTCCAGCCTAGGGCAGAGCAGTGGGTAGTGGACTTTGCTGCCTGTTGATTAAAGGGCAGTGGCTGTGTAGCCCAGCCAGTGTGTGCACATCTATTTGGGTTCAAATGCAGCCCACTAGCACCCTTCAGCTGTTCATGGAGGTGAGTTTGCTGGTGAGGGCACAGCCCTGGTGTGGGGAGGCAGTGGCATATCCCCTTTGAGCATATATTCCACTTCTTCTTGTAGGAACCACCATCTCCTTCCCAAAACTTCTTCAAGACAGGTATGAAGCTGGAGGCAGTGGACAGGAAGAACCCTCACTTCATCTGCCCGGCCACCATTGGGGAGGTGAGAGGTTCTGAGGTCCTCATAACATTTGATGGCTGGAGAGGTGCCTTCGATTACTGGTGCCGATATGATTCCCGGGACATCTTTCCCGTAGGCTGGTGTTCGCTGACTGGAGATAATCTGCAGCCCCCTGGTACAAAAGGTAAGGCCCACGCTGTTGCTTAGCTGTCTTTCTCCTCCACTCAGCTCTCAAGGAGCAGCAAAGCAGGCAGAGACTGGCAGCAAGGACATCTGGGTGCCCTGTCTGGTTTTTGTGCTGCTTCATGCATGGTAAAGGTACAGGTGATCAGACCTATAGCACTGGAACAGCCTGGCACCAAGGTGCTGAGGAGCAGCTATCCATAAAGATGGGCGGGATGATGGCTCTGGGGAGGGATGGTGCTGTACAACATTGCTGAGGTCTCCTCCTCCCCAGGAATTTCCTTGCAGTTTTTCCTGCGCCTTTGAACCACATTTTCCTGTGGATTTTTTCTCAGAGGGACTGGAATAATGAGAACTGTGAATTGCAGGACTGCGCCTCTTTGTACTTTGGGCAGTTTTCTTGCTCTGCCTTATGCTGTGAACATGGATGAAGCAGGTGTGGAGCAGGTGGTGCCTGCCGCGTTCCCAGGACTGTGATTGCTGAGTAGGAGCAGCACTGGGGAGCTTGCTGCCTTGCAAAGGTCTGAGCCATGGCTGGTTTGATTCTCAGACGTGTCTCAAGCTTTCTCACATCACAGTTGTGTTTGGGCCCAGGGGGGCTGTCACTGTCCCCAAGCACATCCCTCTGGCATTTGTTGGCTGGCAAGCCCTGCACGTGCTTGTCAATGAAATGAGGGGCGGGAGAGCAACCTCTCTGCCAGAGCTGAAGGATTGCTTAGGAAAGGCATTTCTCTGATGAGACTGTTCCTCTTAGAAATCCTGGGTCAGCTCATGCTGCCCTGTCAGGCTGGCGCTGCCCCATGTCCCTGACGTGGGCCAGGTCTGCGGGCCAGGTCTGTGCTCGGGGCTGCAGGGCTGGTGTCAGTGGGCTGCCTGAGGTGATCTCCCATGACCTGTGTGCAGGCAGAGCTGTGGGCTCCCCTTGGGTAGGGATGATTCCTCTTTATCTTGGATTTCTTCATTTTGCCTTGATGTTCCCAGCATCTCCCTCTCTTCTTGCTGGTTGTTTGTGTCCCACCTGCTGCTGCCCTGCAGGCTCTGCAGAGTACTGGGGCCCTCTTGGCCAGTGCCTGACCCCTCCAGTGGTGCCCTGCAGTCAGGGGCTCTCACCACGCTCTCTCCAGGGTGCCTCTCAGGTGCTGCACGAGTGGCTAAAGACATGTTTGTGTTGTGTGGGAGATTTCCTGGCAGTTACCTGGGGGTGGAATGTTTCAGGAGCACGGTGGAAGCCGCCTTCTCAGGAGAAGTGGGAACCTCTGTCTGACCCACGGCCCCAGCACAGGCAGCTCTGCTCCTCCCCGGCCTCCCCTTGCCAGGGGCTGAAGCTGTGAGTGAGCAGAGCCCAGTCAGTTATCCAGAGACAGCACCCCATTGTGCCATCCTGGGAAGCTTGTGCTTTCCCCCTTGGCAGGTGGCACTGACAGCCTCTCCCTTTCACATTGGCTCCATGTGCAGTGACTCTGCACTTCCTGCTCACGTACAAAAACAGTGACCCCCAAAAGTCACATCTCCCCACTCACAGGCAGAGGCAGCCCTCACTCTCAGGCAGATTTCTGCTCTCTTTGTCCTTTATTTTCAATTTGTGGGACAAGAGTAGAGGTTGCCAGGGGTTGCATGAGCCATGGTAAAAATGCCAGGGAGTTGAGATCAGCCTTGTCTTTGTGGCTTTACTTCTCCCTCTGTGACTGTCTGCTCCCTTTCCTGCCCAAGAATTTCTGACTTCCACTTTGTGGGTTTAAACCAAAAGAGGAGAGTACTGGGAAGTTTCTCTTTTTTAATGAAATTCCTCCTGTGTTTCCTCACTCCTCAGCCCTGCTGTGGTGGAGGGTTGATCACGGTCCTCCCAGACCTGAGCGTGCTGCTCTTGGCAGGGTTGGAGGACACATCACCACAGAGGAATCGCCCTTTCCTTGAGCTCCAATAAACCTTCTCCATGTGCCAGCCTAGAGCCTGCAGGACTGTGTGGTGGAGTCAGGCAGTTTCCCTTTCCTGGTGGGAATTCCTCCTAAAGAGCACTGGAGAGACATGCAGGGGATCAAGTGCTGCTGTGCTAATACTGGTCTGTGCTCATATACTGGACTGACCATGTGAGGTCCTTGTGGAGTCTTGTGAAGAGCTAACTCCATGAAAGGTGAGGAATCCTGTGAAGAGCCAACTCCATGGGGAATGACAGCTTCCTGGGGCTGAGCAAAAAGAAGCCTCGTGGAATGAGCTCACGTTCAAGGGAAGCAGAACTTCAAAGAGGGCAGGCATGTTTATTTAACACTGGTAACTCCATTCAGCTCTTATCTGACTCTGCTGCTGGCTGCCAGCGGAGGTGGAGGAGTGCAGGACTTCTCCCAGGCATGGTCCTTCTCCATCTCCGAGCCCTCCCACTCCCGGCAGGGTTTGCTTAGCTGGAGTGGCTGGGCAGGGAGCTGGGGCCCAGCCAGCCACTCCGGGGAGCTTTCATGAGGGCACGTGTGTGTGTTAAGGAAGGAAAGGGAGGCCAAACAGCGCCGAGGAGCAGCCTGCACACCCACTTGGTAATTCCATTGCTGCCTGCTGGCTGTGCAGCAGCCTGCTGGGAGAGCTCAGTGGCCAGATGGCTGTGGGCTCTCAGGCGTCTCCTGGAGCTCCTGTCCGGATGCAGCACACCTTGGAGCTGGGGGATCCAAACCAACACACACCACGCAGGGGAAATGTAGTTCTGGGAGTGCCTTCGCCCATGGTGGGTCCTGGTCCTCTCTGCACGTCGGCTATAGGCCGGGGATAGATGTTGGCTCTGCTGGACTACAGAGCAGGGTGGAATGTGGAAGAGTTCATCCTGTGCATCCTCAGCTTCTCCACCTCAGCCTGGCAGCCATTGGGGGAGGCAGGTCCCAGTGGCTGTCCCAAAGGGTGGGGAGTTCTGTGCATGTGCAGCAAACTTCCCTCAGCATCCCTCCCACACCAGTGGGGTGCTCCCAGGGTTGTTCATTGGCCAGGAATCCCTACTCCACTCCTCATACATGGTGTACAGCATCTTACATGTCTTTTCATGCCTCTTCTACATGTGCTTTTTTACCCTTAAATACATATCTGGGCTTTTAGGAATGTAAAGTGAAGTGGACTTTCTGTTCAGCTGAGCTCTGGCTGGGAGCCTGGAGCTCTGCTCAGAGGGTATAGAGTCAGAGAACATCCTGAGCTGGAAGGGACCCACAAGGATCATCCAGTCCAACTCCTGGCCCAGCACAGCACAACCACAATCAAAGCTGAACATCCTCTGCTGTTCTTTCTCGAATGTTTTCTCCAGGTACCTCCCAGGACCATCTCTCAGAAGTCAGAACAGTGGGTAGGCTGGTTCAGTGACAGCTGCTGCACTTCCCTTGCTCAGGACTTGTGGGGTCACTTCAGAGTTTCAGAAATTAGGGGATTTTAACTGTTCCTGGAAGAGCTGCTTGCATGATTGCTCTTAATGAGTCAAGCACTCATCCTAGAGAAGTACTGACTGAAAAATATTTATTTGTCACAGCACACAGACATAAACCAGCTGAATTAAGGTTACATGGGGCTTCCTACAACTTTTTGTTGCACAGTGGGGTCAGTTTCAGAATGAGGGCAAAGCAGAGGACAGAGAGATGTCTCCCCATCTTTAGATACTGCAGCACACAAAAGCGAGGCCGGAATACATTGTGTGCACATTGCTAACAACATGGATTTTTGTCAACAGAAGACCCTGAAGGTGTGTTGGGTGGGGAAGGAGTTACCCACACCTTCCAGGTGTGTGTGCTTTCCCACTGGAGTTAGATAGTGATCCAGCTGGCAGCACAGCAGGTACAGTGCAGGAGGTGGCTGATGTTCCTCAGGCCAAGAACTTCAAGGTTTAGGTGTTTGATGCACATAAGGAGTGCACGAGTCTGTGCACTGTAGCAATAGTTGGTAGAATGGTTGGAAGTGTAATTTGGGAGGGAAGCAGAGACTGAAGGAGGAAAATGTGTATGTCAGGTGTGGTGGGTTGTCCTGGGAGCAGCTGAGCACCCCCAGCCACTCACTGCCACAGTGGGATGGGAGAGAGAATCAGAAGGGTAAAGGGGTGAAAACTGATTGAGGTACAGTTTAACAGGTAAAGCAAAAGCTGCAGGTGCAGGCCAAGCCAGACAGTCACTGCTCCCCACCACAGGCAGGTGCTCAGCATCCCCAGGAGAGCCGGGTCCATCCCATGGGCTGGGGACTGGGAAGACAAACACCCTGGCTCCATCCTCCCTTCTCCCTCCTTCCCCAGCTCTACATGCAGGGCATGGAGCTGTAGGGTCTGGGGCACCCCTGGGGCAGTGGGGTCTCAGCTGTGCCCCCTCCCAGCTCCCTGTGCCCCCCAGCCCAATGCTGGCCATGGGAACAGAGCGGAGCTGGGCTCTGTGCAGGCCCAGCCCAGCCCAGCTGACCCGTGGGGTGCTGTCAGCCCTGCCTGGGGCACAAACCCCAGCACAGCAGCACCCGAGCTGCTACTGCAGAAGGAGAACTCCAGCCCAGCCAAACCCAGTGCTTTGGAAAAACTTTTGCATGCATTTTACTTCTTCTAACCATCCTTCTGCTTGGGAAGCCTGTGGGCTCTTAGGACAGGTCACTGCCATAAGTGGAGAGTGGATGTGGGAAGCTGCTTTGGAGAGTCCCTCCCCATTATAAGCAGTGCAGAAAATCGATATTTAGGATCGACCTAAAGAATAAGCATGGTTGTTTAGTTACTTTAAATCATGGCTGGGGAGAAAGAGAGAAGGAGATGCACACAGAAATGGAGGTGCAGCTGCTGAAACAAAGAGGAAAATAATTGTGATAAAAATCGATGAGAAAAAAAGAGAAAGAGATAAGAGGCTGGTTAATGATTGTAGTTTCCAAGGCCACCTGCTCTTAGCAGGGAGGTGGGATGAGGGAAATCCCCCTCAGCCAAGGCATGGTTCTGTAGAGATGAGTGTGTCTGCCTCTGTAATTCATGGGAAATGTGGGAGTTCACACCCGATCACAGACTGGAAGAAAGCTCAGTTCTTTGCAGTCAGGGAAGCAAGCACACATTGGTACAGGATCCATGGAAAGTTACTTTCCTTTCTGAAGTGGTTTGTGGGATGGAGAACTGTGAGGCCCTGGGGGAAGAGCAACTAAAGCAGCATCTTCTCAGGTACTTCTGCATGGAAGCTTCGTGCTCTGAGCTCTTCACCTGAGGAGCTGGTGACTGAAGGGTCCCTTTCTGCCAGGTAAAGGCACGTGGGCTGGGAAAAGGGCCTGGGCAGGTGGGATCAGGACTTTCTGCCTGGACGTGTGATTGTGGGCTCAGGCATCTGAGAATTCCCACAGGATCTGTCTTTGCTCAAGAAAGGGCTCTTACTTAAACACCAGCTTTAAGTTTTGAAGAAGTGTGGGCATTTTTCTAGGGTTTGTGCCACAGTATCAAGGTCTTTAGCTGGGATTTGGTCCAAAAACTGTGAGACCTTTACAGGACCCTCTTACAGCTGAGTGCCAGTGGCTGTGTGCACAATCCCAACAGTGCTGCTGCTGGGGGATGCTGTGGCAGTGACAGTCTTCCTGGCTTTTGAAATCAGCTCATTTTCTGCGTCCTCAGAAGTCTAGATTTAATCCATACCTGTGGAAGGACCTTCCCCACACACACACATATGGACACCTCTTTCTCTGTAACAGCGTCCTTTAAACCTGCTCCCACGTTTCACGTGTTACTGCTGGAGGGCAAGGAAATACTGTCACCTTGAACAAGGATGCGGGGACACACCTGCCCGGGGACACGGGTAAAGCCCTCAGTGTCTGTAGCTCAGAAGGTCCCTGTGCTGTTCCTCCATTTGGGCTGTGCCCTTGGCTGATGCTGAGTTGCTCTGGAGTTCCTGCTGGGTTTGCTACTCCCTATTCCACCCTTCTGGATGCTCTGTGACAGAAGAGGGGTGACTCCGTGCTGTGGGAGAGGGGCAGCAGTGAAAGCGTTAAGATTGGGCAGGCAGAGCTGGAAGCTGCTTCAGCTCTGGAATTTGGAGGACTGGAATTGCTGCCTTGGCACGAGCCCAGCTGGCAGAGAGCCCCAAGCCCAGGCAGGCAGGGCAGAGCTAACACAGAGCTCGTCCTCTGCCACCATGCCAGTGCTGGTGGGAGCTGGGCGAGGGCTCTGGGGACACTGGTCAGTGCCTGCACAGGTCTGTGTGGGCTGTCAGACCCTGCCCGCTCTGCCTGGGCTCGGCTGCTGCCTCCTCTGCTGGCAGAGCAAGCAGATGTGAATAGCTGCAGATAGTTACTGTGGGGATAGGCTGAAAAGGAGCTCCATCCAGGCCGGGCTCACAGCTCTGTGTTACCTCGGGACTGGAGCTGCCTGCAGCAGCTGCTGCAGTGACTCCAAGGGGTTACAAGATTCTGGCCCTGGACAGAAAGTTCATTAAGTTCTTCATTTCTCATCACCATTGCTGCCATGTGATTTATTGTTTAACTGCTTCGTCTCCTCAAAGGAAGATGATGATCAGCTGCTAGGTTTCCTGCCCAGGGGCAAAGGTAATGTGTATTTTTTTATTTTATTTTGGATATTGCCTGGTTTCTCTTCCTTCTTCAGGGTGAGAACATAGTGGTGGGAAGAGGAGCCTCATCAGGAGTAGTTGGCAGGGTAACACTCAGGTGAGCTCCTGTGCTTTCCTGCTTGAAGGACATGGGAAAATACTAATTACTGTGTCTTCAGGACTGAGCTGGGATTTGGAGCTCCCACATCAAGCTGGATGATGTTGCTTTGCATTGACAGGGCCGGTTTGGGGTCCACACAGGTGGGGCTTATGCACCAACAGCAGCAGGAAGGAGGGTCCACAGAGGAACTCAGGTTTTTATCCATGAGTGTAACACACAAGCAGCCCTGGTACCTGGGTGGTGCTGCTTCTCAGGCTGCTGTTGGAAGATCCCAAGAAAAATCTCTTGAGCTGTTTGGAGCACAGAGCCAAGGCTCTTTGTAGTGATGCTACCTCGGCTTGGATGTGTGTCGTGGAAGATGTGTGGGGTTTGGAGGTTCGGGGCCTTGGATAAGGGAGCCCAGCACTGCGGGAGGCTGTGGGATGCCAGCAGTGCCTGTGGCTCAGCAAACACCGAATCTGTGGCTCAATGGGAACCATGGCTTGTCAGAGACCTGAGATTGCTGTGTGATGTCTTGGGGCTGGCAGGAGCCTCTGAGAAGAGGAACTGATCTGGGAAAAGCAGTTTCCTCTGGTCCCCTGCCTGTCCTTAGTCTCAGTGTCTAGACCTTCCTCTCAACTTGACTTTTCCTTGTTTTATTTTGAAATACTTCATATCCCAGAGAATCTGGGTTTTGTTCAGGATGTTGCCTTCCCTTTTCCACCATGCTTCCTGGCTCAAAATGGGGTTTCAATATCTCAGGGTGTTACTGAGTCTTGGCAGGAGGTTTCAGCAGGACCCTGCTGTTGGAAGCTCCCTCTCTTTGGTTTAACAGCACTGGTCATCACTTTATTTCTTGCAGGGTCTCTGACCAGTAACAACACTCCTGTTAACTGGGACACGGTGCAGGGCTGTGCCTGTGCAGGCTGGAAGTCTGAGTGCTTTCAGGATGGAGTTGGACAGCCACAAGGAAGAAGAGTATTCCAGGGCTGTTATTTATGGGGGTCCAAAAGTGCCTGACTCAGGAGGTCCTGAGCTGCTGGTTGCAGGCAGGGCTGGTGGCTCTGCCCAGCCATCCTCTGCTGTGAGGTTCGGAAGCAGAGTGAAGTGAGCTTAAAGTATGGCCAGGGTGACAGTTTGTGTAGGACAACCACAGAAGAGCAGAATTTCCCATCAGGATGAAAGGGTTTAAACGCTCAGTACTACGAAGCTTCACTTCAAGGATTTCGGGCTCCACACCTTGTTTCTGCCTGTCACCATATTCCAGCCTTGATGACAGGAGCTTGGTCCCTTGTAAGGGTCCTGCTTCTCATGTGGGCACATGCTGGAGAAGCCAGAACGATCGATCAGTCTCCTCTCACACAGGTGTGTAAAGGCTGCACACAGTGAGTCCTTAATCCCTTCAAGTTGAAGGGACCTTAAAGCCCATCCAGCCCCACCCCCTGCCATGGGCAGCGACGCCTTCCACTAGCCCAGGCTGCTCCAGGCCCCATCCAGCCTGGCCTTGGGCACTTCCAGGGATGGGGCAGCCACATGGTTGTGGTGGTTAATGGGCTGGGTGTGATTGGAGCAAGGTGGGTGTAAATGGGAGAAACAGCCCCATTTTGGTGGGATTTTTGATAGTGATTCTAGGGAAGCAAGAACATTACATCATCTTTTCATGACCTGCTGGGGAGTTTCTTCATTTTTTTGTTTCCTCCTCAGTTTTTGGAGAGGGGAAGTAAATGCTTTTGAGCCCAGCTGGCTCAAAACCCTGGCTTTGGGGAACAGGCCTAAGTTGCCGGTGTGCATTTTTATGGAATCCAGGAGCTTCATCCTGAACACAAAGCCCCACTTGTTACAGAGAACAGACCTTTTGCAGCTTGTCATTGTTCTTCTCTTGATCTTTGGTATTTTTATAACTTCTGAACTTTAAAAAAGAACAGAAGTTGGAACAAACCACACCCACTGAGCACTCTCCTCATTCTTTGAGCACTGATAAGTTGAAGGTGTTCTACTAATATTTAACCCGGAAGCCAAAGCTAAAAAAAGAGCTTCAGAGAAGATCAGAACAAGCAGAAACCCCAGGAACTGCCCTGAATAACCTGAGTAGGGCAGGAATACAGAGCCATGGGGTTTTGGAAACCCCCAGCAGTTGCCTCCCAGGGGCAGAAGATGTGATCAGCCAGTGTGGCTGTAGTGGTCTCTCATGGCACATGCTTTTACTGATGAGCATCCTTGATACAGCTGTGTATAAATAGCAGCAGAGCCACGCAAACTTCCCAGGGGCTGCAAATCTCTGGAGAAGCCAAAGCTCTGTCCTGCTGCAGGTGTGGCTCAGGTGGGCTTGGGCATGGTGCCCAAGCTGAGAGCTCGACAGGCAGTGGGCTGGTTGCTCACTAAGATTTGGCTCTGGGGTCTTGGCGAGGACCAGACATGGCAGCCATCGCTGGTGCTTTTGACAGTGCCCTGCAGGGACAGGCTCTGCTGTGGCCTCTCTTGAAGCACTGAGTCTGGAGGAGCTGCAGTGATGGCTTTCCTCAGGTGTGGAAATCAGTTGGTTTTTGTTGTCACTGTCTGTGTCAGGACCAAAGGTGCCAGTTCTGCTCATGCTCACTCTGCCAAACAGCTCCAGGGGTCACAGGTGGGCTCTTCTGTTGCTGCTGGGTACTCACTATGTGCCCATGGGCACTGCCATGCAGGAGACAAAGCCTGGCTTTGGGGTAATCAAATCAAGCTTGAAGTTCAGATTTCTACTTGATTCTCTTCTCGCTTGGGCAATGCTGTTTCTCTTGGAGCTTCCTGGTTGCCCCTCAATCTCTCCTTTCACCCACTGGTGCATCCCCTCGGTCAGGAGCTTGAGTTTCAACTCTGCTGTTGTGTTTCTCAGGCTGGAGCTGCCCAGCTCAGTTCTCATGTCTTTTCTGTAGTTCAGAATCTCTGTTTGAATTCCAAATCTGCTTCACAGGTGATTAAAACAACACAGTGCTTCAACAGCTTTGTTTTTGCACTGAAGAGCAGAAGATGAGGCTGTGATAGGGGGATCACAGCAAGCAAGAACCCAGGTTGTGTTCCAGCCAGTTTGTTTGGAATAAGAAATGGTGGGATGGGACAGGAGAAAAACTGCTGATTTGGGATGAGAAGAGGGTGATTGTAGACAAATCTGGCATTTCCTTGCCCTCTGCATTTGAACCATAAGCTGCAGGAGGCTCACTGCAGCTCCTTGTTGTCCCACCTGGGAGCTGTGTGGGAGGAGGAGCCGTGCTCCAGACAGGCTGGGGGAACTGGCGGCCCCTGTGTCAAGGAACATCTGGCTGGCCTTGAGAACTGGACCCAGAGATAAGTATCTGAGCACTGGAGAGGTAAAAACCAGTGCACAAAAGTGTGTGAGCTAAGGCCACCAGCTTTGTATAACTGGGCTGCAGTGGTTGCTGCACACTGGCTCCTACAGGTGAGTGTTTCTCTGAGGGTGATGAGGACACTGTGCAGAGAATAAATGGCAGCCGTGCTGCAGTCTGGGCTGTAATTCTGCTGAGGGCTGCCTGTGCAATCCACATGTGCACACTGAGTCCCTCGAGCCAGCCCTGCTGTCCAGAACTGCCATTCTTCTCCAGGCTGTAAATGCCTGGGCCAGGTCTGTTCCCAGCAGGATCCTTCTGCTCCTTTGCTTTGCCTTCGGGGAGCTGGAATGGAGGATGGCAGGGAAAAGAAGGGCTGAAGAAGCAGGAATGTGCTGCTGCTCCTCCAGGCCTCAGATGTGTAATTGGCAGCCTGAGAGGTTTGTGGCTGGTTGTGCAGATGTTCCACAGTAAATGTGCTGAGGCATGAGGTGCTTTGAGCTGCTGTTGAGGGAGAACTTGCTTGGCAGCTCCAGTGGTGGAACAGGAGGCCATTTTCCCTGTCCAAGTGCCAGACTTTGCAGGGTTTTATAGGAAAGATGTGTGACTCGGTTTCCCCATTCATTTCCTAATGCTACTCAGTGGGTACAGTGCACTTAATTTCTTTCCTGTGTGGGGGAGAAATGAAGACTTGGGTTTGGGACTAAGGAAATGTGTGTGCTCAGCACAAAACTGAACACGACTTTTGCTGAGGACAACAGTTTGGGTATCCTTGCTGTGCACAGGCTGTCACTGTGTGTCTCTGATCACGAGCCAGCCACTTCTCTATGTTTATTTTGCCCTCAGCAGAGCAGGGATGGTGCTGACCCCGGGGCAGTTTGGGGGATACGTCTGTTGTGTGGCACATCCTGATACTGTGCTGTGTCTCAGAGCACTTCCCCTCACTGAGGAATATCTGCACATGGATGTTTATACCCTAAAATGCATCAATAACTGCTAAGTAACAATAAGAGTTACTGCCTCTGAAAGGATGCTGGAAACTGATTAAAACCATTACAAGATGTTGGATGTTGTGTGCAGAAGAGCCAAAGCAGTGTGAAGGAACTCTCAAAATGCTCAGTGTGACCAATGAGTTTTGATAGGACCAGTGAAGGGCAGTCTGGGGGGTCCTTGTGTGCAGCAGGCAAGGCAGAGCTGAGCCCTGGATAAAGTATCCCCAGAAAGTCTGGAACTCTGTGGAAATGAGAATCCAGGCATCAGCTGCATGTTTGGGGACTTTTTTGCTTGATTTGAATCAGTAAAACGAGGATTTCTATTCAGTTGGTGACATCCAGGGTTCTGGTCTCTCATTTTTCCAAAGTGGAAGCTTTGTCTGTGGCTCTTTCCAGCCACTGCTCTGCATTCTTGTTCAGTGAGCATTGCAGCCCAAGTTCTCTGTCCTGAAGGAGCACGAGGCAGCTCAGAGCCCAGGGTTGTGCAGCTGAAGGCAGGAGTGGGTTTCTCCACACTCACTGCTTTCTGTTTATCACCTGCTGTGTTCTCTCCCTTAAACTCTGCTCATGGGCTGCCACAGTCCTGCCTGCCCTGGAAGGGTGAATCCTTAGACTTTCTGAGCTCTCATCCCCTGATCAGGTCGCTCATGGATGAGCAGTGTGGATCCCGGTGCACCTCCCTGTATTCCCCGCATAGCTATCTCTTCTCTTCGAGTCTTTGCCCCTACCTCTTGTAATCCTTGATTTATGCCTTTAGAAACCTTTCGTCTTATCCCATGGCTCTGGAGGTGTTGTCAAAGCCTTTGGTGAGGATCTTGGAGGTAGATGGGCTGTGTCACATCCTTCCACGTGGTCTCTGGCCAGTCCAGACCCCTCCAGGTTTCTGTTGCAGTAGCTGGACTGATGCTGCCCAAGTGGCTCAGATTCCTCTTGTATTATTGAGTTAAAGCTTCTGTTTTGTTTTGGAAAATGTTTTAGCAGATGTACCTTGTGCTTGGGTAGAATTATCTGCTTGGGATTAGCAAGTGTCTGGGTGAGTGGGGCAGATGGAGATGCACCAAGGGCAGCCTTGGCGATGGAGAGGTCTCTAGGGTCCCAAGTTCTGGTGTTTAGTTGTGCAAGCAGACCCTGTAGGTCCAGAACAGGGTTTTTGTCTTCAGCTCCAGTAGCACCAACTGCAGTCTCCAGCTCTTTTCCACGTCTCTGTGTGTGGTTACAATCAGAGGTGGGACATTTGGGCTGCTTTGCAGTTCGGCGACTGCTCTGGCACTTGAGGCAAGTCACTGAAGCTCGGGTTGTCATGTGCTGCCCAACACCTCTGAGACGTGGTGCAAGGTGCTGGGAACACCTGCCAAGGTTTGCAGGATCCCTGCTGTGCTGCTTCAGGGAGCACTGGGTGTAGTTGCCAGTACGGTTTAGGGCACACGGGAATGCTGCTGTGAGACTGAAAATGTGACACTTGTGCAAATAGCAAACAGCAGTCACTGGTATCACTGTGACTCTTGAGACTTTTTTTCCCCAGTTGTTTTATTTTGATAAATAAAACAACTGGAAAAACAAATAAAACAACCCTAAAAAATGACACAGCTTGTGCTGAGGGATGTACAGCGGCATCTGCAGTGACAGAGCTCATCCGAGTGCATGCCAACAACTAGGAGAAGTGCTGCTCCAGACCATGCAGATTTCTAAGCCTTTTAGAAATGGGACACTGATGATGAATGTTCAGAGACTGTCTCAAGTTCAATAAATGTGCTAGGCATTGCTTTAGTTTGAAGTAACAGGTCTTCATGTGCATGTGGATGTCCTACCCAAAAAAGACATTATAATGCACCCGCGTGGTCAGGATGAGCAGGATGGAGAGTTTTGGGGACTGTGGGTTTGGGTTTCTTTGTGTGCTACTGTGTCACCACTGGCCAGGGGATTAGTGGATAAAAGAACCTTATTTCAGTAGTCAAAACCTGCAAGTAGACAAACCTTGTGTAAAAAGAAAGTGTGTCTTAGAGAGCTGATCATGAGAACAGGTAGAACATGCCAAATCCTGCAGCGCTTGGATCCCTGCGCTGTGTGGGATATCTCCTCTAGTCTCTGCTCAAGCAGGCATTTCCAACTGGAGAGCACGAATCCCTGCAAGAAATACTGAATTATCAGAATAATTGCCTTCTCACCTTTAAATTCCAGGATTTGGAGTCGTGTTCTTAATCCCTGTCTTTGCAAGGAGCCCATGTCTCCCACCCATGCTCCAACCCTTTCTCCTGCATTGTGTCTGCCACATCTGCTCAGAGCTCAGGACAGTCCATGTCTGGAGCCTTCCCAGGGCTTGTATTTCTGTCCCAGTTGTGCTCATGGTGGTCAGTGATGACGGTCTCTGCTTTGGGAAGAATCACAAGGATTTGAAGCTTTCACCTTTTACTCTGGTTCCTGTCCAGCTCCAGCCTTCAGGATGTCTAGGACTGAAATGCCTCATGCAAGGAGGGATTCAGCCAGATCTCAACAAGATTTCTGGTCTCTGACAAATTTGCTTATCTTAAATGGGTCTCCTTAACCCACCTCTGAGTGCTGCTTCTGCCCATGAAGTGCTGAAGATGGGACAAGGGGCAGTGAGCACCAAAGGACCACTGGAGGGGTGGCCTGCAGGACATCCATCAGAGGGGCTTTGGAGTGGACATGAGTGGTGTGCTCAGAAACCTCCCCCTGCACTTCAGGACACTGCAGGGCCACTACGGAGATCTCCAGGGAGAAGAACATGATCTGTGGCTGCATCCGAGAGTACAGAGCCCTTGGCATGGAAAATGGGAATTTGGGATTTGTGCTCCTGCAGCTCTTGGTAAATGAACCTGGTAAAAAGAGAGAAAGGCAGGAAACCCTTCTGCAACTTCAACTTTTCTTTGTTCCATATTTTTCTGCATGTTTTGACTTTGTAATTCTTGTCCCAAGGATATAATTTTGTCTTCTTCAAGCTGTGACAAGCCTGAGATAAGCTGAAGGGTGACAAATGCTGCTTCCTAGCATTGACTAATCCTCAGAGTGTGGATGGCAGAGTGTCCTGTAAGTAACAGTTTCAGTCACAGTGTGGCAGGCAGCTGCAGGTGCCAT
Source organism: Coloeus monedula (assembly GCF_965178545.1). Lineage (NCBI taxonomy): Eukaryota > Metazoa > Chordata > Aves > Passeriformes > Corvidae > Coloeus > Coloeus monedula. Next base: position 5,201,695 of record NC_138804.1, on the reverse strand, counting down.
GTATCAGCTGACAGGGGATATTTTGGCATTAGGAAGTAGAGCCTGAAATCAGGAATCCTCTGTCAAGTCTCTGTTTCTGCAGAAAGCTCAGAACTATTGTTTAAACTAATCCTTCAGGGATGAATGACATCATCAGTGGTGCTCAACTTCTCTTCGGCTTTGAGTTCAGCCGTGTTTGATCCTGCATCTTCAGGGTGATGTTTCTCACTTTGGCAAATGGATCCGATGCCAGCCAGCCCAGCAAGGAGCCAGCCTCCCCCTCTGTGTCTGCCATTGTCCTGGATGCCTGTGTGATCCAAAACAAGACAGTTCAGCCAGCAGAAAATTTCTAATGATTAGTTTTCTGTCCCCTTAATGAGCTGAAGTAACCATGAGTTCAGATCCCTGAATAATTCAGGTCAGAAGGGATCTCAGGGTTGCATGGCTCAACTCCTCCAAAGCAAGGCCAGCTCTGGAGTTGGTTAGATTGCTCAGAGCTCAGGTGAGCACCAAAGCTGTGGCACAGAGAGATGCTGCTTTACTCAGCAACAGCAAATTGTTGATTTTTTAAGTAAGAGAGGCCCCACTTGATTTTCTGAAAATGTGGTTCCTCTCAGTAGCTTGTACAAGGAAGAAGAAAGTGAGAATGTCTCTGGCAGCTGCTCACTGTTGAGCTGGCACTGTCACCAGCTGAATCACAGAACATCTTGAGCTGGAAGGGACCCACAGGGATCATGGATTCCAGCCCCAGGCCCTGCACAGACACCCCAAATCCCAGCCTGGGCATCCCTGGCAGCGCTGCCCAAACGCTCCTGCAGCTCTGGCAGCCTCGGGGCCGTGCCCATTCCCTGGGGAGCCTGGGCAGTGCCCAGCAGCCTCTGGGGGAAGAACCTTTCCCTGCTCTCCAGCCTGAGCCTGCCCTGGCCCAGCTCCAGCCGCTCCCTGGGTGCTGTCCCTGTCCCAGGAGCAGAGATCGGAGCTGCCCCTCAGGAGGAGCCGCAGCCCCGCTGAGCTCTGCCCTCAGTGTCCTCTGCTCCAGCTGGACACACCAAGGGCCCTCAGCTGCCCCTCCTGTGGCCCCTCCTGACCTTCCAACATCTTTTTGGTCCTTCTTTGGACACTCTTTGATAGCTTTAGATCCTTAATAATTAAGATGTAATAATAGCAATAATAAGATGCAATAAATGGAAGCTTTTGGCAGGTAAAGGAGACTTGGGTGCAGACAGTGGTTGGAGCTGTGAGATAATACTGCTTGCTGGGCACAGCTATTTTCACCTCTGGAGCTCTGTGGGTGCTGGGGTGAATGCAGGCAGGGTTGAGTGCTGGGCACTGATCCCTCCACAGCAGTCCCATGTTTCTGGACCACATCTGCATGACAGCAGGGGCTGAAATGCTGTAGAAAAATAACAGGCACCTGAAAAGAAACTTCAGGCTCCTTTAGGAAGCATCCAGTCACTGGAGTGGTGCCAGGGGGCTGAGGCAGAGTGTGGCCAGCTGTGTTTTGGGGGCTGCACCATTGATGTGTGGGTGCAGCTGGTGGGAGGACTCTGCTCTGGAGCTCTTGGTGTCTCCTTCTCACACAGCTCAGTGCATCTGGCAGGGCAAGAGAAATGTATTAACACAGGCTGGTGTTTGCTCAGATTCTGGTTCAAATCCAACAAAAAGCCAGGCAAGTCTGCTGGATCATGGGAGGATAAGACCTCATTTCATTAAATCACTCCAGGTCAGAAAAATTGCATTGCATCAGTCTGATGGAATCAGCCCCAGGGAAAACATCAGTGCCTGTCCAGGGCTGTGCTCAGGGCTGTGCTCAGGGCTGTGCTCAGCAGTACTGCTGGGCACACAGCACCAATCCAGGTCACAGTCTGTGTCTCTCTGTCCTGAGCTGGCTGCACATTTAGATGTAATTTAGCCTGTTTGGTGAACAGCGTCCCTTGCTGTGGCAGCTCCTCCACCCCTGCAGAAGCTGCAGCAGAGCTGGAGCTGTGCTGCCAGGGGCACAGGGTGGGAACTCCTCGGGGTGGCTGAATGACACGAGATGTCCCATCAAGGGATCTGCATGCACCCAGTTATGGGCTTTTATTCCTCAAATCCCAAAACCAATTCTTCAAGCCTGTCAAATTACTATTACCTGTACTGTCTTTACAGCTGAAGTGGGCAACAGATTTTTCTTGCATTTATTTCACCAAAAGATGAAATAATTTTTTAACATAAAATTATACAGTGAAAGCCTGCACCCCAGGACTTCATCTGAGAGCAGTCTCCTTTTTCCTGGCACTGGGTTCCCAGTGATGTGGTCCCAGCCTGGGAGCAAAGGGTGCAGTCCAGCTGCTCTGCCTACTGCATGCCAACTTCCCAAATGCACCATTCTGTGGGTTTGTTGCTAGTAAAACTGACAGCATGGGTTTGCTTCACAGCTTGTCTGTAGAATTCTCAATTTCTCCTCCAGGTTGGAGAAACCTCATTGTGGCACAGCTTGGTTTAGACACTGAGTGTTGAGCAGATCTCAGATGAAATGCTTCCCTGCCCTGGCTTCCACATCCCTTGGATGTTTAACAGTTTCTTTGAAGTATGGAGAGTTTTAGAACCATGGAATATGGAATGGTTTGGGTTGGAAGGGGCCATAAAGCCCATCCCATTCCACCCCCTGCCATGAGCAGGGACACCTTCCACTGTCCTAGGCTACTCCAAGCCCTGTCCAGCCTGGCCTTGGGCACTTCCAGGGATCCAGGGGCAGCCACAGCTGCTCTGGGCAACCTGTTCCATTTTATCTGTGTTTATTCTTGTTCTGTCAACTCGTGGGATTCTAATAACGGGTTTAATACAAACATTTCTCTGCTGAGATCAGTCATTGCACACCTGAGGCCAGAGGCCCCACAATTCCATGATCAGCACCTGCCTTACATGAGCCATGCTTCCCTGCAGCTCAGTGTCAGATGTCACCTGGAGCAGGTGACACTCCTGAAGTACCATCAGTTGTAAGAAGTGCCTGAGCTATCATATTCATTTTCTTACCAGCAAAATAATGTTAATATTAACAGCTCAGACAAGGGGTAGTAAAACCCTATTTCTCCCACATTTCCTGTGTCTGCCTGACACAAAAAAAGTCTTTATTTGGGAAGTCAGGTAGATCCTGATGGCTATGTGCTTCTTCCCAGCTTCTGATAAAGAATGCTAATGCAAAAAAACAAGGAAATAAAATTAAAACTAAACCTTTCCCTGCCCACATGACAAGCAGAATGGGGCTGGATCCTGGATGCACCATGTTATTTGGGTTGGAAGGGACCTTAAAAGTCATCTCATTCCAACCCTCTGCCATGGGCAGGGACATCTTCCACTAGACCAGGTTGCTCCAAGCCTCGTCCAGTTTGGCCTTGGACACTTCCAGGGATGGGGCAGCCACAGCTTCCTTGTGCCAGGGGAATGAGTCCTTGCTCACAGTAACTGCTCATAAAATCCTCATTAAAGAAATCTTAATAATCTCTGTATATACCCACAGTTGTGCCATCCTGGTATCAATCTTTTATTGCACTCTCTTTCCCTGGCTAAGACTTTTTTTCCTTAACTACAAAGCCCCTGACTTCAAAAGTGTTTGCTTGGGTTTTTTCCTAATTCTTTGCCCCTATGTTGAATACACATTGAGGTTTCCAGATATGAGAAACAAGACATCCTAAAGATCACTCTGCAGTTTTCAAAATGCAGCAGGATTTTGTTTCTTTTTAGCAGAAATTTAAAACTGAAGCCAGCACATCTCTAGCCTTTAGCAGGCTTGGGAAAGATGATTGACCAAATTCAGGGGATTTGTGGGCAAGTATACCAGAAACCTGGTTTTGTCATGGAAAGAGTGAGAAGATAAGAAGGAGCAGACTTGCCTCTGGCAGTATGAGGGAGGAGCAGGGCAGCTGGTCCAGCTGAGATGAGCTGTTGCTCAGGGCCAGGAGCAGTAATCCTTGCAGGCAGCGAGGCTCGAGCTGGTCCCTTCCACTGCAGTTTGCTGGAAATTTAGGGATGGAACAAATTTGACGTCAGCCTTGAGAGAGGGGATTTCCAGTGTTTGCAGCGCTGCTCTGTGACTGTCAGACAGGTCTTGACTGATCGCTCCCTAGGAATGCTCTCAGAGCCTTTTCCGTGGTTGTTGGCAGGTCACCACTCGCAGAAGGAAGATCTGTAGGTGCCAGTTATTTTCAGGAAGGAAGGTATGGCTACAAGCATGATCCTTCTGGAGCTCAGCCCATCCAGGTTAAGCCCCAGTGTCTCCCAGCTCGAGTGCTGAGCCGGGGTCCATGTGTTGGGTTTTTACTCTGGCATGGAGAGCAGTCCCCCCGCCCAGGGGGCTGGGAGTACTCCAGGTTTTTCCATGTGACACTGTATAAAGATGGAGGCTGCTCTTGTTTTGATTCTCACCTGATTTAATTACATTTGCTTTTTCTCTTTTTATTTCAGTTGTGATTCCAAAGAGCCCTTTACCTGCCTCCGAAGTAAACTCGGAGAAACCTAGCATGCACAGTAGCACAAAGACTGTTTTGGGGCATCAACAAGGGCAAAGGCGTCGCAAAACAGGGAAGAAGCGTGGTCGAACGACCAAAGCGCTAATCCACCACCCCATGCCTACACCCTCCAAGTCAGTGGAGCCTTTGAAATTCCCCAGAAAGAGAGGCCCCAAGCCTGGCAGTAAGGTAAAAGCTGATGCTGATGCAGGCGGGTGAACAGCAGGTGCTGCAGGTCCTGCCATGGGACGGTGCATGCGTGTGTTTGTGCACGTTTGTCTCAGCCTCTGGCTGTGTGACTGCAGCAAGTAGGAGACCGGAGGGGTACGTGGGCTGGGAGTATCCTCAGAGTCCAGCCCCAGAGCTGTAGAGAATGTCTGTGTCCTAAAAATCATTTCCATCAAGAACCCATGTCTTTGGAAGTACATTGGCTGTGGAGTAGCATGGCAGATGCTGGGAGCACAACAGGATGGCCAAAGGCTAGAATAAGCTCTCCCGTCCATTGTGTGTGGCTAGTGTGAGTCTAACAGAGGTGGCAGATCCCAGGCTTGTTATTTTTCAGGATTGTGGTTTGTAAAATACACACTTACTGCTTACTAGGTTCTTGAGACACCCCATCATCACCATCAGAAATGTGTCATGTTCCACAGTGCCTTGTCTGTTGGATGCAGAGGAGAGTGTAGTGATCATGGGTGGTAAAGGAGAGCAGGGGTAAAAGGAGAAATATCTCCTCTTTTTCTGCAGAGGAAACCTAGGACATTGCTGAACCCAGCACCCACCTCTCCAACAACCAGTACCCCAGAGCCAGACACAAGCACTGTGCCCCAGGACGCTGCTACAATCCCCAGCTCTGCCATGCAGGCTCCCACAGGTAAGGAGGGTCTTGGACCACAATCTTGACAGGATTGCACAGTTAGGAACTGCAGCAGGCAGACAGCAACACCCCAAGAGAATCCCATTTCTTCCTAAGCTGGTAAACCAGCAATCCTTACCACTCGAGAAAGGCTGGCCTGAGACAGGCACGTGAGTCCACATCAGCTGCTCCTTTATCTCTCTCTGTCTATGTGGAAATAATGAAGTAGGAAGATTGCAGGCCCACCTGTTGAGTGCAAGGACCCCTTTCCCCTGCATGCTGGTGACTCCACAGCTCTCCAGGGACACTTGTGGCCCTTTGTGCCCAGGGGCAGTCGGGTGTACAGCACCCCTTGTGAGCCCCGAGCGTGAGCTCTCCCACACCGTGCCAGGCACAGCTGCTGGAGCTGTGCAGGGGGCAGACGAGGTGCTGAAGGACTGTGATCTGCCCAGCTCCAGCCAGGATATCAAGGCACAGAGATACAGGAGGGAATTGGGGAGGAGGAGGAGCAGCAGTGAAGAGTGTATGCACTGCTACAGCTGAGGATGAATCTGGCCAGGAAAGTCGAATGCAAAGCTGCTTTTGACATGTTGAGTCAAGCACTGGATATGGGCTGAACCCTCTGTTTCCCCAGAATGTAATTTGCCGGTTTTCAGAGGAACCTAAAGAAGCCAGTTTCCCTAAAAAGGAAAGGCTGTGGGAACCCCTCAAAAGTGGGGGCTGCATTCCTTCTTCCCCTCTGAACATCACAGCCACCTTACCTGGCTGGCATGGAAACCACTTTATGGTCTGACTGCAGGGGAGAGCATGGGAGAAACAGCAGCAGTTTGGAAGGTGAGCATGAGGCAGGAAGATTTTGGAGGTGATTCCCCTCTAGAAGCGGCTCCACTGTGAGGATGCAAGTCAGGCAGTCGTGGTGGATTCACTTTGTGAGCGGTTGGACAGTCTTAAAATCTCAGCATCTCTCAGGTTGGATTTTAGGCATCTGTTTCTCGCTTTCTTGAGTGGGTTAATGGCAAACACATTTCTCATCTTGGCAGTTTGCATTTACTTGAACAAGAACGGCAGCACTGGGCCCCACCTAGACAAGAAGAAAGTTCAGCAGCTGCCAGACCATTTTGGACCAGCTCGAGCTTCTGTTGTCCTGCAGCAAGCAGTACAGGCCTGCATTGATTGCGCTTATCATCAGAAAACAGTCTTCTCCTTCTTAAAACAAGGCCACGGGGGAGAGGTCATCTCAGGTGAGAACGGGCCCGCAGCACTTTGCCTCCAGAGAGGTTGTTGCAAGAATTCTCTTTGGAAGATGTCTGTCCTGAAGCTCGCTGCAGCCACAGGCCAGGGGCAGACAGAAGAGTTCTGTCTTCTCTTTCTTGCCACACATCTGTGTCAGTGAAGCAACAGCTGGCGGCTGACTCAGAGCGGAGCAGTTCCCATGGCCTGCGGGCACAGCTGCTGGAGCAGGCAGTGCTCAGTCCTGGCATCAGCCTGAGCAGCAATCCTGCTGCACTGCCCGGCCCCCCGCGCTGCCCCAGCCCTGGGAGGAGCCACAACAGGGGGGATTCCTCACCTCCTCACGGAAAGACAAGAAATACCCCGGGTTTTAATTTTCCTTTAAGCCCGTGCGTAGCCGGATCTGCGAGCGCAGGCCCCTCCTCGAATCCGTTCCGTTCCCTCGGACGTGGCTCCCCTGGCGCTGCTGCCCCGGCCCCGTGCTGGGTGCAGCAGGCCGGTCCTGGCCTGCCCCGGCAGCGGAAGGCAGTGGCTTTGTTGGCTCTAGACAGCCCAGCGATGCCGAGATCCAGGAGCTGGCTGTGCGGCCCTGGGCGTAGCCTCCCGCCTTCGCGGGGGGTTCACGTGTTGGGCTCTGTTTGTTTCTGTCTCCAGCTGTGTTTGATCGGGAACAGCACACTCTGAACCTGCCAGCAGTAAACAGTATCACCTACGTCCTCCGCTTCCTGGAGAAGCTCTGCCACAATCTGCGCAGTGACAACCTCTTTGGGAACCAGCCTTTCACTCAGAACAGCCACATGCAGCGCTCACACGAGTACGACCACGACAGGTATCTACCAGGTAGGAGCTGGGGCGGGGGCGGCACTGTAGGGACCCAGGTGCTCCGTGTCTTAACCCAGATTTTATCTCTATCTCCGGAGGAGGCAGGCCTGTGTTCCAGAGCCCTCTCACAGGGTTCATTACATCACACCCAGTGTTGTGCACATGCCCACAGGGCTCTTGTTGTGCAGGATTCCAGTTGCATTTCCTGCCTGTTGGTTTGGTTTCCATCTCCGCTGTAGGTTTCCGCTCATCCGTGCTGTCTCCTTGTCTTCCCTCCTCTCCTCATCCTGCAGTCCATCCCACTTCCTGTAATCTGATTATGGTGACTTTACAGAGCTAGGAATTCAGGTGAAAGGCTGCATGAGAAGGGAGAGTGATAACGTGCAGCAGATAAACTGGAATTAGAAATTAATTAAAGCAGAGTGGTTTCCACGCTGGCCGTGGATCTGCTGCCAGCAGCCAGTGCATTCAGCCCTCGGTGACAACATGGCCTGTTCAGGGGTGATGCTCATGCAGCAATCCGAGGCAGAGGTGGTTTTGTTTCCCTTGGCATGGCATTGAAGCAGCTCACCCCAGCAAGACAGTTCATGCCACAGTGCGGATTGTCAGGCTGCAGAACTGCTCTGAAGGAGAAGCAGTGGCAGCAAGCCTGGGGTGATGGCTGCCCCACAGGCTGAGGGCTCTGGGGGAGCTCCTGCTCTAGGAATGTCAGTTGTGGAGAGGATCAAAGCTGTCTGCACCCTCTTAGGTGGTTGACAAGTGCTGATCTCCTTTCCTGTCTTGCTTTCTTCTCCCTCTAGTCAGCAAATAGCTGTGGTGTTGTTTGAGGTCTTTCCAAAGTTAATCCTTTCCATAATTATGGCTCTGGCAAGAAAAGCGAAAGTTGTATGAATGTAAAAGGATGGGAACTTAGGAAGAACTGTATAAGGAGAAGTTGTTAAGCATGAGTTGTGGGGACAACAACCAAATGCCACAGTGCTTCCATTCATTGCATCTCACAAAGCAGCTTAGGCAGAGTCTAGAGAGCAAGAGGATCTTCCCATCCTCTGCTTCCTCCAGGGCTGAGCAGAGCCTTGCTGGAGCCAGCAGGGCCAGGAGCAAAAGCTGTGCTGTGAGAAGAGGAGCTGTAGGAAATGCAAGGACAGGAGCAGCATGACTAGTTACTGGGACTGGAGGCTGTCCCCTGAGGAACCCTCAAACAGAAGAAATCCCCATGTTTCAGTGTGGGGGTACCCTGTCATCATGAGACAGAGCAAATACAGAGTGGGAGGGAAAGCACCCAGGTCTGGGCATGGATGAGAGGACCCTGTAGCTCACACACGGAGTTTCCAGCCTCCATGAGAGGTCAGTGGTGGCTGTGCCAAGAGTTGGGCTGCTGGGCAAGATGGAAAAGTATAAATCAGAATTCAGGGAAACTCAGGCAGAGCGCCGAATCTGACACGATGCTGAGACCTGCCCATCCTGCACTCTGATTCAGAGTGTTTGCAGCACTTAAAGAAAAACTGACCACAGTCCAAAGAAGTAACAGCACCTAGTCCTGCACTTCATCCTGATGTCTCAGAGCTTGTTGGGCAACACCTTTCTCAGGCACCTGAAAGAAGGTGGTGAACATTGTTATCTACACATTACAGTGGCTTCTGGTGAGGGCAGGGAAAGAATGCCAGTGATTCTGGGTGGTACAGGCTGGTCATGGAGGAATGAGGGTGCAGTTGTACATCCTTAAATCACAACAGATGTCAAGGCTGCTGTGGTCTCACCTTCAGCTCTACATGTCCTGCCTTGTTTCCTCTCCAGTACAGGAATGTATTGTATGGGGCTGGTTCTTCCTGTAAATGGCCACTGGTTAGGACTGGGAGCTGGTCTGAGTTCTCAGAGCAAACTGGCTTTGCAGGAGCACCCCTGTGGGTGCCATGGAGAGCTGGTGTGTGTGCTTGGGGCAGAGGGAAGGTCTGCAGCAGCCCTTAGGTCAACAGTGTCCTGCCATTCTGCCTTACTGAGTAGATGGAAATAAGGGGAAACAGACCAAGTTGTAAATCAGGAACAGCAGGGAACTGGGCAGCTGATTGCTGTTCACAGCAACACGAACAGGATGTAACCTGGAGCCATCTGAAAACACAGGACTGGAGAGACCTTCTGGACCACTGAGCCCTGGCTCCTGCTGTTACAGCACCACAGCACACGGTGTTTCTTGGATTAAATCTGGAGTTGCCAGTTTTGCTTTTCCACTGGAGACTGCTCCCAGGTTTTTTGCTGAGATTTTAGAAACTATGTTGTAATTTCCATCGTAATTTATTCTTGGGCAACTTGGTATCTATGTTTCCTGGTCTTAATATTGTCTTTAAGCTTAACTTGGTTCTGTTTCTTCTGGAAGTAGTTGCAGAGCTGTCGTAGCCCTCAGAGGAGTTCATCTTTTGGCTGCACTTCGCTCTCCTCAGCCAATGTTGGTTTGACTTAAACTTCATGGGGTGGCCAGAGTGCCACCCAGCACTCTGGGGAGGAGCTCACGGGGACCTGGTGCCACAGCACTGGCACCACCGTGGTCACAGGAAATGTCTCTGCAGTCACTTTTAGTCACTGTGTCCTCGTAACAGGTGATGATCAGCCTGTCCTGGTCACATACCCCGTTCTTCTCATCCACTGTTGTCACCTGCAGGTCCCCAGCTCATGGGACAGTGCTTCAAGTGCACATCTGGATTTAGCTGCTGGATTTTCCTCCTTGGTGGGTCTTGGTTCTATAGATATCCCTCCTGCCTGATTTTAAATGCTGCTTTGTCAGGCCTGACATGGGAAAACATCAGCAGATTTCATCAGTGAATCTCTAAAATTTCTGCCACAGCTGCTAATACAGTTATTAAATGACACTGGGTTCAAGGATGATCGTCAAGCAGATTCATTGGTTGCTCCCCAGTCTCATGTTCCCTCTCAGTGTGCTGCTGACAGCTTTTCCTCTCCAATCAGATTTCTGTGCATAGAACAAGGCTCCTGTAATTCGTGTTCTCTCTCAGCTGGTGGCTCTCTGTACCTAACATCTTGCTGAATTCCAGGTATGTGAGGTTGATTTCTCCTCCGTCATGTGATAGATCAGCATTTCCCCATCACAGGGAGGCCATTGGGTCGGTTTCCTCTGATGAACACCTGCCATAGAATGTGCCATGTGTATTTGCTGCCCTTTCCTTCAGAGCCTGCCACAAGCCTTGTGGTGCTGCTGAGGTCAGACATAGGCATTTTATTGTAAAAATGGTTTTTTCCACCTTCTTTTTCCAATGTTGGCACCACATTTCGAGTCGCTCTCAGTAATGTGGTGATGAGTTCTGTTAGAATTGACTGCGGCAGACCCAGAGCTTCAGGTGCACTGTCATTCTTGGCTTCCTCTGCACCCTCAAGTCTCCATTTTGAGGACATTCAATTGTTTGACTTAGTCAATGGTGGATTTTTTCATTCCTGTCTTTTTTTTTATCCTTAAAGCCTTGCCCCCAGTGCTCAGCATGGCTGCAGCTGGAAGTGAATCCCAGAATGGTTTGGTTTGGAAGAGACCCTTAAAACTCATCTCATTCCACCCCCTGCTATTGGCAGGGACACCTTTCACTGTCCCAGGCTGCTCCAAACCCTGTCCAACCTGGCCTTGGACACTTCCAGGGATCCAGGGGCAGCCGCAGCTTCTCTGGGCAACCTGTGCCAGGGCCTCCCTACCCTCACAGGGAAGATTTTTTCCATATATCCAGTGTAAATCTACCATCTTTCACCTTACAAGTGCACTGAGTGCAGGGAGATGTCACAGATGCATCAACACCTGAGCCAGGTGTGTAGGTGTGCTCTGCAGCCAGGGAGGAGGTGCCAGTGCAGTCAGTGCAAGGTACATTGTCCTAAAGTAGAAGCCCTGAGTGGCCTGACAAGATGAGGTGAGTGACTGTCACTGCTCGAAAAGGCATCCATCCCCATGGCCTTGGGATGGCCCACAGCACCATCCAGGCAAGGCAGGCGAGCTGCTCTTCCTCCCACCAGCCTCCCAAGGCAGGGGAGGTGAGATATCCCTTCCAACTGTCCAGTCGTTTGGAGGCAAGGAGAACCCTTTTTCCTTTTCTCTCAATCCTTACTTTTCTTCACAGCATCCCCTCGCTCTGTTCCCCTGTGCTTGTTCCTTCTGTAGCTGAAACCCAGGCCTGTCTTTGCCTTTGCATTGTCTCAAAACACAGAATGAGTTAAAAACCTCCCTTCATCCCTGCGCTCCCCATCCTCTGAGGTGCATGGCTCCATGCTGAGCAGGGCCTTTTTATCCAAGTAAATGATCTCCTTGTTGTCAGCATCCTTCTCAATGTGAGCATCTATCCACTGAGGTTTGGGGTCCTTCCCTCTCAGATTATTTCCTCTTTGATGATACATTCATGAGGTTTCTGGAATCTTTGAACTCAAGGCATTTTCTTTGTATTCCTGATGACCTGAGTGCAGTTCTGTCTGTTACTCCATTTCTTTATTTTCTTAAAACTTGTCCTTTAAAACCAGAATTCTATTTCTGGTTTATCCTCCCATTAATTTACACCGACCTCACTTCTGATTCCCGGGATTAACGTCTGTAACCTGACCTGCTGTGTTTGCATTACTTTTAATGTCAGCCACTTAAAAAAATATTACCCAAACCAAAACCTGATGAAACCTTTGTAAAGCATCACCTTGTGTTGTGGTTCTGTGGCTGTTGGGTGAAGAAGGTCGTGCAGTTTGACACGGGGCAATCCAGCGACATTACCAAGAGCATGTGTTCCCCTCTCTGGGCTGAGTGTTTCTTACAGAGACTCGTCCTGAGGATGGAATTTGTTTTTCTGACAATGTTACAGTGATTTTTGGTCATACTCCTATGGAGTCCCAGGGCCTCAGTGCAAGCAGCTCTTTCATTTCCCTGAAGGATGTTAATTGAACAGGTACCTTCTCTACCTTTGTGTTTCCCCTTAATCAATCAGCTGTGCCCGTCTGGTGCTTCCCCCCACCTGTACCTCCGTTTGTTGGGCATTTTGCATCTCCCTTGGTGTCAGTCCCGTCGGTCCCCGCCGTACCTGTTGCCCCTCCTGCACATGTTCCTGCCCTGTGCCAGCTGTTGGGGCTGCTCCGGGCTGGTGGTGGCTCCTGGCATTTGTGTAGGAGCATTGGACCCCTCTGTGCCCACACCCAGGAATGCTGCGAGCTCTCACGTGTCACCCATGCTCAGGGTGGCTGGAAGGGCCCAGCTGGGAGCTGGTGGCCTGTGTGGGCAGGGGGCAGCTGGAGGGTCACCTCAGCTGGGACAGGGTCTGTCACCCCTGCGTCACTTACCTGGCTGCTGTCCCCATCAGTGTCAGTGCTTCCATTCCTTGTTCACCCACCCACCGACGCCGTGTGTGCAGAGACGTCCCAGCCCATCCCATGCTGGGTAGGATAGGGAGAGTCCCGTTCTTGGGCTGTGTTTGGAGAGGAGCAGCAGTGACAGCGCCTGGGGGGTTCACAGAGGGGGGAAGTTGAAAATTGGAGTAGGGTTTAATCCAGAACTGTGCATGGCACAGAGGGTTTGCAGATCATCCAAGGGTTGTTTGCCAGTCATCCAAGGGTGACGTGTGTCTGAAAGGTGATAAGTGGGGTGAGCAGGAATTGTGTGGATTGAGCCAAGGTGTAGAAGGAGGAGAAACGGAATTAAGTCAATTAGAGGTGATATTTGGGTGAAATATGGCAAAACATGGCAAAGATTCTTTGTTCGTTTTCTCACCACACTTTTTCTGTGATAAAACCTGCAAACTCTGCTCTGTTGAGCCCTGCCAGATGTGCTGGATTGCAGCTTGAACAGGTGGTGGGTGCCCAGGCTGGCGATGCACACAGGGCTCAGGGGACTCTGTCAAGACTGCATTTCCCAGGACGTCTCCACTCCTAAAGAGGGCTTGTTCTCTTTTCCTAGACAGAAGCAGTTCGTTAGACGGCTCTCTGCAGGGACCAGGCCGGGGTACAAAGCGCTATTCCCAAGATTCCCCTCCATACAGTGCTCCTCTCTCCCCCAAGTTACCAAAGAATGACCATCACCCTTTGGAAGGTGAGCACAGCGTCTCTTCCCAAAGCTGGCTGTTCCCAGTGCCCTGTCCCGGCTGCAGCAGGGTCAGATCTGCTGTGCCAAACCGAGCTGTGGCTTCAGGGAGCTGCTTTGCTTGGCCCTGGCATGGGTTGTGCTTGGTGTTCCAGAGGGGAGTGGATGAGCTGCTCTGTGCTGAGGCAAGTTTCCCGCACAGATGTGTCAGGCATGTGGAATGCAGCAGGAATTCCTTCTAACCCTGACAGTCATCATCTCACACCGTATAATCTGGTTTAGCTTCCATCACTGTGCATGGGATTAACAGTGCTCAAACTGCCCAGCTGCCTCAGTCAATCTGCCCCCGGGTTTTTCCCTGAGGGTTTGCTGCAGCCTGTTGTCCAGATGCTGATGTGCAGCTCTATGGCCAGGAACCTGCTGCCCTTTCCCAGGATCTCATCTTGTTCCTCAGAGTCCTCCCTAAAACCCCCGTGGGGTCTCACTGTCTCCACCAGCACAGCCACATCATTCCCATCCCACACTGCTGCTGCTTCCCAGAGTCCCTTGGGATACCACTGGTGCAGATGTGCCGGGCCATGTTCCCAACAGCAGCTGCAGGAATGTCCTCTTTGGTGTGTGATCCACAGGTGTCCCTTGCATGCACAGGTGGGGGATTTCCAGAAGGTCCAGGTAGCCGGAGGACTCCCTGAACTGAGTAATCTTCAATTAATACACTCCCACTTTTGTTCTGAACTGCAAGCCCTTCATAATGCAGATTGAAGATTTAATCTTACTGAGGCCTTTTAATTAATGGATGGTGAAATCTGCCAAGGTGTTAGTCACGATTCTTTGTGACTGAAATCCCTGAAAAATTGCTGGAGACTCCTGGGTGGGCTCACAGTTCAGTGGCTTCATGCTCTGTTGCTGTCCCTTTAGAATCCCCGTTTCCCTGGTTTTGCTGGGGTTGCTGATCCCAAATGTGAGTGCCAAGCCTGGCACCTGTGGGTGATCTTGGTCTGCATCCATCACTGTGTCCTGTGCTCTGCAGGATCACTGACCCTGCCTCTAAGCACAGCTGGTCTGAACTTGCCCAGAGAAGCTACAGCTGCCCCTGGATCCCTGGAGGTGTCCAAGGCCAGGTGGATGGGGCTTGGAGCAAGCTGGAGTAGTGGAAGGTGTCCCTGCCCATGGCAGGGGGTGGGACTGTATTACTGCAGTAAATATCACTGTATCCCGCAGCCGTAGGGAGGAGGAGAGAAATCCAGCAGGCAGGAATTGTGCAGCAAGATTGATTTATTTAATTCTTTTACAAACACTTTTATGGACTTTTTCTTCATAGTCTAATTGGACAAAGGATCAGCCACCCCTTGGGGTGATTGGCTAAAATCCTAAAACATCCACTGTCAAAATATTTTTCTACTGTACCATAAACAAAGCTCTGCAAGGTCGCAGGTGTTCATAGTTTATAGAACTCTGCTAATATCTTCTGTGAGAGAGAAAAGTCTCTCACGGACTTAGAAAATAGCAAGAAAAATTCTTGCTAGCAGCATTTTTGTGTCCACAGGACTGGATGGGCTTTAAGGTCCCTTCCAACCCAAACCTTTCCATGACTCTGTGATGGACAGTTTCTAGTGACCTCATTATCTGCAGTGATTAAAACTGTAGGTTTGTCACAGAGCTGAAGCGAAGACAGAGCTGGTGTGTGGCACTGCCTCATCTACTCCAGCATATTGACAAGTTAAAAACTGTTCCCTGAGGCCCCTTCTTGTTTTTCACCTCCAAATGGGTGCTGTTCTCCTTGATTCCTCTCTGATCCATCAGCCACTGCATTTGGGTAACTGTTGGCACAGCCCAGCCCCTCCTCCTCCCCCAGCAGGTGGGACACGCAGTGTTCAGCCTGTTCTTGAAGCACTGGATTGCTCCAAAGGTTCAAATGCCTTGTTTGGGTGGTGAATATTTCACAGTCTGTATTGTCAGTGAAGAGAGAAGGCTTCCAAAATGGCTAATTCCAAGGAGGAGCCTTCATTAGGTTTCTACAAGATTGATTCTTAGTCTGCTTCAAAGTCTATTCAGTTATCCCTTGGCCTTCGAATGGGTTGTGACATCTGGATGCCAGAATTCTCCAGCCTCTCCCAGAAAAACACAGACAAGTGGGCAGGAAGTGTGTCTGCCTGTGAGGTGGGTGATCCTTCCTGCAGCAGCTTGGTCTGGTTCTGTTCTCAGTCCAAGCAGGGAGCAATGAGGTGCAGTTTCAAATTCCATCTAGAAATTCATTCTTACCCCACAGCTAAAAGCTGTAACGAATACATCCTCCTCCACCGTGAAATTGAGGTGCAGGCAGGAATATTTGCATTTCACAGGATATATTTTAAGAATATGCACCTGAAATATTCAGATATTGAGTATTTCTTGAGCAAGGTACATCTTCCCATGGGGGTGAACTCTGTCTCAGGCAGCAGCTCCTGAACACTTCCCAGTTTGCTGTATGGAAGGCTGTGAGCAGCAGTGGGACATCTCCATTCACCCTGCATTTGGCAAGAAGCAGAGACACGAGGAGGGGATCTCACATCTTGTATTGTTTTTCCTCTTGCATCCAGTGGCGTTCGTGTGGCTTTTTGCTGAAACACTGCAGTCCCAGCACAGTGGGGACCTGCCTTCACAGCCCATCACTGGCTGGAAGCAGTGGGTGTTCAGGAGTAGTGCAAATCACATTTGTGCTTGTGGCCAAACTCCCGTGTTTTAGCAGCAAAATGACACCGTTGAGTCTATAGCACTATTTGTTTAATTAAACTTTAATTATCTGCTCCCTGCCTCTCCACCACTAATTGTGGTGTGTTTCCCTACAACATGCCAACTGCCAGCCTTTAGTTAAATCCAACAGTTTGTGTAAGGAAATCTGCCTAAGGATCAGCCACCTCCTCCTCCAACACCGGTTATCAAGGGTGAAGGATCCTGGATCGTGCCTGAGTGCAGTTATGCCCTGCCACTTACAGGAGCATCTTGTCTTCTGCTACAGATGATTCCCAGGGGCAGTAATCGTTCCCCTCTTGTCTCATCTCCATCTCCCTTCCCTGGGGGTATCATTCATTGAGCAGTTCCCTGTGTACTTGTATTTTTAGGAAAACCCTCAATCTCTCTTGCACTGACCCTGCCACGAAGCCCCCAGCTCTGCTGCAGTGTTACAGCCCAACCAGGCACTCACCTGTGCAGGGATAGGGAACCTGGGGATCAATGTGTGCCTTCAGTTTTACCTCCTGGGCAAAAAAACATCGTGCCCCTAGGGCCTCACCCATGCCCTTGGGTGTGTGATCACCAGCATGTGAGAACAGGATCACATGTTTGCAGAATGCATCACAGTGCACTCCTGTCATGACAGTGTGTTAATTGTTGAGTGAAGTAATTTCTGAGGGTGAGTTTTGGATCCTCAGCCTTGCACTGACAGGAACCTGTGCATGTGCTCTCCCAAACTGGGCCCTGAAATTCCTTCTGCTGATGCCAGCCCGCGCTGTGAGAGCTCTGGGCTTTTTGGGAGCACAGACACGTGTGTTTGCCTGACCCAGCACATCTGGGTGAGTGTCCCAGGACTTCCTGGCAAGCTGAAGCTCTCTGTCACCTCCAAAGGTGCTGGGTTTCCTTGGAGGGCTGAGATGCGCAGCTTGGACCTGTTCCCATGCCCACAGCCACTGTCCTGTGACAGCTCAAAGGGCTGCGCCCACTGACCCCTCTGCTGCCTCTGCCCTTCCCTGGCAGTCAGCATCCTTCCCCAGATGTTCAATGGGAAGTGTTTTGGGGTTTAAACAGAACTGTCCTGTCCCACAGGAGACCAAATGTAGTTGCTTGGAAGCAGCTACAGTGGAAACCCATTGGTGTGAGTGACACCCACAGGTGGGTCTGGCTGGGCAGGGGATCTCTACCCAGCCCAGGCCAGGGCAGCTAGCTCTGATTTGCACCCAGTCTGGGGCTGAAATGCAATGGTGGGAGTGCAGGAGGAGTTTGAAGTTATTCAGGAATAGCCCTGAGTCAGCAAACCATTCTTTGTGCGTCCAGAGCAGGTGAGAACACAGCTGTCCATGCAGGAAGCGAGTGACGTGTGGGCCAGCACAGGACAGGTCAGCAGGAGTGACAGTCTTCACACCAGCAGTTTGTACATGAGATTTTAAGGCTGTGCTGCTGTTTCTGGGCACATCCCAGAGACCTAAAAGCAAAGAAAGGCAGCAGTGCCTCAAGTGCAGAGTGGCAAAGCCCCGGATGGGAGCAGCAATTACCCAGGTGATAACCCCACACTGGGCTGGCCGACAGCCAGATGAGAGTGTTCATGTTCCCATTTCATATCCTTATGATGTGAAGCCCTGGAAGGTTGGGGCTGGACCAGCTGAACTGGCCTCTGGGGTCTCTGCTCAAACACAGACAGCAGGACATGTGACACCAGAGATCCCAGCTCTCACAATAGTGCCACGGTTCATAGAAACCAGAACAAATAAGGTGTAGCCAGGAGAGGCTGCCCCAGTCAATGGTACCCAACATCCACAGCACTTGGGAACCACTTCAGGCTCTGGCAAGCTGCACTTCCCTTCAGTGGAGCGTGGCAGCATCAGCTCAGCAGCAAATTTGGGAAAATCTCAACAGCTTTTGGGTCTCACAGGCCGCAGACCCTGCACGCTCAACATGGTCCCAGTTCAGCACAGCAGGGCTGTGCTGGCTTCTCACCTGCTGCTCCTGTAGTCTGAAGTCCCAGGGAAGGAGCCCAGGGCCTGGCCAGTGCAGTGGCTCAGGCTTCTTCACCCTTGTCACCTGCCGTGGCAGCAGCTCAGGGCTGTGAGCTGCCCTCAGGGTCCCTACGGACGCTGGTGGAGGAGCTGCAGCTCCCAGCCACGTGTGCTGGCAGGTCTGGAGTACACAGGCAATGCCCCTCACCCCCTCACCGTGGAGCTGCTTCCCTCCTTGGCAGGTGTTTCATAATAAAGAACTCAGGTATTTGAGGGTGACTCATGAGGCACAAGGACCACCTGGGCTGAGACTCAGTTGTGCCATAGTAAAACCTACAAACTGCAATGAAGCTGTCACAGTGTTACAGCAGAGGCAGACCTTGCTGGCTCAGCCAGCACAACCTGTCACCCTGGACAGTCTGCTCAGCCCCTCCATCCCAATAGTGCCACAGACAGCTGCAAATTCAGTGCATTTCTGGAGCAGGTGAGGAAGCCAGTACTGCTCTAATACCCTGCCTGGGGAGAGCCGTCAGCCCAGGCCCTCCTGTGCATGTCCCAGCACAGGGAGTTGGCCCAGCAGGAGGTCAGGAGGGATGAGCAGCTTTTGGGGCCAGAGGACTAGCATGGTGTGGGAGCGTTGCCTGGCCTACAGCTCCCTCCTGCTCTGCATGTGTGTCTGACACCCCAGTCCCAAACACCAGGACCATTTCCTGAGGATGTGCAGTGTGTGACCCCTCGGGCAGCATCCCCTCCCTTCCCTGCTCAGGACTGTCTGTGAGTCCTGTGTCCATTGGCATCCAGATGGGACAGCCCTGCCCTACCCTGCAGTGCCCCTTGGCCAGGGAGGGGCTCAGGGCAGTCAGGCCACAGGGCTGGGCCACAGCTGGTGGTGGCGTGGACAGAGTAGCTGAACAGCGGAGCTGCTGCTCCAGTCTGGGACCATTGTCACTATGCTGGTTGGACTGGCATCGGCAGATGGTGACACCGTTTGCAGATTGGCAAACTGGTGAACACCAGGGCTCCAGCAGTGCCTGCTTTGATCCCTGTGCTGGGGAGAGACCAGCAAGGGGTCGCACCCAGCGAGCACAGCCGCTGCTGTGGCTCTGCCTCGCGTGGGAGCGTGGCGCCGTGGCGTTCGGGTGCACTGACTGCAGCTTGGTGCATTCCAGGTGAAACCTTTGTCCTGGGAGATGGCCTCCCAGGGCCCTTGGAGCCTCGCCTGGACCCCATGGACTCTGCCTTGAACTCTGTCAATTCATCCAGCCACAGCAGGAGCTCCAGAGACTATCGCCTGCCAGGATACAGGCACCTGCACCAGCCCTCTAGCCTCAGCCAGGGCAGCACCTCTGCCCTGCGCAGGCTTAGCTCTGGGGGTAAGAGCTCAGAACAGCCCTGCAGCTGTAAATTGGGCAATAAAGGGCTATTCTAACTCCAGTTACACCTTTGTGACTTCAGCAAGTACCAGAGGCTGGGCTCTGCACAGCCAACCAAGTCTGTTAGGTATGATGGCACCTGGCAGGTGGCAGTGTGGACAAGTGTGGACGTTGCTCCTTTGGCTGGTGACTCGGGGGACCTGGAGGTCGGTGGGGAGAAAGGAATAGGCAGGAGCTGAACTGTGTCCAAGTGACAAATGGGTGTCTGAGTCCACAAGGATGGATTAGGAATGGTTGGGCACTCAAAAGTTGCCTGGTGGGGCTGGGCGGATGGGCAGATGCATGAATGGCATTTGTCTGTATGGAGGAAGAGGGGCAGAAGAGCTGAACTGCTCATTGCAGCATGTGGGGTTGCAAATAGTGTCATTTTAGGTGCATGGCATCAGTAAAAGCCTCTGAAAAGCTCAGGCTGCTGGTGCCTCCCCCACACATTCGCAGGCAGCTGAGACAAGGGGCTGTGCACTTTGGGAGCAGGACCAGTGCCAGCTCAGGCCGTGCTTTTGGACAACAGGATGTCACCTGTGGGTTCAGTCCGTCAGAAGATGCAGCCAGTGAAAACATAAACCAGCTTTGCCGTGTTAAATGTGCTAAAGGTGTTGGGAGGGGAGGAGGAACCATGCGTGGGGAGAGACGTGGGAATGGCAGGGGGATGTTCTGCTGAGGTGGGAAGTGTCAGCCGATGGACAAGGAGGAGTGGGAGCTGGGGACAAACAAGGGGAATGGGGGTTGAGAGAGGGGACAAGGGCTCAGTATAGAAGGCTGCCCTGAAAAGTCAGGCTAAGGAGAGGGAATAAGGCTTCAGTGCCAGACCTGCGCCGCAGGAATCTGGGGCACGACTGGGACGTGCCCCTTGCTGTGTCTCTGCCCTGCTGTGGGAGAGGAGCTGAGTGGTGGACTGAGGGGGAATGACTGCGGGGCGCTGCCAGGGACCCCCAGTAAGAGCTGTGTCTGCCGTCCCCAGGGTCGGACAGGTACCTCGGCTCCCGGGACGTCTCCCGGCTCAGCAGCCGCGACCCCTCGTCCTGGACGGTGGAGGAGGTGATGCAGTTCATCCGCGAGTCGGACCCACAGCTGGGCCCCCACGCTGACCTCTTCCGAAAACACGTGAGTGCCACGGTTCATGTACAAATGTGTGTGTGTGTGTGTGTGTGTACATCTGGGAGGGGGCAAATCACACAAAGAAAATCCAGGAGTGTCAGAACACGGCAGCACTTCGGAACAGCTGGAGTTTTGTGGTTAATAAAAAGATCCTCATAAATCCTGGTCATGCCCTGTCAGGGCTTGGATCCTCATCAGAACCCCTCAGGGGCAGCCTGGGTGCACATGGAGCCTCTGCAGTGAATCCCAGTGCTGAAAACACAAACTCTCCTCCTCCTGGAGGCTAATACTCACCTCGTGGCAAATTTCTTCTGGCAAGAAACACATTTCTAATGGGATTCATGGAGTGTGTTGCTGCTCAACTGCTGTAACAGGGAGTCTCTTAAGGCTCTGGTCCTTGTGCACATCTGTAAGTGTAAAACAGCTGCAGACACAGCATGGAGTTTGTACCATTACAGCTACAAGAGAGGTTTGGCAGCTGCACATCCTGCCCCCTGCAAGAACCATCTTCCCTCTGCCTTATTTGATTAAGTCCATGTTCTGGTGCTGCTCATGAAGAGCAGTGGGAGCAAGCACCCAGTGCTGTGTCCTGCTCTGGGCTGGGCTGACACAACACTTCTGGTTTTAATTAGTTCTATTTTAGAAACACCAGTAATTGAGAAATGTTTGTTTTAATTATGCAAAAGCTGCCAAGGGATGGAAGTGCCCTGGATTAGCAATCTTGATGAGAATCTTGCCTTCATCTGTGGAAGGGGAAAACAGATCAAACCTGGTACTGGAGACCCCTGGAGATCTCACCAACCTGAAAGTAACTGAGCATTGACATAGGACAGGATTTTCTGTTGTTCAAAGTCATGATTTTTATTTTTCACTTTTAAGCCCATTAACATTTTCTTCATGGAAAACTGCCCAGTGCAAAGCTCTGGACCCAGCCTGGACTGGGTCATGGGCAGGAGTGCTGCAAGGGACCGCAAGACTTCCACTTGCAAATGCCAAGTACAAAGCTGTTCCCTGGTTATTTTAAGCTTCATGATCCATCCCCTCCTTAGTCTCAGGAGGGACACATCTGGCTCTGCTGTAAAGCATCAGATGCTTTGAAAGCTGCTGTGTTGGAATCAGCCCCAGTGGGGATGAGGAGCTCCACCACTCTCTGCCAGTGGCTGGGACTGTGCTGTGAAGCTCCAGAAATAGAACCACAGAATCATTCAGGTTGGGAAAGCCCTCTGAGGTCATACAGTCCAACATTCCCCCAGTACTGCCAAGGCCACCACTAAACCGTTTTCCCTAGTGCCACATCCATACATTTTTTGAACACTTAGAGGATGATGATTTCAGCCTGTGCCAGTGCCTGACCACCCCTTCAAGGAAGAAATTTTTCCTAATACCCCGTCACAGAGCACAGGCTCTTTGGGTTTCAGGATCTGTTCCCTCACCTTCATTTTCAGCTGTGACTTCAGGGCTCTGTGTGTCTCAGCAGGGCTGTCACCATTGATGCATCCTCTGCCAGATTTCTCCTGTGCTGAGATGACAATGCCCTGGAGTGAGAGATTGCTCCCCTGCATTGCCACTGCCTCTGTCATTCCCCTGTCAGTGAAACCTCCCTTTTCCTTCCTCCCCACCTCCCTTCAGGATGTGCTGGCCCTCTGGAAATGGCTCCTGGGGGTTGATCACCCAGCAGAATTCCCATTGCACACATGGGTCCGGGGCTGCAGCAGGGTGGATGTAGGGCTGCCTGTGCTGTCCATACTGGGGTGTCCATACTGGGGTGCTGCTGAGCAGGGCTCTCACACCCAGCCCTGCTGTTGCATTTTGGGCACGGCCTGGCTCGGGCAGAGCTGGGGCTCCCAGGTGCCATCACAAGCACTGTCATTCCCCTCCCTGCAGGAGATCGACGGGAAAGCCCTGCTCTTGCTGCGGAGCGACATGATGATGAAGTACATGGGGCTGAAGCTGGGGCCAGCCCTGAAGCTCACTTACCACATCGACAAGCTAAAGCAAGGCAAGTTCTGAGAGGACTCCTGGCAGGATGGATCCTGGAAGCTCCGCTCCCGGCCGTCCCCACCCGCGCTCACCTGCCGACAGGTTCGCATGCACACACCCCCTTCCGCCGCAGACGGACACTCCCGACGCCCCGGCCAGGCCCCGACGGGAGCTCAGGAGGAGCCCGGCGCAGCTGGGCTTTGCACCAGACTTGAGCTGTGGGTGTTGGAAGCGGAGGGTCTCTCCCTGCTGCCCAGCCAGCACTTCTCCGTGGGCTCACGGTCCTGCTTTCCTGGGATGGAGCAGCGCTCCGGGCAGTGCCCGTGGGGACTGGGCACATGCAGCCACTCCTCTCACACTCTCCGTGGCTCAGCGCTCCCGGCCATGCCTGCTCGGGACAGCCCATGGGGGTGGCTCTGGGCCGGGGGCCGGACGAGTCTGCCCAGCCTCAAGGGGCTCAGTGCCCCCAGCCTGCCTTCAGCTCTGTGGCACCGCAGCAAGCTCAGAGCATGGACCACCCCACCCTGTCTTCCGCACTGGGGGAGCCCATCCACCTGGCTCTGCCTGCCCCCAGCTCCTGAGCTGGCTCCAGCTGGGCACACCGGGCCGGGGTTGGAGGCCTCCATATTTATTCCAGACTGGGGAGGCTGTGTGGGAGCGTGGAGCGAGCTGGGAGAGCTGAGGAGCAGGGCTGGGCCTGGCATGCCCCCTGGCACTGATAGCCCTGGGCTGGTGTCGGAGGCTGCCTGGATGCTGCAGGACTTGGCTGATCTTTCTCTCCTTTTTTTTTTACTTTTTTTTTTTCATTATTTTGGAATTTTTTTTTTACTAAGGAGTTGTCTGTTTCAAACGATGAGATGATTTTTCTACCTGTGTTGAACTCGCAACTCTTGGTGATTTTTAGCCAGAGCTGCTAAGGTTTGTCTTCCCAGGGGCCCTCCTGCTCCTCTAGAGTTTCGGTCTGTCCAGCTCACCGTGTGCGAGAGGGTTTTGGGTCTGGCCAGAGCATCCCGGGGTGGTGACCTGTCCCGCCATCACTATTCCTGTGAGGGCTTTGCCCTGCCCGAGGCACCTGTTGGTCTCAGGCAGTTTAATGTATTTATTTTTGATGGCACTTGAGTGGTACCAGTGGTCCCAGACATGTTTCTGCAGCTGCACGAGGAGTGTTGGAGTGGAGCCACCAGCTGTGCCACCACGGTGTCCCCTGGGCAGCAGCTGCCACCTCGGGGCTGCCACCTCGGGGCAGGGGCTGCCCAGACCCTGGAGCATCGCTGGCACCAGCCTGGCCTGAGCTGGGACAGGGCTGATGGGGCCTGGCTGACAGGACAGGGCTGACAGGACAGGGCTGATGGGGCCAGCACGGGCTGTCCCCAGTGTGTGCCCACACATGCACCTCAGCACGGACCCCCCCACACACACACTCCCTCTGCAGTGACCAAAGGGCTGGGACGGAATCTCCACTGCAAGCACTTCCTTCTCCTGTCCTTAGCTCACCCTCTGCATCCGGAGCCACAGCTCACACCCTCCCCAGCAGCCTCGAGGGCCTGGCCAGCAGCAGGATGGGCCCCTGTGGTGACCAACCCTCCAGGCTCTTGCACTGAGTCAGGTTTACCCCTAAGGGGCAAAGTTTCAAAAAAAAAAAATACCCCAAACTCCAAAGTAATAAAAAGGCAAAATGGCTTTTTGTCCTATAGCGCAGCCTGGCTGCTGGCCCGGGGCTGGGGGCTCTGGCTGCTCTCAGAGCCCCTCGCTCACAGCACGACCAGGGACCCCTCGGTGTGACCCAGCGTCGGTCCCGCTGCAGCCAGGCCCCGGCGGGGTCAGCCAGTGCTTTCCTCTGCACTTATTTTACGTTGATTTGTTTATAAATAAAAGGATACCAAGTTCCTCGCCGCGGTTTGTGCACTGATGGCAGCGCCGGGCTGAGCCCCCAGAGCCCGGCCGTGGGGCAGCACAGGGACAGGCAGTGGGAGAGTGGGGTGGGAGAGCGGGGCCCGGGCGGGGCTGAGGGAAGCGAAGCGGCACTCGCAGGGTGGCAGCACGGAATGGCCCGGGACTGGTTCGTGAGGCCGGCGAGGCACATCGTGTCCTCCCTCTGTCCACCAGCCCCTGTGGCACCCCCAGGCTGACACCCCCGCCTGCCCTTCGAGTGCTGCCTGGTGCTGACAGAGGCTTTGGCAATTCCTTGCTCCAGTCTGGAGCTTGAGGGGGGTGTTGGGGCAGGGGCAGCCCCTGGCTAAGCCCCTGAACCCACCCATCGCTGCCCACACCCCTCAGAGCCTTTCCTGGGGCCCTGGTGCCGGTAAGGGAGGTGGGCAAAGAGCCCCTGCAGCCAGACAGGGGTGGGAGCTGCGTCCCCCACACTGCTCCCCAACACAGACCGCTGCCATGAGCCCAAACCCACATCAGCCCCTGAGGGCTGCCAGGGGCTGCTCCGTCCCACAGGGAGAGGGTTCCTGGCACGGGATGGGCAACCCAGAGGGGCCTGAGGCCGAGGGGGCCTGGCCAGGCCCCACACCTGGGGCTCAGCAGGGCTGGTCCTCCGTGACAGGGGTGATCAGTGAGCGGCGATGGGTCTCACCGCCATGTGCTCTGAGCCGCGGGTTTGTGTCCCAGCTTGAGCTGCACCTGGAGCACCTGGTGACATCCTGCAGGGGCTGGTGGCAGGAGAAGGCAGGTAAGGGGCACCCAGCCCCAGGGAGGGCAGTGAGGTGGGCACTGGAAAGTCTTGGCTGGTCCTCACCCCCCAGGTGAGGGGGCAAAGCCCCCAGGTCTCTCCTGCAGGCCCAGCTCTGCTGCCCCGGGGCTCCTGCCCAGGTGACTCACCCCTGGGGCCACTTGTCACAGCACAGGGACCCAGCCCAGGCTCACAGGGTCCTTGGGCTCCACCGTGCCAGCACCGTCCCCCCACAGCGCCATCTCCTCGGGGACTGCAGCAGAAGCGTCTGTGCCCAAGGCCCCTCGCAGCAGAGCCTGGGGGCAGCTGGATCCATGGTTTGGGCTGGGACTGTGCTGTTGGGGCACAGCAGCGCTTTGGTGAGGTCCAAAGCCACCAAATGCCCAAACCTCTGTGCCAAGCCCCATGGATGCCCAATTTATTTGTAAAATTTTGCCGCATCTTCTTTAACTGCTCATTTCTGTTGCTGTTCCAGCTCAGGAGCTGAAGTGCAGCAGCTCAGGGTGGGCACCAAAACAGAGCTCCCCATGCCACTGGGGTGGAGTGCCCCAGCCCGTGGGCTCAGGGCTGCCGTGGGACCAACAAACCCAGGAGCTGGACAGTGGGAACAGCCCAGTCCTGCATGGGCTGGGCACCTGGGGGTGCCGAGTCCTGGTCAGGGGAGGCTGTGCCATCACCCCAGCTCGCCCCTGAGGACCCTGTAACGAGGAGATGCTGAGGCAAAGGCAGAGCCCTGGGAGCAGCCAGGGCCCAGCAGAAGCGGGGAGACAGCCTGGCCCCAGTGCTGAGGATGAAGAGTCAAAGGGGAACAGCATTTCCCCCTCCTCATGGGGAGTGGGGACAGGAACCACAGGGTGCCCTTGGGTGACAGTGCTCCCAGGACTTGTCCCAAGGGAGTTGGTTACTGAACGCAGAGCCAGGGCTGAGGCTGCTCTGGGGAGAGCAGAATTGGTGGGAGTGACAGCCCCACATCACCCCATGGCCCAGGGACAGAGCTCTGGCCATGGGCCTGGGCCTGCAGCGGGCAAGAAACGCTGTGACAGAGTGGGGGACAAACCCTCCAGGGGTAGCTTGAAGCCTAATTCCTCAGGCTGAGCCCAGGTTCCCCAGGTTTCTCCACTGCTGGAGGGAAGCTCCATAATTTCAGACTTTGGAGATCCACATCTAAACCCACTGTGACTACAGCTCACAAGTTTTTGCTAGCTTAGAGGGGATTAATTCAAGGTCAGGCACTTTTGTGCTCCAGTCCTTTCCCTCCCTCCGAGCAGGCAGAACAGAGTGAGCTCAGGGCTCTTACTTAGTTTGTTACAAATGAGCATTTAATGACCGAGTCAGTTGCACGGTTTTGGCCAAAACAAACATTTCAGGAGAAAAAAACACAGTTGTGCTGCAGCTGAGGGAAGATCTCACCCTGCCCCCAGGAGTAGCCAGGCCAGGCCAGGACTGGGCAGTAGCAGAGCGCTGCAACTTGATCATTCCTGCACAACAGCTGGAACTGGCACACGAGGAATGCCGAAGCTCTCCGGGCTCACAGCAGCTTTACAGGGAATATTTAAAACAACTGAGGACTAAAGCATGGGGGGTGGGGAGGAGGTCACTGAGGAGGGACAGGACAGGGTTTGGTTTCATGGCTCAGCCACGTCTGACCGTGCAGCTCTCCCCAAACTCCACCAAGCTACTGGATTCCGAGTGTGCGACATCTCAGACAGCGGAGACACTTTTCTTCCTTTCCTCTCAAATACCAAAGGCCACGCAGGGCATTCCATGGCAGCAGCAGGCAGGGAACCAAAGGAGTTCAGCCCCGTCAGCACTGCACAGCTGGACAGCAACACCCACCACCCAACCCGGGTAACACCGAGGGGAGGGCGAGCCCCTCCCTCAGGAACAGCCCTTGGGAATTGCGGGAGCACAGGACACACAACTCCAACGTGGACAAAAAGGCAACGAAAGGCTCCACTTCAAATCCATGAAAAAGCACCAGGAACTGCTGTGTCCCAGGGCAGGGACACGGTTCAAGGCAGCAGTGGAAGTGGCTCAGTGGTTCACTCTGTTCTCACCTCCCCCTTGATGCAAGGGGTCGGAGTTCCCCAGCTCCAGGAGTGCTGGCACAAGGAGGGCTCGCACCGACCCCTCGGGTCAGGGCTTCCCTGGCAGCTTTGCTCTCCTGCCCCCCCAACCTGATCCCAGTTAATCACATCCCTGCAGTGACACGTCAGCCAGAGCTGAGCGTGTTCCAGAGTAACACAATTCCAGGAAGATTTTCCTGGTTACAAGTTCATTGTGACAATGAATGCACCAAGAGCACCAGTGCCAAAGGTTTGTAAATACTACTGAAAAAAAACCCAAACAGAAATCATCCCCTCCCCCTTTTGCCTGAAAAAAAGAAAAAACAAACCAAAAAGGCTGCATGAAGCTGCCCAGAGCCTTCTCTGCAGCACAGCCCAGCTCAGACGCTGAGCCAGCCCCCAAAATCTCATGCCATCCATAATTTCACTAGTAAGCAAAGACTGAGGAGGGAGCAGGAAGACTGGAGAAAGAACTCCACTGTCAGTGTCCAAGGCACCCTGATGCCAAGCACTCCCTGCACTGGGTAGGACATGTGCCATGGGATTCCCCTCAACACATCAAATCCCACACCCCAGTTTGCTTTGACCTCCAAGCAACTGAAGGAACTGAAAGAAGTGTGGAGGGGCCTCTGTGAACTTTCCTCCACAAATAACCAAGATCTACATAGAAAATGAAGGACAGAACAGCTGAGGAAATAAGGGACAGGATCTCAGAACAAAAATTATAAACCCATAAATTAGGAAAGCCCAAAGCTGAGGGTGTTGAAGCTATTGCTGTAAGAACACCTGGAAAACCTAACAGTGACTCCTCTCTGCAGCAAGGACACACCTGGAGAGGGAGAGAGAAAAGGAGCAGGAATTACTCACAGGGAAGAGCCAGAGGCTGGAACTGCACAGCCCTGGAGGCAGAGTCTGACACGTGGGCCCTGGCAAGAGCCTGTGCCCAGCTCAGGGGTGTCTGCCAGCTTTCCAGGGCACTGTGGCACCACCAAAGGCTCCCCTAGACACGTGCTCCTTACACACACACCCACGTCCACCCAGAGCACGGGGAGCGAGCAGCGCTCAGCCAGGACCGAGCCCCTGCTCTGCCCAGCACTGCCATGGCAGTGCCAAAGGGACACGGTGCTGCAGCCCTAGGAGAGCTGGGCTGAGACAAGCCCCAGGGACACTGCCACCCTCCCCACAGCTCTCTCATGTGGGGACAGCCTCAAAGCCACCAGCTGTGCCGCATTAGGGAGCACATGGGATACTGTCAGTGAGACCAAGGTTCAGAGTATCTTTAGGATAAAAATTTACAGAGAGAATTCTTCAGCTCTTGGTGTTGCACCAGCTGTGGAACAGCCCAACACCCAGCAATCCCTGCATCTGGTCCCAGTCCTGTGCCCAGGGATGGGGAGCACTCCTGTGACAGACTGGGGCTGGCCCTGCTTTCCCTCTGCAGTTCACTCTGGAAGTGTCTGTTACACAAAGGGAAGGGGGAGGAGGGAAGGGCTGGACCTCTTGAGTGCCCTGGCACTCAGCAGCAGAGCCCTGCTCTCACCCCAGAGCTGTGTGCACAGATGCTGCTCAGCTCCTGCAAAACCCCCACACAAACCAGCCAGAGCAGGGAAAGTCACATCCATGATCACCTACTGCACAGGGGGATAACTCAGATTTAAAGTCTGCCTGTTCTCCTGGTGCAGTCTGAGTGCCAGGTTTTAGTGTCTCCTTCCCTGGACTGTGTACATCCACTTTTCACATCCCTGTAACACCCTGCAGCCCTTAACAGACCAGAGCTCAAGCCCCAGGTCTGACAGGAACTGCTGTCCCAGGAGATGGACACAAATGGATACTTCCAAAGTATTATTTTACAATAGTGAGGGACTACAAAATACTGCATTTCCTAAACCCAGGAACCCCTTGCTCAGCTCTGTCCCCATTTCCAGGAGTTTGTGCTCCACTGGTGCTTTTATCTGAATTTAACCCCAAACTCGTGTGTATTTGTATTTTATTGTGGGTCAGTTTGCTAAGGGGACACCCACCCCCAGCTGTAACATAGAGGCACTACCCAGCCCTCAGCACAGCTGGAACACATGAGCACCAGCACATCTCATGGTGTGCCAGCTTCCTACCAAATACTGTGGAAGTCAGATGCCAGGAGCAAAGACTGGGCAAGGAATTTTTTCCAAAAGGAAGAGGTTGAGATCATTAAACATTACCAGGAATCAGTCGTGATTTGCTGAAGGGAACTTCAGCTCTGTTATCTCCAGGTCAGGGGAGCTGCTGCCGCTCCGGTCGCTGTAGGTGTCCCTGCAGGAGGAAGAGATTTGGAGATTTGGGGTTAGGGAGCACAAGTCCTTTAAGGACTGGTAATTCTGATGTGGGATGCTGCAGCACAGGGAAAACTTCAGCTCCTCTGCTGTGAGGAGCCATTTCAAACTCAAATGTGCAAAAGCAGAAAATTAGAATATCCCTCAACCCTTGGAGGCATTGACACATGAAACTCTTCTGGACCCCACCTGACCACTGTGATGTTAACACTGACACAGGAATCCCGTGGTGCAGCTCCACTGCAGCTCAACCCACAAAGCCAACACGTTCCTTTTGGCATTGCATTTGCCTGGGTTTGATACAGGCACTGCTGATTCTCCCCTGCACTTGGTCTGGTTTTCATTTAGTGCCTACCAGGACTCAGCAACCCCTCCAGGTTCTCTGTGAGGAGAACAGGTCAGTACCAAATTGTTGTAATTGGTTGCACAGTCCCAAGTGCCAAACAGAACTGCAGGCACTGGGGAACAGCAGCACCAAGTAACTGCATCATTAAATCCACCCAAAACACCACTTGCTTTGCAAACTGAAACAAAGAAAGCTGAAGTCAGCAGAAAAAAATATGAGGCTGCAACAACCAGGCCCTGTTCTTTAAACCAGCAGCAGGAACAAGTTTCTTATGGACGTGCCTGTACGTGGGACTTGTGTGAGGAATGTGGAGACCTGTCCATGAGGTCTCCAGCCATGTAAAAGAGCAGGCCCAACCTGTTTCCCCAAACATCCTGACTGACAGCACAAGGCTGCAGATCTCCTCTCCCTGAAGCCAGGGCCTCTCTGCAGGACAGCTCTGTGGCCCCACAATCAGCCTCAACACACCAGACATGAGCTTTCAAAAAAAGAGTGGAAAGAAGAGGTGCTGCAATACCAAGTTATCCCCAGGAACTCTGTGCCAAGAGGATGCTCCAGGTTATCCTGCAGGAAGCAGCACTGCCTGTGGCAGCCCTGACTGGGGTCTGTCTTAAACCCACCTGGGTGAGAGCCTGCAGCCCTTCTGTAGGTAGTGGGTGAGTCTCCCTGCAGATGCCAGGAGGAGCCCGAAGTATGGGGGTGATGGCTTGATGGGCCTGGAGAGGAACTCGGGGTGATACTGAACACCAACGAAGAAAGGATGCTCTGAGAGGAACAAACAAAACATTCACGTCAAGACTCTCAAGCTTGTGGCTGAGCTGCAGGTGAAAGCCCGATTCTGCTGAAGCCGTGATGACAGGGAAGTATCATTTCCATGCCTTTTGTCCATAAATGGACAGGGACATGGGATTCTATTTTTACCATCAGTTTATGGATGGAATCATTCTGAGACAGTCTGAATGGGTCCCACACAAAAACTTGCTCCATTACCCTCCAAACACTTTCCCTTGTCCATCCCACACCCACAAACCAACTGCTTAAGGACTCACCTTCCAGCTCAACCACTTCCATCCGCTCTCCCTCCTCATCCTGCCCCACAAACTTCAGACCTTGCTCTTCAAAACACTTTTTCAACTCTGGATTGACCTAGAAAACCAGAAGCAAGACAAGCCATGATCTCTTGAGTCTGGATTACACAGGAAAGCTCGATACCCACAGGAGCATTTTTACCTCAAATCTGTGTCTGTGTCTCTCTTCCAAGAAATCATGATCTCCATACAGCTTCCCTGCACCAGAAGGAAGATGTTCCTCAGAGCAGTGATCACAGCTTTTAACACATTCATTTTAACAGCATCCTTCAGAATCTGCCACTTCTGGAGAGGATCAAATTTCCGAACCCCCATTCCCCACCAGTCCCCACCTGCCATTCAAGGATGCTTCAACAATCCCAGGTCTCACTTCCCCATACCGACCATACATGCAAGCCATTCCCAGGAAAGATTTCCAGAAGAGGGAAGAAGGGCCTTACTCATGATTGAATTCTTGGTTTGGAAGAGTGTTCTTCTCTTGCCAAGCCTCATTGTCCCGCCCATTTGCCCAGGATTATGTTCTGGCATGTCTATGACCTGTGGAAAGAATTCAGAGGGAAGTGGGAATCAGGGAGGAATAACAGTTCCAGGCAGACTCTGACATGTTAAAAGAAAAAAATCCCACCAACATTCGTGCAAAAAACCAAGGAAACCAGCCCAAGGAACACTGTCTTGACAAGGCAGAGCAACAGAACCAGGTTAGCTGGCCAAGCTGTTCTGGTACAGCCCGCACAGAACATACGGGAGGTTTGTGGATATTCAGGAAGCTTTCACATAGGAAACGGCCTCAGTCAGAGTCTGCACAGATCACACCCACCAATACTGTGCTGTTTACTGAACTGCATGTGAAACAAGCAAATTTATGGAAACAAAATCCCCAAATCAGAATTGCTTACTCTCAGAAAAACAACATCATAAGCTGCTTTTTGTTAACCTCCTCACTTTGAGTAGCATTTCAAATTACAGCAGAAGCCAATCATTATGTTCCTGGACAAGGAACACAGAGATTTCCACAACCATTCCCAGGAATTCAGGTCTGTCTGTGGCTATCATACAACAGTTCGAGTTGGAAGGGACCTTAAAGCCCATCCAGTGCCACCCCTGCCATGGCAGGGACACCTCCCACTGTGCCAGGGTGCTCCAAGCCCCATCCAACCTGGCCTTGGACACTTCCAGGGATTCAGGGGCAGCCGCAGCTTCTCCTGGCAACTGTGCCCAGGGATGTGCAGGTAAGTCTGGTAAGGATATCAAGAAAGTCACCATAAACTCACCACTGGATGAGAAGTTTTGGGGTCAAACTCTGTTGAGTTGGCATCTGCAATGTAACATTCAGCAATCAGAAACATCAAGTCTCTCAGACCATGACATCATCACCTACAGGACCTGCCCCAGGTACAGCTGCTTCTCATCCCCAGCTGTGCTGAACCCCCCCAGGCACAGAACACCCCAGGCAGCAGGAACAGGGCTGTCAGCACTGTTTGGTATCAATTTCAAAGGACAACCCACTCTCGTTCAGGAAAAGCCCACATTCAACAGCTTCAAATACAGAAGTAAAGGCACAGAGGGGGAAGGGAGCAGCGTGGTCTGAGAAACTCCTTTTTTCTCACCCTCACTACTGCTGAAACTCAGAGTCAGGCTAAGAACTCCATTTAGCAATCTCTGAAGGGAGTTCTGTTAACAGGGACCTGCTCAATTCAAGCAGTGGGGCTCAGAAGGTAACTCCACTCACTGAAGGAGCTGCAACTGCTGGCTGGCTGAAGTGGTTTTTGGGCTTCATTCCCCCTGGCTGCAGTGGGAATTTGGGATGCCCAGCACATGTAGACCACCAAAGTGTTTCATTCAGGAGCTGAACCTCATGTTAAGCAAGAGGAAGCTTTCTGTCATTATAAGCATGACTTATTCCATTGATTTTTATTTAAATATGGTAAGGAAATTTTTACTTTGAATTAGCAAAAGAGATGAGGATTTTTACAGGTCTAGGGGAAAAATTCAACCTTCCTATAAAAAATGTAAAATCACAGGTATTACTCAAGCAACCCAAGAAATGACCAAAAGGCAGGAAGGGTTTTGTGCAATTACCTTGCCAACCAAGGACACTGCGTGCAAACTCCACCACGGCCAACTGCATTCCCAAACAGACTCCTGTGGAAGGAAAGGCAGGACACGGATCAGGTCAGGACAAGGACCTCTGAGCCCATGGTGCAAAGCACACACACCTTCGGAGAGTATCCTGAGTCAGAGGAAAACCTGGATGAGGCAGATCTTTGACTGGGATTTAGGGATCTGCAGTCCTGACAAGCTTTATTTCCCTCCCTTTCCCATCCCTCTGCTCACACACCAGTTCAGTCTCTCACCACAGGCATTTCATACTCACATATTTCTTGGTGCCAAGACCACCACAGCCTGCTCTGAAACATTCCCAGACTGCTATCCCCTCATTACAGATTCCTTGTCAGCACATCCCAGCCAACTCTGACCACTTCAGAGCTAACCAGGGATGAGGCTGCATTCCCAGCTCAGCTGAGCACAGATCACTGCCTTCCTCAGCCAACTGCCTGCAAAACTGCTCATCCCAGGCACCAGTGAAAACCAGGGCAGCTCTTGCTGCAGACCAGTTAGGCTGTTATTCAACCTCCTTTCCTTTGCTTTCTTTCTTCTTATGGATGAAACATGTTTCTCACCTAAGAAGGGTTTTTTCTGTTTTCTTGCCCAGGAAATAGCTTGAATTTTGCCTTCTGTCCCTCGAACACCAAATCCACCAGGAACCAGAACTCCGCTGCATGAGGATGAAAGGATTCCATTCAGCATGGCTCCCCCAAACCACATACCCACATATCACCTCCCAGCCATAAAATCTTGGGCTTGCAAGACCTCTCTCCTGAAAAGGGCTCTCAAGTAGCCACGTGGCAAGGCCTGGCTACAGCAGTTTCCACATGACTTCACATGAGCTGTCACACAAAGCAGAATTTACAGGGAAATATTTTATAAATGCCAATTTTACCTTCCCAAAGAAAGATCCCAAATACAATGCAGGTTACCATACTGAAACGGTTCATGCTGTGGAACTCACATGCCCTGCACCAAACACATTTGCAAACACATCACCCAGCCAGGCCCACGCTGAGGAAGCCTCTGGCTACAGTGTCAGGTTGCCCTAACACCAAACTCTGCAGGAGCTTCTTTCTTCTGATCCCACCCAAATCCTGCCACCCTGAGGGGTAACAGGCCCTCATTCTTGTTTTTGTGCTAACTCTTGGCCCTCCTCTGCATACTAACACTTTTCCCCTTCTCACACTTTATTTCTAAAGAACTTGTTACCCCATACACACCTTCCATTTTCACTCTGGCTTTAACAGCCTCTACCAGTACCTTTCCTTTCTTCTGATTTCTTCTCACTGTTTCCACCTGATCATGCAGGTGTGCATATCCTCACCAGCATGATCATTTCCCCCACTGCTCCCTTTCACCAACTCCCTCACTTCTTTAACAATTCTCCATTTAACATCTTATCCTAAATCCCCCTGAGAGGTGTTTGGGGGCCTTGTCAGAGTGTGCTAGTACAGTGGCTAAGAAAACAGTCTCCAGTGAGGCCTGTAACTCCAAAGCCAGCAGCAGCAGCAGGTTTATCAGACATTCTCCAAGGAAAGGGCCGGAGCAGAACTTACTCAGCACCACAGAGCTTCTGCCATGCCTCGTGGTACCGCACAGGCTCCTCCTGCAGAGTGTCTGGCTCCAAGTCGGCAGAGTCAATGTACTGGGAAGAAATCCAAAAAAGGATGAGATGAGATGAGATGAGATGAGATATTGGCACAAGAGTGTACAGGATCTCGAATTCTCATTAAATTAGGATAGCATCATTCTTCCTGGATAGCTCTGCATTTTTTTCCTAATGGATACTTAAGTTTATTTCTGGGCTGATTTCCCATCTGTTAGCCAACGAAACTACTTTCCTCACCACCCTACTACTGGTGCACAAACAGAACCCATGATTCCTCCATCCTCCCCTCTCTGCAGCTCAGCTGTAACATACACCAAGTCCACGAGCCCCAGCCTGTAGCACAGCAAGGTGGGAACATGGGGCTGTGCAGGCACAAACCACCACACAGAGAGAAAAAAACCTACCACTCTCTCATCAAATAAACATCTTCTTCAAGAGGCACTGAAGAAGAAATAGGATATGGTGAGGCTGCTGTAATTAAAGGGCGTTATGACAATGGAAAAAAACCCTGCAATTTTTCCATTTTCTCATCTCCAGTATTCCAGTACCTCTGAACTTCGGGACATTCTGGCAGGCTGCTAAACCTTTAAAATAACCATTTTGTCTTTTTTTTGGTTGTTTCTTGGAGGTTGCAAAACTACCCATCAGTTCTTTAACTAACTACTGTTAGTTCCTGAGCATAAGATCTCCATGCACCAGGCTCACAGAGCTCACTTCACTTCGGAGCCACTCAGACACAGCTGTGCCAGGGGCTACCCACAGATGCATGTGCAGGGTTTGCACTTCACCTGTCTTTTCTTCTACTGATTTTGGAAGTTGAAAGGTAACCCAGACCTAGATCAGTACTGTTAAAAAGCAACCACCTATTTCCATGACTCCCTGACATAATGAAACTGCTAGACATTTAAAAGTCTATCGAAATGAACATAAAATTTCTGGCAACAGGTATCTATTTCACCTCTTCAGAGCATCCAGCTACCACCAAGACCCCAAAAAGCACCTGTACAGCCAAACCAGCATGAAAACCTTAATAAAGCCTGAGGCAGGATCATCATAAAGCCTGAGTTTTATGATACACAGCAACAACCCCAAAAAAGGATCACTTGCAACAACTGTCAGAGGAATTAAAGCCGAGTGCCCTCCTCCAATCCATCTACCACTGTCACAGCTCAGCACACAATGCTGAGCACTGAGGAGTTTCCATCCATTGCAGACACCTCATACAGATCACAGCATGAAAGGCTGGTTTGCTCTGAAGCTGGTTTAGGCCTGGTAACAGCTGTTTTGATGCTGTTATGATCAAAGCAGCTGTTTGGATGCAAGGACAATTTGGATGTTCACCAGCTGAATCTGCCTATGGGTTTGTGAAAATCTGAATTAGGATGGGCAGCACTGTAGGTGGAAGGAGCATGGAGGGAGTTTTTTCCACACACACACAGACCCATCCCTACCTTAATGTCAAGTTTGTGGTTGATGGCCAGGGCAGAGTGCTCCAGGGCTTTGATGACAGATGCATAGGAGTCAGAAAACTTGGTGTACTTGCCCACGAGTGCAATGGAACATGTTTCAAGTAGACGGTCATACCTACAGAACACCAGAACACACAGGTTATTCCAGCAGTAACAGGAGAGGGATGGGAATCACATTCTGTTCAGCTTTTCAAGGAACAATCAGCTGTGCTCTTCTAAGTCTGTCCAACAGAGCTGACATCTTTGGAAAGAGTGACCTTTCACAATAATTATGATTTAGAAACATCAAAGCAAGATCAAAACCAAAACAAAGACAGAGGAAAACAGTTGCAGAAAGCCACATATAAATTAACTCATCTCTCCTGATGATGAAAAGCCATTCTGAGCAGATCCAAACCGCCGTTTCAGGAAGCTGTATTAGATTCACAGACTACAGTGAACTCCTAGGAGAGGATCAAAGCACAGCTTGGCGTATGTTTGTACTGCACAGCATCTTCCCACGCTGCTGCTGACTGAGTTCATTTCAGCAGCTACAAACACAGAGAGCATTTCTGGAGTCCTAAGGATGTGCTGCCTACATTTTCAATCCCCAGCACCTGGCAGCACGGGATTCACACAGCATTCCTGGCAATAGCCAAGAGTTTGTTTAAAGTTTCTCTCAGAACTGCTAAATACCTTCAGCCCAGCTGGGGACCAAGGGCTTTCCCCATCAAAAGGAAACGTTACTGACAGGGCTGGCTTGTGTCAGGCACACAAATAAAGGAAAGCATGAAAGCATCCACATCTTGACATCTCTTAATTTCTTATAAGAACAAACATATTTAACTCAAGTCAAACATATTGACACTCAAGTCCTTTCTGAAAAGACTCTATTCACTACTTCCCCATGAACATTGAGTCTATTCCTCACAAGAAAAAACCCCCAGTGTCCAAGGAGTCTCAGAACAGGTACCAAACATTTGTCTCACTTGCCTGAAAGCACATGCAAAAGTGCCTTTTATTGACACTCCTGACATCTCCATACAGCTACAAAAGGATTTTAACACTTTGTAATGTTACTGAGAGGTTTTCTTATAGAAAGGGAGGGCAGGGCTGTCCAGCTTTTAGTTACTTCAGGCTGGATTTGACACAGACAGTACACTTCAAACACAAGATAAGGATCTCACTAAGTTTATCTCACAGGATTTTATGGAAGAAGGCCGAGGGAATTGGGGTGGTTCAGCCTGAAGAAGAAAAAGCTCCAGGGAGACTTTATGGCAGCCTTCCAGTAAGAGGATTTATGAGAAACATGGGGACAGACTTTTTAGTAGGGTCTGTTGTGCCAGAACAAGGGGTGATGCTTTTAATCTGAAAGAGGGGAGATTTAGGCTAGATATAAGGATGAAATTTTGTACAATGAGAGCAGTGAGGCACTGACACAGGCTGTCTACAGCAGCTGGGGATTCCTCAGCCCTGGAAACATTCAAGGTTTGGGGATGGGGCTCTGAGCAAAAGGAAAAAACAGTGTGAGCATGTAAGAACACCTGAGAACAGGAAATAACACCCATCATCTCACACAATCAGCAACCAAGAAGATGAACCAGTCTTGAAGTGTGTTGCAGTGTGCCCAGCAGTGCAGCTCACCTGTCAGCCATCTCCTTCCACTTCATGAGCATCCTCCTGGGCTGCCTCTCGATGGGAAGGTCCAGCCTGTGCCTGAAGTAGTCCACGACTCCCTGCTCCTCTAACAACAGAGGAACCCGGTAGATAGAGGAGACATCATGAACACAAATGACCTGTACATAAAAGAAGGATGTCATTAAAGCACAGGCATCCAGTGCCCGTACAACCATTTCTACTCAGACATTCAGTGTTCCTGTCTCTAGCAGAAAAGCATGTGACCACCTAAACTTCCAGGCAGTAACATGTTGAATAACATAACATATCAACAGCTTAACACTGCTTTCCTTATGCTTGAAAAGGCCATTCTTCAGTACTTCCAAGGCATTACTGCTCCCTGGAGCCCTTGGGAAGGGCTATAACACAGTAACCCAGCAGCAGGAAGGTCAGCTGCCCAGCACATTACGTGAGCAATACACAGCAAAGTTCAAAGAACACTCCAGGGAGACTCCTGTGATACAGAATCCCACATGAAGCTACAGTCAAACTGCCACAGGCACAGCTTCCCCCTGCCCACCACCGTCCTTCCTAATCAGGGCTCCCAGTCTGATTGAAACCCAGGGAAATCTGTGATCACAATACAGCAATACACTTTACAGGGTGCTCCTCATCAAATTCAGGATTAAACAACTATGAGGAAAGAATTCTTAGGTCAATGAGGAAAATTTACATCAACAGTTCTAGTTCACTGAAACAGGAAAAGATGGCTCAGGACAACTGTCACCTGCCCATTAATAATGAAGCTGTACTTTAAGGATCTAAAATACACTGGCACAACTTTTTTAAATCCTCATTTCTACTGACTCAACTGAAAGCAGAGTTCAACACTGCACTAGTCAAGCCTCCTTGGCTGCACATTTTCCTCTTTTACCCTCAGTGCTGTTTACTTCTCAATCCAAGTGCAAATGCAGTCAGAGCAACAACTACATAGAACTGCATTAAACTTCCTGGAAAGGGACAAGAGCCAACTTATTTTGAATTCCTGGCCAACAAGAGGTAGATATTTTACTGATGACACATCAACATTATTGCCAGCAGTGCAGTGCTTGAAATTGCAGGACTCAAGTTTGGTCTTGTTGTAGAGCAAATTAATAAAAATTGCTTGACAGAACCTGGGATTGTGGAGTGATACTCAGTCTTTCACAAAAAGACAACATTTTTCAAGCTCCAGCTGGATCAGAAAGCACTAACATTCAGCCTACATACTTTTGACTATTTTCCAAGGTCCCCCTTAGACTGTGTTATGAGTCTCAGTACAGAAAGAATTGTGCTAACATGGAATTTGTGCATATCACAACTTTGAAGTGAAGCAATGCTTCTCCCAAAGCTTGGGCAGAAAAATAATACTGTGAAAAGAGCAGTGCATGAAATACAATCATATATCCGTTAAACCTAGCTTGGGGCAATTCTTTCACCTCTGAATACTGGAAAATCTCATTCTTCTATGTTCACAGAAGGAATGTGGAAGTATAATTAAGGTCAAAACAGTGATTCAGAAATCACCTTGGATTCCATAGGATTCTCTAAGCTTACACCAACTGCCTTATAAGAAAGCCTGGGTGCTGACACAAAAAGAATTGGTTTAGCAACAGGTCCATGTGTCAGGAAGGTAGGTAAGACAAAGCAGCAAATG
Source organism: Coloeus monedula (assembly GCF_965178545.1). Lineage (NCBI taxonomy): Eukaryota > Metazoa > Chordata > Aves > Passeriformes > Corvidae > Coloeus > Coloeus monedula. The sequence continues at coordinate 5,162,123 of NC_138804.1, read as the reverse complement.
ATTTTTGCAGCTACGAAAACACAGAGCTGGAACTGCTGCGCTCAAACAAAATTCCCCTCAGCATCTGACAAAGAGCTCCAGTATCTACTGCAAGAAAGCACAGACAGCAATCCTTACCTGTTCTGGTTCAACATGACAGAACATGGAAATCTTTTCTTTTACTGAGGTATCCAGTGGAGTGGAGCACCTGCAAACAATCTAACAGAGCAGCAACATCAGGGTTGTGATGCAAAACAGAAATACTCAGTCATTCACAAAACAGACCTCTAAAAAAGAGCTGTCTTTGTGCAGGCTCTCTGATTTGAGAAAAAAACCCCACAACTCAGTTTCTTTTTCTTTTTTATCACCACTGTACAAGAGCTCTCAACTGAAGCATTACTTAGACAACACTGCTGTTGCAACATGCCAGATTTTTACACTCAAAGCTGTGCAACACAAACCTTACCAGATCTGGTGAGAGCCCGAGACCCCTGAGCTCACGAACACTGTTCTGGGTGGGTTTGGTCTTCTGCTCCCCTGTCGAGCTTGGCTGGTCAGAGAAGAGCAGCAGTTGGGGTATCAGATTATGATCAGCAGCAATGATTCAGCAGGTTAATCAGGACTCTCACCCATCTCGTGAAAACTTTGACTCAGTTCTTGGACAATTCACATGAACCTCGTGTACCCCATTTTAATCCCCAGGACTGCAAGCAACCAGCAGGAACCCAAATTCCAATCTGCCCACCAGAGTGCAGGAAGGAGAGGAACAGAGAGCCTAAGGTTTATCCACTGCTCCCTCCAAATACCTAATATTTTATATTTCTAACTTTTCTCTGTAAATCACCTGGCCTGAACAGAAGGGGGAAAAGGGAGAAGAGAACAAAGATTGATCTGCACTCTGTAATTATCAATTTGCTCTGTCAAATTCAGTTCAACCTGGCACAGGGAATGCTCATGCTGCATTCCTGCAACTCCCAAGCCTTTATTACACATTTATACACTTTGAAAAGCTCCTGTTCAATTCCTGTGAGACTTTTCAAATACAAAATGATATAATCTCTGCATTTCTGCCAGAAGTTTATATCCACAGAAATACAGAAGTAGAAACACTTAGAGATACAACATTTCAGAAGCACCTACTTAGGAAGCAAATTTTGGATTGAGGAAGCCTCTGACCACCACCATGTTTTGGGTCCTTACCTGGGGAACCAGACTGACATGAATGTTACAGAAATTCTCTCTTTTGGCTTTGAACTGGAACTGGCGGAAGGCCTCGATGAAAGGCATGCTCTCGATGTCACCCACCGTGCCCCCGAGCTGGGAACACACAGACAGAGGGAATTAAAGTTACTGCCAAAACAGCACCTGGTGAAGCTGTACACTAAAGATGTACAAATACACAGAACAACACACAAACATCTCCCCAGCACATGCCTCTGATTGCCTAAAGGAGTATCAACACTAACAGAGCTTCCTCCTGAGGTGCACCACCAGTCTCTGTGACTCTGTGACCCAGGACAGGACCCCAGGGAGCTGCTGGAGCTGGGCCAGGGCAGGCTCAGGCTGGAGAGCAGGGAAAGGTTCTTCCCCCAGAGGCTGCTGGGCACTGCCCAGGCTCCCCAGGGAATGGGCACGGCCCCGAGGCTGCCAGAGCTGCAGGAGCGTTTGGGCAGCGCTGCCAGGGATGCCCAGGGTGGGATTTTGGGGTGTCTGGGCAGGGCCAGGAGTTGAACTCTATGATCCTTGAAGGTCCCTTCCAGCTCAGGGTGTTCTGTGATTCTATTCTATGCAAAGCAACAGCATTTGCCAGCTGTATGCACTCCTTCCACAGCCTCCAATCTGTTCCAAGTACTATTCTACCTTCATAATTTCCCCATAAATCAAAAAGCCACAAGAAAAACAGCTTTACATATGGGCAGCACCTCTCCAGAAACATCAGCTTTACCTCTATTTTCTCTTCAGAGAAAGACTTAAATGTTAAAATTATGATTTATGAACATTAGGTGGCACTGAGAAGCAAAATTTGTTAAGTTTTAGGAATTATATAGAGTGGACACATGAAGGAACAGAGACAATACTTGGAGCCTCCCAGGCCCTGTCGGACAGTCCCCCCTCGGTACTTCAGATCTGGGCTTGTGATGCTGGAACAGAAATTGGCACCCAAGCTGCAGGCAGAGTCCAAGTCACCATGACCTGGGCTCTGTGACAAGCTCCCTCTCCTGTGTTAGCATATCCCAGCAGCCAGCTCAGCAACATCAGAGCCTTCACCCTGCTCCATCTCCTTTTGGCAGCAAAATGTTCCATAAACACACGGAAAACTGCCACCACTAACTTGTGCCATCCCCTATCACATGTCTGTGCTTGAAATGGTCACTTCAAGGCTCCTTTTACTACTGAGGAGGAAAGACAACTGTTTCCAGCGTGGTGTTTACCTGCCCTCCCTCCAGCCACCAAGGAAGAAGAGGGCACAGCACGATTAACTCAGACTGGCATATTAAGTTACAAGAGCTAAAAAATTAATTCCGTAGGTTAATTCATAGAATTTCCTGAGCTGGAAGGGACCCACAGGATCATCCAGTCCAGCCCCAGGTCCTGCCCAGACACCCCAAACCCCACCCTGGGCATCCCTGGCAGCGCTGCCCAAACGCTCCTGCAGCTCTGGCAGCCTCGGGGCCGTGCCCATTCCCTGGGGAGCCTGGGCAGTGCCCAGCAGCCTCTGGGGGAAGAACCTTTCCCTGCTCTCCAGCCTGAGCCTGCCCTGGCCCAGCTCCAGCCGCTCCCTGGGGTCCTGTGGAGCTGCTCCTCATGAGGCAGCTGTACTTTGCAATTCAGAAGAATAGAGTAAGTGAAGTTAACAAGGGGAATTTTTAACCCATTCAGTAACATGCAAGTTGAACATTTCTGTAAAGAAATATGCAAAATATGCATATAGATCAGTATACTGCATACAAGAACCAAAATTATCTACTTTTTAAAAGTTACAAACCTCAATCACACAAACTTGGGGTTCGATGCCATCTTCATCCACAGGAATCCGTGCCTGTGTCATTACCCATTCCTGTATGGCATCTGTGATGTGGGGAACAACTGGAAAGGAAACCCAGGCAAGGGTTAAAGCACCCCCACATGTTTCTCCCCCTTAACTCATTACAGAGCAAATTACTGACAATCACTAGCCAGTGCTTCCCATAGGGCTTGAGCAGGAATTTGTGTCTTTAAAGAACTATGCATTTTTGAAGTGATTATTCTTGGCTGTGATTTTCAAGTGCCTTGGCAGGAAATGGAACCCTGCCTCAATTTAAACACATGTAAGCAACATTTCCTTTAAGCTGAAAGATTCAAGCACAAACTGTTCTCTCTAAGCAGAGAGAGTCACTCTGTTTTTAACTGTCCACAAAAGTCCTAATGTCAACCAACTGTGGAGAATGGTTAAAAAGGGAAGGGACTGATCTGTTACTCACAAATCCTTTGGGTTTTCTAATGACATGAGTTAACAAAAGCATTAACCATTTTAACCAGCTAACAAGCAACCCCCAAGTGTATTGGTCTGAAGTCTGTTCACTTTCATCACTGGCTACATTAGACAGCTGGACCCAAGTCCAGCACAGTCCAAACACAAGCAGGATGGTGCAGAGCCTCAAGTGAAGATGAAAGACAAAAGCATCCAGCCAGGACAGAATGCATTTCTAAGCACCAGGAAAGAAGTTTTGCATCACCTTGGACCGTTTTGCCAAGATAATCTCCCTTTCTCTCCTTGTTAATGACATACTGGTAGATCTTCCCAGTGGTCAGGTTGTTGTCTTTGGTGAGTCGGATATCGAGGAAGCGCTCGTAGTTCCCAAGGTCCAGGTCCACTTCCCCTCCATCATCCAGAACAAACACCTCCCCTGCACACAGAGAAACAGGCACAAGCACACATAGCAGGCATGTGATAGAATTCAGTTTAAGGAAACACCTTCCCTGATTGCCACAGCAAGTTTAGGAGTGGCGAATAAAACTAACAGCCTTATATAACCGAGAGGACCAGTGCACTGGAGACTGAACCCCTCAGGGCAGCAGCAACAACAGTCCAGAGCACATCTGTGCTGGGGGCACAGCAGCCCCACCAGCCAGCCCGGAGTGCTGGCAGGCTCAGCCTGCGGGGCCCGCAGGCAGGACCAGGCACAAAGGCTCCTACAATGGAAATGATTCACTGCAACCCAAGGCAGCCCCGGGGCCACCCGGCAGACGCCGATGCTGAGCCCGCGGGGCACTCACCGTGCTCGTACGGGGAGAAGGTGCCGGCGTCGATGTTGATGTAGGGGTCGATCTTGATGGAGGTGACATGCAGCCCGCAGGACTTGAGGATGGTGCCGATGCTGCTGGCGATGATCCCCTTGCCGATGCCCGAGATCACCCCGCCCGTGACTAGGATGTACTTCATCTGCCCCGCGCCTGGACGCGACAGACACCGGCTCCGCCTCACCGCGGGCTCTGCGAGGAGGACGCGCCCCGGGCCCTGACAATCCTGACAACGACCCCCAAGATGTTCCCCCGCCCGTCGCCGAGGGCCGGTGCCCGCTGTCCCCCCGTCTCCGAGGGCCGGTGCCCGCTGTCCCCCCGCCGCTGAGGGCCGCTCCCCTCCCCGCTCCTCCCGCCAGAAATTCCCGCCACCGCCGGGCGGAACCTCCGGCGCGCCGCCCGTGTGCCCCCGCCAGGCCCGCGGGATCCGCGTGGTCCCGTTCTGCTGCCCCCCCCCCGGGCTGCCCCGATGGTCCCGCCCGCCGCCCTCACCTGTGGCCGCCGGGCACGCGGACGGCGCGCGCGGGGGGGGAGCGGGCGGGAGATGCGGAGCGCGCGCGGCGCCGCTCCCGGCCGGTTCGGCTGGGAACCGCATGAGGCCCAGCTGCCCCTCTGCGCCTGCGCTGGGCGGGGCGGGGGGCGGGCCCAGCGCCGGAGGGCGGGGGCGTGGCCGGACCCCGAAATAGCCCCGCCCCCTGCCCCGGCCCCGCCGCCTCAGCGCCTCACGGAGGGCGGGAGCGGTCGGGTCCGGGCGTTGCGCGGTGCTTGCACCGTTACCGCTAAGCCGTGTTCCCAAGTGCCACATCCACACCTTTCTTGAACACGTCCAGGGATGGGGATTCCACCACTGCCCCGGGCAGCTGTGCCAGGGCTGGACAATCCTTTCAGTGAAGAAATTTCCCAAATATCCACCCTGAGCCTCCCCTGGCCGAACCTGAGGCCGTTCCCTCTCCTCCTGTCCCTGTCCCCTGGGAGCAGAGCCCGATCCCCCCGGCTGCCCCCTCCTGTCAGGGACTTGTGCAGAGCCACAAGGGCCCCCCGAGCCTCCTTTGCTCCAGCCTGAGCCCCTTTCCAGCTCCCTCGGCTGTGCCTGAGGTGGGTTCTGTCACTGTTGGTCTCCTTTTCCAGTGTCCATGCGTCCTGCCAGTACATTTCCCAATGGACATGGTCCCCTGGGTGTTGATAGTTCTGTGGGCAGAGATGTCTCTTTGTTTTCCTGTGGGCTCGGGCTGTCCCCTCGCTGCTGGCACATGGTGACCTTCCACAGGAGTGCACAGGAGTGAAGTGCCTGCTGCCTTCTTGGAGAAAGCATCTGCTTTGAGAATTGCCTGGCCATGCTGATTTGTTCCTTTATGAAGAGCTCTTCTTGCTTTCTTCTGTTCTGCAAATAGCTCCTAAGTGGGGGGAAAAAAAACATTTCCAGCTTTTCTGCAGAATGGTGGTGATGGGTGTGGTGGCAGTGAGATGGGTGACAGCAGGCAAGGGCTGTCACTGTCACTGCCTGGTGGCACAGCCTTATGAGGCACAGGGATGCTGAGCTCTCCCTGGACTGGGTTTAGACAACCCAGCTTTTCTCATTTCCTGAGTGGGGCACAAGACATGCATGTTGTGGCTGAAGGGAAGTGCATTCTTGGGGAGATGTGTGTAACCTCGATGTGAGCATTAACTTTGGGACACACAAATTCTTTTCTCAGTGCCTCATTAAAGGCCTCAGGGGTCAGACATCCCATGGTGCTCAGGAGAGAACTGCACTCAGTGGGAGCTATTGTGACCATTAAATGGTGTGGAATAACAGTGACCCAGAAAAGCCAGATCACAAATATCTCAAGTTATGCAAAATTACATCAACTTTTTGCAGAAGTGGGTGAAGGTGTGTGTGGGTCGGTGTGTGTGGGTCATTGTGTGTTTCGCCCTTAATTTTGCCCTCACAGTGCCTTGTTCTCAGCTCTCAGTAAAATACAGACTGAATATTTTCCTTTCAGAAATGTGAAATGAGATGAAATGGATCTGCTCTCTTTATTTAACAGGATTTGATTCACAACAAAACAAATTAACTGTAAGACATTGCTGGGAGGACTGGCATAGCTCTGGGAATGTTAATGTGTTACTGGGATTATGAAAGGAATGAATAGACTGGAATCCTCAAACACTGACTTGAACTTCCTTGTAGTTTAGGGGCTTATTTGTACAGGAAAAAGCTTATTGTGATGTTACATGTATATAACATTAATGACAGTGATAATAATAAATTATATAATATGTATAGTATATATGGAGTTATTCCAGTCAGGACATTCACAGCCTCCTCGTAGCATGGTCCCTCCTGAAGGTGACAGTATGACCTGTTGCAACACGACTTTGAGACTGAGATACCAGTTTCAAGCAGTGACTCTTTATGACCAGTGAAAGAAGTGGCTAAAGATGGCCCTGCACTGGAATGTTCCTGACAGTGACAGGATATCCAGGAGCTTGCAGACCCTGTGGGGTCTGGCAGCTGCACAGGCTGGCTGTCACCACACCACTGGGCAGCACTGCAGAGAAAACACTTTGTCTTTATTGTTCCCAGTGTTGCTTAAACGTCACAGGTGTCTGATATTTACATTTAGCACCTGTCTCACTCATATCATGTTGGGTGGGTGTCAGCTCATGCTCTTCTGACTGATGCCTACTCCAAATGCCCTGCACATGCCCCAGATGGCAGCAGTGTGGGTGAGGACATCCCTGCCACCATCCCCATCCACCCTGACCCCATCCCTTGTTAGCAGCAGAGGGCTTTGCAGGAGAAGTCTGGTATCACCAAGGACAGACTGGACACTTGCAATCACAGAATCCCAGAATGTTTTGGGTGGGAAGGGACCTTAAAGATCATCTTGTTCCATCCACTGTCATGGGCAGGGACACCTTCCACTGTCCCAGGTTGCTCCAAGCCCTGTACAATGTGGCCTTGAACACCTCCAGGTAGAGCATCTCATGAGCTGCCAAAGTGCCCTGGGCATTTCTGCCTCTGAGTACTTGTGAAAAGCATCTTGGCTGATTTTTAAGCACAGAATATTGCAGATAGCTAAAAATCAAGGCATGAGGGCAATTGTCATCTGCCCTACTCCAGATTCACCCTCACTTCTTACTCTGTGACTGCTGAAGGGGTGATGAAATAGTTCCTGCTGTGATCCAAATGTCTTCTGAAAGGTTTCTTCAGTGGTTTGGGGTGGAAGTTCTTTCTTAGCAATGCAGGGGTGTACCATCTGAGGTAGGATGCTGGACTTCCTTCTCTGGAGGTGACTGTAAAAATCCCCATTTTTAAGTTCTCCTGACCAACTCCCATCAGCACATGGATCAAAGCCAGGATCCAGTGCCAGCCAGGCCTTGGAACACACTGGGGAAGCTGTTCTACATTTGGTTTCCACTGTGTGCTGATCACTGGGTTTCACTTCATGATTAATATAAACTTCACAGGGGTGATGTGCAGTCACTGGCAACTGCCAGGCACTGCCCAGTCCCATTTCCACACAGCAGGAAGGCTCCCTGTGAGCCTTCTGTATGGCTCCTTGAGGTCTCCATTTGCAGGATTAATCAGAGTTTGTGTAAAATGTTCAAATCCTTTTACAAGTCCACACTTGTGCTCTGAACTTGATCAAGTTTTCATCTAAGTGCAAAGTAAACACGTGTTACGCTGAGCACCCAAAGGGTCTGGGCAGATCTTGAGTAAGATACAAAATAATGTAGGAACAAGAGCTGTTACTGCATGTACATCACAGACGTTGTGCTCTGGAGCACAGGTCCGATGAGGAGCAGCTGAGGGAACGAGTGACAGGACAAGGGGAAATGGCCTCAAGTTGTGCCACAGGAGGTTCAGGTTGGATTTTCGGGAAAATTTCTTCACTGAAGGAGTGGTCAGGCATTGGCACAGGATGCCCAGGGCAGTGGTGGAGATATCATCCCTGGAAGTGTTCAAAAAATGAGTAACTGTGCCACTTCATGATGTGGTTTGTGAACATGGTGGGATTCAGGCAGAGGTTGCACTTGATGATCTTGGAGGTCGTTTCCAGCTTTAGTTGTTCTGTGGTTCTGTGTTTTGTGGCAGCTCTTGCCTTCTCTCCTTGCTGCACTGTGTCCTCTCAGAGATCTCCACTAGATGGTGGAATGCACCAGTAAAAGAGTTTGTGCAGTAACAAAGGGACGTGGTCAGGCTGTGGTGACACCCATGGGGACCTCAGAGCTGCTCTCAGGACCAGATCCTGGAGCACCACACGTGCCCTGTGGGTTAGGGGGCATGTGGCAGCACCCCTCTGCATCAGCCTCTGCAGTGCCATCCCAAACCCCCTGGGACTGAAGAGCTGTGATCCTTCCTCATAGCTCTTGATTCTTTCAGGCAGGGGGGTTTCACCTTCAGGCCTCTTCCTCTCTACTTCTTTTTCTCCATGGAGAAGAGCTGCCTTTTTCCTAGGAGGGAAGGAGCAAACCCACTGATGTGCTGCAGGGCTCATCCATGCTAGGAAGGGAACGTTTCTGGCCAGAGAATGTGAATGAGAATGGGACAGCGTGTCACCAAAGGAGGGGGTGGGGCTGGGAAGAAAAAGTTTTGCGGGTGCAGAAGACGTGTGTGATGGGGATTAAAGCTCTCAAGTCTGTGTGATGGAGCCAGTGCTGGCCTTGGACAGAGTGCTGAACTGAGATCAGCTCTCAGTCCTCAGCCCTGAGAGGTCATGTCACAGTTTTGTGCCTCAGTTTCTCCTGTGTAAGATGGAGTCAAGGATTCTGACCTTTTGGGGACAGTCTTTTGTTATCTACAATGAAATGGGCGTCAGAGCTCTCTGTTTTCATTACTGACTCTGCTGGTGACTTGTGGGATTGTGTTCTCTGTACCTGGAGTCACAGGGAGATGAGGCTTTAGCTCCACTCATGACACTGTCCAGGGTGAGGGGCTGAGCCTGCACTGTCCTGGTTCCCTCATTTCAGTTAGAGCTGCATGTCCTGCACACAGCAAAGGGAGATGTGCCAGAGCCAGCTGCTGCTGAAGGGGTGACAGGTGCTGGTTGAGCTGCTGTCACTCTTTGACCAGCGTGGTGAGGGTGCGGGCCTTCATGTCTGCAGAAAGACTCATGCAGATTTGGTGAGTGGAGAAGCTATAGAAATAGGTGTTTTCCTTTAAAAAATGAAGTTTCCTTCTCTGAGGGGACTGTGCTGGTGGGAGTTTTGCCAGGAGATAACCTGGTTTAGGGGGAAGTGTCCCTGCCCATGAGGGTTGGAATGGGATGACCTCTAAAGTTCCTTCCAACTCAAACCATCCTGTGATTCTATGATTCTATGACCCCTTTTTTCTGAGGAGAGAAACCACACAGATCATCTGAAGCCTAAGGAGTGTCCTCAGCTCCTCCAGCACTCTGTGGGAGTGCATTTCCAGCTCGTGCATTCTGGAGAGGCCAGGCCAGCTGCCACGCAGTATGTTACGAAGATGTGCAAGGACAAGAGGCAGAATTATCAAGAGCTGCTTCTCTACCTGCGTGACTGAGCAAAATTTAATTACCTCTGCTCCCAGGAGAGCTGCCTGGCCCTGGTACATGAACCATGCGATTTAGGCTTCTAACTACTTGCCAGCTCTGTGAGCCCTCCAGCTTGTAAAGTGCCTCTAGTGCTAGAGACCAGGGAAAGCTGGGACAAGGATTTTGTAGTGAGTCATCCAAGAAAAAGAATGGTGTAGGGAAAAGAGACATGCTACCCACAGGAAGCATGCTGGTTGGGTTTTGCATTCAGTCATCTGCCTTTAATGTTTTTAGCCTGTCATATTTCCATAGGTCCATTTTCACCTGCCTCTTTGATGCTGTGAGCTTGACTGTCTGCGGGATTTCTCTGGTGCCCAAATCTTCATTCACTGACTGTTGTGTTTGTATTTTCAAGTCTTAAATTTTATCTGCTGCCAAGTAACGCCTTTTGTTCTTATTGACCAGGGAGATTAATTGTTCCCTTTCTTTCTAGCAAGCAACAAGCAACAAGGAGCCATCATAAAATTATCTCAGAGAGCTGCTCTTCAGCCATGGTTGTGGAAATAAACCAAGTGTTCAAGAAGAGGCTTGGGCCAGAGAGCTGAAAGGACAAGGTCAGAGATCTGCAGGAACATTTGTTGAGATGACTTCACCCTGGGATGTCAGGGTGGGCCTCTAGGTTCTACAAACAAACCCAAGCCATCCCTGCTACTTGTGACCTTGTCAGTCACACTTGTCTTGCTGTTGTGATGTGAAGTGCAGGACAGGTTGCCTGTCCGGGCATTTGGTAAATGGGCAGAATTGCTGTGGTGGGACCTGCACGGGGGCAAGAAAGTCACTGCCAGGCACAGAACAGGGTCTCAGTGCTTTGAAAAATAATGCAGTCACCCAGGGAGGGTCAGGTTCAGCAAACCTGAAGAGCTCTGCAGGGCAGGAACACTGAGCAAAGCACTGAGGTGCAAAGAGGCAAAACAGGTTTTGGCCTCACTATTTGCTGTGCACAATACATTAACAGAGTGTGGCCAAGGTTTACTTTAACACCAGCCAGGTGTGCCAGGCCCAGGGCAGGAGGTGAGGCACTGCACAGACACATGGGGAGGGGTCTCGTTTCTCCCAGACAGTTCATATCCTCAACAGAAAAGTCAGGGAAAAGAATAAATGTGATTCTCCATAATAAGTTTCCTTAAATTAAAATACACACCAGGGTCACTGTTCCCCCAGCACCCTTTTGGCTCTCAACACATCTCACTCAGCCTTGATCCAAGAGGGACGTTTTCAGATACTGTATGACAAAGTCCAGGACAGAGCTGAGCCCCCTCCCCACACAGGGGTTGAGAACCATCTGCTCAAGAACAGGTTATCACACATGGAGGCCACCACGGCTAGAAAATCAGGTGGGACCATCCGTAGGAGACTTGTGTGTCACAGCAAACCACTGTGAGGGAGCACCAGAATCCCAGAGGAGCTTTGAGGATGTGAAATTATACCCGTCCCTAATCCAGGATGCTTTTGTGGATGTGTAAAAGACTGGAATTTTTTTTAAATACTGTTTCTCTGCCACGACTGTGAGTGTACATTCAGCTCACTCACCACAGGAAACAGCCCAGCTGGAGTTCATTTAAACCTCTGCTCAAATGCTTCATTTATCTGTCTTTAAACCTGTACTGACAATATTTGCATTGTAATGTTTGAACTCTGCTTTCACCTCAACATTTGCCTGGTAGCAAAGGTGATTTCTGCATAACCAGAGAACATCTGAGTCTTCCCAGTACTTTGGGAATGGTCTCACCTCTATTCAAGGCATAAGGGAGCTGCTTTTTCCCAACACTACAGGGGAAGGTTTGGAGCTGCAAATAGGTGCCAGGGTGCAAGAAGTACATTTTAGGGACTAGGATCAGCCAGGAAGCTCTGCAAGAATGTTGGGTTCTCCCACAAATTTGCAGGTGCCTCTTTGAAAAAAGAGGGAGGAGGACCTTTTATACAAGCAGATAGTGACAGGAGATGGGGAAATGGTTTTAAACTGGCCGAGGGAAGGGTTAGATGAGATATCAAGGATTAATTCTTCCCTGTGAGGGTGGTGAGGCCCTGGCACAGGTTGCCCAGAGAAGCTGTGGCTGCCCCTGGATCCCTGGAAGTGTCCAATGCCAGGGGCTTGGAGCAACCTGGGCTAGTGAAAGGTGTCCCTGCCCTGGCAAAGGGTGGAGCTGGATGAGCTTTAAGGTCCCTTTCTATCCAAGCTATTCCATGGTTCTATAGTTCTATGTCCTAGGGATTAAGGCACTCAGTGTTTTGCTGGAGGTCCCATAGGATTTCTGCTAGAGTTAAGGGGGGAGAACAGATCTCCATGTTTCACTCCGCAACACAAATCTGACAAGATCACTCTCATGCACAGAACAGCTGACCCAGACTCTCACCCAAGTTTCCCTTTCCCTCAGGTTTTTTTTTGCCTGTAAAAAAGGTGGAATCCTTCCATTTTAGGAGCAGAGCATATGTGATCACCAGCAGAAGAGAGTGGCCACCAGCACAGTGATGTGTGGGAACTGTGGGACCTGGCCTTGGCCTGAGAGCAGCAAAGCACAGCTCAGCACAGGCAGAAGGAGCCCCACTGACAAAGTGCTAAGAAAACAGAGGAACTGGTGTGAGGAAGGCAGCATGAGCAGAGGGTTGGAGAAGTACGGAACAAATATGCGGGCAGAAGAGTTTCCAGGCCAGCGTTGCTGGCTGAGAAAGGTGAGGTCCCACAGTGTCACTCCTGTGAGTCTCTTCCTGGCAAGCTGGGTGAGAGGAGGAAAGACACAAAGGCTTCAGAGAGAGGACGAAGGAAATGCAGGTTGACACAAAGCCCTGAGAGAGGAGGAATGCCCTGGGGGTTCCCTGGATGGACTTCTACAGAGGCGAAGCTGAGCTGGCAAGGAAACCTCTTAGGGCTCATTAGCCCTCTTTGGGCTCATGTTCTGCCCAAACCACGTGCAGGTCTGCTGTGCTGCAGGAGAGATGGCAGTTCCATGGGCACACCATGGGGTCAGCATCCAGTGGGGTGTTTTCTGTCAGCGTCCAAAGTCAAAGAAATCCAACAAAAAGCTTTGCATCTAACAGCCAGCCTCTGGCTGCAGCAGGTAACAGGAACAGGGTATCAGCAGAACTGGGGTGGTTGTTCCAGGAGCTGGATGGGCTTTGAGCCGCCAGATCAAACACATAAAACCCTGAGTAAAACATTTGGGTGTGTGCACTGCAGGTGCAGTACAATACATGGTATGACTGAGCAGCACAGCCCCTGAGAACAGCCTGTCACCACCAGAGACATCCCTGTATCCACTCTGAAGGGACACAACAGCTCCACAGTGCAGGGATGTGCACTGGGATCCACAACGGTCCGAAAAGTCGTTTACTCCCTTGCCCTGATTTTTTTGGAGTCTTGCACTTTGAACCTGATTCTGCAGGTGGCCTCTTCCTCCTGCTGTGTCATTTAGTTTCTCATTTTGAAGGGGCAAAAATTTGAGGGATTTCAATCCTTTTCTGAGTGCATACATGCTTTGTTGGTTGGTAGTGAGTGTCACACAACCAGTGTGAGATGTCTCAAAAGGCACTTCATGGAAACGGACAAATCACTCATAGTTCATGCAGCCCTAAGGACACCAAACCCTGCTGTAAGTGCTCTTTAAAATCTTTATGAAATGTGTGAGAAATACAGTGACACTCAGTTAACTCAATTGCAGGATAATTTGAACTTCTACTTAATTCAATCAAAACTCCTGAAATAAAACCATCTGTATTCTTGACACAAACCCATTTGCACTCTACTTCTGCTGGGCTGATGGAGATGTGATGAGTTTTTCACTTAGAGGCCACTTCACAGCTAATTTTTATACAGTTTTTGCTTAACTGACAATAAAGAAATACTCACACACTTGTGCTACAAATTCCTGCCTCAATTTATAACATTTCCTTGCACAAAGTGAGTCATTACAGAAGAAACCCTCAAGTGCAGTCAAAGGGTTTGAGTGCTCTCTCCTGCTGTGCTACAGCCAAACTAAAGCTTCCAGCTCATTTTGTTGAACATTCCTGCACACGCAGACAGGACCTTGTGATGTGTGAGCAGGTTGTAAACCCAAATCCTTGCCGAGAAGAGGCCAACATTGTGAAAGGAGGAGCTCAAAGGGGCTGAAGGTGTGAAGAGAGAGGCAGTCCCTGCGCGCTGGGCTCCCACACCAGGCAGGGGCAGCGCGAGTTACACACAACCCTGACAGATCTGAGTGTGGGGGGTAAGAGGATTTATTTCTTTCAGTCAGGAGTGGGAGGAGCTGGGTCAGGAAGAGAGGGAAGGTCTGCACAAGCTCACATGGGTTGTTTGCAGGTATAAACGGGTGCCATCCATTGCCTGCGTTTCAGAAGCCCTGGGAGTGTAAAAAAAAGCAATATCCACCTCACAGGGAAGCACTTGCCATTTTTATGTGTTCTCTGCCTCTTGATCTCTCTAGCATAAGGCTGAGCATGGTGTCAAGAGTCCAGCAGTGAGGAGGGGATGTGCCATGAGGGCAGATCAGGGAAGCTTTTGTCTCTGCCATCACCCTGGGGCTGCGGTCCTGCTGTGCTTGCACGGGGGCAACTGGATGGGCCGGAGGAATTTTAATCCTGAATGATTTCCACATTCCTTCCAGCCTGCCAAAGGATTCTGCTGAGGCATCAACTGCCTTGTCCAGCTCAGCCTGTCCTGCATCTGATAAGTTAATTGAGGACTTAATTGAGGAATTAATTGAGGCATTCTGCTGGTTACCACAACATTATCAGTCAGCTTCCCAGAGTTGGAGCTTTCCAGTCTGTTTGGACTCAGTCCTGTAAATAACTAAATACCATCAACCTCCTCCAAAATCCCTGGAGTGGTAGCTGCTGGAAATTTGAGGATCAGTATCCTCTTTGCCAGCCTTTCTTTGAGTGCTGTTTTGCTCAGCTGCAGGGAGAAAGTTCACTTTGGAAGCAGAAGTGCTGAAAAGTCTTTTTTCCTTCTTGTCCTGGTTCTGCAGCTGCAGCTGGTTGTGCTGTTCATTAGCTCTGATTCTGGCATTTGTCTTGGCGGTCTAGGAAGATGTTCAGCTTTTGTTCTGAAAATCATACAATACCCAGAGAGATTGCCATCTCTGTTGAGTGCATTTGTGCACACTGGAGATGTAAGATGTAATGCAGCTGGAAGGTAATAACAGCACTTCTGTTAAATCTGAGTTCCTGAACTATAACATTTTAAACCGAAAACTTGACGTGATTATCTCTAACCCTTTGGGGCCCATTCTGGCCTTACTCAAATTGGTGTGAATGGGAATAAGGTAATGGGATAGTAATGGGACAAGGAGGCAGAGGCAGCTCTGTGTTTTCACAGAATCACAGAATCCCAAAACAGCTTGGGTTGAAAGGGACCTTAAAGCTTATCTCATTCCATGGACACCTTCCACTACCCCGGCTTGCTCTGAGCCCCCTCCAACCTGGTGGTGGATGCTTCCAGGGGTGGGGCAGCCACAGCTTCTCTGGGCATCCTGTGCCAAGGCCTCAGCACTGGGAAGAATTCAGGAATTCAGGGAACAGCTCCTTCCCAATATCCCATCCATCCCTGCTCTCTGGCAGTGGGAAGCCATTCCTTGTGTCCTGTTCCTCCAGGCCTTTGTCCAAAGTCTCTCTCCAACCTTTTTGTAAGCCCCCTTTTTTCTGTTTATTAGACTTCTGTAGACAACTGCAGAATTTTGTTCAAAACAATTTTTAAATCTTTGCTTTCCCTTTTTTTCCCTCATCTCTTAATTATTAATAGTGTACTCCAAAGAGCCGGAAACAAGGAGCAGACACTTGGAACTTACCAGATCTCTGCCATGGCAACTCATCTGTTTAAGATGAAGCTGACCCCAGGGGTGTTTTGTCAGCATTAACAAAAATCTCATGTCCTTGTAGAGAGTACATTATTCAAAGTGCTAACAGGCTTTTCATACCTAAAGCTGTGTTGTCCTTCCAGCAACATAAAGGTCTTGCTGGTTTTGCCACAGATTGAGACACCATCCCCAGCTGCATGAATCTGAATGATCCAAAACATTTTGTCTTCCAGAAAGTGGGAAATGGAAATTAAAACCTTGACAGGATGTTTGTGGGCTCTTGCTGTGCATCTCAGCTCGAGTGATGAAATTATCAGCCTCAGCCTTTATGATTTCTAAGGGGGTGACATAGGACTTGGCTTGGAGCTACTGAGGGTGAGACCAAACTTCTCACCAGATCTCCAAGATGAAGTTCTGTATCTTTGTCTCAATGATTGTGGACACTAAGAGAGATCCCACTGAACTATGGCAAGTTCAGATCCAGTAGAAGTGGTATTTCCTTTCAATTCTGTACTTAAACTGGAGAAACTGGTTGTCAGCCTGATCTGTTGTAACTCTTTCTCAAGCCTGATCTCTCCAGAAAACCAGACTAACAGTTTCATAGAAGCAGAGCAAAAGTAATAAAAACATTTGTGACCTTGTTCACAAGCCCAGACACTTAACCTGGCAATTATGGACATAATATATTTTATCTTGCCAAATAATAAACAATTAGATTATCCTTATCAAGAATGTCCCAACACAACAACCTCCACCAGCCTCTGGACTGTTGTTCTCTTCCATGTTTCTGTTATTTGTTGTCAAGAGAGCCAAGACATGGTCAAATGGGACTCTACTCCTCAGAGCTAACTTTCCATGCACAGTCAACACTTCTATGCTCTCCAGAAAATGGCAAGTACCAGGAAATTTTAGGAGGGTCAGCTCCAAGCAGAGGCAGGGGTCTAGACTGCTGTTCCTCAGGCAGGTCTGGATACCAGGACCCAGCTGGTCCAGAGGTCAGAGCACCCAGGCCTGTCCCATTTTGATAGATGGTTCTGTGTCATTTCCCTTCTCTGCCTAAATGGAGTATTGCCTTTCTCTCATAGCTGTGACCTTATCATTGCTTCAGTTGAAAAGTTAAACTAAGTGGATTTTTTTTTCCTCTGAAAGGAAGTGAGAAAAGTGGTGGCATGCCAGGGAATCCAGGCTAGCACTCTGAATGCTCCAGCCATGGCAGAAGTTTCACAATCCTACCGAGACATCAGAGAATCCACAGTGAGCCACACTATTTCAGGAACCAGGTGCTCCTACAAAAGTGTGAGTTACTCAGGGTCCATTCCACAGGTAACCATGGATCCTCAGCAATTTTAGCTGGACACCACGTGGTGTTTTTCCTGTTGCCCTTTGTAATACTGTGGTATCTCAGGCTGGTTTGGGTTGGTAGGGACCTCAAAGCCCATCCAGCCCCACCCCACCTGTGGCACACCTTCCACTATCCCAGGTTGCTCCACGCCATGTCCGACCTGCCCTTGGACACTTCCAGGGATCCAGAGGCAACCACAGCTTCTCTGGGCAACCTCACCACACTCATCTGCCACCAGCAAAAAGATTTTGGCTCTGTTGTTTTTTAACTGCAATTCAGGTGTCCTCACACTGCCATCAGGTTGTCCCTTATCCTTTCATCTGGACTAATGTAGCCTGGCCTCCTTGGCCTCTCCTTGTTGGTCACATGCTGCAGGCCCTGACCACCTTGGTCTCCTTTTGTGGCCCCTCTCTGGTTTCCCCACACCCCTCTCCACATGGCAGCCCTGCACCAGGGGCAGTGTTTCAGGCATGGCTTCAGCAATGCTGAGGCAGGGGTTGGTTCCTGGGCTCTGGAGCAATGGCTGTGTTGCACTAGGGTGGCACCATGGTTCCCTTATCTGCAGTGAGAGTTCAGCATGTGGGGGTCACACCAAACCTCATGTCCACCACAACACCCAGACCCTTCCCAGGCTGCTGCTCCACCAGCTGGGTCTGCACTGGGCTCAGGGATGGGATTATCCTGCCCCACAAGTTTGCACCTATCCCTAGGTGAGGTTTCTGTCAACTCACTGCAAGGTCCCAGTGGTTGGTCCCATCTCGTTTGACACAACAGCCACAACCCCAGATTCTGTATCATGCATTTGCTGGGGGTGAGATCTCTGTCACAGTTCAGGTGTTGAAGATGGGAACCCCTCTGTCCCCCTGGAGACACACACTTGTCACTGCTACCAGCTGTCCGTCTGTGCTGAGGGCTGTTAAGCCCAGGGGTCTGGCTGCTTTCCAACCCCCCCCCGTGCAGGTTTGCCCAGCCCGCAATGTAGCAGGTGAAGACCATGAAGGTGCCTGAGCATGATTTGCCCCTCAGTAAACCCGTTCTAGCTCTTCATGGTCACTTCACCATCCTGCACACATTTGGATAAGGACTCCAAGAGGATGTGCTCCATGACCTATCTTGGCATAGACAGGAGACTGGCCCATAGTTCCCAGTCCTCTTCTTGCCCCAGCTGATGCAAATCCAGCAGGAATGTAAAACCCTGCCCGACTCTGTCCCTAGGCATTTCTTCTGGCTTCAAATCATAAAGGAATGCCACTCTGATGAACACAGGCAGAGTATGGCCCCAAAGCTCTTTTGGGTCAGAGGTGCTTTTCAAACCAACACTCCTGTTGTTGTGCCTCTTTCTCTTCAGCTGAGCAGCTGCTGCAGCTGTGCTTGTTCCAAATTGCAGCATGATGTTAATTTTCTCAGATCTGTCTATCAAGGAGGATTTCATTTCAGTTGGCCAAAGACAATGCACTGAAACAGCTACAGCCGAGACAAAGATGGAAATTAACATTTGTAAAGGAAGAAAGGGACAAAAGAAATGTTGGTGACAAGGAAGAAAGTGAAACAAAAATGAAATCATTGTCATTGTCTGACTACAAAAGAGAAGGGGTCCAGAGGTGAAGATTCCTGCCATGCCAGCCTACTGCCTGGGACTCATTCCAGAAACAGTTTGTCCAGGAACAGGACATGGCTGTGAGTGCAAAGGGCTGCATCTCCCACCATCAGTCCATGAGAAGGGATTGCTTCAATGATCGTTCCATGGTACTCACCATCAAAGCTGTGCATTCCCCATGTTAGGCAGGTTGTTTTAAAATGTCCCCCCAGGAAGAAGGAAGATGCCCCAAATGACTGCCAGGTTGGTTTGCAAGCTTCGGACTGATCCTTAATCTTCACCCATCACTGGTGATTACTTGGGAGCAGTCCTAATCCCTCAGCTGGGAAAGGTCACTCCTACCTTCCACTGTTGTCTGTTGAACACACAAATTCCTCCTCCTTTTCTTTCCAGGAGGTCTCTGAGGGGGCTGTGGTCCCACTGATATCCCTAAAGTCACATCCATGGCAGGCAGCCATGATGGCACACACCAGAGGCTTTGGCACCCTGGCAGGATGGGTGTTCTCCTGCAGGTCAGCACTTAGGGCCCTTGTGCTGGTGCAGCTCAGAGCCTCTGGCTGGAGTAAGAGAACAGTCAAATTGGACAAGTTCTAGCAAAAATGTAGGTACCAGGCTGGAACATGTGAGTGTCTACATGTACAACTATTATGCTGAGTGACTCCAGGCTGGGAGTTGATGGATGAACTAACACCACCCATGAGGGCTGTCCTGAGAGCTGCAGACACCAAACGCTCTTGCTGAATACCTGCCCTGAAATGGAAAAAACTCTTCTGGAAGGACTTGGCTGTTTCCTGAATGCTTCTATGGCTCAATTCTCATATCCCCTGGGCAGGTACCATCCTGTCTTCATATCCCAGTGCCTGGCTGGCCTGGCTGATGCCCTCCCAGTGCTGGACATGCCTCGTGCTCATGCTCTCTGTGGAGTCCGTTTGCTTGTGAGAACCTTTCACGAGGTTATTTGCTCTGCATTTGTGCCTCAAATGTCACCTCTGAAGTCTGAGATGGGCCCGGGAAGGCAATCCATAGAGTCCTGCTTTGGGCTGGTTTGTGTCTTGTGTATCATCTCTCTGAAGTGTTAAAAATTGAATGCTCCTTACCATGACTGTCTCATTCTTCACAGAGAGGGACTTGGAACACGGGCATAGAGTGACAGGACACAGGGGAACGGCTTCACAATTGCAGAGGGATATTGGAGAGAAATTCTTCCCTGTGAGGCCCTGGCACAGGTTGCCCAGAGAAGCTGTGGCTGTCCCTGGATCCCTGGCAGTGTCCAAGGGCAGGTTGGACAGGGCTTGGAGCACTCTGGATAGTGGAAGGTGGGTTGGAATGAGATGAGCTTTAAGGTCCCTTCCAACCCAAACCAGTCTGTGATTCTGTGATTCTCCAGAAATTTAAACTCTGGTATTCTGAGGGGAAGAGTGCACCAGCCACTGTGACAGATGGAAGGGTTCTCCCTGATTGCAGCCCTTGCCATAGCAAGGGAGCTGCCAGGGAGCAGCAAAAGGGGTGTCAGGTCCTTGACTGGATCTTGGGATTGATTGAGCCCTAGAGACCAGGAGCTGCAGTGTTCAGGGACCTGCCCACACCCACAGGAGTCTCCAAGACAGGAGTTCAGTTTGGGGCACATGGAGGAGGCTGTGCATGTCCTGCTGTGGATAAGTCACACAAATCCGGGTGAGGCTTTTCCATCTCAGAGCATGGTGACTGGTCAGAAGAAGCCAGCTCTTAGTGGCCCTCCCGTCCCAGCCTGCTCTGCTGTCCTGGGTGACAGGAGCTCACCATATGCACTGGAGCAGGTGCTTCATCTGTTCCAGGAGAAACACCCTGAAATTTGGAGGTTTGTTGCTATCTGCAACAAAATCCATTTTTCTGGTCTGGGTTGGCTGTTGTCTGTCCATCTCAGGTGACAGCAGTCACTGCTCTAGTTCAGAGGTGATGCTTAAATTCCTCTTCCCAGAGGCAAGATCGGGTTGTCCCTGAGTACTGGTGGTGTTTTGGTGTTTCAGTTAGGGGGAACATTTGTGGGCCAGGATCCACACTGGACACGAGTGGACTGATACAGGGATAATGGTGAAGTACAATTGCACTCTGTCTGTATTTCTTATTCCCTTCTCCCAGTCTGGAGCTGACTCGAGGCTCTGCCCTGGAGCTGTTGCCCAGCAGGGAGCTCACTTCACAGCTCCAAAGTCAACAGAAACTTTGGGACCTCCAAAAAAAGGTCTTTTTTTCAAGATGAAACAATTCTTCAAATGGCAGCTAGTACCTGTAACTCGGCGACAGTTTCCCCAGTAGCAGGCACAGGCTCGAACAGCGAAAGCTCAGCCAAAGGACAGATCTGAGGGTTTTGTGAGGCTGGGAATCAGCTTTGTGGGAACCGCAGGGACTCATTTACAAGTAATGAATCATGAAACAGCAGGAAGCGAACGAGCCAAGAGAAAGTGTGAGCTCTGCAATTAACTCCGGAGTGCTGAGGTGAATAACAAAGCGATGCGGTACCAGGGCAGAAAGCAGGTCTCCAAGCTGGGAGTGTTGCAAGACTGATTTCTGTAAACCACAGTTTTTCCAAGCAACTTTTAGTCAAAGAAATTGCTACTTTCTCTCGAACTGAAGCAAATCCCATGTGCGTGCATTTATCAGGCAAAACAGCTGACAGCTTTTAACTCAAATTTAAATTTATGAGTGACCCAGATCAGCAAAAACGCGGAAACCATCTCCTTGAATAGTCCTGCTGGAGGTCCTGTGCTGAGCCAAGGTGAGCAGCAGGTATCAGATAAGCCCGTGGGGCAGGGGAAGGATGGGTTTCCACTGTAAGAGACACTGGTGGGTTATCAGTTTACAATGAAGATGAAGGAAAACGTGTGTTACTAATTTTCCCCTGGATATGGGGAGAGGTTGGAAGTGCAAATGAGAAGGCAAAGGACCCAGGACAGCACGACTGGTGTGTGGCAGAGCCACCACGAGTGGGACCCGGGGCTGGTGCACAGGACAGTGTGTGCTGTTCCCAGCCCTGTTATGGACACATGTGGTTACACACTGCCTGGGAAGGGAGAATTCTCTTTGTATGGATCCTGGAGAAAGAGACAAAACTGCCTTTTCAGGACAACTATCTTTTATTAATGTCACCCAGGTCGGAGTAATCCATCCTCTTTGTCTGAGGCACTGTGCCAGGAGCAGCCGTGTCACAGCAGCTGGCTCCCCTGCAATCCTGGTACAGTCAAGTGGAAGTGAGGAAATTTCTCCAGCAATCATGAATTTCAGCTGATAAGCCCATGTTTTGTGTTCTTTTCTCCCATTTTATGTAGCCCCAGAAATACAGATGAGCATAAACCACACTGTCACCTCTCCTGGGTAGGTTAAAGTTCAGTGTTACCAAACTGTCTCTGCGTGAGGCACCAGACACCATCACCCTCTGGACAAAGGGATGGAGACCAGCAGGGACACCACAGCCTCACTGGATCCAACAAAGATCCAATGGATCCAAGAGTGTACCCCTGCTATCAGTCCAGACATGGCCCAGGGCTTTACCTGCTGTCCCTTTCCTCCTGTTCTGTATCCCTGGAGTTTGGGTCACCCTGGCCCTTCACATGCCCCCATTCACCCTTCTGCTGACAAACATCAGAGGAGCTGCTCTCCTTCCTTCTGTGCCTCTCATGTGGAATAACTGGAGCAGGCACAGGAGGAGCAGAGACTCTTTCTTTTTGTGTCCCTGGTGCAGCATCCCCTCTGAGAGCTGCCAGTTCACATGCGCAGCTCCAGTATTTGCCTGGGCTCTGTGAATAACCACAAATGCCACTTGGCTGGAATAATTGCTTCCAAGCATGCAAAGGACGGAAGGCACAGCCAGAGGCATGGCTCAAAACTTGTTGGAAGTAAGTGTTCAAGAGATCTGAGCAGAAACCCTGAGTGGAGTCAGCATTTGTGGCCTCAGCTGTGCAGGGGTGGCAGGATTGTCACACAGAGTCCATCACACCAGCTCGTGCTGCTTTTGCACCGTCTCTCTGCCCCAGTGACCCCACCGTGCTCATTCCTGATCTGGTGACTAGAGCTGCTGCAGGACAGGCACTGGGGGTGGGAAATGCCCTCTTCCCTTTGGATTGCTTTCAAAGTGGCATCCATGAAAAGCAGTGATGTCCCATGCCTGGCATCTGGGGACCCTCATTCCTTTGTGTTTGTTTTCGCTCTCTGCTTCTTCTTTGACCTCTTTTTGTTTTCTTTGCACCCCTTGCTGGTTTCCCAGACCCATGAGGAGAGCAGATCAAACAGATGGGTGCTCTGGGCTTGTCTCCCAAGCGTTGGGAGAGCTGAGTTAGGCAGAGTGGGGAAGGTGGTGCCTGTCAGTGTGAGGCACCAAACCTCTGTGCAGATGCTGTCACTGAGCAGCAAAGCAGCACTCGCTCCCTGTAGCTTAATCCCCTGACCCCAGACCTGTACCACTGCAGCCGCAGGAGTAATTCTTGGTGTTTACATGGGTCAGCAGCTAGACAAGGACTTGACTGGGATTTTCCCAGCGGGTCACACGGCTATTTGCTAATCAGCAGTAGCATAAACATTGCCAGGCTCCTCATGGGTCACTTGCTAGGGACAGGCTAAACAAACCATCGCCAGAAGAAAAGCAGCATGGCTGAGTTGATGGGATTTGAAACAACTGTATTGGAGTCCTGAGTCTGTGCCCTGGAGGGGTTTCAGGGCTTGTGAAATGGAGAGGTAGTTAGCTGGGAGGGTTGGATCTCAGCCCGAGTGCTGGAGCGGGCAGGAGGGTTCACATGAGATGGGCCCCATGTGAGCACATGAGCTTGAACCCAGCAGGGATGGCAAAGAGCCTCCCCCTCCCTCAGGCTCACTGAGCCAGGCAGTGCTCCAGGGAGCTTGGTCATAGCAGCTTCAAAGCAGCTGCTCTGCTTTGCCCCCACCATGTGTGTCTGTTTA
The DNA here is from genome assembly GCF_965178545.1 of Coloeus monedula. Lineage (NCBI taxonomy): Eukaryota > Metazoa > Chordata > Aves > Passeriformes > Corvidae > Coloeus > Coloeus monedula. The sequence continues at coordinate 5,138,669 of NC_138804.1, read as the reverse complement.
CCTGGAGATACAAACTATCCCTGGAAATGCCACCTCAGCTGCCCGGGCAGAGGGCAACAGTCATGGAGGAGTGAACTCCATGCAACAGCAGCACAGAGGAGACCTGGGCTCCCAGCTGGCAGCTGCAGAAGGCGATGTTTGTAGTTCTTGATGTGTTGTTCCCTTCCATCCCTGTCCTCAGCCATGGCACAGCTAAATACAGGAGTGAGTCTGGCACAGGAGTCACTGAGCTCTGCAGAGTGTGACACCTCCTGGAATGGGGTGACCTGACTGTTACTGGCACCTGGAACACAAGATCAAGGGCACAGCCTGGGCCAGGAGTGTGTAAGATTTCTTGTTAGAGCTCCTGGAAATGTGAGACAGCAGAAAAGTCTGTTCTCCAGAACCATATGAGCAAGACCTTTCCCACAGGCATCCTGCTCCAAGCAGGGACACTCTCCTCACCCAGGAGCTGAGTCTCAGGGCTGTCCTGCATGTTGGGGCAGGGCAGTAAGGTGGCGAGGGAGGAATCTGCCTTCCCTTCACCAGTCCCCACTGTCAGCCAGAGAGGAAGGATTCAGGATTCAAAAGTCCAGAGAGAAAGGGAGTAAAAATTAAGAGCGCGATGAAGAAGGGGCTCTCTGTTGAAGGGGAAGTCCTGCCTTCCCTCACTCCCCTTACATGGAAGCAAGGAGTTGCTGTTGCCATCAGCCCTGGGGTGATGTGCAATGTGGCAGAAAGAGAGGAGCAGAAGTGTGCAGGAAATTGCCCTGGAGGAGAGGGATGGCAGAGAAGGCCTTGCATTCTGATGCCACCTGCCATCACTTCAGGGTGACAGTGATGACAAGGGGACATGCACTGCTGCCCAAGCAGCCATCACCTGCCCAGGGGCTGAGCCAACCTGGCTGGGCAGGAGCCAAAGGGCTCCTGCCTGGACCCTGCAGGTTTTTCCAGCACCTGGGCTGTGTTTCTCACCAACAGCCAACCAGCCAAGCTGGCTGGGAAGAAAACTTGCTTCTGGTTTCCAGACGAGGCACCTTTGATCTGGAAAAGTCAAAGGGGTGCTGCCAGCTTCCCAGGAAGTCATTTGCATGGAGTCGCTGTGGGCAGGCCCAGGGTGAGCCTCCTGCAGGAACCAACCTCCCTCAGTGCCCAGCTGGGAGGCCACAGAGGCTGAGCTGATAATGCAGGAGGGAATGACAGCACAGCCCAAGCGGAGCATGGGGGGTGCTGAAGGACACAGGAACAAGTGTCACACAGGGCATGTCAGGTGCCACAAGGCTTTACCAGCACCTGCTGAAATGGGAGGAGAGGATGGGGGTGTGTGCAAATATGCACGTGTGTGTACAAGAGAGGCACAGGGAGGAGAGGTGACCAGGATTCAATCTCTGTGGTGATTTAGCTGGGGGGTATCAGCATTCAGTTCCTTTTTCCCCATGAGGTGTGGCTGTGCTGCACTTGCCCAGGGGGTTGTCACCTCCTGGTTGAATGCCCTTCTGAACGGGACTGCTGGGAGCTGCCTGTCTGTCCTGAACCTGACCCTCACCAACACAGATCTGGGAGCTGGTGCCATCCCAACAGGTTGATATGATGCTATTATGGACCTAGGAACCAACATGTTTTATCAAAGCTGTGTCCAGTGAAGGACCAGTTCTGCTCTCCACTGCGCTCTGGAGGAGCCAGGAAGGATTTCATTGTGGTGGGTAATGGACTCATAGAATCACAGAATGCTTTGGGTTGGAAAGGACCTTAAAGCTCATTCTGTTCCACTCCCCTGCCATGGGCAGGGACACCTTCCACTGGACCAAGGTGCTCCAAGCCCCGTCCAACCCAGCCTCGGACACTTCCTGGGATGGGGTATCAGCAACTTCTCTGGGCAGTAATAACCTCCGTAAGAAAGAATTTCCTCTTTTCCTCCCTCTGCAGCTGCTTCATACCTTCATACCCAGGGATTTAGGGTTTATCTTTGTATATTGCTGTCAAATAAAATGTGAAACATGTTCAGAGTATGTAACATCTTGATTTTACCTTCTTTCTGCAAAAGTCCTGGGATCAGTGTGGTGGGTGGTGATGGATCTTTTGGCTCTCTCTTCCATGCTGATCATTTCTGACCTGTCCTGGTTTTGCTGCATTCCTTGACCCACTGTGGTACTGTGCAGCTCATCATTCTTCCACCGAGAGCTAACACAGAAGCAAAATGCTCCCAAAATTCAGGTTTCTGGAGATGATCCCTAAGAACTCTGCCAGAATATCTGTGATATGTAAGCAAAACGGAGCAGGTGAGCGAAGCTGTGGCTAAAGCAGGCTGTGAGCTCCCACAGGGCTGGCAGCGAGGTGGGAACAGCAGCGTTAGGTGCCCTTGTGAATGGCTGCAATGTGGGTTTGAAGCCAGATCTGTTTTGCCTCTCAGTAAATCTGCCTGTGTGGGGCTGAGGAAGCAGGGATGTTATCGGGGGTGGAAAGCATCTTAAGCAAGTACCACAGGGCCCCCATACAGACCCAGAACCAGCTGTCCCCATCCTGCGGTCCAGCCTGTCCCTTCCTGCCTGCCAGGCCCTGCAATCTGCAGTGCAGGCAGACCTCAGGTTTGCAGGCTGAATCGACAAGGGCAACGTTGACCTAATTAGTCTCTGAAACAAACAGGAGAGAAAGACTTGCTGCCGTATGTTACAGAATGAAATCCTCTCCCTCTCCTTTTGCTCTCCTGGCCCCGGGGATTCATCCCAGGCAGGTGCATCTTTGATTGCAGCAGGTTTTGAATCCTCTTCCCTCTCCTCGCGGGGATGCCACATGCTGTCTTCTGACCTCGTTAGCTTCTCCTCCTGTTCCACTTCCCCGCTCTGCACTCCCAGCCCCACCGATGAGCTAATTACCACAAAGCAATCTGCAGGAACGCGCTCCTCGGAGTGGGGAGAGGAGGGAGGCGCTCTCAGAGACTCGTGGAGGGGGGAGCAAACCGGGGGAGCAGGAGCTTAGTTTAGCAAGGCTGATGTTTGAGCTCGTACCAGGCTGCCCCCCTGTGCAGGTCAGTGCCAGGTGTGGCACAGGGGTGTGCAGGAGACAAAGTGCTCCACGTGGAGGTCTGCAGAGCGGGCTGTGCTGCCTGCCCAAAGGGCCAGCTGGGGCTTGTGTGGGCAGGGGCTTGGTGTGCCTCAGCTGCATCCAAGGCATGGATGTGCTGTGCAGGATAACGTGAACTTCCAAGGCTGATATTCGCCAGTAACCATCTTCCCTCAGCTCCACATTTCCCTTGGACTGACTCCTGCAGGCGACAAGGCAGGGCTGCACACTGTCCTTGGGCAGGCCTCGTGCCAGCTCCCTTGGCCCACGCTCTGGACAGGGCACTGGTCTGGGCACCACTGCTGCCACATTGTGCTGCCAGGAAAAGGCAAGGTGTTCACTCCAGGAATGCACACCCACAAAATGCACTTAATGGGCTTCCAGTTTTCAGCTGATCTGTGCTCCACAGCAGAGCTGGTGTGTTGTTAGAGCATGGGCAGAGGTCCATTCCTCCAGCACTGGTTGATAATGAGGAAACTGGAGGGGGCTGGAGTTTGGGTTAATTTTGGCCAGATGGAATGACAAAATTTTCCTCTTCTTTCTTAATCAGTGAGAGACAATTCAAAATGGAGAAAGAAAAAAAATGGCAATTAAGCAAACAACCAGATCCTGATACCTTTTGCCTTGTTGTAAATCTAAAGCAAACCCGTCACAGCTGGTGGAACTGTATTTATATTGAGCTGGTGTGAGTGAAATTAATGTCAGCTTCAGTAAATTAAAAGCAAGACAAAGGATGAGAAAAGCCAGTCCCTCTGAGTGTGGCTAAGAAGTGAATTGAGGGAGAGGGACAGTAGGTGATTCTCAGGAAGGACATCTTCATTGTGAAGTCTGTTTGGGAGTGAGGGAAGCCATAAGGTGCCACTTTACCCAAGTGCAAGGCCATGCTGTCACTGAGATTGTGTCCGTGGGGTCTGACCATTCCTGCACAATTCCATGACTTGTGTGATCCCAGCTGATGCCTCTCTCTTTTTTCTGATTTCAGATATCGTCAGGATCCAGATCAGCAAGGCATCAAATGCACAAAGAGCAACGACACAGCTCAGCTGGGGTGTCTTGGGGTGACTTGATGTTGTATTCCCTATCGCTGCACTATGCCCAGAAATTACTATATATGCCTTTCTATGCCTTTAAACTGAGCCTGAGAGGTGAGAGGGAAAAGTGTACTTTTTCAAAGCAGTTTGTTTTCATGTTCCGAGGTCGCAGAGATAAAACCTTTCTGCTTCTGCAGAGCGAGGGTGGGGAAGCAGCCTGCTTGCTTTCCAGCCAGCTTTAGGCCACTTTTTCAGCTCTTTTTTCTCCAGAGAGTTGAACATTTGTTTTCCTGGGACTCCGATTTTTTCCCTTTCTCTCTGCTGGACTGTTTCAACATCAGAATACATTGGGAGGACCTTCTACCGAGGCCTTGGCCCTGGAGGTGGGCCCACCACCTCATCCCAGCTCCAAGGAGGGGGAGAGATCTGCAGAAGGACTCTGAAATTTTCCCAGGTTTTTCTCTCCACAGCGAGAGGTTTCATTATTTAGCATCATTATCCTTTTCCTGTGTGTTTGTTAAATAAATAGTTTTTATCTCTTTCACTTTCCTTGGAGGAAAATTCAATTTTCCCGAACCTGGTGGGGGAGGGGTGGTTGTGACCTGCCTTCTCTCAGAGGATGTATCTCTAAATTTGGCCAAACTGGCACACGGGGTCTCACGTTTTCCTGGTGCTCCTTGGTTTTGAGCTGCAGAAGTTCCTGGATAAATTCAGCCTCAGTTCCTCTCTGAATTCACCTCAGGGTACATTTTGCTGGGTGTTTGCTTTCAGGGTTGAACCAGCTTTTAAAGGAAGGGCTCTTGCTCTCTGCTGCTATTCAGTTTCCTTGTCTTTCAAAACTTTCCATTGCTCTCTCTCTTCCCTTTTTCTTCTACTTGAATTACTTGGTTAATGGATCCCCCACCAGCCTCTACCCTTCTTAGACATTTTTGTGTATCACATGCAACGTGAAAAGCAAAGGTTGCTCTAATTGCTTGCATGTACTCATATTCACGTCTCACCTCATTTATTTCAGATCTAGTTTTCTTTCTGTTCATTTATATTCTCTCCTGTAGCTTCAGGACTGAGGGCCACATCCAGCAGTGGTACAACCAGGCCTGACCCACTGGTGCACAGTTGCTGAAGGCCTGGCACTCTGTACTGGTTCTCAGCTTTGCTCTTCTTGCATCTTTTATATTCTGCAAAATAGTCTAAGATTTGTGTCATGGTGCTTGCCTGAGCCTCACACTCCTGACAGCAATTCACAAGGGACTTTTACACCTTGGACTCTTTTTGCTCATCCCAAAAGCCATTCAGCTACATCTTCCCCCAGTGACTTGCTCAGAGGTCACTGAGGCCACTGAGTCTCTTTCTTGTGGTGTTTTGTGCCTGTTCTTACCTCTGTCAGTACACAAACAACCAAGGAAATCCTGCAGGCTGCAGAAGCAATGCAGGAGGCCAAATCACACATCACATCTCTCTGGTGACAGTTTATCATAAGGAAAAGCCTTCCCTGAGTCAATAACAACATCCTCATGCTCTTGCAGGGTGGGGGAATCATCGCTGGAGCTTTGGATCCCCCAGCACATCTGTTTGCTCAGGTGGGTGTGCTCTCCTCTGTGGCCATGTAAGCTGTTTCCAGGCTGAGTCCTGGTCCAGGGTGCAGGTAATGAAGCCTTTTGATCCAGCCAGGATTGCTCCAGTGCTCCTGAATGCGCCCCTGGCAGAGGTGTCCTGGCAGGGCTGCTGCACTCAGTGGGTCAGGGTTTCCCTCTGTAAATCCACAGACCATTTCCAGGGGTTGTGTCCAGGATGCTGGACACTGGCTGTGTCCTGTGACATGCCCACACAGCAGGTGCTGTTCCTGGACACAAGTTCAGGCTGTTTGAGAAGCCTGGCAGCAGCAGTGTCCACAGAGCAGAGCATAGGCAAAGTGAGCTGGGAGCAGACCTGCAGATGCAGGAGTGGAAATGCACAGGCTATTCCCACCTTGGAGGACATCTCTGTGTCCTTGCCAGACACATCTTCACCTCTGAGCTGTGTCCTCTTTACCTCAGGGCATCTTCTCTCCTCCCAGTCACTGGGACTCCCCTGCCACTGCAGTTGGAGGTGGGTTTGCTCCTCACCTGAGGAGCCTGACCAGCAGTCAGCGCCTCTGGCAGCCTTTGGTCCTTCCTCCAGAGGCTGGAGATGCTGAGAAGGCCACCAAGGCCCTGTTAGCCTGAACCAGCCTGTGTTCAGCTGCCTCACAGGCAAGCCCAGGCCCCCAGTGGGTACATCGGGCACCCCAGGGCTGCCTGCTGACTTGAAACTGGTCTCAGCAGCACTGGCTCCATGTTCGTTTTAGTCTCCCTGCTTCCCTGAGGGTTGAAGAACCCTATTAACCCTTTCAGGTTGAGAGTATCAGAGAGGATCAGAGATCCTGCAGGTCTGCTTTCCATGGCCACCACGCTGATGTGAGCCTCTGTGGGGCTGTGGCTACCCTTGTCCATGGTAGCTCTGCCACCCAAAGCTGCTGGAAGGGGCACAGAGACCCACGGCCCGTGGTGAACAGAGCTGAGCAGGGAGCACTGGCCCCAGCTCTGAGACATTCCTGCAGCCTCAACCCCTGAAGCACAGCCAGGTAAGATCAGCTTCTGGAGGGGGCACTGGGTGCAAACCACACTTAGCTGGAAGATGTAAAAGTGTCTCACTTTCTCATGATGCTTGAGGAGGAGGTGCTGCTGCAACACTGATATTTTTGGCATGGAATAGCTTTCATCTTCTTTCCTACCAGCTCATAATGACTCAGCTTTGAAGTCCACACCGTGCTGTTGCTTTGTGGGTCTTCTGCCCTGGCAGAAGAAGGGGAGTGTGAGAGCTGCCCACTTGGAAGGCAGCAGCACAGGGTGCAATTGCACCATCACCAGTCCATCCCACAGCAGGCATAGGGCCTGTCTCTCTCTTCACAGGCTCTGGAAGGGACCCAAACTCCAAACATGACCACAAGTTAGGTGGGATAAATGCCTCCAACACTTCAGCTTTGCTCCCATCAAAGTGTTTATCTGTTGTTGTTGTTTCATAGCCATTTTGGTATTTGGATGCACACAAATGGGAGGTGACTCAGCTCTTCCTCCCCAGGCTGTTTGCAAAGGGCGCATCCTTGCGTTGACAAGCTGATGATAAACCCTCCAGGCCTCTGCAGGACATGATGCTCCTAAATGCTTCTGGAGCATGTTCATGTGTCAGAGTGAGGGCAGGAGGCTTGTGAATGGGCATCTGACTAAGTGAACTATCAAGACTGGGTGGCAGATACTTGCAGGGGGATGCTGGCACACTCTGTGATGCAATCATGCACAGGGAGATGCCCCGTGTCACCCAGCAGGTCCCGTTGCAGAAAGCCAGCCCCTCAGTGGGCCTGTCTGAGGACACCTGTGTAGCAATGAAATCCTGCATTTCTAAGGTGTGTCCTTCCCCTTGGAAGGGCAAAGTCACCCGTGGTGGTGTGTCAGAGCCAGCAGCCTCCAGCTGCTGTAGGACTCTTCTGCTTTAGGGGCTTCAGGTGTGCAAACCTCTGATGCTGATCCTCAGGAAGAGCTCCAGCCCATCTTTGAGCTCAGAAAGTGTCCACAGAACATCACTGCAAGACAGAGAGGTGAGACCATGGTGCAGGAGGTGTGTGAGTCTGTGAGTCTGCAAAATGTCCTGACTGCAGAGCAAGGTGCCACCATCACAAAACATCAGAGCTCTGCGGGTGTCGTGGCCTCCCCTCTCAGGCAGCTGCTGCAGGCAGATGTAGTCACACATCTGGCCACACTGACAACACAGAAACCCACTGGAAAACCTCACCCATAGACATCAGCATCCATGGGATTCATGTGGAGTGTTTCACAGCACTGACCACTCTGCACATCCCTCAAGGGATGGGCTGATGGCTTTTTCATCTGGCCCAGACTCCTTCTCCCAGCCATAGGGCAAACACAGGAAAGTGTTTGCTTCACCATCAGCCTGACCTTTGTGAACATACTCCTGTTAATGCACACACAAACAAACAAACAAACTTCTTGTCCTCTCTCCCACACTGGCCAAATCAGTCACCCCAGGTATGTGCACTGGGTTTGGCTGGGCTGGAGTTCTCCTTCTGCAGTAGCAGCTCGGGTGCTGCTGTGCTGGGGTTTGTGCCCCAGGCAGGGCTGACAGCACCCCACGGGTCAGCTGGGCTGGGCTGGGCCTGCACAGAGCCCAGCTCCGCTCTGTTCCCATGGCCAGCATTGGGCTGGGGGGCACAGGGAGCTGGGAGGGGGCACAGCTGAGACCCCACTGCCCCAGGGGTGCCCCAGACCCTACAGCTCCATGCCCTGCATGTAGAGCTGGGGAAGGAGGGAGAAGGGAGGATGGAGCCAGGGTGTTTGTCTTCCCAGTCCCCAGCCCATGGGATGGACCCGGCTCTCCTGGGGATGCTGAGCACCTGCCTGTGGTGGGGAGCAGTGACTGTCTGGCTTGGCCTGCACCTGCAGCTTTTGCTTTACCTGTTAAACTGTACCTCAATCAATTTTCACCCCTTTACCCTTCTGATTCTCTTCCCCAGCTGCCCCTGGAACAACCCTTCACAGAATGGAATTTCTGTTCCCTTGACCATGCCCTGCACATGCTGAGTCTCTGTGTGATGGTTGCAGGGTGCTGACAACACCCTCCGATTTTTATGAACACACAGCTGCATTTAAACACGTTTTTTTCTTCTTGTCTCTCACTTGTAGGTTTTTCCTTTCAAATATTCACTTAATTTTCCTTTACTTTTGCAGACAACCTGTTTCAAGGCATGGATGAGAAGCTCCATGGGGTCCCTGTGGAGGTGCTGGAGACAAGCACTCCCAAAACAGAGACTGTCATTGCCTTTTGGTCATTTGTCCCAGATCTGTGTGCAAGGTGGGAAATGAGTGACAGCTGTGCTGCTGGAAACTGGGGAGATCATAATGCTGGGTTTCCCCATCTATTGTAAAATTTCCTTGGATTCTCTGCCAAATACCTGGGCTTGAAAAAAATCCTTGAATGAGAAATTCACAGCAGATCCTTTTGTAAATGGACAGCGGGATTCAGTCGAAAGCAGGAGGATGAACCTTTGGTGAAGGAACTCAATGGGTACTGAAGTGTGCAGGGTCCTCATTTTTCAAAATGTGTCCTCACATTTTGAAAAACACCTAAAAGACACAGATGCTTTAACTGAAACATGTCACCCTCAGACACTCAGACCCAGATACTCCAGCACAAGGGGGTTAATAATTCCCCCTTAGCTTCACAAGGCTCAGTGGGACTTAATTCCCAGGATAACTGCTGTCTCTAACACTCATGTTCTCTGCCACCACAAAGCCACCACATGTCCACCACTGGAAGAGCAGAAAAAAAAAGCCTTGCACAAGTGAAAGCACTGCTGGAGTCAGGACTGGAGCTGTGGTGATAACCAGGGCATCCAGGGGAAGAATTTGGCAGTGAGCAATTGGTTAACTGGAATTCTCTTGCCACTGTTCCCTTTTGCAGTGAGGCCCAGATGGGACAGCTGAGTGTCCCTCCCCTTGGACTGTCTTAGCTGCTGTTTGGCTTCCAGACAAGTTAAGCTGGGACACTTTAGCCACTTCAAGATTACAAATGTTAAGACTTTCTGTTCAGGAGCACTGGCATAGAAGCCAGTTTGATGACCAGCTTTCCTCTGGGCAATCTATGCAATTTCTTCAGTTAATCCCAGGGACGTGCTGGATCACACACAGGCTCTTGGCTGCCCCATCTCACTGGGGCCAGGCTCCCACGACACACAGGATTTGTGTCCCAGTTGTGTTGTCCTGCAGTGGAAGAGGCACAGGAAAAGAGAGGCACATGTGGCCAAAGGGCCACAGACCATGGGGAAGCAACTGTCAGTGCCTTGGAGGTTTGGCTCCCTGGGCCAGCGTGGCTAGAGCATGGATGACAACCTTGAAGAAAGCTCTTGGGAAGAAAGCTGGAGCCTTCAACAATGGCTGAACCCCTTTCCTCGGGAGCTGCCTTCAAACTGGGGTCTGACCCTTGTGCCCAGACTGAATCACGACACAGCTGAGTCACAGCCATGCCCACCCTGGCCATGGGCCCCTCTGAGCCAAACCCTGACCTGAGAGCTCAGCATTGCTCCATGAGTAACTGGATGGGGCTGATGTCTCAGCTGCATTGACTCAGACCCATAACTCAGCTCTTCAGACCACTTGACATCTCACCCCTTGATGTGATGTCCCTTTAAGAAATTTTTTTTCACTTTGAGTCCTCTGCACTGCCATGCCATGGGCACACAGATCCATCACTTTGGGACAAGTTGTACCAAGGAATGTGGCTTCACTATCCCTGGTAAGTCACCAGCCAGGCAGGTTCCACCACAGGGGACATTATTTGTGACTTGGATTTTGTTGGAAAGGTTCCAGGGCAGTCAGGAAGACACCTTGGATGTTTCATTAAGAAGCATCTGCAGCTTATTTTCCTCACATAGGTTTTGGCACCAAGGAGGAGGAGATGGAGGTGGGGAAGTGCTGGCATCACTCCCAACAAGGCTTCCCACAGCTCAGGGATTTTCAGCAGGTTTATGGAGCTGAATGTCTGTGTGTCTGACACAGAGGCAGCACAGCCTTGTGCTCAGCAATGTATTGCTTCTTTTTCCATTGACAAAATGATGATTTCATTATAAAGGCTATGATTTTACTTGTAGCCAATGATTCCCCAAACCACAGAAGTATCAAAATATTTGAAAATGTTACTGCACAGTTAAAAGAAAAGGTGACCCATCATTTGCTGCTTATTTTCCAAATAGCAGTGGAGGGGTGTATGCTTGGAAAATTCAGGATGAAAATTCCAGGAAAATATCTTCTGCTTAAAAAATATAAAATTTGCAACTGGGGATGTGATCACTGCCATTGGAGAAGCTCTATCCAGTAATTACTGGAAAACGGGAATGAATATTGGCTTCACATTGTGCATAGGCACTGCAAAACACACAAAAAAGTTACCATTTGATTTCCAATGTTTTGTTATGCCAATTTTTCATCTGCTTTTCTTATTTTCCCAAGTTCTTCAAACTTCCAGAATTTACTGTTACAGATTTAGATTTTTACAGACTTACATTTAAGTTTACAGATTTAATTTTTCAGACTTTAGCACATGGAAATCACAGAATCATAGAATAGGCTGAGCTGGAAGGGCCCCATCAGGATCATCAAGTCCCACTCCTGTCCCTGTGCAAGGCACCCCGACAATCCCACCCTGTGCCCGTGCCTGCGAGCGTTGCCCAGTGCTTGTCCAACACTGTCCAAATGACCACAGCCATTAGCTTTTTCCAGATTATGACACTGAAAAGCTTTTAAATAAGTTTCTCACTATCACAGCATTGGTTTATATTCACCGAGTCTTGCCTAGTCATGGTTTTGCTGTTTTATTTAAAGGGTGACAAAGATGAGAATGATGGACTTTGGTTTACAGGGAGCAATTTAGATTCCTTTGTGTATGTTCCACTTCAAACCTCTGGTCTTCCCCTTTCTTTTTACACAGGGACCTTCTTGTGTTCATTCTCATCTCAAGGAAGGGTGGAAATGACACTCCCTTGTCAGGAATGCAAACCTGCTCAGGGTGATTCAACTAACACCAAGATAGGAATCAGACACAAACCCACTGCAGCTTGGAGTTTTATGGATTAGCTGAAAAATAAGTTCTCTGAAATGTAACAAACTGACATTGGGATACATTTACAGGAATACATCGAAGCTTGACATAATTTAATTGTATTTCAGTCCAGTGGCAATACATAGTTGAGAGAAAACCATGTGCTGCATGAGGGATTTTTGCTCTTCTGCAATATCTTGTGGAAGAAGAGGCAGCACTTACCCTCTTTGAAATTGTCACTTATTTCCAAGGGTTACTGAAAGATACCTTGATTTTTCAGCAAATCTTTTACTTCGGGTATGTTCCTCACCAAGCAGAGAAACTGAGGAGCTCAAGGCTTGTTTATAAATGCCAGCTCTGCTTCAGGCATGGAGATGTCAGGACTGCTCCAGAAGGGGTTTCTTGCCCAGCCACCCTTTGCAGGGGCACAGAGACATTGAGGTATAGCTGGCTTATAGTTACTCCTTTCTGCCCTGCTTGGCACCAGAGTTTATCCAAGAAAACACTAGATTTTATTTCCACAAGACCATTGTGTCTGGCAGAGGGAGTCTCTGTGCACAACACCTGCAGAAATTCCTGTCAAAGCAGCGAAATGCTGCTGGCAAAGATGATCCCGTCCCTTAATGGTCTTTGTAGGGATCAAAGGGTCCTTTGTTAATGGACCAGAATCTTTCTCCTGGGCCAGAAGCAATGAAAGAAATGGCAGAACCGTGTACCCTAAGAAGAGGTCGTGCTGAATAAGCTCATCATGCTCAATGACTCATTAAACACTTCAGCTCTTCCAGAGGATCTCGGTCCTTCGGCACTGGGCTAGTTCCGTCCAGGACTGGATTAATTTCTGCGGTAGCCGGGAGGAGGCACCGTCAGGACCTGAGGTTATGCTGTACCACTTCAGCTCATTGCCGGGGGCGGGGGATGGGAGGCTCTTCCAAGGAGAATGGGCTCCTTCCAGGCAAGAAAACGCCGGGGGAGACACGGGTATTGTTATTGTCCGGGGAGTATTTTCATGTGAATTGTTTCTTTCCTTGTACCCTCTGTCATTATTGTTGTTGCTGTCACTGTTCTTTTGTTAGCTCATTGCTGTTTACATTAAATTGTTCTAATCTCAACTTGTGATCTTTAAAGTTTGCGCCTCCAATTCTCCTCTCCAATCTGCCGAAGAGGGGAGGGGGAAAGAGGAGAGAGCAGTGCTGGTGGCCCTCGCTCATCCCCAGTATCCCTCGTGTGATTTCTCCTCCCCCTCTGTGCAGGTGTGATTTAAAGGCACTGGCTTTGCCATGGCCATGGTTACAGTTTTGCCCAGTTTTAAGCTCCAAGGTGCCTGAGTCACCTTTGCAGGTGCCAGGCAAGCATCAGTCCCTCAGGTGGCTTTGGGAATGCTTCTCCCAAAGTTAGTGCAGATGGCAACAAGCACTGTCTTGCTGGTGCGGGCCTCGATTCCGCCCATCAGCTGAACAGAAAAAGCTTTTGGCTGTGCACATCAGGAGGAGGAAGAAGTGTCTGGATAGGGCAGAGGACCAGGGAGAGCAGCACAGAACCTAATGTGGTTCAAGCCTGCTCTCCTCAACTCCCAGCCCATCTCTAGTCCCCATGGCTCTCTTCTAAAAACCTAGAGGTTTTCTATAGCCTTATTCCATAGCTTTTCTATAGATTTTTTATATTTTTTTTCTGTATTTTCCTCACTACAAGAAAGACATTGAGGCACTGGAGCGTGTCCAGAAAAGGGAGCAGAGCTGGGGAAGGGCCTGGAGCTCCAGGAGCAGCTGAGGGAGCTGGAAAGGGGCTCAGCCTGGAGCAAAGGAGGCTCAGGGGGGCCCTTGTGGCTCTGCACAAGTCCCTGACAGGAGGGGACAGCCGGGGGGGTCGGGCTCTGCTGGCAGGGAACAGGGACAGGAGGAGAAGAAATGGCAAGTTGCACCAGTGAAGGTTTAGGTTGGAAGGTAGGGAAAATTTCATCATGGAAAGGGTTTTCAAGCATTGGAACAGGTTCCCCGGGGCAGGAGTGGAGTGCTCATCCCTGGAATTGTTCAAAAAATGTGTGAGGGTGGCACTTAAGGACATGGTTTAGTGGTCACCATGGTGGTGGTGCTGGCTTGATGGTTGTACTCCATGATCTTAAGGATCTTTTCCAACTTAACAATTCTGTGATTCTTTAGACACTGTTCCAGGATGCACATTCCCACTGGGATGTCTGGGTTACATGGGGACATCTCAGCGTGGGGGTGGTGCTGCCATTGCTGCTGGTCAGCAGCAGCACTCAGCAGCACTGCGTGGTCTGTCAGCAACAACCCCTCTGTCATCAACAACGGCAGGAGACGAAGCTGGAGCAGCCAGTGACACCTCTGATAAAAATCTTCAGAATGAAATAATGCATCGGGCTGACAGGAATAATCCACACCTTTTCTCCTGGGCAGGTGAGGCTCAGCACAAACTCACAGCCTCTCCTCCCTCCGTTGCTGTGCCCGGAGCCCGGTGTGCCGCATCCCGTGAGCTCTCCGGGACAAAGAGCTCTGTCATCGCTGGGTCAGTGTGTCTGTCCTCCCCCAGAGCTGGCACCACGTTCAAATGCTGCAGCTGGGAGGTTAATCAGCAACTGCAGAGGGAGTTCTCAGGGAAAAGCACATGTCCCTTTCAATTAGGTTTGCTCACATCCACTGCAATGAGTGGAGGGCTGTAACAGTCAATTATTCCTAGCAATCAAATTGAATTTATGCTTGTCATTAAAGAGTCACCATTTGCTGCCTCTTCAGGAGCTCTGATCACCACTGTGTTATCATTCAGGGGTGCTGAATGACTCCTTGTTCATGCTTTATTCACAGCCAATCTTCAGAGACGTCATTTGTGTGCTTTTTAAAGCCATTCTCGTCATAGGACTCGGAAAATACCCCCCAGTCTGATATATTGGAAAAATGGCTCAGTGCATAATGTGATTCATAGTCAAGAGGAGAAAATCAAAGCACTCCAGCTTGTTTCCTCCTTTTGGTGCCAAACCCAGTAACTTCAAGCAAGCAGGAAGGTCTGAGTGGGCTGCAGTGTGGGGACAGCACCCCAAAGACCCTCAGGAGCTCGGAGGGAATTACTTTCTGGCATAGCAGTTGTGGTCAGGTCAGAGATGTCAACACCTCCTTGGTTCTTCAGCTTGGCAAAATGTTGTGTTGGAACTTTTAGAAAGAAAGTACAGACTTGGCAACACAAATTATTTGTGGATATGCCTTATTTTTGCCATGTTCATATTTAAAAAATTTGAAGCCCAGTGTACAAAGGAGATGATTTCCTGCAGGGGTGTTCTGCACCAGCATGTGAACCGACCTCAGCAACCACCAAGCCACGGCTGAAATGCAAAGAGTAGATTTATTTCATTACCTTGCTAACAACCCTGGGTGGCAGAGGCACACAGGGACTGCACACACAAGGGACTCTGCACACACACGGGGACACTGCACACACAGGGACACTGCACACACAGAGACACTGCACACACACAGGGACACTGCACACACAGGGACACTGCACACACACAGGGACACTGCACACACAGGGACACTGCACACACACAGGGACACTGCACACACAGAGACACTGCACACACAGGGACACTGCACACACAGAGACACTGCACACACAGGGACACTGCACACACACAGAGACACTGCACACACAGGGACACTGCACACACAGGGACACTGCACACACACAGAGACACTGCACACACAGAGACACTGCACACACAGAGACACTGCACACACAGAGACACTGCACACACACAGAGACACTGCACACACAGAGACACTGCACACACAGAGACACTGCACACACAGGGACACTGCACACACACAGAGACACTGCACACACACACAGAGACACCGCACACACACAGGGACACCGCACACACACAGAGAGACACCGCACACACACAGGGACACTGCACACACAGAGACACTGCACACACAGGGACACTGCACACACAGGGACACTGCACACACACAGAGAGACACCGCACACACACAGGGACACTGCACACACACAGGGACACTGCACACACACAAGGGACTCTGCACACACACGGGGACACTGCACACACAGGGACACTGCACACACAGAGACACTGCACACACACAGGGACACTGCACACACAGGGACACTGCACACACACAGGGACACTGCACACACAGAGACACTGCACACACAGGGACACTGCACACACAGAGACACTGCACACACACGGGGACACTGCACACACACAGAGACACTGCACACACAGGGACACTGCACACACAGGGACACTGCACACACACAGAGACACTGCACACACAGAGACACTGCACACACAGAGACACTGCACACACAGAGACACTGCACACACAGGGACACTGCACACACAGAGACACTGCACACACAGAGACACTGCACACACAGGGACACTGCACACACACAGAGACACTGCACACACACACAGAGACACTGCACACACAGGGACACTGCACACACAGGGACACTGCACACACACAGAGACACTGCACACACAGGGACACTGCACACACACAGAGACACTGCACACACAGGGACACTGCACACACACAGAGACACTGCACACACAGGGACACTGCACACACAGGGACACTGCACACACACAGAGACACTGCACACACAGAGACACTGCACACACAGAGACACTGCACACACAGGGACACTGCACACACACAGAGACACTGCACACACACACAGAGACACTGCACACACACACAGAGACACCGCACACACACAGGGACACTGCACACACACAGAGACACCGCACACACACAGGGACACTGCACACACAGAGACACTGCACACACAGGGACACTGCACACACAGAGACACTGCACACACACAGAGAGACACCGCACACACACAGGGACACTGCACACACACAGGGACACTGCACACACACAGGGACACTGCACACACAGAGACACTGCACACACACAGAGAGACACCGCACACACACAGGGACACTGCACACACACAGGGACACTGCACACACACAGGGGACACTGCACACACACGGGGACACTGCACACACAGAGACACTGCACACACAGGGACACTGCACACACACGGGGACACTGCACACACACAGGGACACTGCACACACAGGGACACTGCACACACACAGGGACACTGCACACACAGAGACACTGCACACACAGAGACACTGCACACACAGGGACACTGCACACACACAGAGACACTGCACACACACAGGGACACTGCACACACACAGGGACACTGCACACACAGAGACACTGCACACACAGGGACACTGCACACACAGGGACACTGCACACACAGGGACACTGCACACACACAGGGACACTGCACACACAGGGACACTGCACACACACAGAGACACTGCACACACAGAGACACTGCACACACAGGGACACTGCACACACAGGGACACTGCACACACACAGAGACACTGCACACACAGAGACACTGCACACACAGAGACACTGCACACACACAGAGACACTGCACACACACAGAGACACTGCACACACAGAGACACTGCACACACACAGAGACACTGCACACACAGAGACACTGCACACACACAGAGACACTGCACACACACAGAGACACTGCACACACACAGAGACACTGCACACACACACAGAGACACCGCACACACACAGGGACACTGCACACACACAGAGAGACACCGCACACACACAGGGACACTGCACACACAGAGACACTGCACACACAGGGACACTGCACACACAGAGACACTGCACACACACAGAGAGACACCGCACACACACAGGGACACTGCACACACACAGGGACACTGCACACACAAAGGGGACACTGCACACACACGGGGACACTGCACACACAGGGACACTGCACACACACGGGGACACTGCACACACACAGGGACACTGCACACACACAGGGGACACTGCACACACACGGGGACACTGCACACACAGGGACACTGCACACACACAGGGACACTGCACACACACAGAGACACTGCACACACACAGGGACACTGCACACACACAGGGACACTGCACACACACAGAGACACTGCACACACACAGGGACACTGCACACACACAGGGGACACTGCACACACACAGGGACACTGCACACACAGAGGGACACTGCACACACAGGGACACTGCACACCCAGGGACACTGCACACACAGAGACACTGCACACACAGAGACACTGCACACACACAGGGACACTGCACACACAGAGGGACACTGCACACACACAGGGACACTGCACACACAGGGACACTGCACACACACAGGGACACTGCACACCCAGGGACACTGCACACACAGGGACACTGCACACACACAGGGACACTGCACACACAGAGACACTGCACACACAGAGGGACACTGCACACACAGGGGACACTGCACACACAGAGACACTGCACACACAGAGACACTGCACACACACGGGGACACTGCACACACAGAGACACTGCACACACAGAGACACTGCACACACACAGGGACACTGCACACACAGAGACACTGCACACACAGAGACACTGCACACACAGGGACACTGCACACACACAGAGACACTGCACACACACAGAGACACTGCACACACACGGGGACACTGCACACACAGAGACACTGCACACACACAGGGACACTGCACACACACAGGGACACTGCACACACAGAGACACTGCACACACAGAGACACTGCACACACAGAGACACTGCACACACACGGGGACACTGCACACACAGAGACACTGCACACACACAGAGACACTGCACACACACAGAGACACTGCACACACACGGGGACACTGCACACACAGAGACACTGCACACACACAGAGACACTGCACACACACAGGGACACTGCACACACAGAGACACTGCACACACACGGGGACACTGCACACACAGAGACACTGCACACACAGGGACACTGCACACACAGGGACACTGCACACACACAGGGACACTGCACACACACAGGGACACTGCACACACAGAGACACTGCACACACACAGAGAGACACCGCACACACACAGGGACACTGCACACACACAGGGACACTGCACACACACAGGGGACACTGCACACACACGGGGACACTGCACACACAGAGACACTGCACACACAGGGACACTGCACACACACGGGGACACTGCACACACACAGGGACACTGCACACACAGGGACACTGCACACACACAGGGACACTGCACACACAGAGACACTGCACACACAGAGACACTGCACACACAGGGACACTGCACACACACAGAGACACTGCACACACACAGGGACACTGCACACACACAGGGACACTGCACACACAGGGACACTGCACACACAGGGACACTGCACACACAGGGACACTGCACACACACAGGGACACTGCACACACAGGGACACTGCACACACACAGAGACACTGCACACACAGAGACACTGCACACACAGGGACACTGCACACACAGGGACACTGCACACACACAGAGACACTGCACACACAGAGACACTGCACACACAGAGACACTGCACACACACAGAGACACTGCACACACAGAGACACTGCACACACAGAGACACTGCACACACACAGAGACACTGCACACACAGAGACACTGCACACACAGAGACACTGCACACACACAGAGACACTGCACACACACACAGAGACACCGCACACACACAGGGACACTGCACACACACAGAGAGACACCGCACACACACAGGGACACTGCACACACAGAGACACTGCACACACAGGGACACTGCACACACAGAGACACTGCACACACACAGAGAGACACCGCACACACACAGGGACACTGCACACACACAGGGACACTGCACACACACAGGGGACACTGCACACACACGGGGACACTGCACACACAGGGACACTGCACACACACGGGGACACTGCACACACACAGGGACACTGCACACACACAGGGGACACTGCACACACACGGGGACACTGCACACACAGGGACACTGCACACACACAGGGACACTGCACACACACAGAGACACTGCACACACACAGGGACACTGCACACACACAGGGACACTGCACACACACAGAGACACTGCACACACACAGGGACACTGCACACACACAGGGGACACTGCACACACACAGGGACACTGCACACACACAGGGACACTGCACACACAGGGACACTGCACACCCAGGGACACTGCACACACAGAGACACTGCACACACAGAGACACTGCACACACACAGGGACACTGCACACACAGAGGGACACTGCACACACACAGGGACACTGCACACACAGGGACACTGCACACACACAGGGACACTGCACACCCAGGGACACTGCACACACAGGGACACTGCACACACACAGGGACACTGCACACACAGAGACACTGCACACACAGAGGGACACTGCACACACAGGGGACACTGCACACACAGAGACACTGCACACACAGAGACACTGCACACACACGGGGACACTGCACACACAGAGACACTGCACACACAGAGACACTGCACACACACAGGGACACTGCACACACAGAGACACTGCACACACAGAGACACTGCACACACAGGGACACTGCACACACACAGAGACACTGCACACACACAGAGACACTGCACACACACGGGGACACTGCACACACAGAGACACTGCACACACACAGGGACACTGCACACACACAGGGACACTGCACACACAGAGACACTGCACACACAGAGACACTGCACACACAGAGACACTGCACACACACGGGGACACTGCACACACAGAGACACTGCACACACACAGAGACACTGCACACACACAGAGACACTGCACACACACGGGGACACTGCACACACAGAGACACTGCACACACACAGGGACACTGCACACACACAGGGACACTGCACACACAGAGACACTGCACACACAGAGACACTGCACACACACGGGGACACTGCACACACAGAGACACTGCACACACAGGGACACTGCACACCCAGGGACACTGCACACCCAGGGACACTGCACACACCCAGGGACACTGCACACCCAGGGACACTGCACACACACAGGGACACTGCACACACAGGGACACTGCACACACTCAGTGGAAAATGCACACACAGGGACACTGCTCCATCGGGCTCAGCTCATTCCAGCAGCGAGAGACACAGGGACACAGGTGCTTGTGAGAGTGTGTTATCTCCACACAGGAATTCTACTCAAAACAGGCAGAGAATGAACAACACCAGGCACAATAGATGGAGTTCTCCCACACATTTTTAGCATTCTTAGCTGCAAGGTCAGCTTGAGCTCACCTTCTCCTCCTTCTCCTTCTCCTCACCAAATCTTCCAGATCTAACCTTTTCCTCCCAACTGTCTGCCTCTTGTCTTTCTTCATATAATAACATTTGGCAGTTTTGGATAACATGGATCACATTACACAGAGAAGTCAAAGTCCAAAATATGAAATTCCTACATGAAAATTTGTATCTGCAGGAGGCGAGTATCCACCAGTTTTCCTCCAGTAAAGGCTACATATCAAACAAACATTCATTAACACTTTAAATTTCTTAAACAACAGTTAATTGATCATTTTCTACTGTTTTCCACTGGGAAAATTCATCCAGAAGTTGAAAAATGGCTATTATTCATGGGAACATGTTCATTTTGTGAGGAACTGTTGTGTAGTGGATACCTCTGAGTACTAAGAAGAGATGAGAAAAGAGCTAGGAGAAGGTTAAAAAATGACAGCAGATTCTTCCGAGGTTAGGAAATATTATGGGTATCATTGATCTTCCACCCAAACCCAAAACAGAATAGGAAAGGATGTCTTTTATGGAAGTTCACTCTCCTAGCTTCATGTAAGAGTAGTTGTTCTTAGGGTACCCAGGGATGGGGAGCAGAATAAATCCCATAACCCAAGGGGAAGTGTCAGGGACCTGCTACACCACTTAGACACACAGAACTCTCTGGGGCCAGATGGGATCCAGGCAAGGCCACTGAGGGAGCTGGCAGCGGTGCTCACTGAGCCACTTTCCATCATGTAGCAGCACTCCTGACTCATTGTGCAGGTCCCAGTTGACTTGAGGTTTGCAAATGTGGCGCCCATCTACAGCAAGAGATGGAAGGAGGAACCTTCTCTCTCCCTAGAACTCCCTGAAAAGAGGTTGTACCCAGGTGGGGGTTGGTCTCTTCTCACAGATGAAGAACAATAGAACAAGAAGAAATGACCTGAAATTGCAGCAGGGGATGTTTAGATTGTATATTAAGGAACATTCATGGAAAGGGTGGTCAAGCCCTGGCACACACTGCCCAGGGCAGTGGTGGAGCCACCATCCCCAGAGGGATTGAAAAGATGTGTAGATGTGTAACCCAGGGACGTGGTTTTGTGGGACTTGGCAGTCTTAGGTTTAGGGTTGAACTTGGTGGTCTTAACAGTCTTTTCCAACCTAAATGATTCACTGAAGTCCACTGGGTCTGGAGAGGTTTCATGAGAAGTGGGTCAGGAAACTGATTCAGCCAACCCAGGGCAGAAACTCTCATTTCCGGGGCAGACGGGGCCATTTGGCTGGGATCAGCATGGTACAGTGCATTTCAGCTATGCCAACAGGCCTGTACAAGAAAAGGAATTCTTTCTTCCAAAAAGGTTTCTAACTGCACAATCTGGACAAACTCTGGCTAAAAGGTACTATGATCTTTCCCTGGCATGTCCCTGTTAGCCCTTTGCAGTTGCACAATCATTTAAACAGATATATACTCACATAATCATAATTTACTCTGTGGTTTATCAATACTAAATTCATTGTTGGATGCTAACAACAAAAGCGCTGTCATATTGAAGTGAATTTTAGGGAAGTTGGACAAGAAGGTTTTTTCAACTTGTGTTTTTTCAAGAAAATACATATTCATAGTAGTTTGATATACCAGCTCACATGAGCAAGTGTATTTGCATAAATACTCAAATGAGAATATTTGCACGAGTAATTAGGACATGTTTGTTTTTCACAAATGCTTATTTAGAAGGAAGTGTTTTTCTACCAAATATTCATATATAAAGGAGGTCATGAATGCAAACAAAATTATTCATGGGGATTAGTCTGAAAGAAGATTTCCCTGTGTGTCTGTAATATTTCCACTCACCTCTGGTTGCTATGTAGTAGCCAGTCATCTGCAAAACCTGATGAGCTCTGACAAGGTCTCTCCAAGTCTGCAGGATCATCTGGAGCACGGATGGAGGCATTACTGCAGGTTCCCCAAAGCACTGAGCTTCTGCCAGTAATTAACAATATAAGAAATAAGAATATTAATTATAATAAAATAATCCTTGCTCAACACGAGACCCTGAGTCTGGGCTGACACCTGTTCATTATCCCCAGGATGCCGTTCCCAGTTAATGCTGCCTGAGCCCATTAAGTTGGATCCAAAGGACAGGGCAAACCCAGGAGACTGACAGCAAGGATGCTGCTCAAGTCTTTTGTTCCACGTAAGAGCCTGCCTTGATTCCACACCTTCTTGACATGCTTCTCCACTCCCTGTGGGAGCACGGTTGACCCTCATGGCACAGCGCTGTGCTGAAGGAGCTGGTGGAGCTGGTTCCAGCATGGTCACACTCTCACCTTCCCTTCTGAGGGCTCAAATGCAGTGTCAGGGAATCAGCTGGGTTCTGCTGTGCTGATTCCACCCTCTTCCATATGCAAGAGGTCCTTTCCACACATATTTCTTTCCTCTTTCAATGTGATCGGGAGAAGCACGAAAGGGTCTTTGTTCAGGATTTAACAATCTCACGAGCCCTCTACCACTGTGGGTTTCTGAGTCATGTAGGTTGGCTTTTGAGAGCAGATCAAAGCTGACACTGTCCAGGTGTCTGTGGGAGCTGTTCCTCAGTTCTCTGGGGCCTTTAAAAACCCAAAGTAATGCCAGAATTACCAAATACTGGTGCAGTGGGTTTGACCTCTTAAGACAGTGTGATTCCATCATTGACTTCTCCTGGTCTTCCCCTCAAGAGCCACACTCCACCTCCCATTGCTGCCTTCCCAGCCAGTGCAGGAGCTCCTGAGCATGCAGAGGAGGAACTCCACCCTCAGCTGAAGCTGCTGAGTAAGGGCACAACCGCAGCAGGTTACTCCAGCAATTATAAAGAGCTCTTAGCAGTGATACGAGGTCCTGAAGGATAAAAAGAAAGTTCAGCATAGGTCCTGCAACTGGAAGTTGAGAAGGAATGAGAGACCCTGACCTGAGGACAAACTGAGGACTAATCTGGTCCAGAGATGTTTCAGCAAGTGGTTTGGATAGGGCTGAGGAAGAGGCTCCAAAGGAGAGATCAAAGCTGGGGTCTGTGGGACTACTACTGGCAGCAGTAGGGGAAAAGCACAAAAAGGAGAGACCCATCCCCATGCAGGCATTTCAAGAAGGGGAATATCCGTCACTGATGGTATTCACAGAAGTCTTATCAGATAGCAGCTCCAAATGGAAAGTGTCCAAATAAGTTTTTCTAAAGTGATTCAAGGCCCAGCAAAGCTCACTTACAGTGAGGCTTCAGTTGCTCAACCAAATCATTTTAATAAAGAAATGAGAGAGATACTGCTCATAACAAATGTAGGTGGATAAACTGTAAATTTATTTCTGCTGGGTTGTTAACCAGTAGTAGAATCATAACAGGACCCACTGAGTGGGAGCTGCAGCAAGGCAAAGTCAACCTGGAAATAATTGTTAAAGCCACCAAGCCCTGGTCAATTCATCATGTCTCAGCTCGACTTCAGGACATGGCTCTCAAATCTGTTTTGGTGTCTCTTGCCCAAATATCTGGTTGGATTCAAAGGGAGCAGAATCCATCCTGGCTCTTTGGATTCACTGCTCCTGCTATGCAGCTGCTCAGATGGGCCTGGAAAAGCTTTGCTGATGCAGGAAAAGCGTCCCTATGGCAATGTAACTCCCAGAGTTTGGCCTGAATAGCGCAAAGTAAAGTGAGTGAATGCTAACAGAAGATGTTTCTATGCCTGAGTGCAGTATATTGTCCTGGTGCAGAAATATTCCCAAAGCAGCACAGTCTTGATGCACCTGAGAAGCTCCCGGGTGGCTGAGGTGTCACTGTTCCCTCCTGGTCCCCCCTGCCCCTGACATTCAAGGGTCAGTGGGTGCTGCAGCTCCCCTCCCTCTGTGCCAGCTCCACTGCTCTCCTGAGCCACCTGGAGCAGCTCCCCAGGGCAGAAATCGCAGGCGATCCACTCCAGTGGCCTCCCCAAATGAGAGCAAAGCCTGGCCAACACGACACGCCTGAAGGCCAGGGGAGATGGAGGCAGCCTGGCGTGACCTGTGCCTGCTGTCACCCCTGCTGCCCCTTCCCGAGGAGCTTGGCTTCTGTGCCAAGACCTCTGCCAGAAAGGCAAAGTCCTTGTGCTGTTCCTGCAGCCCAAGGTCACGGATTAATGGGAGTTCCTGAAGTTTACTTGACTCGATGCCCTTTGCAAAGCAAACCTCCTTTACACAACAGGAAGTTGTAGGTCTGGGGCTATTAACGGTTTTAGGAATTGCCAATATCCTCTGCTAATGCCATCAGCACCTCATGGCTCATCTGAAAACAGCTCCAGGAGAATGGCCTGAGCTCAGTAGGGTGAACTGGAGATCTGTGCCCTACTTAGCTGGTGTGTATATTTGTCAGTAAGTGGGGCACTCAATAACCTGAGATCTGACAGCCTTCAGATCCTGTATGGAGCGATGTCAATCATTCTGGCTTACATTAAACATCTTCCCAGGCATCTGGACTGTATTATAATATCCCATCAATGCCAAATTATAAACATGAACCACACATGCTAATCTCTTGATTCTGGCTTATTTCCCTTTCAGACAGTCCATGGAAGAAGGAAAAAAATGTCTTTTGTCAGCATAATAAAATTATAAACCACGTGGGAGGGAGGGTGGTACCATCATCCGGTGTCTCTCCTGAGACAACTATGGATTTTTGCAATAGATTCAGTGTTTATGGCCATTTTCACTCTCTGTCCTGGTAATAATCATAGTGAAGACACCCAGTAACCAGTAAATGGAATCACAACAGAGGAAATCCTTTGATGTTTTGTGTGTGCTTCTCAGTTTGCTCTATGACATGGCCCCACCTGCCCAGAGCTGGACCTGCTGTCCAAGAGGGACAGGGCAGTGACCACAGAGAGGGCACTGACCACCACCTTGTGCTGCTCTGGGGCAGTGGTGAGTGCTCTTCAGGAGAATGTGGAAATCACTTGGAAGCTCTGATCAACTAACAGATGACTTTTACATTTAAAGTAGCTTCTGGTTTATTCTTCTTCTGAGAGTCAATTAGTGATGAGATTCTTTGCATGCAAAACTTGCTGGATAACTCACCCGTTTTCTCCATACAGCTCTGCTCCAAGGCCAGGAGCCCAGGTCAGCACAGAGGTGTGAACGTCCTTGGAGGTACCCACAGCTCCATCTCTTCTCAAGAAAGGACAGTTACTTGAGGCAAGAAAACAACAGGAATCTTCCTGCACACCTGAAGGACACAGAGATGGAAGAGCTTGGCAGCACCTTCTGAGAGATGCTCAGCATCCCCAGGAGCTTGGGCAAACCCAACTATCTCTTTGGGAACCTTCTCCAAGAAGCTGCTTCTGTCCCAGGGAGCACCAGAAATTGCCCACTGTGGATCACAGTCTAAGTGGGATCCAACAGGAGGAGCTGGACAGGCCCCTCCCAAGGAGAATGTTAGAAAACCATAGGTTTGAGCCCTGCCATCTCTTTTGCCACAGTGACCTTCAGGTGACCTTGCTTCCCAGTGTGAGAGTAGCAGCAGAAGTGGTTTCAGTCCACTGCAACTGGAATGGACTGGGCAGTTTGCCAAGTGAATATCTGCTGGGTTAATCACTGTGCAAATCTAATCAGGAACTGGAATGTGCCAGGCTCATTACTGAAATTAAATTCACCTCAAATTAAAGAGAGAGCTACAAGCTTCCATCATGCAGAGGTGCCCCCAGGCTGCCCCTCCCAAAACCAACATCAAATCCAGTCCTGCTGAGCTGCAGGTTTGCTGAGCTCTGGAGGTATTTCCAGGTGTGAGGAAGTGAACTGCTGCTTGTGATTTCCCCCAAGGCTCTCTGAGGAGTTTGCCGATGCCTTTAATAAGTCACCTTGCAAGTCAGGAGTAACTTCAATGGTAGGATTTCCAAAGGAGCACTTGCCAAGAGAAATCTGGGGATGCAGTAACTGGAACACCTCCCACGGCAGGATCGTTCTTGTGAGCACCTTTACAAATTCTCACCTTCATATGCCGAATCCTTCCTTGGGACCTATGCATCTTATGCCTACACTGTGGAGTCCAAATTAAGAAATTAAGTTTGTGCTGAGAACAACAAGGCTGCAAAGTCAAGCAGGTAAAGTGCAGAGATGCCGACTGAAAAGTTGTTCAAGCTTCATTTGCCCCCTTGGCTTCTACATTATACTTGTACAACCTAATCACATCATCACTACACATCACATCTCTGCCTCCATCTGTGATTCACCTGGGCATTATCTGATTTCAGGGAAAAACTTTTAATATCTTAGGTCTAAATATGTGCCTGTAACTGAAATCCAGCTCTGAAGACTTGGCAGGACTGCAGATGTAAGTCCTGACCTTCTTTTCTCCTCCAGTGCTGAAAGAAAAACAATCCACAAAGATTAGGGCTTGGCTTTCACCTGGAGATGGCCAACATGGATGCATGGATCCCTGTACACATGTCCTTGCTCCACTCACACCTTCCGCTGCCTACTCTAAAAACCACAATCATACCCAAAAATATAGCTGGGGTCTGAAATCCTCCATCCTCATGGCCAGAAACCAGCAGTAGATAACAGCAGAAAGAATCACAGTCTGGTTCAGGTTGGAAGGGACCACAGAGGGTCATCTGGTCCTACTTCCTTTGCTCAAGCAGAGTCCACCCAGAGCACATGGCACACACTTTAGCAAGACATTGAAAAACAGTATTTAATTTGTTTCAAGTATATAGGAAATTAAATATATATTGGAGAAAGTATTTCACCTGGGTGTTCCAGATCTGCGCAGAAGCCACAGGTACTGAGCAGAGCCATATTCCAGCAGGAGACTTCACCTTTAAACAAAACCTATTTGCTCCCTCTCAGGCTCAGGAGCCCCAAGATGGTTTGTCCCAATGGTCTGACCATAGCCACAGGTGGGTGTTCAGGTGGCTCATCCTTGCCTTGATGCAGAAGTGGATCAGGTCCTCACCAGTTCTTCTGGGCTTATTCTGCCTGACCCACTTCCCTACAAACAGGAGTGTTGGAAGCCACAAGGATAACAGAACAAGAGGACACTGTCTCAAGCTACGTCAAGGAAGGCATAGGTTGGATATTAGGAAAAAGTTTTTCACAGAAAGAATAATAAAGTACTGGAATGGTCTGCCCAGGGAGGCGGTAGAGTCACCATCTCTGGATGTGTTTAAAAAAAGACTGGACATGGCACTTGGTGCCATAGTCTAGTTGAGGTGTTAGAGCATGGGTTGGACTCGATGATCTTGGAGGTCTCTTCCAGCCTCGTTATTCTGTGATTCTGATTACTGGGCCAGAAGTCAGAAGGATTATTGTGCCATCTTGTTGCAAAGTTTTAGCTGCGAAGCCTTGCTTTGGCACTGCCACTTCACCTGACCTGGCAGGGTGTGTCACCTCTGTGACTTACATGTGCCTGGCCTGGCAGACACTGCACGAGCAGGACAGAAGGTGCTCATTGCTGGCAGTATTTGATCAATGAAATCTCCGAAATCTTTCTGCCTTGGCACTTGGCTCCCTGAGGACCTGGCTGATGACACCACTCCTTTGCAGCCTCAGGTGTGTCCAGTATCTCTGGATAAGCTTCCAGATGGCTGAGGAAATGTATTTGTCTGCCCAGAGAGGTGGGAGCCTGAGTCCTATTCCACCCTTGTGACTTTTCCAAGTGTTAAGGGGGAGAGATGGCCAAGGGCTCCCAGGTAGAGACCCAGCTGGGTCACAGCCACCTCCCTGCCTGCTGCACCTTTCTCCTTCACCTATCAACAAAACTGGTGAGGAATATCCTGGAGGATTTTTACACCAAGTCACTGATGGGTACCTACTGTGGTGGGAAGTTTCACCCATGATAAACCTCACAACACATGACTGCTCTCAGCACCACTTGTTCTTTGTCTATGCTTTGTTCAGGTTGTCCATGTTCTCTGCCCAGGCCTGTGTCCCAAATTCCCAGACACCTGGGCCAGGGGCCTTATTTTCCCCCCTCAGCAGGCTCTGCAATGCTAATTCCATGAAGACTGCAAAAGGAGAAATTTTCAGATGCCTTAAAGGTTCCTGCAAAACCCTTCCCTCCTTCCCTCTATTCTTTTGCAGAGGACACTGCTGGCTGACTGGCATGAGGCTGGATCTCAGGCCAAAATCTTTTCTCTGACCTGTGTCTCGGCAGGGGAACTGCTGGGAGCCATTCCCTGTCTCCTGCAGCCGCCCTTCACTCTCCAGAGGGTCATCTTGGACAGCTGTTGGAGCTCCTGAGGTCCACCTGCCACATGAAATAACTTGCCCATTGTCTCAGGGCCTCCTGGTATTCCCCTGCAAGAGTGTCTGATGCAGTGGATGTCACTGAAACCACCTGCTCTGCCTCCAGAGCTGCCTTGGAGAGTGTGAACCATCCCTTCTCCAAGGGGCTCATACCTTTGAGGGGCATTAATTTCTCAAACGACATCTCTCCCAGTTTAGGAAACAGACAGCTCTTCCCAGCCCTGTAAAGCACTCTGCCGGTTCCATTAATTCTGGATCAAACTCCACTTGTAGGTCCCACTCCAGCCACATGAAAGCAACAGAATATGTCTGTCCACATGTTGCCATCTGATGCATGGAAGTTCCCCTCCCAAAATATTCACCAAACACAGTTCCAGGGGGTACAGCTGGGATGTCAGACTGTCCATCCCAGGGTCTATGTCAGGGTCTGGCTCTGCTGCCAATATTCACACCAAGGCCTTCTGCCTAAGTTCACGAAGGAAATTCAGGAGCTGGGCAAGTATAAGGTGCAATTGTCTCCTTCGATGCACCTCACACACTGTTTGTCAATTTGTTTGACAATTTGTTTAGTTTTCTGAAATCTTGCTGGGTTTTGAGTGTGGCTGTGTCCTTGTGAAGACTCCTCTGAGACTCTGGATCAAACTGTAGGACTGAGTCCTGGTCTCCTTATTGCTGTTGAGTTTTACCACGCTTCATAACCACCCTATGAAAATCATTTGGAGTCACAATGGAAAATAGTTCAAAGCCAGAGCTAGAAGAAGAGATCTGACCTTTAAATAGTTTCTATACTTGGTGGCATAAAAATGTGATTCTTTTTGCCATTCTGGGATCTATTTTACAGCTGTCATTCCTTCCTTCCTTCCTTGTTCCTCTACTGGATGTGAACATCCCTCTCCTGGGTTTTAGGCCCTTCGCTTACGAGCGGTGCTCCCATCAGTGTGTGGGTCTCTCTCTGGACTGTTCATGCTGCCTCTTCCAGCCTGTGCTTGCTGTCTGATGGTTTCACTGAGGATCTCTCTGTGGAGGGCCTTAAGACACAAGCACCTGCAGGTTCTATTCTCAGCTCCAGAGTTAATTCCCCACATTGCCTCTCTTTAGCCCCAAATTCTTCAGACCAGTTCCTCTGGGTTATTTAGCACTGAGCCTCAGTAGCTTCTTCCCTTGTGTGCTCTGGGAGGCTTTTCCAATGAAGAGGCACTAATTCCTGCTGGTCTCTGGAAATCTGGAGACTCCCATCCAGACTGGTTATTGCACTTGGTTACCTGTTGGAGCCTCTCCAGGTTTCAATTCTAAACCCAAGCTCCACACAGGCACTGTCCATGTCAGACCTCGTGGGGTCTGGTGCTCCTCTGCTTCACGAGTTGGTGTCTCAGTTGTGCCGTGGAGCTCCGAAGGAGCCACTGGTGGGACAGCTGGAGTGAAGGGCAGGGCTGTTCCTGCTCCCTGCCTGCTGACAGGACAGTCCTGCCTTACCCTGAAGTTCTGCTCCTGCATTAAGAACTTCACATGAAATTTCCTCGGTCGCTGGAACTGCTCAAGAGCTGGAAGCACAAGGAGCAGCAAGGCAGGCTCGGGTGAATTCCTTCCACATGTCAGCAAATAACTACTCAAAGAACAAAGCTGCACCACTCTCCAGTCCCTCCCCAGGGCTGCCAGGGGAATCCAAAGTGCAAGTTTGAGGTAGAGCCCGACGAGCCTTCCAGAC
Organism: Coloeus monedula; assembly: GCF_965178545.1. Lineage (NCBI taxonomy): Eukaryota > Metazoa > Chordata > Aves > Passeriformes > Corvidae > Coloeus > Coloeus monedula. Next base: position 5,107,709 of record NC_138804.1, on the reverse strand, counting down.
TGCGAGGGATGCAAAGCCCTTGTTATGGAGCAGAGAGCTCAGCACTGCCCCAAGGGTTAATTAGCAGCGTCCTTTGCCTTTGGAGGTGTTCGTCTAAGCACTTCCTCGTGGAGGGACAGCCGTCTTTGTTGCCTGGATACTGCCTTGCCGCGGCTTTGAGGAAGATACCTGGAGCTTCATTAGGAGAGGATGTAGTGGGATTTTCAGGTTTAGCTGCACTATGTAAATTATTACCTGGGGCAGCCCTGAGGCAAAGCGGCTGCCGGTTACTATCAGCCACACATCACATCCATGCTCTGACAAGACAAATAAAGGTAATCGTCTCTCTCCCCTTAATCAGGGGGATGTGATTAGCTGGAGGAGGCCTTGGTCAGGTGCTCACCAGCATTACCTGGCTCAGCAACCTGAGCATCCCTCTGCGGAGCCAGGTTGGGCAGTGAGGACCAGCCAGGTTCAGCGCCCTTCAGCTGTGGGAAGTGAACGGCAAACAAGCAGCCGTCTCTCATGGCTTGGAGGAATGTTGCAGAGAGTATAATCATTAGAAAATAAAGAGCACCTGATGAAATGGTGACTTGTTCCTGTTTTTTTCCATGTTACCCAGGCTGTACCTTTGCTGCAGCTTACCTCTCCAGTCTGAGATGTATTGAATGTTGCTGATGCAAAGTGAAGGATCCCAAAGGGACTGGGAAGGATTTGGACCCAGCCTGGGAAACTGAGCTCCGGAACTGATACATGCAAAAACAGATTTTCTGAGGTGGGAGATGTGTGTCTTCAGTGGCTTTGTCTCACATCATCTCTTCATCATGCTCTCTTTACCCACGATGAGTGAGATGCCCTGGGAGATTTTCCCTAAGATATGGAGCAGGAGGACATCCTCCTCCTCCACCTCCTTCTATTTTAAGGATAAAATTCCAGTTAAACCGGGCCTGAGTTCCTTGGATCCTCCCACACTCTCTAGTCACCATTTCTGTTCACCACATGACCTAAAGTCAGACCAAACGACAATAGCATGGGGAAGGGCATGAAATGAGGTGGATGGAGCAACAGCTTTTTAATTGGAAGGCAGTGCAGATAATTGACATGGTTCATGTTTTCCTTAGAACAGAGGATGTTGTACAGTTTGGAAGCTTCTCCTGGTCGCAGAGTGAGGAATCGTCTGTCCTTTCTTGTGTGTCCTGAGGTGGGGAGTCCCTGCTGAGTGCAGGATTGCCTGGAAGTCAGCCCTGATGGCTGAGTGCCACATCTGGGGCAGATGCTGCTGGAAGGGTTTGCTGCGCCCTGCAGAGGACCTAACTTCAGAACTTCGTCCCCCCTGCTTGAGGGGAGCAAAGCTGTGCACACACCCCTGTCACAGTGAAAGCATCTGCCAAGGTGACCTTCCCTCATGTGCCTTCAAAAGGAGCAAAACATTTCTGAGTGTAAAGAGAAAGTGAAAACCCCTCTACCAAGGTCCTGAGACATCTTCCCATACTGCTTCCTTCCCTGCTGCCCCCGAGGCACAACCATAAGGGCTTGTGCTGTCCAGTGAGAAAGCCTGGGATATTCACCTGGAGATTATGGGACTTCAAAGCATCAATTTAACAAGAAATATATCAATCACTGGAAAACTATTTTATTTAGAGATGGACAGTTTTGGTGTCAGATTTAACATTTTGAAATGCGTTTCCTTTCTCTTGTTGCAATGGAATCATAGAATAGAATCACAGAATTACCAAGGTTGGAAGAGACCTCCAAGATCATCAAGTCCAACCTGTGACCAATCCCACCTTGTCAACCAGACCAGAGCACTGAGTGCCACATCAGATGTTCCTCGAACACTTCCAGAGATGGGCACTCCGTTACCTGCCTGGGAAGCCATTCCAATGCTCACACACCCTTTCAGTGAAGAAATTCCCACTGATGTCCAACCTGAACCTCCCCTGGCAAAACCTGAGGTCATTTCCCCTCTCCTGTCAATGTGTGTGTGCAATGTCTCTCATTAATTATGTAGCACAAGTTCCCCAAACTCCTGCACACTTACGCTCACATAAGTGAGCTTAAGTCTCTGGCTTCATTAGAATATTTTGATGCAATTAGAAGCATTTAGAAGGTACTCCTTTTCCCTGGAATAGGAAACACTTGTCCCAGAGTGATCCCTAGCAAACTGGCTAGGCAGCCAGTGGTGGTTACAGTGGACGCTGATGCTGCAAGTTGTCCTTCACAGATGTGGTTGATGGTGCCATTTGCAGCTTCCACCCACTGCTTTCCTCCACCTAGCGATGGTGGTTTGATCTCCTGGTTGTGCAAGAGTTTTGTGATTTAATGTTGTGAATTAAGGTGCACAACTGCAGCTGTGTCTCCTCCATGAGCAGAGTTTTTCAGTTTTCTGGAGTGAGGATGTGTTTTGTGAGGTGACTTGTCCCAACACCTTCCTCCTGTTTAGAGACACCATTTTGTAGTAGGGTTCTGAACCCCTGGACCAGAGGTATCAGACTCATGAGCCAACCAGGCCAGCTGACAGCAGGATTGATGACAAAGTTACTGCTCCCTGAGTGTCCTCTCATCTGCTACACATCTATCAGTTTATTTCACTTTGCTGTAAGTGTACAACACACATAATATATGAGGCAGTGACTCATCACCAGCCTGACCATCCATGTGCTGGGAGTCCAGCAGAGCAGAGACCTTGTCCATCCCCCCATGAGAGCCAGAGCAGCTCTGAGCTGGAGCCTGGAAAACAGTCTGCTTCATCATCTGTTCAGCAGAACTGAGTGACACACACTTAACCAAATTCTTACCAATTCTTCTCCAATGAGGTCAGCCTGGGTGACTCTCTAATCCTAGGAAAGATTTCACAAGGAGCAGGGGACAAATCAGAATCACAGAATCTGATTTGGAAGGGACCCACAGGGATCATGGATTCCAGCCCCAGGCCCTGCACAGACACCCCAAATCCCACCCTGGGCATCCCTGGCAGCGCTGCCCAAACGCTCCTGGAGCTCTGGCAGCCTCGGGGCCGTGCCCATTCCCTGGGGAGCCTGGGCAGTGCCCAGCAGCCTCTGGGGGAAGAACCCTTCCCTGCTCTCCAGCCTGAGCCTGCCCTGGCCCAGCTCCAGCCGCTCCCTGGGTGCTGTCCCTGTCCCAGGAGCAGAGATCGGAGCTGCCCCTCGGGAGGAGCCGCAGCCCCGCTGAGCTCTGCCCTCAGTGTCCTCTGCTCCAGCTGGACACACCAAGGGCCCTCAGCTGCCTGTGACACATCTTCTGACAAAACAGGAAAGCAAGCTAAAAGGAAAGACTCCAGAAAAACACTACAAGAGTTGACTGGGTGAGAAAGAAAAGATGACCTGGTATCCAAAAATAATCCAGCTTCACTGTGCAGAGGACCTGTGGCCAGAATTTCCAACTGTCTCAGGTCCGAACTCCTGCCACATTCCAACATTGCTTTGCAGAAGAGCTGCAGCATCCCCAGCTCAGCACCTCAGGGCTCACCGAGCACAGGGCACAGGGGAGGGGGGCTCTGATCACCCCAGGAGGTGCCAGCAGTGCTGGGCAGAGCTGCCCACAGCCCTGTGCTGTGCTGTGCCAACAGGTTCACCACACACAGAACCAGAACCGGAGACTGGAGGAGGAGAGAGTGGTTGTTTTGGCACACGTCCTGCCCTCAGGGCAAAAATAAAAAATACTTTGGATAAGTGTCCTTTAATTTTTAGAGCCTGGCACAGCCACACACGGCACTTTTCAGCACCTGCTGGAAGCAGTTGCGTTTTTCTGCCTGTGGTGAGCAGGAGACTTCCAGCTCTGGCCTGTTTCTGAACAAACCAAGTTCCAGCCTGGCAGCAGCTGAGACAGGAGATTCCAGATGCAGCGTGGCCATTGTCCTGCACTGGCAGTGCTGCCCATGGTGCCCCAAAGCAAGGAAAATCTCATCCTCTTGCTGCTCCCCGCCGCCAGCACCGGGCAATGGTGTTCGATGAGTGTTACCTGGGACGAGGCTCCTTTCCCCGCTAAGGGAGCGCTTTGCGCCGGCCCCTAGCGCTGATGGAGATTCCGTGGCCGTGGCCGATGGATATTCCAGGGGGAGCATCAGGACACGATTGTCACCTCCATGTGAACACGGTCCCTGCAGGGACGGGTGCGCAGCCCCGGGTTAGAAGTTGCCTCCCTCTTGTGGTGGCTGCGCTGCTCCCGAGTCACGAGGGTGCAAATACCAGGGGATTTCTGATGCTTGGCCTTCCACAGAGCATCAGAGAAGGAGAGGTGGCCCTGAGCAGGTGGGAACTCCCAGGGGCTGTTGCTGATGAGAAGCATCAGTCCTTCAGTGACCCCTGCTCTCCTGATGCCAGGGATGTCCCCTGTGAGCTCTGGGAGGAGATGCAGCCAGAGGACTCAGCCCCAGCAGGAAGAAGCAGGTGAGAGGAGCCCAGCTTAAATGCTGGCAGCACTAAAATAGATCAGAGGGAAGAAAATTAGATAGGAGATTAACGTGCAACTTTGGATTGATGGTCACAGAATAGAATGTCCTGAATTGGAAAGGGACCCACAGGGATCATGGATTCCAGCCCCAGGCCCTGCACAGACACCCCAAATCCCACCCTGGGCATCCCTGGCAGCGCTGCCCAAACGCTCCTGGAGCTCTGGCAGCCTCGGGGCCGTGCCCATTCCCTGGGGAGCCTGGGCAGTGCCCAGCAGCCTCTGGGGGAAGAACCTTTCCCTGCTCTCCAGCCTGAGCCTGCCCTGGCCCAGCTCCAGCCGCTCCCTGGGTGCTGTCCCTGTCCCAGGAGCAGAGATCGGAGCTGCCCCTCGGGAGGAGCCGCAGCCCCCACTGAGCTCTGCCCTCAGTGTCCTCTGCTCCAGCTGGACACACCAAGGGCCCTCAGCTGCCCCTCCTGTGGCCCCTCCTGACCCTTCAGAATCTTCATGGACCTTCTTTGGACACTCTTTGATAGCTTTAGGTTCTTTTTACACCGTGATGCCCAAAACTGCACCCAGGACTTGAGGTGAGGCTCCAACACAGAGAATGACCCCCAGAAGTCAAAGGAGTGAGTCTGAATGTCCCCTTCAGCTGCAGACCCTTGTGGAAATGCAGGAACTATTAAGTAACAAAGGCAGATACCCCACAAAGGCAGTGCCAACACACTTGAGCAGTGTTACACTGAGAGCAGCAATGCTCAGGAGTGCACTTGAGAGGAGATCACAGAACAAGACAAGAAAACTGGTAACAGTTTGGCAAAAAACTCAAGCCAAATCTGCACTGTATGAACTGTGGAGCTGAATGTCCCTGAAGTGTGTCCTGCAAACAGGGAATTCTACAATAACTGCCACAGAAAGAAGCATTCAGCAAATATATGCAAAGTTATCAAGGCTATGTAATCACACACAGTGACAATGCAGAGAGCAGGGGAAATCTTCACTGTAATGATGTCCTAAAGAAAGGAAAGAAAACAGTGGAGGAATTAAAGAACAACGTGAACAAAGTCAAATCAAACTCAACAAGGGCTCTCAGGTGATGTGTGGGCAGAGTCAGGAAACCCAGGAGCGTGAGAATGTGAGTCAGAGAGTAAAATAAAATATAGAAATACCAAGTCATGGGGGAAACAGAGAAGCTCCCAGTGACAGGGACATAGTTTGCAAAATGTGTGTTTACGTGGGGTGGGCCCACTTGGCTGCAGGATCACTTTGGGGATTGGGAAGATTTACGGCCGGGCAAGTCTCACACATTTGTTTAGTCAATGAGGCAGCTGGCTGGGCTCTGCCCTTTGCACTGAAGAGATCAGGTTTTGCAGGAACTAAAATGCAGAGGGGGTGGCATTGTTCCATGGCTCCTTTATGGTGCAGGGATGGCACTGGGAAAAGGCTGTGGCCCTCGAGATCAACCTTGTACAGGTATCAAAAGCTGCCAACTCTGGAAGCACTAAGGCTGGGAAGAGCTGCAGAACAGCAGCTCAGTGCTCCAGATGTTCAGAAAATATTATTTTGTTATCCAAGTACCAATTACTCTGCATTTGATGGGCCTCACATCCTGAAATGGCCCCTAGCATGTCCTGTTCACCTGTGCTTCAAAAACAGCACCTGAGGTCTGAGAAGACTATATTGGATAAAAATGGGAAAGGCATGGAGGGCAATCCCATAGTTATATAAGCAGTCATCAGCCCAGGACCTCATGGATGGCACTGTACAAGGAAGATAGTGATGAATTTGTGCAGAGACTGGTAGCCCTAATCTTAGGGGCAGCATCATAACATAAAGCTCTCCATAAGGAACAACACAGAGCAGAACACACACTCTGCCCAGACCTCACGGCACACAGCAGACTGCCACCATCACGGTACAAGTGGGTACAACCCCCCTGACCCCAAGAAAGACAACCAAAAGCAAGCTGTGGTAGTCAGGCACCAACGTTTAACACCTGACTGCCCAGTTAGGGTGAGAGCCCACAATCCCCCAGTTCTACAGTTTGCATATTTTTATATGATTGGTGCGTGTTTTCCCCTCCCTGTTTTATGTATAAGTTTGTTAATATTCATTTCTCTAAAGTTAATATGTATTAGTTCTAGAAAGTTCCACGTTACTTGACACCCCATTGGTTCCTTCCCTAAATCCCTCCTTTGTATTAATCTCATTGGTTCCCTTGCCCTCAACCCTGCCTCCCATCCCATATCCTATTGGCTGTATCCCTTATTCCCACCTTTCCCATCCCCACTATAAAAATCCCTGGAAAGGCTCAGCTCATTGGCTTTGTCCCTGTCCCTTTCACGTGAATAAAGCTTCTCTGTGGGATTTATACAAGGAGGCCCTTTTCTCTGCTTCTTTGCCTCCACCTGTGTGCCTTCTCACCCTGCTCAGAGGCAGCTCCCTTGGGTGAGGAGCTCACCCCTTCTGCCTTTTTTGTGTGCGGCCATAAATCAGCCGGAGTGCAGCCAGACCTCGGGGCTCTCTTTGAGCTAGCACGCTACCTGCCACTCCACAGCTCAGCACCTGGAAGGAGGATGGGTGGCAGTGTCACTCCTGGAAAGAAGGAGGATGGGTGGGAATGTCACTCCTGAGCAGGGCACAGCAGTGCAGGACAGCGTGGGTTTGTGCTGCCTGCCCTGCTGTGAGGGCTGGAGCCCAGAGTGGGCTGTAGGGATGAACACAATGCTGTGGGAATCACAACTGATGCTTCAGCATCCCAGGAGCTATTGGAAGCTGACCTGATGCCAGCCAAGTTGGGCTGGTGGCTGGAAAGGTTGTGTTCCAATTGCTCCATAGGCCTGTGAGTCAGATGGAGGAGTGGAAAGGACATGCAGACCTAGAGAAGAAATTGTGTGCTGTTATATCATAGAAGCAATGAACATGAAACCTATGTGTGGGAAAAGTCAGGAAGTGTGGGAAGGGGAATGATGTGGGTGCTGAATTCCTGTAGGCATTGGGAAAAAGTTGAAGCCTCAATGCCACGGACAGAGATGTAGACAGACTTCCTCATCTTCCTCTCTCTGGGGCCTGGGTGGTACTGGCTGGCTGCTTGTGGGTTGTCTGGTTCAGGTGTAAATGCCCCATATGCTGAACATCCACTGTGTCTTTTAAGGGCTTCTCTAGATCAAGTTGCCAGAAATGATCCTTTGATTGAAGATACTCAAAATTGAATTTCCTTTTCCATATTCTGTCCCACCTCTTCCATTTGCAGGTGCAAGCATGCTTATCCTACAAACCAAGTGCCCTCAGTTGTGTTTGTGGGGCAAAGCAGACAGAGCTGAAGCAGCAGAGGCAGATGAGCTTCATGATTTCAACAACAGAAACGTGGAGAACAATGTCGTCCTTGCCAATGCAGGAGTGGAGAGGGAAGAACTGGCTATGACATCCACAGACTCTTCCTGCAGGAAAGGGACTGTGCTCTGAGAAATCCAGCCATACATCCCAGCACCTTCTGCGTGGGAAAACCCTGTTATCCCCACTACGGTGTGAGCACCCCAGGACTCCTTATGGTCCCCTTGTTTCATGCAGAACGGGTATCACTGGAGACTTCCTGAGGAGACTTCCAGGGAGACAGAAGTGCTGCTCCCCTTGCTGAGCTGATCTGGGATCAGAGACAGCACTGGAGTGTCAGTGGTGGGTTCTCAGACTCAGTCTAAGAGCAGTTCAGCTAAACTGACTCCAGAGTTCAGCAAGGAGCAGTGAGTTGATGTGATGAAGGACCTGGCCACCATCCCAGGGAGCACCTCACGTTACTTTTTTTAAGGCACAGTGGTCTCTCAATTTCATTCATTCAACCTGGTGATTTCCTTGAGGAACAACAAACTGGAGCCAGGTCAAATTAGACAGATTTTACCTGTGTCCAGGTACTCCTCAGAAGTGTCACTTGTCAAGTCACCACAGCAGTCAGGAGTCCAGGAGTCTGAAACAGGTGATGAAGAGCAGGGATTCTTGCAATAATTGTTGGCAATGAGGCCAAGGTCACCACAGACCATTCCAAGTTTGCTGCAGCTGGGAAGCTCTTCCCAAGAAGCACTCAGCAATAACAGTATGGATTATGGATGTGGCTTCCCAAATGCTGCCCATGAAAACACTGGGCACAGTCCAGGCAGGTGATGAGCTGCTCCACATCTCCCTGTGGTGAGCTTGGTTTGGGGCCAGCAGGAATGACTTCACTTTGTTCCCAGAGGTTTCATCAGTGAGGACCAAGAAACTTCCATCAGGAGTAATAATGGAGCTTCCTTTTAAAGCAGATTTATGGACAGAGCACTCACATTTGTGAGTCAGAATGGTCTGAATCAAGCAGGCAGTTTCTCCAGGGGTCAGCCCCACCACTTTCAGTTGAAGCACACCCCAGACTGGGACCAGGGCAGTGGTTTTCACAAACTGGTCACTGAAAATAGGCCAGTTATGGAGAAGTAATTCTATAAACCATTCATCTGGAGATGGAGTGACATGATCTGACGTTCTCAGCACCAGGCAGCACAGTGCATCAGCCTTGGCAGTCAGTTACCCTGGCCTGTAAACAAGTGTGTCATCACAGCCCTCACTGCAGCATTCATGGCAGCACACCTGGGAAGGTGTGCTCTTGAAGAGAAATCCAGCAAAGAGCTTTTAGCCTGGCAGATTTTGATTGCACCTCCACAGATATAATTATAGGATGCCTTGCTTTCCTTAACCATCACAAGGTTTCCTTAACCATCACAAGGTTTCATTAACCATCACAAGGGCTCCCTTTCCCATTTGTCCCTGGCAATGGATGGCACAGAGCTTGTGCAGGGACAGGTCCCTCTGACCCACCTGGCAGCTCGTGACTCAGAAACCTTCAGTGCCACGAAGCAATGCAAACATGTAGCCCTTTATTATCTCTTTTCACCCAGATGAATGAACCCTGAATCAGATGTCAATAACTGCTTGGCATTCCTGGAGATCTCAGCATGCTGGTGAGTTTATCTTCCTACTATTTCCTTGTTGAGAAAGCAACAAAGGCCTCAGCACCCACTGCTCTGTGCAATAGGAAGCTGTGGTAGAGGTTGAGCAATCCAAGGAATGCTTGAAATACCCACTTGAGTTTTGGCTCTGGATCCCCATGTTTGGCCTTTTCTCCATGTTCTCTTGAGTAGATGTCTCAGTTTCTCAATTCCTGCCACTTTGCCTCAGTGTTTGCAGGATCCTCCTCTGCTTGCCAGAAGCCAGTGTTGTGTCTGTGGAGCAGAGTGCACAGGATGGAAGCAGAGGAACAAGCACGGGAATGCACATGAACACATCACAGCTCTTGCTGCAGCAGGAGAAAGGCCAGGAGGGGATTGGCCATGACATGGAGTTGTCAGGACAAATACAACAACGTGTTCTTCACGACACGGCGTCTTGGGTTTGCACTTTTTACCCGCACAGCTCACTTTTGGTTCCTGCTGAGCCTTGGGAAGCTCGTGCTCAGCTGTCCCATTGCTGCACCTTGCTCAGGAGCAGCTCGCCCAGCCCATCCAGGGCTCTGGTGCTGCACAAGGTGACAGTCCAGGCAGCAGGTGCCTCACTGTTTGAACCCATGGTCTCTGCAGAAATGGTAAGTTTAGGTAGCTCAGCAGCTCCCTGCCCAGCCTGCCAGGGAGCAGCTTCCAGCCAGGCTGTGCATGGCTCTGGGTGCTACAGGTACCTCAGCCCAGAAACCCCCACAAGCAGAGGCTACCCCTGCAGGCTGAATTGGAGGGGGGTCAGTGATTCATGTCACTGTCACCCTGCTGGGCTGCGGAGCCATCCCTGAGGCTGTTACACCCACCCACCTTTCCACAGGACATGGACAGGGGATGAGGTACAGCTTGTGATGTCTCCCAGCAGTTCCATTTAGAAATCCACATGTCAGAGCATACCTGGAATTTCAGGAGTCTCCATTCCATGTGAATTTGTGCTTTGCTATCCCACAGCCTCAGCTCCAGACCACAGATGGGAGCTGGGCTGGGTGCTCCTGGCTCAAACCAGTCCTTGCCAGCACTGGGTGTGGGCAGGGGGGATATACTCTGGGCTGCACCGGGTCTGTCACAATCCTGTCTTTGGTGCTGTGAAGAGGGACTTGTCCCTCATGGAGATACAGGAGAAGAACTGACTGATGTTATAATTCCACCTGGGAAGTTTATTAAGTCCTTTCTACCGGTGTCTGGTGGGAGCTGAGTTATTGCTGTAAGTCCTGTATATCCTCCCTCTCCTGCTGCTTTCCCACATGAGCACCTTTGACTGCCCGTAACCAGACCATGACCATAACTGGCACCAGTAGTGGTGGACACATCATCCACAGAAGGAATGTATATGGACATGTACTAAGAGCTCCAGGATCAATTCCCTGCTCCCCAAGAGGAGAATATCTCCTAGTTCCTTGTCTGGATGACATGGAAGGGCTTTCTGCCCCTTTCTCACCTGCCTGTGACCTAAAGGAGCTATGGCTGTGGCTGCGTTCTCACCTGACCAGCCTGGAGGACATCCAGCCCTGTGTCTCCCTTCACACCGAGGGGCTGCCCTTGGGTGTCAGCACTCCTGGTGAGCGTTGCACTGACACACCACAAGCAGAAAACCCCTCAGAACAGAACATTTCATTGCACAAATGACTCTTTTCCTTCTCTCTCAGAGCTCTGCAGGGGCTATCTCCAACATGCTGAGTGCCTGCAGTCTCCACATTTCCTGTTTTCATTCCAGTATCTGCAGTGCTAACATACCGCGTGCCTCAAATTCCAGCCCTGACGCACCAGGAAAAGGGAACAAGGGCAGATTCGTGGGATTCTCAAGGTTTCTTGTGCCTTTTCTCCAGCCAGGCTGGGGATACTGATAACTCCCTGACTCCTTCCTTCTTCCTTTTTCTTTCTTTCTCTCTTCTAATTCCCGGATGTGCTGTTATCCCTCAGCATTCTGATGCTGCAGTATTCTCTCAGGGAAGGGCATGCATTTGGCCTGTTTTCCTAAAAGTCACAGCTGGGAAGAGCTGAATCAGAGCTGCTGGTCTGGTGAGAAAATGTATACAAAAGATCGCTCTGAGGCCTAAGACGTTCTGCCAAAATGTGGCATAGCCACTATAATACCATCTCCCCACTGCAGCAGTAAGTTTCTAATTCCTACTCCTAATGGTATAAATCAGGTGTAAAACCCTTAAGCCAGTGGAAGGATTGTCTTGGCAAATATTTGATAACATTGCTTGGAGTTCAGAGTCAGCCAGATCCATCCCTCCTGTGCCTTCGTTCAGCTTCCAGCCAGCACTGATACACAGGACCCAAGACACACTAAACTTGGCAATTTGAGACTTAAGGACAAATTCTGTTCCTTTTAATCCCGTGGTTAGCTGAGGCCAGATGTCGACAGCAGAAACAGAAAGCTGTGGCCAGTCTGAGACCCAAGCAATGAGCACCAGCACAGGAAGGTATTTCCAGCCCCTGTTGGCAGGACCTGCTCCCATTCCACCTGTGGATCCCATGGGGGATCATGGATCAGCCATGGCTCTGCCCATGGATGGCTGGACACGAACCTTGAGCTGTAGGAACTGGTGGCATCACCCAAGGGACTTCTTCCCAGAGCTGTGTGTCCTTCCTCACCCAGCAAGGTGACAGGGATTCAAGAGCCAGCAGTGCAGATGCAGAGGATTTCCATCCCAGATGGAACTTCTCCACACCCCATCTCCAGCCCTCTCTGGCCTTGGATTCTGCAGCTCCTCTGGACCAAAGAGGCACTTCCACAATGTTATGCACCTGCTGCCTCCGTGTGCTCCTCCCTGTCCCCTCTGCCAGTGTGGGGAGCAGCTGGGTGGGCGAGGAGGGGACCCCAGCTCTGGTCTGGGAGCACATCAGGAGGGAGGGTCACCGAGGCACGAGCTGGAAGCCAGAGGAGCATCAGGGAAGCCCACCAGGCTGCTCATGGGGCTCCATCGTGCCAGCTGAGCTCAGCCCAGCCCACAGCGTTTAGGATTCCAGCCTGGGATCAGCTGGCATCCAAGGGGGACTCCTGGGTGTCTCTGAAAGCTGAGATAACATGACACAGGCTTCAAGCCCTCAGCAGACCCCAAGCTCCTCCTGGGAGTGCTGTGAGAGGTGCAGATTGAAAACCTCCTCAAGGAGGGACAGAGCAGAGGCAGACCCTGCTCAGGGAACACGTGATGCCCCCAGCTGCCCATCCCTGGGACATGGGTGACCAGAGGTGTCCAGGACCCTGGACATGGTGGCCAGAGGCTTTGTGGGTTCGCTCCAATTTCTCTGAGCATTTCAGAGCCCCTTTTAGATGCACTCTTAAGGTGGATTCCTTTGCTTTGGGCTTTTTATGAAAACTCCTGTTTTTTCTTGTTTTAAGATCATATTCTATTCCCACTGGAAGAGCAGCTTGAACAAAGAAGTTTAAAAGACAAACACAGTCTCTCACCACATTTTAATTATTTACCCAGGAAAAGATCTGTACTTTGTCTTACTTTTACTCATTTAAAGACATGGGTAGTTTAAAGTAAGTACATGGCTATTGAAAAGTGAATGTGCTACTTCCTCAGGAAGCTTTATATATTTAAAATACTGCTTTTGCTAATATTTTTTTTCACTCCCTTCACTTTCCCTGCTCCTTGTTTTTTGCCTTCAATACACCCCAGAGACACATTTTTCTAGTGAGAAAAAACAGGACAGTTTTGGAAAAATAATAAACTATGTGAGAGACAAGACAAGATTATCAAATTGCCAATTTTTTGTCTAGGTTTAAAGCACAGAATCTTTGTATAACATTCTCCAGCACTCTTGCACAGCTCTAGGAAAGAGGCTTTTTCTGAAAAGGCTTTTCTGATGAAATCACATTTTCCATGACAAAAAACGGTCTTTGAAAAGACATCTTGACAGCCTGCTCCTGGTTCTGCCTGCTGGCTAGAGATGGGCCTTTTTCTGTTGTTTATGTAAATGCTGTCGGGGCTGAAGTGTGGGGAGGGGGCTGCTCCTGTGCCCCCCTCAGCTGTCAGCCTGGTTGGCACCCAGTTCTCTGGGTTGGAACACCAGCCAGGACTATGTGGTGCCTGTAGTGATCCCGGCCAGCAAGGACCCAAGCCCTCAACATCCCGGGAGAGCAGCCTGTCCTTCTCCAGGTGAAGCTGCTCAGGTGCAAGAGACACATGTACAGGTTGGAGCCTGCTGAACTGGGATGAGCCAGGGATCCATGGGCTCCATCCTTCCTTCTCACAGCCTGGAAATACAGCTGCAGCTGGAGCAGCAAAGGCCGGCTGGAGTTCCCAGCTCTTCCTGCTGCAGGTCCCTCAGCCTGATCTCTGCTGATCCACCTGCCTGCCAGAGGCAACCCACGCATCCTGTGCTGGTGGCTGAGCCCAGCTTGGCCGTGCCTTCATGCAGAAGTGAGGAACGAGTGGTGAAGGGTTTAAAATATTCCTCTGATGCCCCCTCTGTGTGTGTGTTTTCAACTGACCTGTCCCACCACAATTTTAACATCACTCACAAAAGAGGCGCCTCTTGCATTATCTGTGCCTCATCTTAACAAATGTCCCATCCTGAGAAGTTCTGTTCTTAATTCTGATCTTCAGTTTTCTACAAGCCATTAAAAATCCCATGTCCTTTTAAATCTTGCTTATCCTTGAGAACAAGACTTTAGGAAGATTCATAAAAGGAAGTGAAAATTTTTTTGCACATGAGGAGTACCCTATTGTGATAATAGACAGCAAAGAGAAACACAGCAGGGATGTTTAGGGCTTAAGCCAAGCTCATTTAAGCTGATCTTCAGAGGTTGGACTGTGCTTGATGTAGAAGGAAATGTCCTGCATCTGGTGCTGGTGGGCTCTGGCACTTTCTGGCCACTGTCACCTGGAGGAGCCAGGCCATGTGTGTGGCACTTGCTCTGTGTGAGGAGCTCCAGTGTCCTCACAGCCCTCAGAGGAAGGCTTAGGGGCAGCAGGACTCCATTTCCTGGGCAGACTGGTACTTCTTGACCAGGACATGGGTGTAATGGCACAGCTTGCTGCTGTTCTCAGCTCAGGGAGTCCATGGGCAAAAAGCAAGTGCAGGGGTGAGTCCCCAGGTGGGTATGGGACACACTCACCTGCTGAGCACACACTCCCTCTACACAGCCCTGGGTGGGATTGGGGTGAGCAGCACCTTTTGAAAGGCTTTTTTTTTTCATCATACAGTGAGGCTTTCCCAGTGTTTTAAGCAAGACAGGCACAGTGTAGTGTGAGCCACTGCTGCCCTTGGTGCCACAAACCTCCCTCCATCCCAGCCTTGGTCTGACACAGTCCTGCCCTCCCATTGCTGCCAGTCCTGCAGGCCAGAATCTGTGTTCTGGGGAGAAAGGTGGGCAGCACTGAGGTTTGTAAGCAAGATAAACCAGAAGCCTGGAGCTCCCGAGCCATCTGTCTCACCCTGACTGCTATGCAAGGCAGAGCCTGGCCATCCTATCAGCCCCTCTGCTGCTGGCAGCACTCCCAGATCCCTCCATTTGTGACCAGCCAACATGCCCTTCACTTTTCCCTCTCAACCATCATTTAATGGGTTTGGGAGTCCAATCTGAGCACAGCTTCCAGATAAAAGCATCTGCTCCAGATAAAAGCATCAGCTGGAGGCATCAATGGGATTTGTAAGTACACGAGGAACAGAAGGCGCCCTCAGAGTGGACCCAAACTTCACAAGCAGAAGCCAACAGGACCATCAGTGGGTACGGTGTGGGCAAGGCTGGAGGACCCTGATGGAGGAAGAGGCACAGAGGCCCTTCCCTTCTGTTTAGCTGGGCCTAGCAGGCTCTGAGAGGGCTTGGTGAGGAGCAGGTCCCTGGAGCAGTGTGGGGTGAGAGGAGTCACAGAGCGAGGAGAGGGAGGAGGTGGAAGGGCTGAGGCAGGGAAAGGCCACCAGCAGCTATGTCAGGGTTAGTGATGCTTGTGGGTTAGCGATGGGTGTGGAGGTGTGGGAGCAGAGGAAGGCCTCTGCTGACTTCCCAGGGATCTGCCTTCTCACTGGCACCGTGGATGTGTCCAGTCCTGGTGACTCCAACAGGAAGGAAGAGTTCCCAGCCCTGGGGTACCCTTGAGAAGGAAGCACTGCTTGCCCCTGCCTCAGAATCCCATCCTATAAACCAGTGCCTGCACTGACACCTCCCCGGCACAGCGCTCCCTGTGAGCTCCAGGGGTGGGAGAAGCACCAGGATGATCCCTCCAGCCCCATGGTGTCCAGCTAGGCCCTTTCCTCTTCAGCCCTGTGCAGGGGCAGCTGCAGCCCAGCCCATCCCCGAAAGCTGCGTGGGGACAGTAAAGGAGACAGCAATGCTGCAGAATGGAAGACCCCTACTGATTGGAAGAAGGTGAGGCCTGGGTTTGTCCCTGAGACGTGGGAATGTGCCAGTTCCCTTGGACCTGCTGGCTCACCATGGTGAGCAGTGAGACCAGGCCATGCCTCTGGCTTGTAGCAGCAGAGGAGTGGGTCAGGGGTAGCTCTTTTTTTTCCTTTAGGTCTTTCAAATGAATCCTCCCACTCTGCTTCTCTCCCAGCACTATGCAAAGTGCCTTCAGGGAGTCAAAAGCAAAATCCAGATTCCCTCTCCTGGGACACAGCTTCTGTAAAAGTCCTGCAAACTGGAAGAAAACAGCAGGAAAAAGAGCAAGGAAATGTCACTGCAGGTGAGTGACCGTGAATAATCCCCATGCTCACATTTTTTTCTGTGTTATTATCCTTTTTAAAAATTAAAGATGGTAATAGGTTACTGTAGTGGAAAGTGAGATAATAGGAGATTTTAGGGAAATAAAATTATAATGGTATCCAGGGAGGGAGGGCAATGGGGACAGAAAATTGAAAGGGATTCATTATGAACTTATCCTCACTTATAAATATTCCCCCAGGTTAGGACTTAGGGTGTTAATAATTAACCAGAGTCTTAGGAAGGCTAAAATAACTACAGCATGCACAAAGCTCCTCACTTCAGCACTCACCATGTGCACAAGCCTTGCCCACCACTCATCCAAGTTACTGTGGTAACTGTACATCTGCTTCCCACAATATCCTTCATTAATCATTTACAAACAGGGGGAAAAATAAAGTCTTGGAGGAAAGATGCCACAGGAGCTATTTCTGCCCACCTGCGCTGGTGAGTGAGACCAGCTCTGAACCTTTCCAGCTTTCACAGGCCACAGTCCCTGGCGCTGTCTAAAGGAAGTGAGTGCACATCAGTCACACTTATCAGCTGGGAGGAGAGATCTGTGTGCTAAATGTGTCCATTCCTTGTCCTGCATGGATTTCAGACTCCTCTCGTTCTACGGTGTCTATCTGAAGCACTAGAAAACAGGCCTGTGCACTCTGGTCCTTCTCACCAGCATTTCTTTCCTTCTACTTCATGGTTCTCATTGTCCCTGTGCTGTTGGGAAGGGACCTCTAGAAGCCTCCAGTCCATCTCCCACTCAGAGCAGGACCATTCTCAGCACTGATCAGTCACCCTGGCTGTGTTTCTGTCCACTGAAGACTTAGGTCCAACACTCTCTGATCCAAGGAGTTAGTGCAAGATAAGAAAATTCCTCTGGCTGCTGCAGTGCAATGGCTCTTTGGGATGTCCCTGCCATAAAAATAGTGGAGCACTTGCCATTGGCCAGGAGGTGAAGTGCCATGTGCACAGGGAGGGGACAGTCATCCTTCAGAAAAGCCTGCTGAGACCTGCAGAGGAGCCTCTTGTGACAGCAGAGCCTGTGGCTGAAGAAAGGGCTGATGGTGGGAAATGAAGGGACAGCAAATGCTCCTCAAAGGGTTAATCTTTAACCACATTGTGCCACAGATCAAGCTGCAGGAGGTGAATCGCAGAATCATAGAATCGCAGAAACGTGGAATCACAGAATCACAAAATGATGTGGGCTGGAAGGCACCTAAAAGTCCATCCCATTCCATCTGCTGCCATGGGCAGGGACACCTTCCACTGTCCCAGGCTGCTCCAAGCTCTGTCCAACCTGTCCTTGGACACTTCCAAGGATGGGTGAGCCACAGCTTCTCTGGGCACCCTGTGCCAGGGCCTCAGCACCCTAACAGGGAACAATTCCTTCTGTATATGTCACCTAAATTTTCCCCCTTTCACTTTGAAGCCCTTCCCCCTTGTCCTGCCAGGCTTATCGACTGTGGGGCTGTGGGTATCCCTGTCCCACAAGAAGAGTCCCACAGGTCTCACCTCCTTCTCCTGAGGGCACAGCAAGGACCATATCCAGCATCAGCACAGCACCACAGGACCTCCAGTGTTCCCATCAGCAGAAAAGGCAGGACCCCTCTTCCTCATGAACTTCCGTACTCTGTGCCCTGGACAGCACCGGGGGATAAAGGGAATCTGACCAAAGCATCCTAATAAACAGGACGTGCCTCTGAATTTCGTAGCTCTGGGAAGAGTGAAGCCGTCCCTGCAGCCGAGTGCAGAAGGTGTCAGTACTGAGTCACTTTTTTACAAACTCTGTGCCATGAGGAGGCGAGGTGAGGAGGGGTTGCAGCAGAGGACACAGCATGAGGGAGTTACTTGCACCTTGCAGGAACTGGACTTCAATGATCCTTCCAGCTCAGGGTATTCTATGATCTACATTTTCAGCTGCAAGAGTGTGCCTGGACAGGGGAGACTGTCAGGAACTGGCACTTTAGCTCTGGGAGCTCACAACCTCAGTGCTCCTCATGGAGACACAAGGCTGATAGGAACTGGTGCAGAGGGAAAAGGCAGCAGCACACACTCCTGGAAAGCCTTGACTTCCCAGGTGCATTCCAGGAACATATTTCAACCATGGGTACCCAGTCCTGGCAGGGAGGTTTGGAATCAGTGGGGAACTCATGCTGGAGTGATTCAAAGTCTCTCTGCAGCACAGGCAAAGCCAGCCCTTTGCTGTCCTTTGGGTGACAGCTCAGTTGAATAGCTGAATAGGAAAAGGTGTTTGGGGCTACCTGTCCTGCATCCCAGCAGGGCTGTGTGCTGGTTGCTTCAGGCTAACAGTCTCCCTGAAGTTTTGGAAGTGATCCAACAGCCAGCACAGAGGAACCCCTTCCCTGCCACAGGCACAGGCACAGGAAGTGTTGACCCCAGAGTGGGGTCAGCCCTGGACTGGGCGAGGAAAGGACACACAGAGCAGCCCCAGCAGCACAGCACGGGCTCTGCACAGCACCATGCAGCCCCGGTAATGAGGATAGCAAATTAGAGTTCTTTAAATAACCAGGACCTCTTCAGGAAAGAGAGTAAGGTCCTCAGACGGCCTGATCTTCGCTTAATCCCTGCAAACAGACACCTCTGATTAGGAGGATTGGTTTCTTCTGGAGGGGAGCGGATTGAGGGCTTTGCCTGGCAAGAGCAAAATAACATCTGGTGCTGTGTTTCCTAAATCCAGGGAGCCCCTGATTCCTGTCCCCAATTTAATGCTCAGCCTCCTCACTCCTCTTCCTCATCCCAGCACTAAACCTCCTTCATTAGCATCTGACTCGGATCAGGAGCACCCCGTGGGTCAGCACAGCCCTGACACACATCGTGCCAGGGTCAGAGAGGAGCCCTGAGCCCCTGGAAGGGCTGGCAGGATGGGCAGTGCTGGCAGGAGCTGCTCTCGAGGACTCAGTGGCAGCTTTGTGTCATGGTCTGGGTGGGCAGTGGGGCTGCTCCTCACCCCCTGCACCACTGACACAAATTGGAGGAGCCACATCAGTGACACAGAGGTCTCAGTTAATGAGCAGGGACACTAATGAATCTGTGTGTTATCTCCGTGTATCCTCTGCCTGCAGGACAGCCCCAGGGCGCCTCAAACAAACAAAGGAAGGAAACATGAAGGAAACATGTCTATTAGGACTTGCCAGCACCTGGGCTGTGCGCCCCTTCCCCCGGAGCTGGCTGCATTCAGGGCAATGTACGTTCACAGCAGCAATTTATACAGACTCACAGCAAATATTTTTGCTGATGATATTCTGCAAGATTTGCCAGGGCTTTTATCAAAACCAAAAGTGAGAGTCCTTTTTTCCTTCTTTTTTTGGGGGGGGTTTGTTTGCATAATGAGATTCTGAAAAATCGCCCCTCCCCCAAGATATACACAGTTTTCTGTGTTGATGAAGATCAGATTTGGCTGAAAATAATTTTGATGGAAAATGTTCAGCTGTGTGTGTTCAGCAGGATAAAGCCCTGACGGAGCCCTGCCATGCAGAAGTGCTGGCATGACCAAATGATTTTGCTTTAAGAGGCAGCAAGAGAACAGCCCCTGGCAAAGAGGGAAGAGCCCTTTCAATCCCAGCTGCATTCTTGGAGAAGCCTTGGAGATGTAGAAGACCCACTGAAGTGTTTCAAAACACCAGCCTGTCCTAATGAAGAACACATTATTTTCTGGCTGTTTTCTTTCCATGCTAACCCAGCTGGGTGGCTCTGAACACACCTTCCAGAAAAATGCAGGACGGGGGAGGATGCTGATGAGATGCAGGGTATCGAGAGGCTTGGCACCTGGACAAAGGCATGGCCCAGGAGAAGAAAGGGCCACCAGCTCTGTATTTTCCTAACCCAAGTCTAGGGTGACAGTTTTGCAATAGTCCGGCCCCAAGAGGTTTTTGGGTAGCAGTAGCCCCAAAGCTGGGTGCCACCAGGGGATTACAGCACTGACAGGGAGTGCGGGTGTAATGCTGGATCATGTGGGATGGCTCTGCAGAACAGGTGAGGTGTGTGCTGGAGCTGCCACAGCTCCCTGCAGGAAGGGACCTCCTGAAGGTGCCAGGGAGGTCTCACCACTCTGCACTGTTGTGATCCAGAGGGAATTATGTCTGCTGGGAGCGAGAGAGCACCGTATAGAGCATCACATCTACAGGGACCAAAGGCAGAAGGGCAGTGGAGCAAGAACAAAGTGGTTTTGTGGGAAACACTGGTCTGAAACAACTGGAGCCCTGAGGTGACAGCTGCCAACAGGCAGAACATCTCAAACATCAGTGTTACCTCAGGCCTACATCTGAGCAGTGCATTAAATAGCTCTGGAAACATATTCAGGCACTGGGACCAGGTGCTGTGATCAGCCCACACTGTCTCATGAAATTCCCTGCTCCCTGCAACAGGATGGATCCATCCAAAGCAGTTGTAATTAGATGATCTTTAGGATCGCTTTCAACCCATTGTGTGATTCTATGAAAACAGTCCCAGGAACGCTCCAGCTGCTGTGTCCAGGAAAGGCTTTGGAGTGAGCTGTCTGGCCCAGCCCAAGCCCAGGGCCCTGTCTCACTGCTGGGCGTCTCACCCTGGCAGGCCCTGCCTGGCTCTGTTTCACGTGTGTGCCATGGTCTGCTGCTCCATGGAGAAGTGAGCACTGGGGGGTTGGCACCTGGTTCATCCCAGAGAGGAAGCAACAACTCATTTTCTGCCATTAGATACTGTAAGAATAATTTTTAAATGAGAGCTATGGGCTAAAATGAGAGTTGTGGGCTAAAATATGCCTTCTGCATGGAGTGAGTAGACAAATCAATCAGTCAACCGATTGCTTAGACATACAAGGAGATCATCATCACTCAAGACTGAGTGGAGATCAGTGCCATGCACTGTTGCAGCCATTTCACATTTGCTGCCATGCCACAGGGCTCTTGTTTGCCATTTTCATGATCGTTTATGCCACATTTGTCAATTTGTTGGCCTCACGTTCAATAGGATCAGCAATTGGTTGAAGGCCCTCCACCTCCAGCCAGTTATCCAAGTCAGCCTAGGGCAGGACTTACAGGCATGGTGCTGTTTCAGGGCTGGACCCAAGCACCCAGGAGTCTTTTCCAGGTCTGGGCTTCTGATTAAACCCTTGTTAATTCTAATGCCTTCCAAATGGAAAGAGGCATCTGCTGTGTCCACTCATGTTTCCAGCACACCCACTAACAAGGAGAGCAGATTTCAGCAATCAGGAATCCCAACATGTGGATTATTTTCCTGTATTTTACTTCAGGACAGTTGAACTCAATGGCATGTTAGAGAGTATAGAGTGGGCTAATTCAGTCCAAGCAACACCTTGAACAAAGCAGTACAGACGTTTATCTCCTTGCTGTGGATTGTAAATGACCCACTGTAAGGCAAATATGGTCTGCCCAAAGCTTGGCCACTGAGCACTGATGTGCCCCAGGGCCAAAATCTATCAGCATGAGAATCACAGAATGGTTTGGGTTGGAAGGGACCTTAAAAACAAACTAGATACAACCCCCTTGCCATGGGCAGGGACACCTTCCACTGTCCCAGGTTGCTCCAAGCCCCATCCAACCTGGCCTGGGACACTTCCAGGGATGGGGCAGCCACGGCTTCTCTGGGCACCCTGTGCCAGGGCCTCAGCACCCTCACAGGGAAGAATTTATTCCTAGTATCCCATCTAACCCTGCCCTCTGGCAGTGGGCAGCCATTTCCCCTTGTCCTGTCCCTCCAGGCCCTTGTCCAAAGTCCCCCTCCAGCTCTCTTAGACCCCCTTCAGGTACTGAAAGGCCACAAAAAGGTCTCCCTGGTGCCTTCTCCAGGATGAACAATTCTCTCAGCATTTCCTCACAGCAGTGGTGCTCCAGCTCTCTAATCATCTTGGTGGCCTGAATGGATGGTGTTGTCTAAGGGCGCTGAACACAAGGGTTGTGGGGGAGAAATGAA
The DNA here is from genome assembly GCF_965178545.1 of Coloeus monedula. NCBI lineage: Eukaryota > Metazoa > Chordata > Aves > Passeriformes > Corvidae > Coloeus > Coloeus monedula. The sequence continues at coordinate 5,085,722 of NC_138804.1, read as the reverse complement.
GAGCTTGTTCAGCTGCTCCCCAGCAAGGGAAGGGTGCATGATCCCTGTCCAGGCTGGATGGTCCTGCAGCTTGGGGTCTGCTTTTGGTGAGGGTGCTGTGCAAGACAGGCTGTGCACCTCGCTCTGCAGGATACTGGAATCAGGCTTGTGCTGGATTTTCACCCAAGGTCCCATCGCCCAAGCTGGGGAGGAGTTGGGGACAAGTGGGGGTGGCAGAGGGGTGGCAGAGATCCCCCACTGGCTGGCTGCATCTCACACACCTGGCAGGGATGGCTCTGGAGTGATCTCTGTCTCATCTCACTGCACCCGGCCATGGGAGTGGGAGGGAGGAGGGACCTGTCTCTTTGTATATTTTACACTGCAACCTTTTGGGGTGGAAAATAGCTCTAAGCACCAAAGAAGAGAATTAAAGTGCATTTTAATGATATGTGTCTTATGTCTGAATGAGCATCTCAGATTACAATATCACTTGGGTCCATGTGAGGAAATCCAGTCAGTGAAAAATCTCCCATCATCTGCTTCTACATTAATACACATACTTAGGTTTTAGAGCTTAATTTCAACTGTTACGTTTTTTCAAAAGTAATTAAACTAGGTTTAAAATGAGGAAATAACCTCATGTACTCCCTGCTCACCAACCACACATGAATATTAAAGAAAGTGGTCAGAAACAGATCTATTTATGAAAAAAAATAAATTAATTAAATGCAGTTTTTCTTCCCTGCAGCTTCATTCAACCTTTATATCAAAAATGACATGAAATACATCTGGGTTCATTTGTTTAAAAATTTCCTTTGAACACATCTCCATCTCCATTTAAATTAAAAAATGACTTAGCACAAAGAATAACAAAAAGCCTTCTGTGCAGGAATACAATGAGTAATGAACTTCAAATCATATCTGCATGAAGGATTGTCAAGTTGGATATTGTTTTTCCATATGACCTGGTTTTTTCTAATTATTATATTTTTCCTGGCTCTGATTTTATAAACAGTGGTACCTCTCCCCTTAGCTGGCTCTAAAAGAGGTTTGTTTAATCTTTGACATTTCCTATTTCACAGGCTGCTTTGCCAGTGTCACACAATAGAGCTTTGTTGGTCTCAGTTTAATTAAACACCAAATCTTTGCTTTAAGTAGCAGAGGCAGTGACACTTTAAAGTTCCTTTTCTGCTTGAAAAATAATACAGTGTCAGTGAATAATTAAAACATACAAATCATCAAAATTAATTAACATCCTGAACACTTTTAAGTGCTTAAGAGTCTTTATTTCTGGGCATTTTATTTGAAAGGCTTTTTGGAGACAGATAGAATTAGCAAGCATCATTTTGGTGATGTTCTCTGGGGTCATGGACAGGAACTCTCCCATTTCCCAGCAGCCAGGTGAGGAGCTCGAGCTCACTGGATATGGAATCCTGGTCACTGTCTCCTCTGAATATGCAAAGCCCCTGCTCCAGCATAGCCCCCCCATGCCAGGGGGTTGCAGCACCTGGAAAACTGAGCCCTGGAGGAGCCAACCCAATTTCAGTGCAATTAAGATCCTCTCTCATTTTCTGGTTTCTCCAGGAAAATCAGAAGCCGTGCACAATTTCCAAACAGTGCTGTACCAGCCGTAGCTGGGAAGGCCCGGAGAGGGTTCTCTCATCACCTCACCTTCCCTGCCAGGACTGGAGACCCCCAACCCCACTCCCACACTGTCGGCACAGCACGCTGGGCTCCCAGTCCCTTATTCCTGAGCAGTTCACATGTGCCTGCCCAGTGACCCATCAATACTCAGCGTAGCCATTCCCATACACCGGCCCATCAATATTTATTGCAGTAATTTCCACCCATCTGAATAATAGAAATTGCAGATGAAAGAGCCAGGCAGTGGCAGCGGCAGGAAGGAAATTGGGTGTTGCAGTTCTCAGTCGACTGCCTGGAAGTGGCTGCTCTCGTCTTGAAACGCAGCTTTGTGCCTTTCATCCCAGTGCACCTACTTGCTCCAAACCAGTTCTTCTTCCCCTTTCATGAGTGCACTTTTCAAATGATAATGGGCTGGTGTCATGACCTTGCTGAAGCAGAGACTGCCGTGCTAAAAATATTAACACTTTTCATCTTCACTTCTGAGTCCCAGATGGGTTTGCTGGTTTTCTCTGAGCATTTCAAACATATCGATGTCACTATAGGAGCGAACTTGCCCCTTCCTGGCTATAATATGATAATCCACCATATATGCATGTGAATTTTGATTTCAAAACCACTGGGGCTGTGCAGCACCCAGGCAGCCCCTCTCTGCCCATCAGACTGGTGCATCATGCCACAGGTGACTCATTCAGGACCTCACAGCAGAGCTGGGAGCAGAGCTCTGGATGTCCATAACCTGGTGTGGTCTTCAACACACTCACAGTTTCACTGGACATGTGGATGTAAGTATTGTTTCTTGTATCCTACTCCTGTCCAAGCCAGATCTTCTTACTCCACTGCACTGGCCAGTCCGAGGGAGAGTCCTACTGAGGGACAGTCGGAGGGCCAGTCATAGTACAGTCCTACTGTGCTATGATATTCCCAATATTCCCTTTGGAAATCTGGCAGGGCCAAGAGCAGGGTGCACATCCAGCCCCAGGCACCCTCTGCACTTCAGAGATGTCCAGGACCAGTGACCTGGATGTTCAAGATCACCTGAGAAACCTGAACACACACAAGACTATGGGACACAGCAGAAAGCATCCCAGAGTCCTGAGGGAGTTGGCTGATGTAGTTACCAAGACACCCTCAATGGTATTTGAAAAATCATGGCAGACAGGTGGAGTCTCAGATGACTGGAAAAGGCAAAGCATTACTCCCATTTTTGAAAGAGTAGCAAGCACAAGCCTGGGAACACTCAACCTGCGAGCCTCCCCTCTGTGCCTGGAGCAGATTTGAAGGATTTGTTTGGTACTTGCTGCTGAGATGTGTAGATTTAAAGAATGAATTCAGTGGACAAGGGAAGGGCTGGGCTTCTTTAGAGGCTTTAACACAGTCCCTCACAACATCCTTTTCTCTGAATTGGAGAGAGATGGATAGATGGGTGGATTGAAGGGTGAATCAGGAATTGCCTGGACGGTCACATCTACCTGGAATCACAACTCCCTGACAGGAGGGGGCAGCCAGGTGGGGGTCAGTCTCTGCTCCCAGGTAACAAGTGACAGGACAAGAGGAAATTACCTCAGGTTGTGCCAGGGGTGGGTCAGGTTGGACATCAGGAGGAATTTCTTCATGAAAAGGGTGGTTAAACATTGGAACGAACTGCACAGGGAGGTGGTTGAACTACCTCCCTGGAGGTGTTCAAGGAACAACTGGATATGGCACCCAGTGCTCTGGTCTGCTTGCCAAGGCTGTGATCAGTCAAAGGTTGGACTCAATGACGTCAGAGGTCTTTTTCAACCTCAGTGATCTGTGACTCAGAGGGTAACAGTCAATGGCTCCATGTCCAGTTAGGTATCACGGATGAGCAGTGTCCCTCAGGGGTCCATACAGGGACCAGTACTGTTTAACAGCTTCATCAGTGGCACAGACAGTGGGGCCAAGTGCACCTCCACCATTTCACGGATGACACCAAGATGTGTGGTGCAGCTGAGGGACAGGATGACATCCAGAGGGACCTGCACAAGCACAGGAAGGAAGCCCATGGGAACCTCATGAGGCTCAACAAGGCCCCTGTGGGGGCTGATAACACAGCAGGGTTTTGGAGCCTGCCAGCCTCCATCACCCACCCCTGAGCTGATGGGGATCCTCCTTGGAGTGGCCAGTGCCACCTGAGCATGGACCCACTGCCCTCCAACACATCTTTGCCTGGTCCCTCGTGGTGCTCGCAGGCATGTCACTGCTGGGCTGGGCGGCAGCCAGGCAGTGATCCAGGGCTGTCTCTGTGGGATGCTCCACAGCAACCAGCCACCCATTTTCCTTGGGCAACACACACACAGAGACCTGAACTTTTCCTGCATATCCACCCTCCACTCTGGTTTTTCTCTGCCAGCCCTGGCACGAGAACAGGAAATTCCTCCACCTTTTACACCAATTATTGACTTTTTTACATTGAACTGGAGAGGCTTCTGGGAGTCCACAAACCTGTGTCAGAGCGCATCCCAACCAACAAGAGCTCTGCAAACCTGCCCCCAAGACACTCCCAGCTCTGACCTCTGAGCAGGTTTTCCAGGAAGACTTCATCCCCTGGGATGGGTGGTCTCACTATCAGAGGTAATCACAGCAGGAGTCCTTTTCTTGTGGTACTTTGTGGAAATCTCAGCTTTTCAGATAGGAAAGGTGGACATTAGCACCTCAGGGTAAAACTGGTGATACAGAACCAACAATAGAGTTCTTGTCTACCTTAGTCTCCAGCAAAAAGCTTTGAAAAGGAAGCAATGTTTTCCTTAGATAACTGATAGTAGTCTGGGTATAATGTGCAGCCAATTTAATACTTAGCAGCTTTATGCCTATAGCAGGTGTTTGTTTAAGAGAGATTTCACAGTACAGAGAGCAGTAAAGAGCAGATTTCTTCCTTTAATGGGCCTCAGGCTCATTAAACAACGTTTTACTTTCTCGTGTACAAGGTTTTTATTCATTAAAGGGATTCACTCTATTTCCAAGGGTGTTTTTTCTCCTTTATTGACAATTCACTTAATGTGCTGAAAGTTGTGCATCTGAGTGGGGGACAGGTAGCCACTGTGCCTCTGCTTCCAGCCTGGGTGCACTTCTACCTCCACAAGTGGCTCTCACTCTGAAAACACAACTTGACAAATTTCATGTGTTCTGGATTCATACTTTTCTGAAAAACAAATTGTGTCTTCAAAAGGCTGTATTTTGAAACCTCAGAACAGTCATGTCATTGCAACCAGCAGCCCCAGAAAGGCATGGAATTTGCTTTTGAGATGAACCAGCTCAAAATATAAACTGCAAAATCTCTACAAAACCTTTGAGTTCTGTTTCAGTTTTCCCCCAACACTGATAATTTTTCTTCTCTTGCCTCCAAAATCTGTGCATGAGCCTGTTTCTTCAGGATTGGGCACTGTGGAGCAGGAGCAGTCTCAGGTACACACAGTAGGAACTACCTGGGCAAGAAAGAGCCGTGAAATAAGGAAACCATCAAACACTGAAGGAGGCAGTAAACGCTCTCAGATGTGTCATCTGGGCTTTTTTATCTTTTAAACTGACAGTCCTTCCTCAGGAGACTGCCCTTGCCCACACTTGGCCAACCTGAGCATGTTTGTGTGCCCCGGGCCCATGGACATCACATGTTTGTTTGCAAACACAGGACTCAGGTGTTGAGGCCGAGAGGACAGTGGTGAAACTTTGTTCCGGGCATGTGGGACTTTCCCCCCATTGTTTCAGCATTTCTCCTCGAAGGTCTGGGACTTACAAAGCCAAGAGATTCCCATTCACAGCTCTTCTTCCTAATCACACAGCCAATGGCATCCCCTGCCACCAGAAAGCAGCTTTGATTCTGACATCTGGAGCCAGCCTTGGCATGGACCAGAGGAGAGCATGTCCTCTGCAGCCTCGGTGCCAGGCAGGGAGCCAGCAGAGCCACAGCATGAGTCACAGCTTTGAGTCCCCCCACCCAAACATTTGCAGCTACACACCAAGGACCAGGCAGGGTTTGAAGCCAACTGCCCTGGCAGGATTTGGCCTTCAGAAAGTCCAGATGTCCAGATGCAAGCAGGATGTCCTCTCCACTCCCTCTGCTCTTCCATCACCCTCTTCTCACCACCTCCTGCTGCTTGTGCTCCTTGAGGCTGATTTAAAGAGAAACCATGAGGGCTCCTCATTCCTGATCTCCTAATTCTCTGACGTTCATAGGGTCTTGATGGGATTTGCTGAGCTAAAAGGCACCTGAAAGGCAGAAATTAAAAACAGCTAGAGGTCCACCAGCACAGACAGCTCCAGAGACACAACCTGGAGTAAACATGGGAAGCTGTGGGAAAATCACAGAATCACAGACTCGTTAAGATCGGAAAAGACTTCTAAGATTATCAAGGACAAGCATCAGCTAGCACCACCACCGCTAAACCACACATCCTCAAGTGCCACATCCACTCACTTTTTGAGAACTTCCAGGGGTGGTGATTTCACCACTGCCCTGGGCAGCCTGTGCTAGGGCTGGACAGCCCTTTCCATGAAAAAAATTTCTAATATCTAATGTAAACCATGCCGGTGCAAAACGTTACATATTTTGCTGGTTATCAAAATTAATTTTACTGCCAAAGAATTCAGCCCAAAAGCCTTATTCCCCTGAAACCCGCTCCATGTCTTCTTAACCGACTCATGATGCAATAATAGCCCCAAATAAAACCCCCACATCCTGTGTGTGAGCACTGCATAAGCTGAGGACAATTTGCACCCACCTGGGTTCAAAGGCGCAGCTCCTGAGCCCTGAGCCACCACGGGACTGTGGAAGCAGAGGTCCTGCTCAGGAGATGTGCTCCTGTGAAGTCTTTGGCTTCACACTGTAAAGAATAAAAGATCAGATGCAGCAGCTCACCCACACCATCTACAATTCCATTCACTGGAATAAAGGTGTTTCTTCTGAGGAAAAGAAAAGGAGTGAATTAGAAAAAGAGTTTTGAATTAATGGCTATATAATTTGGCAGTGGAATCTGAAAGTTCCCGATCAAAGAGAGATTAATGGTTCAGATAAAAAAAATACTAAAAGAAACAGATGCTCCGTGTTTGCACACTTGGCAGAGCACTGGAACAAGGCAGGAGCAGCTGTATCAGCCCATGGCCTTGGTGGGGGATGGCCTGCCACAGCCTCCACTACCAGCAACTCAACTCAGCAGTTTAATAAAAAGTTCAAGCAGCATTTCTCTTGTGTCCTTTATGGCAGAGTTTAGGACTAGTTTGCTGTCTAAAGTTCTTCACAGCTTCAGGCCTGCAGGAAGTAAATAAATACTGGAGGAGACAAATTGTGATGGCAGCATCACTGCTGGTGGGATGGTCAGCTCTTTCCCACCAGATGCCAGACTTTCCCAGGATCGAATTTCCTGCACTGAAGAGTTTTGCAGGTCCTTTGTGATGGGAATAAAATAATAAAAGTTTGCCCCATTATTTTTTCCTGAGGAAGAAAGACCTGGAAAAAGCCTTGTAAGAATGAAAAGATGACAATTAAGAGCATGCTGACTTAGCTCTTCCAGCTAAAGCACTCTCTCATTTGAGCTTTCTTTTTCCTTCAAAGCTAAACAGAAAAAAAAGTTAATGATTTTTTGGGGGTCAAATAAACCATTTCTTTCCTTTCACCCCTGAAATTCTCAGGTTTGTATCAAGCAGTTGACAGTGATTCCAAAACAAGAAATATTTAATAGAATCATAGAATATGTTGAGTTGGAAGGAACCCAAAAGGATCGAGTCCAACTCCTGAAATAGCATGCTGAGGGTTTTTTAGCACAGATAACCCAGCACAAACTCTGGGCTGGTCCCTCCCTCACTCCCTTCTGTGACTTCTTGCTGAAGGAGGCACCACTCACACTTAGTTTGTGTCCCTGCCTGACCCCCCAGTGAGCTCCACCTGCCTCTCTGAGCACCAGCTCAAGGGCTCCAAGGATTTGTGAGTCAGGGGCTTTCAGCTGCTGGAAAAGATGGAACACACCAAACACATGCCTGCACATATCTGTGGATTCATCAGTCTGTTTAAATTGAGAAATCATGTGAAAACTCAAGAGAATACAAGGATTTGTTGTGTTTAAGTTAAATTCTTCTTTTGCTTTATTTTGGGCTTTTTTGTTGTGTATTCAGTCAAGTCAAAATTATTTTTTCCTGTTTTATACCTCAAGCCAAGACAATGAATTCATAAAACTCTGATTATTTTCAGCTCACCAAAAGGCTAGTGGAGAGCTGTGGCCTCGAGCTGAGGGATGCACAGGGAATCAGGGATCTGCCCCTCTCCAGGCAGCTCCTGTGAAATCCCCCTTTTTCACCGTGACTCCCTCGTGTGACAAAGGACCTTCTCATCACTGCCCACCCAAACCCTGGGAAACACAGATGTTTCTATTGAGGAAATCTAGAGAGGCAGCAGCGTCTACTCTCGAGATGCAGAACCAGCCATGATCCCAAATCCCCCCATCAGGACTCGTGCCTGGAGTATGTCATGGGCTCTTCAGGACCAGTGGTGGCTATTGCAGCTTCAGAGGTTCCAGATCAGAAATCTAGTGGCAAAACTGTGAAATGGATTGTAAATCCCCCGTGTTTTCCCATGCCTGCCCCTGCTGCCATCTGCGAGTACGGAAAGCACCGCAAGGCTTTGGCTGCATCGAGGAAAAGCCCACACCCACAGCGGGGTGACACAGCCAGGGTGGGAGTGTCACCCTTGGGAGGATATTGCTTCACTTGGAAGAGCCTCCACATTGGGAGGGTATTACTTCAGAGCTTTGTAGGAAGTCAGACTCTGATTTTAAGAGATAAAATACTTGGAAAAAAAATCAGGAACCAGAACTTTAAATAGACACAGAATGTCTGAAGTGATGAAATCACAGGGAGAAACACAAAATCATCAGCTCTGACCAGTGCCCTTGCAGCCTCAGTCTGAGTCAGGGGACCAAAATGACTTCATATGTCACACTGTGCCCAGAGCACCAGCCACGGTGTGACCGTGTCTGCACTGCTGCGAGTCACTGCTGGTGACACAGGAAAAGGCTCTGCCATGGCTGGGGACATCTCCCTCTATACTTGATGTCAGTGGAGATACTTGCAGGACCAGTGTGGCTTTCTCTTATCTTCATGTAGTCATGGATTGCAAGGCCAAAAGAGACTGGCTTGGCCAACCAGCCTGGCCTCCCACTGGCCTAAGCTCAGAGCTCTGGGTTCAGGTTTGATAATGTGGAGAAGTGTCCATATTTGATTTACAGCTGAGGACCCAAGGGGCAGGGTCCAGCTGCTCTGAGGAAAAATTTGGAGTCTAAATGGATGTGAAGGATGCAAAACCCACTTCCATCACAGCAGCCACAGGAACAGCTACAACAGACCAGAGTTTACAGCTCTGGTTTTTTAGTCTAAACAGGGCATTTCCAGTGCCTTTCATTACATCAGGGAGCCTAAATCTGCCTGGTATTTTATTTGGAAGGGTTGTGTTAAAGTTTTGTGAACCAGCTCAGGCTCCTGCAAAGGGCTGCTTGGCCAGGAGCTGGGCACACCTTGGCCAGGAGCTGGGGTCACCTGTCCCCACAAGTGGCCAGGAGCTGGGGTCACCTCGGGCATCTGCATCTTATGGGCCATCAGGTTGGTGTTCTGTGCAGTTTGCTGGCCAGACACGTCAGGTATAGGCTTCATCCGGGAAGGGAAGGGAAGCCATATTTGCACACTGACACGGAGAAATAAACTTGGCTTTTCTTTGTGCCACAGACTCTGCAGGATGCTCAAATCCCAGAACTGTCCCCTTACAGGGGGATTTCTCCCAGTCCCAGCATTAGTGCCGAGCCCTGTCCCTGCACTGCTCAGCAGGAAAGGTCAGTCGAGTCACTAATCCCAGGGCAAACAGTGGCAAAATATGTCTGGGGCAATGAGTGCAGCTTATCTGTGTTTGTGAGGAGGTGTCACCTTGCCAGTGCAGGTGTGTATCAACAGTGACTACTGGATATATTCAGTGTATTTCACTCCTTTCTCTTCCATGTACACAAATGTGTTTGCTAAAGCACAGGGCAAATGTTTTCCTCTGCAAAATTAACCATGTAAGGGAGGCCAAAGACTTACAGACCCTTTCCCTGTATGCCAGCCCCCAGAAAGGGATCCCCTGGACCCACAAGCCCAGGCTGCTGTCTGCTCACACCAGGTTGTTCCCAGGCCTGCCCTGGGAATGGCTTCCCTCTCTCTGTCCATCTGCCCCATACAAGGAGAGCTCACTCCTCCTTGTAGGCTGCAGAGAAGTAGAAGCTGAACCTCTGGGCACTGTGCAGAAAGCTGATACATCCTGTTAGGAGATTGATCCAAGCAGAAAAGATGGACACAGGAGGCCCATCCAGAGAAGGGGGTTGGATCAAGCCTATCAGTTTGGCTGCAGTCCTGGCCCATGGTATCCCACAACCTAAGGTCGTTCATTTTGGCCCAAGGAGAGGGCAGAACACCGTGCTGTGCTGGGATACCAGGAGGAAGCTGGCATCTCATCTCATCCCTACCTTCTCCACTCAAAGTATTTTTCTTACTAGGGTGTGTATTGGCCAAGGAATGACTCTGCATATTGCTGTCCTTGGCAGAGGCAGCTCAGGTCAAGGCTGAGTGCAGGTCTTGTGTGCACCCTGAGATGTTCTGGCTGTGACCTGGAACAATGACTGCCTCCCATCAGGATGGCTTCAGTGGTAGAGATTTGCTGGACTGAGACAAGATTTGCTCTGTCCTCTGGTCATGAGAAATCCCTTTCCCAGCAATGTTCCCACTGCCTGGTGTCCTCTGTGTCCGCTGACAGAGCACAGGCAGGAGACACCTGGTGACACACACCCCAAGGTCATGGCCCCACAGGGTCCTGCTTCTCCCTTCTGCCCTGAAGAGCAAGTCAGCAAGGTCTGCAGGACAGGCTGGTGCTGAGAGGAGACCTGGGACTAAAGTGACAAGCTAGGGTGGTCAGTGAGCACTGAATGAGGGAGGTTTGGGGTAACACTGCTCAGATGACCTGGGGATGTCAGGTCACCACGTGTCCTCACACGATACCCCACCACGTGTATCAGGTGGGGTCACTCTGCAGGGACTTGGGCTGGACAAGCTCACATAAGCAGGAGCATTGGGCTCTCCACCGAAGGTAGGCTTTGGGTAGGTTTGAAATGTTTCCTTTAGTCAATCAGGAGTAACTTTGGCTGAATTTCAACAATCAGATGTTGGAATGACCACAGTTTATTTTAAAAATTCAATTTTTATGTCCTTTTGGTAGCTAAGAAGGGCTTGAAGGCCTGAAAAATTCATCAAAAAATCAAGTGTGAAATAAAAGTTGTTGGAACCCTGCCTTATCAGGAACAATCTCAGCTGACTGCTGGCTTTCAGCCTGGGTACTGGTAACACCTTATGGGTGTGGGAACGATAGCGTGGACTGAAAATAAAATCCATTATGAGAATGCATTCAGCAGACTACAAAATAAATGGAGATGGAACAGCCACAAGGGTAAGGACAAAGACCTGGAATTGCTGAAATACATCCGAAGCAGATGTACAGGCTGAAGATGTCACAGGCCCTTCACTGGATTGAAAGGATCAGTTTGTCTCCTGCAGTCTACGGGGATTAACACAGCTCCAAGGAATTCACTAACTGTTTTGTTAATATCTAGAAAGATAGTGGGAGACGCTTTCTCAGCAAGCTGAGATAACACACAAGTGTCTGCTCCACCCCCAAGAGAAGGAGGGTGTTAAACTGCAATCAGAAAAAACAAAGTTTAACTGATTGCTTAGAAACTTCAAAGTTAAACAGCTCCAATAACCTGAAACCAAGGGCCTGGAAGGGGGTGCTCTCATGGGATGATGATATTTTTAATAAATCTGGGAATGCCATGAAATATTTACAAGGCTGGGAGAAAACAAATGCTGTGGCAGCCTCCACATAAGAGCAGCGGGGAGGCACGAGGTAATTAGGGAGCTGTTCCCCTGCTATAAACACCTGGGAAGCTCAAGGAACAGCTGTCACATACTCAGATGCTGGGGAGGTGGTCACATCCCATTGATAAAAACAGCTGGTAAATGGGGGTTTCAAAAGAATGCAGGAAGGTCTAGAAAATCTGCCTCGTGGTGAAAAAGGTGAGAGGGTCAGTGTGTTTAATTTATCTGTGAACAGGCTGAAGGGTGAACCGAGGGTGCTGGAAGTGAGAGGAACCGAGATCTGCCTGTGAGCCAGTGCTGGAAAAACTCAAAGCAGAAATAAGTTGCAAGTAAGAGTGCAAGTAAGGAACCTTTGCTCAGGCAGGAGCACTTGATTTTGGCATGGGATACATTTTCCAGCAGGTAATATCTGTATACAAGCATTGCAGGCCTTGAAAAAGCATTTCTGATGCATTTGGCTCAGGGAAAGAAGTGCAGGAATCTGTGAGCTGATTTTCAGGCAGTCACACAAGGAACTGGAGTCATCTCTGCTGGTCTTACTGTCTGTGAAGGTCTTCCAGAAATGTCCTCCACTGAGAGACTCTGCAGATCTTCAGCAGATTCATTGCAGTATTTGGGAACTGAGTATTTATCCTCCATATCTTCATCAAGCACTATCTATGAAAAAAAAGGTAATTCAGTCTTTTTCAGTCTTTCTCAAAGAATTACTTCATCCCTCTAAATGTTACAGAATGCAGAGAAAATAAACTGTCGAAATTAGCTGATTACACAATATATTTAACAGAAAAATAAATAATTTAAGCTGACAAGAAACTGGAGAAATTTCCTAAATCAGGCAGAAACCACTAACTATGAAAGTAAAAATGAATCCTGCTGAAATTGTAATGTTCTTTGGAGCATGTTTAGTCAGTTTGGCTGTCCTGTCCGTGGTGGCACCAGCTGGCTGCAGGGGACTGCTGGTGCTGTGTGTGGGAAGGGGCGAGGTTTGGTCTTGGCTCCAGGTTGTGTTTTCTGGCCTCTTAGCACATGAAACTGCTGATTGCTCTGGTTTAGGGAAACTGGGAAACACTGATTCACAAAGCCCCACATTTCTTGCTGGAATGTCTTCGTTTGGGGACAGCTTTGTAGTTCACACCTGGACCTGGGGCTTCCAGAGCTGCAGGCACAGTGAGAGCAGCACCTGGGCAGTTCTGGCCCCATTGCAGCCACCTGGGTCACCTCTGACTGGGGACACTGGGACTCCCCCTGGTACTGGGAAACAGCTTAGGCAGCTGTTGTTCTCAGCAGTGATGCTGATTGACAGCTGTCTATCTTGGAGCCCTGGAAACATCTGGAACACTCTCTGTTCAAAGGAAACGTAGAAAGTTTCAGCCCATATCAGACTGAAACCAAATTTCAACTACCCTGAGTATTCAGTTTTTTGGAAATCACACTTTCCAACCAAGTTTCAGTTCCTTTTCTTAAGAGATGTCCAAAACTTTGTCTCATGGGGATCAGCACACAGGATTCTCCCTGTGGCTGGAGCCAGCCACAGACAGACCTGGCTGTGCTGGAACCAGGACCATTGGGATCCCTGAGCGGGTGGAATTTAGAGATATGCCCAGGTTCCTACAAACAAGAAAAAAAATATTTGCATAAAATCCACTTCCCCTCCACCTGTGTTATTGCTTCCCTGGATGATGAAACACTGGGCCATTTCCATAACAATCAAAATGCCTGAAGAAATGGCCCAGAAGTGCTCAGGACTTGAGCACTTGTGACAGCACTGATAGGATCAGGAGTACAGAGAAACCCTTGAGGCTCTGAGAAGAGAAGAAATGGAGCTTTTCTATGTATATTTATTTCTGTTACTCCTAATACCTTTGCTGCATTTCTCCACCATGAGGACAAAGCTGTTAATGGTATTAAATCTTAAAAATTTAATCTTAAAATCTTAAAAAAGAGCTCTTGAATGCTACTCATTACATGCTCTTATGCAAAAATAATTGCAAAATCAGGGGCATTTGAACTGCATGGACTCCCCTCTGATTTTATTAAAGCTCCAGGCTAAAATTATTTTCAAGATCACATGAGAAATATATAACAAGAGAAGACGAGCTCAGGTTAAATTCATTTTTGCTGGGGGTACACTGCAGAGTAACTGCAGAGTATCGGCTGCAATCCATGCTTTTTGGAATAGCTATTTCATTTTATATTGTATCATTTGATGAGTTACCCTATCAGATGTGGAGGCACACTCAGTTGTGAGCCCCAGGAGTGGGCTCCAGCACTGCCCTTGCTGCTTCTGTCTGCCCTGGTGTGTTTGCCAGCAGCTCATTCCTCTGCCTGGGCTGCAGCTGGTTCCCAAATGGCATTGAAATTTTGTCTTCTTGTTTCTTGTGTCCCTTCCCCAGCCCTGCAGCTGGACACTCTCGGGTGCTACGTCAGGGAAAAGAGTGCCAAATTAGCATTTTCAGAAGTGCAAAATAATGTCAGTGAGTGAGAGAATAGTTGCATTCAAGGGAAAAAACTGAACCACAAGAGCAACAAGACATGACAGAACATGGTTTCAATTCAGCCGTCTGTGCAACGTGAACTTCTGCTTTCCAAGGAGCAGGAAAATGACCCAATGTTGCATCCCTACAAAGACATTACGTTGATGTTTCACCTCCTGAAGACCCCGTTTCCCTGCTCCTGAGTTGTCCCTGTTTCGAAGGTGTGAGAAATTAAGTACAAGAGGATCCATAGGAAAGAAAGCAACCCTTTGCTGTAGCTGCTGCGCAGATGTCCCTGGCAGCCTCACCTGCACTGGTGGAGCACTGACCAGTGTGGCACTGACCAGTGTGGCCCTCACCCTCATGGCATACAACCATTGCACCTGGACCAGCTCTGCAGACCAGGGACATGCAACACTGCAGATGAGGGGGAAATGTGCTCCCTGGGGCAGGGGACATCCAGCTAGTGAGCAGGGAAAGGACAAGATATTCCCAAACGTCAGGGCTGAAGGATGTCTGATGCTGACTCTGATCCTACTGATCAGAGTCCTCTATCCCTGCCCATGATGGAGGGGTTGGAACCAGGTGATCTTTAAGATCCATTCTGTGATTCTGTGGTTTTTCTGCTCTTACACCATGCTCTGACTGTGCATTTTGAAGCTGTGTTTGGGCCTGAGCATATGGAGACATTGAGGACCAGAAAGACCACAGGAGCAGGAAGCAAAATCAGACAGAGCTCATGGTCGGGACACAGAGGACACTGAGAGACATCTGGGAGCAGAAGGTGGCAAAAGATGTTGGCAAAGGTGACAAGCACCCAAAGCACCCCAGGGGCCAGCCCGCACCCCCAGGACAGCTTGGGCTGCAGGGATGGGGTGCAGTGTTGGGGTGCAGTGCTCCTTGGGACAGGGAGCACCAGCTGTGGCACAGGGGCTGCCAGCCCGCACACGCTCTGCATCCAGCCCTGCTTCACAAGCCAGACAGCCTGGCATTTTCCCTTATCAGTCTTTCCATCTCTCCAATGTTCCAAACAAACACAGGCTCTTGCTTTAACAGCTCTGTTGACAGAGTCTGCCACAGCCTTTGTGAATGTCTTCCAAGGTCTAATTACCTCTATTATTAAAGACCTGCCTCACTTTTGGTCTCAGAATGTTTGGTTCTCACTTTCCACTGCTGAACTTTGCTAATGGATTTATTACATTGATTCCTGGTACACCTGGGTCTGCAGGACCCCTCGTATGCATTCAGCCCATTTTGAGCATGGTGGGCAGGACAAATCCCACGTCACTCTCATACCAGTGTGATAAATCCTTCACCATCAGTTTATTCTCTTCCCTCTGATGTAAAGGCAGCATCAGCAGAGCTGCTTGGGAACACCCTTTTATTCTGCTGCAGGTTAATTGTTATTAATTGCCCTTGATAATTGTTCAAGGACATCATAGAATCATCATTGTCCTAGAATGGTTTGGGTTTGAAGGGACCTTGAAGATCATCTTGTTCCACCCCCTGCCACGGACAGGGACACCTTCCACTGGACCAGGTTGTTCCTGTCCAACCTGGCCTTGGACACTTTCAGAGATGGGGCTTCTCTGGGCAACCTGTGCCAGTGACACCTCTGTGTGCTGGTTCCAGCTGGGGTAGAGTTAATTTTCTTCACAGTGCCTTGCATGGGGCTGTCTTTTGGATTTGTGCAGAACACAAGCTAATGATATAGAGACATTTTTGTTATTGCTGAGCTTGCACATAGCCAAGGCCTCTGCTTTTCATACAACCACACTGGGGAGAGAGTTGGGAGTCCATGGGAGGTTGGGAGGTGACACAGCCAGGACAGGTGACCCAAACTGACCAAAAGGATGTTCCAGACCATGACACCATGCTCAGTATATGAAAATATAGGGAAGAAGGGGGAGAAGGGTAACATTTGGAGTTACAGCATTCCCAAGTTGCTGTTCCACAGGATGGGGCCCTGCTCTCCTGGAGATGGATTAACACCGGCCTGCCCATGGGAAGCAGTGAATTAATTCCTTGTTTTGCTCTGCTTGGGTGCACAGCTTTTGCTTTCTCTATTGAACTGTCTTTATCTCAACCCATGAGTTCTCTAGCTTTTACCCTTCTGATTCTCTCCCTGATCCCATTGGAGGGGGAGTGAGCAAACAGCTGCGACGGGCTGGGGTCTGGCTGGGGTTAAACCACAACACTGGGATACCCTTCACAACTACACCAGATCACTCCCCTCACCCCAGATAAAGGTGGAGCAGCTTTTATGGTAGATCACATGCTTGTGTTGGTCTCAAGTGGGGTAATGCTGTTTCTGTGGGACACGGGCTGAATTTTGGGTGACAGACCCTCCTGAGTGCAGGTTTGCAGCAAGTCAGTTGTGCTGTCCTTTGCCAGGCACCTTCCCACCCCAGCACTGTTCTTCCATTCCCAGGCAGGGTACAGTCACCCCTGCTGCAGCTCAGGGGAGTGTACATGGAACAGGATGCTGCCTGTGTGTGGCAGAAACAGCTCAAACACCAGGTCTGGTCACTGAAGACCTAAAGCCAGTGTCCATCTCACCTGAGCTAAGCCTCTTGAGCAGGTGCCAGCTCTAAGCCTGTCATCTCGGCTTTCTCCTAAACCAGCACCATCTGACAGCAATTTGCCCATCCTGTAAGAGGAGCTCTGAAGAGCCATGAGGTTGGGTGTGACCCAGAGTTGTGTCTTCTTCATTACGGTGTCAACCGTGTCCTTGGCTGCAAAACTTTGAATGCATCTCTTGCCTTTCTCAGCACACAGTAGTGTCAGATATAAGCATTGCCAGTGTTTAAACTCCTCAGGGACATGTCAGCATGGATCACAGGGTTGTTTATGCTGGATGGGACCACAGGAAGCTTTCGTGAAAGGCAGTAGGACTATAGCAAGACTTCTGGGCACCTCTGGCTTTCCAAGGTTTGGGTCTTCAGATACTGAGTATGCCTGGGGCTACCAGATAATAGGTGGGAACAAGAATTGATAGTGAAGCTTTCAAAATCCTTAAATATCACAGTCAAAACAAGTTAGGTGTGAGCTAGAGGGGAGTTTTACCAGCATATCCAAGCCTCAAACACTGTCAGTGAAAAGACAGCTTATGCACAATTCAGTAATCCTATGTCCCACTTCCAGCATCAAACTTTCACTGCTCACCCTGGTCCTTTGGGTTTAAGGGTGGGTGGAGGAGAAATTACCTAGTTCAGGGCCTTGTAAACTGACTGGAAGGAAGAATAAATAGAGAAGCAAAAGCACCTGCTTTTGGATGGACAATCTGATGGGCACAGCTTCAGCTCGTAGCTCCAGTCTCTGGAGAGAAAACATGCCACTGGTCTGCAAACTGGGAATGCCACAGCTGGGAAGGATCATGGGATGCACAGATTTCCTTAGGAGAAAGTCACTGAAGTAGATAAGGAGGCACCCTCAGCACATTCCCTGTAAGCCAGGTAGGACACGTTGATCTGCATTTTCCTGCGGGAAAATGAATGCATTTGGCAAAACCTGGGTGTATTTTGCATATGGCAATGTGGGGTTATGCAACCAAGCCCCACTCCAGAGCACTTCAGTAGAAGATTTCTGAATAAATACATCAGGACTAATGTTTATTTATCAGAGACAATCCTGTGAGATAGGCACATCCCATCTAATGCTGGCCCCTCGTACGGACCCTCCCCTGGTCCTTGTAGCTCCCGGCACAAGGCAGGGCCGTGAGACAGCCCTGACTGTGTGGGTATCCTCAAAGCAGCTCAACTTCCCTTGCCCCATCCCTTTCCTTCCTTCTAACTAATCAATTTAGGAAATTTAAGGTATTTACAGCTTGGGATCTCTTGTTTGTGGCGATGCAAATGAACCGCTGTCGGAGCTTGTCAGGTGCTGGAATACACAAAGCCTTTGTGATATGCTGATTGCTCACACCAGGCTCACCCTCCTGCCAGGCGGCTGATTGAGTTGCCACCTTCCCAACTACTCTTTTCCCAGGCAGCTGGAGGGTGTGGTGCTACCAACATTTTTGTAGTGGCAAAGCCAGTTTGAGAAATTCCTGCCCCCGCCCCTTCACTTGTGTCAATACAGCTGTCCGGGGAGCTGTGTGGCAATTGGGATGGCTCACATGGGCACACACAGGCAATAATTGGGAGCAAGTATTTGTATACACTGGCTGATGTCAGGAGCGTGATCAGAAGGAGTCCTGTGCAGCAGAGAGGACACCAAACTACAGAGGGAACGAGCAGCCAAGGGGTGGAAAACCCTTAAACCCACTTTTCCCCGTGAAAATCTCATGAGCTGACACCCTGATGGCATCCCAGCCCCCCATGGCATCCCAGGCACCTGTAGGTCACATCCTGGCTGGTGATCACCTGTGCAATGGCCAGCACAGGCTGGTGCCTTTCCCTTACTACCAGTGGGCTATGTAAGGCTTCTCCTGGGTGTGTGGAGACCCTGCAGGTCTCCAGGGCAGGCTGCCATTCCATGGAATGCATAAAAGAGGTTCCTAGGGGATGTGAATCCCAAGAGAAGTTCAGAGCTGGGGTCTGATGCACCTTTAGGCTCCTGGGGGACTTGCCCTGTGAAAACACCTGGTCCCTGAAGCTACAGCTTGAGAGAAGCACAAGGGTGTGGATGACTCTAAACAGAGCGAAGAGTGTCCCTGGCAAACCCACACGGCCCCCGCCCCAGGGTGAAATGGATAAGCCATATTGCTGACACAGCACAGAAACACTCAACTTTCTTGAAGATACCCTGAAAAGATGGAAATGGGGAATGGAAAGGCTCAGTGGGTGCTGAAGATGGCCAAAGCCAGAAGGTCCAGGAAAAGTAAAGCCCCCTGCAGAGAGGTGACCACGCTGAAGAAGATCTGTTGACAAGTACAGGGGGGACCTGATCCCTCCTTGAGGGCACCAAGCAGAAAGGGGAGAAGGGCGTGCTCCCACCCAAAGGACTCGCCCTCAGCCCTGAGCAGCTGGTTTGTTCTTATCTCAGAGAAGCTGAGGTTTCCCCATGGGACACTAAGGAAGGGTTCAGGATGCACTGGTTAAGGGATCTCCAAGTGAAAGTGTTTTCAGAAGGGGGAGGCTTAGAAGTGGGGTTTTTTTCACTGAGTCCCTGTCAGGGCATGTGAGTGTGCAGCTGTGTCAGACTTGGCTGCCACCAACACGAGTGTGCTGGCGCTGGTGGCAGAGGTTGGCCACTCTTGCAGCTGGACCCATTGCATGGTGTGACACACAGGAACTTTTGGGTTATCATTTTTAGGTGGGCCATCAGCCTCATTGGGTTTCCTCATTCTTGCAGCGTGAATTTCTTCCTGTTTCTGAAAGGTTTGGAAAAGAGTGGAATTTTGTCTTTTAGATTCTCCTGGATTTGAGGGGTTCCTAATTATACTGGAGGAGACAATTGCCTCCTAAGATAATGATCAGCATGGGGTGATGAAGACCACCTGCCTCATGCCCCTGGAGGGGAGCAGCTGTGATAGCTGAAGGCTGGAAGTGTGCAGGGCTGGCAGCATATCAGCTTGGAAACAGCTTTGGAAGTCTTTGCTCTCCGGTGTCAGTGACACAAAGAACAGCTTTGGTCTCGAATGTGTGTTTCCAGATATCATTTCCTAGCTCTGTTCTACAGAGGGGAAGCTGAAAATCAGTTTTAACAGAGAACAGGGCAAGAGTTTTCCACCTTCACTGCAGGTGACAGCAAGCTGGTGGTCACACAGCCACGAGCTTGGTCCCTGGATCTAACAAGGCAATTGAGCCTACCCTGCCCCACCTGAGCAGTTGCCCATTCTCCTCTCTATCCATTCCCTCTCCTTCCTGCCCAGCAGGCCAGAGACTGGTCCTGAGACTTCACCATTCCCCAGACTTGAGCGTCATCCAGCACCTCTCAGTGGCCCTGCTGTCCCACTTAGAAATGATGTGAAAGCCACAGTAACCAGATAAACAACAGTGAACAAGAGCAGGGCAGTGGGTAATGCAGAGTGACATTTGGGAAACATGAACTAGTGTTGGCCCAGTGTGAGCAAAAGGCTGGACTAGAGATCCCCACAGGTCCCTCCCAGTCACCACTGCCATGAGTCACTGATTTCAAGAATTCATCATATTCCTGGTTTTTTTCAAGACCTGGCATCATCTGGTCCCCAAGACATCAAAAAGTGGCACCAGTGCAAGAATGAAGGTCCATAATCTCTCCAGGAGCAAGCCAGGGAAACAAACCTCTGATCCTGCCATAAATTGTGCAACTTCAAGCTGAAATCATGACAGCTGTATAGATGCATGGGGAAAATTCCCTGGTGCCATGAAAATAATTGGTCCACAGCTGTCAGAGAAATACAGGAAATTTGAAAGATAAAATGGCCATCCTGGGGAGCAGCGGTGGCTTTATGAGCAGACAAGATGGCCTGGTGAAAAACCATGGACCAGAACAACAACTGAGTCATGCAGACTTTGTAAAAATTGTGTTTGTGATAAATGCTGTCTGAGACAAGCAGTTCTGCAAGAAAACCACACTGAATTAGGTCGGGTTACCGGTACCTGAGACTCTGGGATTGTCTCTGTGCTGAATTCCAGGGTTTAATAGCAGAATTCATGAGATGCAGCAGATCAAACAGTTATTGGGACTGATATCAAAACTGATCTCTGCTTTTTGTTGGCAAAGCTTAGGTACATCCTGATGGAGAACTGGGAAAGGGGCTCAAAATCAAGATGCAACCAAAGAGTTCAGTGTCACATTCATGTGTCAAAAGGCGAAGCAGCTGGGATCTGCACAGAGCAATGGGTTAAAAAGCTAATTGGTTTCTCCAGGGACCAAGAAAATGGTGCCAGGAGTTTTGAAATTAGCAGTGAAGATAAAAAGAGAAAGATGAGTGAATATGAGAGAATCCTGCAAGCATGAAATGAGCCTCTTCAAATGGGTTTTCACACAGAAACAGTGAAAAAGTGAGTGTAACCAACAGGTTTGTCAACGAGCTTTGGGCTCAGCTGCCCACTAGCTGGTTAATGCTTGGCAGAAATGAACACTTTGGCAGCAATGAATCCTGTTTGATTTCAGGGGAAGGCTGTGATTCATGTTCCTTGCACTTTGTTTCTGTTGGATATTGCCACTCTGGATTGTAGATGTAGACAAAAAGGAGGATGTGCAGGATGTGCTTCCAGGACAGTCCCAGAGCAGGGACCAGCAGCTGTTTCTTGTTGGCTACAGCTCCAAACACCAAAACTCTGCCAAGCCAGCCCTAGTCCAGCTCTGGGGATGCCCCCCATTCATAAGGAATGCTGGTTTATCACAAACTCAACCCACATGAAACCATAAAAATTTTAGGTCTGAGCTGGATCTGAACAAGCTGCTCTGAGTTTTGTACCAGACCCAGGGCAAGGACTTCCTAAGTGAACACTCAGGTCATTGGCGGGTGCCCTGCTGTCTGTAGGGCACAACTTACCTTTCTGATTGTTCCAGCATGTGCTGATAGCTTGGTACCTATCCTCACACACCATCACACATGATTTTGCACCTGAAAATTAATTTGAATGCATTTTGTTTCAACCCTTGATAGGAACCAAATGTTTTGCAGCTCAGATCTTTGAGGCAGAAAGATAATGACAATTTTTGGATTGTATTTTTTGTTGAAATTAAAAGTATTTTAGTTCTTTGCCAGCGACCACATCTGGTCCACATACAGTTATAGAAACCAAGTTAGGCTGCAAAACACAGACAGGCCTGGCAATCACCAGGCCCAACAGAAATATCTCCCAAACAGCCCCCTCTGAACAGTGACATTTGCTGCCAGATTTATTTCCCATTAGCTGGCTCTGCTGATGGGCTGTCATCTCCATTGATTTTTTTTCCATTAAAACCACAAGTGCACAATCCTGCCTGTGGGAAGCACATGCAGCCTGGCTATTCCCAGGGGCTGGTTGCTCAGGGCATGGTCTGTGCTGCACCCCCTCCTCGCTGGGCTGGACAGGACAGGCCCCCATCCTGCATCACCTCCAGATTCTCCTCCCCCTGGCTGCTGTGATGGGGGCTCTGGAGACCCCAGCCTGGCTATCACAGTGGGAGACAAAGAGAGAGAGTCAAAAGCATGGCTGGAGGTCCTGCTGCCCTCCTCACACTGCCCTGCCTGCCACAGAGCCTGCGAGAGCTCCCAGGCCTGTGCTCCTGCCACGCAGGTGGCCCAAGCACGGTCCTGCGTAGGGACACGGTGCCTGGAGGTTCAGTGTGAACACAGGGCATCCTGGCCTGCACAGGGCAGATAGAGGTGGGCACCGTCAGCATCCCAGGACCAGGACAGCCAGCCCTATCAACCATCCTACTGTTGCAGGGACTAATCTGATGGAACAAAAGGCCACTGGTTTTGTCAGCACTGGACATTTCTTTCTGGCAGCAAAGGTTATCGAATGGCCATTGAAGGGCGAATATGCAGAGGAAAATGTCCTTCCTTCAACAAGTGCCTCCACCAAACCTCTATCCATATCTGCCCATCTCTGTCCCAGCAGCCACTGTCCCACAGGGCTGACCCCAGCTGGTCGCAGGCCACCCATCTTGCTGCCCGAGGCTGGGACCAGCAGTGCCTGCCCTCCTTCACCTGTGTCCCAGCAGCTGCAGAGGGACAAGGATGATTTCACTGCTTGTCCTTCCCCAGGTGCCAACACACTGAAGAGCAGGTCATGGGACTGGGAAGGGTCAGCCCAAAGCAAGTAGAGCACCAAGCTTTTCCCAGTTCAAACATAAATGGTTTGATGAGAGCCTGGAAATACCGGTGCTTACTGGCCTGAGAGATGGAAATATGCCCACGCTGATGGCTACCCACACAACCAGCTGCCCAGGGCAGTTTGCAGCCCATGTTTCCACCCTCCCTAACATATCTTGCTTTCCAGTCTGTCTTCTGAGAGCCCATCTCACTTCCCAACCTGTCTTCTGAAAGCCCACACCACCAGCTCCAGGCACACACAGAGCAACCTCAGACACCAAGTGGGCCAGTGCCAGCCCAGCCCTATCTCCCCAAGGAGCCCCAGCCATCCCTCTCTCCTGCCCTAATGTGCTGCAAGTTGATCTCATGAATGGTGACCTGCAGAAGCCCTGCCAGATGCTGAGAAGCTCCACAAGAACTGTGCTGACTTACTCACAGTAGTGAGAAGATACTGTCCTCCCCTTCATACTCAGGACATCTCTGTCCTCCTCCAGCCTGGATGGCAGGGGCATCTCTTGGTTCCACCACAGTGGCAGCAGAAAGAGATGAAGGTGAAGATGAAGGCTGCATGCTCAGGAGCAGTGTGATGTGGCCCTCAGCCCAGCCAGCTGCATGCTGTTTTATGGCAGAAGGACAAATACAGGGATTCAAGGTTTGCAAATGGTCACAGAGAGGACTTAGAATTGTTCTGCTTCTTGTGGGCATTAGTAAGAACTCTGCTGGATTCTCTGCTGTTCAGGGAAGTATTTCCTTACACCCTGAACCATTTCCAAGATGGCAGTAAGCTCCACAGAGCTCATACTTTGACAACATTCCCTTGTGCCTGCACCTTTTCCAGCTGGCAGCTTGCAGTTCTCCATGCACAAGTCCCCACAACACATAGTCCAGCCTAAACACTAAACATTAAGCATGACATTTAGAAATTACCAATAATTTATAGGTTTTGTGACTGTCAATCTGCCCAGCAACGCTGAAATTTAAGGAAAATGTCCTAGCTCTTCCCCTTACAGGAAACTCTTGAGGACTGTCCTTACGAGAGGCATCTCAAATACTCTTTTTGCCTTCTTCGATGAGGTTTCTCAGATATATTTCACAGTCTTCTTTCTGGAGTTTTTCAGAACTCATCTGGACAATGCCCTGAGGAACTGAGGGTTCTAAACAACTTGAAGTGAGCCCTGCTTGAAGCAGAAGGTTGAGCAGAGAGTTCCAGACACCCCTCTGAACTGAAATAATTAATGGCTTATGAAATCTGCTCATTGAGAGCTTTCTCCTAGGGGAGTACTTGAATGGCTTAATCTTGGACTGAACTTCACCCTTCCCAGTGAAATGAGGAATCCAGTCCTTCCTTGCTTCAGCTTGTCCTTCTCTCCAAGTATCACTGAGCACGATGGACTCAGGCCAGTGATAGAGACTCCAAGATCATGACCTGCTTTGGCAGCTCCCATGTGAAGACAACACATCAAACACATCAAAGTGCTGTACAACACAGTCATGCAAGTGTCTTCTCCCTGCCCCTCCTTACACGTCCCTTGCACATGGAAACTGGGTGATGTGCAGCTGCACTGAGACAAAGCCAAGGGGTGGCAAAAACATTTCCCAAACTGGAAATGCCTCATGGTCTTTCACTGGTGCCCACCAGTATGACACAGCTAACATGATCCCAATGCGTCAGCAGAGCTATCTCCTACAAAGAGAAAGAATTATGTAAGACACCAGCAAGAGCAGATCTGCTCAGTGAAACGTGAGCTCTTATGGGAACTGAGGCACAGGAGCATTGCAGTTGTAGTGATGGGAAAAGAAACCCTTTCCTGAGAGCAGGTGCTGCAGGAGCTTGGCCTGTTTGCTGGTAAGATGAAGCCTGCAAGGCACTGCAGTTGTCTGGGGAACATGATGGAGTCTGGGAGGGAAGAGGTAAGGTCACATTTCAGCTGATAACCGGAAGTTTCTCCGGTGGGTTGTGCAGCACAAGAGTCTTGCCAGTGGATTTTTTATGCCCATCTGTCTCACCAGGACTGCATCAAAGATTGTCTGGGATAAACTGGCAATTGACACCAGTACCCAGGAGTACTGTCTCATGTGCTGTACCCAGGAGTTCCTGTCTCATCCAGACAGCCACCTCAGAGAGCTGCCTGGTGTTCTCACAGGTCTTCGCACTCAAACTTCCCCAGCGTGTGCTCGGCAGCACAGCTTGGTTTAACCCGTTTAACAAAACCTCCCAGCACGTCGGTGTTGGAACATGCAGGTGCATCAGGCTGATAACTCCAACCATTCCCATCAGGCAATGAGCCCTAATGGGCTGCTGGGTGCAACCAGACCGCAGCAGGTCCCAGCCAGGCTGTGGAATCTGGCACGGGCAGTGCTGCAGCTCTGCAGGCCTGGGCACACTGAGACTCATGGGAGATCAGTTTTCTTAGAGGTGACCTACTTAGCATGGAAATATGAATAGGAAGGCACACATGGGGCTTGATTGGCAGCCTGGAACTAGCCAAAACCATCAGTGTAATGCTGCACTGGCTGCTGGAGAAATCAAAACTCCGGAGGAATTGTTGTTTTGCACGTCTCACAAGATTTGAATGTGAGTAACCCTAGGAATGTGTTTTTCCATCCATTAGATGTGTTTTGCTACCCTGCTCTTGATGTTGGTATCTCTTGGAGCCAGGCTGAGCAGGCGTGCCTGCACTTGTTTTACCAGGATCCTTCTGGGGCTTTGTCTGAGCTGAGCTCTCCCAAGGCAGGGATCCCTGCCAGGTTTTCGCCTGAGAAGACACCTTGCCCACCTTGAGCAGAGATGAGCAGAACACTGGGGTTTGCAATGTGAAAGAGCTGCAAAGGATGAGTTATATCTCCTGCCCTGGAGGGAGCGGGAAGAGATGAGGCAGAGAATAGCTATCCAAACAAGTTTGTACACACATGAATTTGTAATGTGCTGCCTAGAAGAGGCTTTGTAGCTATGGTGTGGAAGAGCCTGGAGAGTCTTGTGAGGATCACAGCCCTGCCCTCCGGGGAGGATGGGGCAGGCAAGCATAATGCTCTCCACTGGCATTTGGCTACCCCAGCCCAACCCCTGCAGATGGGTTTGGGAGCAGCACAGCCACGCCATGCTGTGAGGACACAGAACAGCTCCAACTCGGTGAGTTGGTGTCTCCTGTATTTACCCGGCCCTGCAGGAAATTCCTAATGAAGTGCCAACAAAGCTACCAGATGTCAGTGACTGCACATGGAGGCTGTTTTGGATGCATCAAGCAAGGCAGGGGGTGATTTCAGATTGCAAACATTTTATGGTTCCATATCTAAAAAGCAAACCACTCTCTTTTGCCAAGAGAGAGACAGCAGGTTTTACCAGCACCAAGAATAATGAAAATGTCAGTAATGACCGTGGTTAGGCCCCAGGGAAATGTTTCTTTCAGATATGCTGCTTGCTTCTGGATCATTCTGGGAAAACTTAGGGGAGTGCTAGACACCTCACCAGAAATCAGAGTCCATCTCAGGGCATGACTTCTCTGAAGCATCTCCCTCTCCCTGACCAAGCCACACTACTTCAACTACAGCTGTGAGCAGAGAGACCACATCTAAAGGTACACTGGGGAATAATCAGATAGCAAAGCAAATTCTACCATTGAAAAATCTCCCTGGAGGAAGGAGACACAGAGGATCATTGACAGTGTTCACCTTCCACAGCAGATAAATTCAAATTTGGCGTGACCCTGCGGACCAGAGAGGGGACAATCAGCCTTGCTGGGCACCAGCACCCACCCTGACACCACCTCCTTCCACTGCCCTCACTCAGAGGCAGCCTTGTTCTGTACCTGTAGATACAAAAATGCTGTTAGCGAGGATTTTCTTGCTGTTTTCTAAGTCCGTGAGAGACTTTTTTCTCTCACAGAAGAGGTAGCAGGGAATGTAAACAACCAAGCCACCTGCAACCTTGAAAAGTCTTGTTTATGGTACAGTAGAAAATATTTTGACAATGGATGTTTTAGGATTTTGGCCAATCACCCCAAGGGGTGGCTGGTCCCTTGTCCAATTAGACTATGAAGAAAAAAGTCTATAAAAGGTTTGTAAAATAATTAAATAAATCAATCTTGCTGCACAATTCCTGCCTGCTGGATCTTCTCTCCTCCTCCTCCTCCCTATGGCTGCGGGACCCGGTGATATACCCTAGGGCCCAGGCCTGTGGTAATATTTGGTGCTGCCCGACGTGATCTGCACTCTCTGACGTGTCCTGCACGCTGCGAGCCAAGCCGAATTTCTCTAGAGGTACGCTGTTCCCTTTCCCCCCCGGGACCGGGAGGTCCGACAGAACTGAGAAATGGCAACCAGAATGTAGATCATCAGCCTAATGACTCCTCTGATGATGACCAGGATGTCAACCATCAGGCAGATGGTCCTTCTACAAGCAGAGACTGGGATGGTCCTTCCCCAAGCAGAGACTGAACCTTAAATGTACCCTGACAGGGAAACACCTGCACATGGCACTCCAAGGACAAGCTTGCTTCTCACCTCCAATGGGACCCCAGACAAAATGGGTTTATTTGTTGTCATGAGTTATGTCTCCATCACCTGCTCTGCCCCAAAATTGTCCTGGTCCATATCCTCCAGCAACCCTCCCTATCCTCAGGACCTTTGGTCTTTCCAGCTGACTTGGTGGCTGATGGGAGTCTCACCAGCTCCCAGCCCTCCCAGCCTTATGCCTGCCATAAACTGCTCCTGGGAACCCCCAGCCTGTTACTGACGTTTAAAATGGGACACAAATGCATTCAAGCTAAGTGATGAGTTTACTGTGTAATCAGAAACAACTGATGAAAGCAAACATAGGCTTTGAAGGTCCTGGCCACAAGATCAGCTCCTGTCTCCTAGATGCCACCCTCTGCCAAAGCTGTCCAGGGGAGTAACACAGGGGTTGCCCAGTCTGACCATGATGCTCCCTCCACTGAGAGCTGAGTCTTGCTCTGCCTGGAAACAAATCTGCAAAAATCCCCTTGACCACTGGACCAGTCCCTGGCCTGATCCCACAGGAGCCAGGGGACCTGCACACACCCAGCCAGTGGCCAGGGAGACACAGGAACCCTGAGGCTGATGATGTGCCACAGCCTCAGCCACAACTTCTCCCTGCCTTTTCTTCAAGTTAGGATCTCCTGCTCTGTGCCATGTGATTTCTGAGCTCTCTTCCCATTCCATTCCCCTACAGCAGCCAACAGACTCCTCCTTTTCTACCTGGCAGTCTGAGACACCTCAGTTTCCTCTCCCCTTGTTTTGAGAGCACCACAAGATAGTACCAAATACAAGCATTTCCAATATACTTCCCTGCTTTGTTCCCCATCCGGACACTGCCTTGTGGGTTTTCCAAGCTTTATCAGCACTTTCTATATCACACAATTTGAGAAATGGTGACTGTGCATCCACTGGTGTTGTCACATGCTGGTAGCTCAATTCACCTCTGGAGAAGAAAACTGATATCAGGGATCATAGAATCATAAGAACATCCTGAGTTGGAAGGACCCACAAGGAACATAGAATTTCTGGCCCTGCACAGGATGACCCCAACAATCCCACCCTGGGCATCCCTGGCAGCGCTGCCCAAAGTTGGACAGGGCTGGGAGCAGCCTGGGACAGTGGGAGGTGTCCCTGCCCATGGCAGGGGTGGGGATGGATGGGCTTTGAGGTCCCTCCAACCCAAACCATTCCAGGACTCTGAAATTGAGATTGGCAAGGTCACAGAATCACTGAATATACTGCATGGAAAGGGACCCACAGGGATCATGGATTCCAGCCCCAGGCCCTGCACAGACACCCCAAATCCCAGCCTGGGCATCCCTGGCAGCGCTGCCCAAACGCTCCTGGAGCTCTGGCAGCCTCGGGGCCGTGCCCATTCCCTGGGGAGCCTGGGCAGTGCCCAGCAGCCTCTGGGGGATGAACCTTTTCCTAAATATTCAGTCTAAACCCCTCACAATGAGGCAGATGAGCATCCCATGCCCCCCTGTTTCCCAGAAGAGTGGGAGAACCCAGGTGCCATCCTGGGCTTCCCTGCCAGCACCTATGCCCAGTCTCATCCCACAGCCTGGATCTGTGTGGACTCCTTTGCTGTGCTCTCCAGGGCAGGAACAGCTGCTGCTCCTGTGACCGCAGTGTCTGAGCACAGCAGGGCCCTGTGCTGTCCCAGGACTTGGCTAATAGCAGTGACAGGAGGGGAGCGTAAAGGCACCCCAATAAAGAGAAAATGGGTGCAGCCATCCCTTTAGCTGATCGAGCACCGTTTGCAGCCCAACAAGACTGCAGCCCAGGAGGAATTATCATGACTGGAAACTCAGCACTGCTCCCGTGGGACTGACTCCAGCACAAATGGCTGCTGCCAGGTGAATTTTGCTCAGGAGTGTGATCTGCTTGAGCTGCCCTGTCCAGGGGCATTTGTTCTGCTGACACGTAGCCCTGGCAGGAGGATGTTCAAGAGCAGCTTCTAGCACAAAGGAGTGCTCCCATTCTTCCCACACTGATGCAGAGCAGAGTAAATCCTCTTTGATCAATGCAAAATCCAGTGTAAAACAGGAGTATCCAGCCCAGGCCATTTAATTCTCCAAGATATAAGCAAGCTCGTAATCTTCATCAGCATTGCTTCCTGCCTGAAATGCTTTTCATTAGCTGCTCATTCAGTGAACACAACCACTTCTGCTGCCTCAGCAAAACACATGCCACACTTCTTGCTCAGCAGCAGAAGGCAAACATTTTATTGCATTTTAATCACTGGCAGTTTCAGCAGTTGCTTCCTGCTCTCTGTGTTTCTTCCACACATCCTACTGAGAAGCCTCTATAAACTTTGATTGCTTGGCCAAAGCAACCCAGGACCTCCTCAGCCTCCAAGTCCTGGGGAAGCTGAAAGCTTGGTAAGCTCAGTGGCCTTTTGATCCTGTTGTGAAAGAAGTGAGACAGGCTGAGCACAGCTGATCGGCTGCAGAGCTTGGCTGCCCTGCCGAGACCTTTGCCATGTCACCAGTCTTGCTGGAAAATTTCGTGTAAAATTTTTATTCTGAATATAATGATTTCATGGAACTGAAATGTTTCAGGGGAACATTTCAATGACCAAGAAAAAAAAGAAGATGGTTTGAATTGCAAAATTAGAAAACCCACTGATGGTGTGCCTTCTCCCAGCCCAGCCACTGAGGAAGCAGAAATGCTCCATGACAGCAGGGCAGTCCATGGTCAGGAGAGGGTTAGGGCTCACAGCTGTCTGTCAGAGCATGGTTCAGGCTTACTCTGAAGCATTATTCTGAAGTCTTACTCTGACCCTACAGTTTCAAGCCAAGAACTGTTGGGTGACCAGAAAAAGGCTGATGGACCCGGCTGATTTGATCCAGCCCAGTGACTGGGATCTGTCAGCTGCTCAGTGTCCCTGACAGCTCTTCGGGTGATGCCCAAGGCCAGGCTCTTTGAAGTGTTCACCTGCAGATCACTCCTTTCCCCCGGGCAGACCCTGCCCTGCAGCGTGTGACCCGCTGTTTCTCTCCCAGGATCAGCCCTCCTGCGTCTCTGAGTCACACCGAGTGTTTCAAAGAAAATTTTGGTGCCTCATTTCTTCATTTTCCTGTATCTGGGGATTTTCCAGCCTCAGATCCACACCCTTCACGCTGTTGCAGCGCAACTCCTTCTCCTCACCCGTTCTCCTTGCTTGGGCCTGATCCTTAATGTGCCTGTAATTTGCTCACAGCCCCCACATTAAGGTAAAAGCCCCTTCCTTTGTTCTGCCGCTCTGCCAATGACAAGATGGGCAGGAGATGGGGCGGGGGGGTGTGTTAGAGCCCCCCACCAGCTGCTGATGAGCACTAAACAGGCTGGGTGAGGGCTGACAGAACCCGTCACTGCCCGAGGATGGGACCCAGCACTGCCTGGGGCACGGGCAGTGGGACCACCAGCATCCCAGCAGCAGCAGCAGCCTTTTTCCTGCTCGGGCACCGCACTTAGTTTCAGCAAAAAACCCCATTGACCCCCATTTACCCCGTGAAAAAGAATGACAGGATCAGGCCCAGGTTGTGACCGTCAGCTGTGCCTCTCCCTGGGCAGTTCCCTAAAGAAGAGGGTAAATTCGGCACAGGAAGCCCAGGGGAGGAAGAACAAAGGCGGGTGCCTTCCCCTCCCTCGGCATTATCCGGGGTCCACCGCTGCCTCGAGTAACCCGATCCCTGCCCTGCGCCTCTCGGCCCCGCGCAGTCGAGCTCCAGCGATTCTGTTCCAGGGCAGGGCTGAGTTAATTTCTCTGAAGCCTCACGGGACTCCCCAGGCGGCTCTTTCAGGATGGGATTTTGCTGACTCTGCAAAATAATGCAGCATGGGGAGGGGGCATCCATGGACCCCCAAACCTCCAGGTTTTCTCCTCCAGCCCTGACTCCCCTGACCCATGAGCTCTCGGGTCCCTGGGATAGTCACTTGCTGAAACTGTGCAAATGCAGTATTTTCTCCCCTGCACAAATTTTGCCACATTTTCCTCCTCCCCCACTGCACCCTCAAGGTCGCACCGGGAGTGATCTGATGAAAGGGAACAGGGAGGGAGAAAAGCCCAGCGAGATGAAAACTGATCCCTGCTCCAGCTCCAGCCTGTTCCCTCGGCCCCGCTTGGCTCCTTTCCCGCTGCCCCAGGACCTTCACACCTTGCACCCGGGACACATTTTTGAGGTGGTTATGAAAGGAATTGTACGTTCAGGTATTCTAAGAACTGGCTGAGTCTTTGTCAGGAGAGCGGATGGGAAAGCTCCTTAAGCAAAGGATTGTGTAACCCTGGCATGCTGCAGAGCTCCCGCTGGCAGGTGATGAGAAACTGGGCAGAAAACAGCCTTTGAAATGCCCAGCTAGACACAGAAGGACTTCACTGAAGCTCTGACTCCCCCTCACCCCACTCATAACCTGACGGCTGCTTCTCTGCCCAGGAGGAGATACCCAGGGATTTACCAGCAGCCAGAGTCCTGCAGTAATTTAAATACGACTGGCACTGCTCCTGGCCCTGAGGCCACTGACACTGAGCACTATTAAACTTCCTTATCCCCCAAGCTGGGATGGATGCAATCGTATCAAGGTGCCCTTAAACTTTTTTCAGGAATTGTTTCTAAAACCCAAAATCATGTGCCTGAGACCTGCAGTCACAGTGAGACCTGAGAATGTTCTTGATGGTCACGGAGACTTTCCAGCCCAGGCCCATGTGGCCCAACCCTCTGTCATCCCCAGACTGGGGAGGGCTGGAGCAGGGTGTGCAGGAGAGGCAGCTGCAGCAGGAAGCAGTGACTTGCACATCCCTACCCAAATGGCGTGGGGCAGCCGCATCTGGATGCAGTTTGTGCCAGTTTGCCCAGTCCTGGAGCTCCCGTTGTCCTGAGCTGACGGGTGCTGCGCATTCCCAGCCCGCCGGCAGAGCCCTGCAGCGATCACTGCACAGCCCTTCCCTGCAGCACCTTGCTGGCACCCCAGCCTCCTCAGGGACACACAGCTGCTCTCCCACACCCATCTGCAGTCCAGCTGCTGTGGAGGATTAGGCTTTGGTGCACCCCTGCCTGGCCATGCGCACCAGCGCTAGTGAGAGGGCTGTGGCAGCGTGATGGGAATAAACACAGAGGAGGAAACACTGATTTTGCTGACATTCCATGGGTGAGCAAGCTGAAGACAGCTTGTGCTGGGACACATGCTAAAAAGGAGCTGAGAGCAGGGGCATGGGCTGTCCCCTAAATCAGAGTTGGGACACCAAACTGCTTCCCATCACTGCTCCTCACCCCAGGCCAGTGTAGGCAGGGGCATACAGGTCCCCCAGCTCTGCCTGCTTGGAAGGCAGGAGCAGCATGGGGGAAGGGATGAGGTGAGGACACCTTCAGCATGAGAGTCATTGGCAAGGCTGCACATGCCCCTGAAAATCCTTGCTATTGTTTGAAGCTCTCCTCAGCACTAGTGGGATTTTCCTGCCTTGTTTCCTAAAATTCCCACCATGGTTTTCAGTGCTAACAAGGTGGAAAGGCAGTTTCTGTGGTAAATACAGGACAGTGGGACTTAGGAAGCTTTGGGAACTCCAGTTTCACTGTTCTTCCTACTGCTGATGGCAATGGCATTATGGTCTCCAGCAAGGTCATTCATTTGAAGGTTATTTCCTGTCCCACTGTAAACGTGAGGAGCTCTTGGCCTGCCAGTGACTGCACTGCATAGAGGGGTTGGCATGGCCAGCTCCCACCCCTGCATGAAGCAGCCCCAGAGAGAGCTCTGCTCTTCCAGACATGCTGCTTCCTAAGGCAAAGCATCTGAGAGGAGAGCCTTCAAAGACAGAACTCTCTCTTCCCAAAGAAAACTCTCCCTGATGCCCTGTGCCCATGCAGGATGGCTAAGCTCCCCAGAGGCAAAGCAGGGCTCTTTGGAAGTTCAGAGCAGGTCCCTTAGTTCTTCTCCCACCTCTCCCTGGAAGGCTAGGTAGGGGTTAGCCTGCACTTATCTCTTTATCAGCCTGGGCAGCAGCACCCACAACCTGAATTTCTCCAGCAGGTCTCCAGGCTCCCCTTTTCTCAGGAGTGCACTGAGCAGCTCTCTCCCCTTCTCCCTTGTTTTTACTACTTGCATCCATGTTTTCCAATGTACCAAACACAAGTGTTCTGCACTGGGGCCACATTCCTGGGCCTGACTGCTCAGATGAGCCACCCGACACGCTGGGAGGGTGCCAAAGTGCTTCTGCAAAACTGCTGGACTGTTTTTCAGGAACGTCCTGTCAGTAGCTGGATTGTTTGAATATCCAGGGAAGCCAAGTGCAAACTGCAGATTGGCCAGGTGAGTTCCCAAGAATCAATTTTATCAAAACTTCTGGCAGAGCAAGAGCCTGGTTTGACAGAGCCTTTTCAGGGATGGGCATGGAGAGAAGGGATTCAAGCAGCACCTTTGTCTGAGCAGAGTCAGAAGCTTGGCTTCACTCCTCACTCCCAGTGTGTGCTCCAGGCACAGGCTGCAGGAAAAACCATCTTCATCAGGAGTGTGTAATTAAATTTTCACTGGGCCGGGAGAAGGCTGGTGTGCATGATGCAGAAGATACCCATTCAGATAATGAGCTGCGTCTTTCCAGGATAACATATGAACCACAGGTCTGTCTTCAGTGATGTGGTCCCAAATCACATCTTCTCAAGCATGGTTTGAGTTGCTCCAGGTTTCATGCTGCTCATAAACCGAATATTGGGGGAAGCTCTGTGGTTGGTTTGTCCCTTTCCACAAACCAAACTTCCATTTCCCAAAAGCAGGGAGCACAAGTTTAAGCCTCCTGAGAATACCTTCTCATTTCTGGTTTGGGTTTTCAGTGAGACATCATCAAATGCTAGGTGGAACAACACACTCTAGAGTGGCCATCACACTCCACCCTGAGAGAGATCTCTAGTTCAAGCAGCAGGATCAGGTCCTGCACAGGAACACTCCAAGAATCATACCAGGCACATGGTGTGATTTTTGGGGTGTCCTGTGCAGGGCTGGGAGTTTGACTTCAATGCTCCTTGTGGGTCCCTTCCAGCCCAGGGCATTCTGTGGTTTATGATCAGCAGCTGTGTTTGCAGTGTGGGACATCACAACACCCGGCATCGGAAAAATCACGCTGCTCCCTGGCTGTTTGATATGCTATTGTTAGCAGCAGTAATCCTGTGGTACAGGAGCTGCGAGGGATTAGGAGGGAAGAGCATTCTCCCTGTGTTGTGGGGTTTGCACAGTAAATTTCCACAGGCTGGTATGCACTGAGGTGAGGGTTTCTCAGCTACAGCACTCCTGGAATTGCTCCTACAGTTGTGGGCTCTTTAAAAAATACAGGAGTCAAGAAAAAAGTTGTACCACTATCATGGAAGTGTAAAACCCCAAAAATGGTTGTTTTTTTCCAAACAGTGGTAGGCCTAAAATCTGCTTTTATAATAATTTTGTTGCTGTTGATTGGGTTTCAGGCAAGGACTGCTTTCCTAGGAGCACAGCGTGGCTGGATTCTTTAACAATGAGTTTCAGTATTGCCAGTCATTGTCAAACCTCAAAAGTATGAAATCAGATGAAAACAAAGATATTTAAGAGTTGAAAACACGTTGGATCCTATTTTGCCTACTCTATTCTGCCCTCACTTGTGTTCTCAAGCTTTTGTCTATTTCAACAAACCTGAAAATAAAGAGGCTCAGATTAGCCTCCACAGTGGATTTGTGGTAGGAAACCTGTGCCTGCACTTGTAGGTCCTTCCCTGTCCAACTGCACCGTGATCTCTACTCATCGTCCAGCCCCCTGCCCTCAGGCACCCCCTTCCCACTGGAAAGCCATAGCCAGACAAAGCCATGGCCCCAGACAGCCTTGGCCATGCTGGTACCTGCAGGGACAAGAATGACATCTCGCTGTGCACCTGGCTCCCATGGATTTGGGTTGTACCTA
Source organism: Coloeus monedula (assembly GCF_965178545.1). Classification (NCBI taxonomy): domain Eukaryota; kingdom Metazoa; phylum Chordata; class Aves; order Passeriformes; family Corvidae; genus Coloeus; species Coloeus monedula. The sequence continues at coordinate 5,050,664 of NC_138804.1, read as the reverse complement.
AAGCCGGGCTTTGCCAAACAGCAACAGTCTGGCCTATCACCCAGAGTCCAGCCAAGGCCGAGCGTGAGTATCTTCATTTGGAAGCAAAACCCAGCGGGAAGGATGTGTTTTTTTCAGGTTTTGTTACATAAAAGTAATTTAAACACTTCTGCATGTGGTAAGTAGCCAGGATTGATGTGTCTTCACAGAGGCACGAAGGAGGGCACATACTCAAGGAGATACATCCTCCTTCATGCTGTGGATCTTCTTCCCCACTCACATGTGTGTCAACCAGAGCCTTGTCCAAGTTTCCCCTTGGCAGCTTGACTGGAGCTGTTGTCTGTAGACCGTATCACTCTTATTTTCCACAGGGCTATAACAGGAGATGGAGCAGTGACATGTGACAGACTGATTTAGGCCCTGCCGAGAGGATGTTTACAGAACTGGGACACCAGTGACGTCTTACAGAGAAGCAGGATGTCTTTTTTCCTCTAACTCTGTGGCTCAGCAGAGCTTAACCTGTTTGCTCCTTCCATAAATGTCCCAAAGAGAACCGTGAGCATCTTCAGGCATTTCCCACCAATGTTCATTTAGTGTTGTTGCTATCAGGGGTTATAGGAATGCTGTGTCCTGGGCCAGTGCCATGCCTGGTATGATCATAATGGCAAGGAACCACATCCAGAGATTGAGGCAGGTGTAGCACAACCTGATTTTCCATTTCTTTTGGGAATTTCAGCAACAACTGTAAGAATGTGTCTCTTCAGAGCCAGAGATTGCTTGCAGCTGCAGATGCTTCTGTCCCTTTCCTGGGCAGAAGTACAACCCCTCTGGTAAGAAATATACTTGGTCATCCTCATGTTGCATCCCGAAAGTCAGAAACTTTCCCCATGGGCGTGTGTGTGAGTGCTCCAGCCAGTGCTGATGGAAGCAGAGAGGATGTGAGGCAGCCAGTGAACCCGGAATAACTCCAGAAATAATTGGACTTTCCACTGAAAATTACCTGGTGCCTGATTGCTCTGACCAGAGCCCAAATGAAGGCTGTGGGGTGGTCCCTGGACCATCAGGGTGTGGCCCCTGTCCTGTGCCACGCCCAGGCAGGGCTGCAGAGGTAACAGCTCTTGGCCCCAGTAAAGCACCAGGTAAGGGTTTGGAAGTTCCCAAAGCTGGTGCTGTGTTTGGGTCACTTGGCCAAGTCCCGAGTCAGGTACCTTGTCCCTGTAGTGAGCAGGAAGGCTCTGAGGTCAAGACGTGCCACAGCATGCACAGGCAGCTGCTGTCTGTGCAGCAAAGATCACATCCATAACCTGGCAGTTCCATGTGTCCCCAGCTCCTCCCTCCCGACACGGGGCCTGTCTGGATGTTCCCATGACATCCATGTCTTGCAAATGTGAACTCCAGATCACCTAGATTGTACAGCTCCCGCCAACCCCCCAGTCTCTCTGCTGCCTCTGAGCAGCACAAGGTGGGAAGGAAGCGGCTGGTTCCCCTCTCAATCTTTAAGTCTGTGACTTGCTCTATTCAGACACAGGCCACACCTGCCCTCTCTTAGACCTTGTTTCTTCCCAAGGGAATTTGCTGATGTGAATGCATAAAAGGCAGGAAATGTAAAAACTCAAGACCTGCTAGTGAGAGGAACTCCCTTAACCTTGCCTATCCAAGCATCTCGGGAATCCAGCCAGGAGCTGCAGCCCAAGGCATCCGCATGGCCCAGGGCTCAGTGTGCTGCAGGCAAGAATGACAAATACCCCCGAGCTGCATCCAGTGCATGCAGCTTCCCAGCCAGCTAGGGCCTGAGTGTCAGAGGCCACTGCATACAAAGAAACTGTTCCCTAAAAGATCTGTGATGTCTCATATCTGGTTTTCACCACTCTTTGGTCTGTTTTGAAGCAGCACAAGGCACTGTAGGTTCAGCTCTGTCTCCATATATTTTGATACAGGCTCTTGCACATTTGCTGATGCTCAACACCTGCCAGAAGCCTCTTCTCAGTCCCTAACCCAATGCTCAACATGCACTGTTGAGCAAGGGAACACAAAATTTAACCAGTGTCCAAAATTTTCCTTGTTGTTGCCTACTGAGATTGTGGATGTTCCTGTCTTTCTGGAAATAGCTGGTATGATTTCAAAGCTCCCTAAAGTGCTAACTGATCTCATGAATGCCACAGGTGAATGACATGCTCAGTTCCTACTGCTTGAGCTGCACTGGTGACATCTTTGTTCTGGTAGATGTACCCTCGGTAACTCACAGAGGAGCTCATTAACCTGCTTTAGAGGAGCTCGTTGGCTGTGAGTGGTGGAGGAGGGAGAAGATGAGGCTGTATTAGATACAAAATGATTACAAGCTGCTTACACAGTGTGCCCATAAAAAGGTGAAAGGATGATAAAACAGGTCTGGGAGACACAGCAAGATGTCAGCTAATCCCTTTCCCACACAGTGGTGCTTCTGGCACTCACAACAGTGTCTGACCTGGATTTAAAATCCTCTCATACTGGAGTCACAAGATTTTCCCCAGACAATTTTTTCAGCATTTGCCCTTCCTGATGGTCAAAAGGTTTCCACTTGTGTTGAAGCAAAACATTCTTTTTTATAGTTTATTTTTACTACTTCTCTTCTTTTTGCCCATGAACACTTGTTGCCTACAGCTTTGTGCAGATTTTCCTCTTGAAATGTCTCAGCAGCTGTAGAAGCTATGCCTGCCATTGTAAAACATCAAATTTGCAGGAGGCACATAAATGGTTTCCCTAAGGCTCCACCTTTCATGAGCACACACACATCCACATGCTAGCATTCTCCTCTGATTATTTTGGGAAGTTCTCTTGTTCTGCCATGGAGAGAAGAAAGGAGATCTACCTGCCCCAGGCAACATGACCAGCTTTCCCCAAAGTGAAGTGGGATATGAAGTGGAAATAAGAGGCCAGAGTCCGAAAGTGGAGTAGGGTGCAGTTCACCTCCTGTGTGAAAGGCTGAAAGGCAGGGAAGCCCATGTGAACAAGTCATGCCCAGCTCCATTTATAAGCATGGGAGGCAAAAAAACTGCAAGTGATTCATTTGGTTTGACCTACCTGTCAGGCAGGTGAGTCGTGCCCCAAAAGTGCTTCATTCCCTATGTTGAGCTTGAAGCTGGTCTAGACAGCTCACCCAGAGACAGGGCGAGGGAGACAGTGACAGGTCCCACATCTCTGAATAGAGGGGAAAAGGAGTGTAAAGCCAAGCTGAGAAGCTCCAGCACCAAAGCGTAAGCCTGGGCAACAGAAGGATCAGGGTTTTTTCGTCTTGCAACCTGGAAAATATCCCTCTGCCCCTAATTTTTGCTCCTTGTTTTCTATTTCATTATAACCTCTTTATATGGAATCCAATTGCCAGGTCCCTGCAATTTTCAGTTGTCCTTACACTGCAGAAAACCGTCATGGAATGGAATGGAATGGAATGGAATGGAATGGAATGGAATGGAATGGAAGAAACATAATGGAATATTTCATTTGGAAGGGACCTACAATGATCAGCCAGTCCAACAGCCCAACCATTTCAGGGCTGACCAAATCTAAAGTGTGTTATTAAGGGCACTGTCCAAATGCCTCCTAAACCCTGCCAGGCCCAGGGCACTCACCAGCCCACCAGAACCCAAGGAAGCCTGTTCAGTCTGACCACCCTCTCAATAAAGAAATGCTTCCTTATGTCTAGTACCAACCTCTCATGCATCCTGAAACCATGAGCAATACTGGCTCTTGGCTGGGTGTGCTGTGAGGAGGGGCAGAAGAAAACCTCACTTGCAGACCTGCAGGAGGATAACTGGTGATCCAAGACATGCCTCATGGGAGGAGAGTGGGTGAGGGGTGCATCTGTGAGAGGTGCATTGGCAGGGCGAGCTGTACTGTGGAAGCAGGATGGCTCCATAGCTGGCAAGCACTTGCCCTCACTAATGTGCCAGCCAAGCTCCTGGGCACTGGAACTGGTGCCAGGACAAATCCAGACTGACTACTCTTTAATAAGGCAAATATCCCTGATGGGGAATTTTTATGATACCCCTTGAGGAAAGTTAAACACACATTTGTTCTTAAAGATAGAAGAGAAATTTAATGAACACTGTATTGGGCAGAGTCATACTGCAATATAGGGTTCTCTGTGGAGCCTGAAAGATGCATCACAAGCGGATTCCTTATATAACCTTGCTCCAGCACCAGTCCCTTGCAAGGAGTCATTTAGTCGCTGGCATTTCTGCTTCCAGACAGTTTAACCCCCCCTTGTATTTGGCCCTTTGCCCTCTGTGCCAGATCATTCCTTAGTCACAAATTTTCCCTGCTGAGCAGTTGCAATTAATATTTCCTTCATCCCAGATAAGACCCTGGAACCAAGAATTAAGCCCAAGTGTGTGTAAAAGAGAGCAGGCTGCAGTGATGTTCCTGTCTCCTGTGACTACACTGATGACCCAAGTGCAGCTCCCCCAGCAGTGAGACAACTCTCCAGCAATCCACCCTGTGAGGAACCATCTCCAGGTCCAAGGTGAGACCATGATCCAGCTGGACAATTCCTTGGGTTCTGTGCCCCACCTCCTTGGCCACCCATGGTCTAGGTTTATTCAACAACCTCTGGGGCTGGGTGTTTTCATCAGAACAGAGGATTAAACCAGGAGTGCAGGGCAGGTGCACACAGTGAGAGATGAGCACCAGAGCTGCTCTTAGGCCAGGCCCCAACAAGAGTAGCAAAGCCATGCTCTGAGCTAGTGAGATCTGCCCCATTTCATTAACTAATGACATGGCTTAACACCACTCTGATTGGCAAGAAAAGCTTAAAAATGGGATTAAGTGAAGTGTCTGAGGAAGCACATCCTGGGCTCCAGCCAGGCAGAGTTGCATGTTTGAGAAAGGGAGATCCCCAGTGTAATATCAGCAAGGATTCTTTCAGGACGTTCTCTCACTGCCCAAAATCCAGAATGTACTGGCCAGTCATGTTGCCCAGAGAAGCTGTGGCTGCCCTATCCCTGGAAGTGTCCAAAGCCAGGTTGGACGGGGCTTGGAGCAACCTGGGATAGTGGAAGGGTGTCCCTGCCCATGGAAGGGGTGAAACATGATGAGCTTTGAGGTCCCTTTCAATACAAGTCATTCCATGATTCCATGATTTTATGCTTCTATGACCTGGTGGTCCCTTCCCTCACACAAGGCACTTGTGGTGGAGAAGGTGTTTGCCCTGCATGCTCCAGGTCAAGGCTGCAGGTGCAGGTTGAGGAGCTCTGTTCAAGGCTGTGGCCAGCCAAGCTCCTGGTCATGCAGGAGTCACATCCTGTAAGGAACAGGAGGCTCTGGAAGGCAGAGAGCTGGGTGCAGATGTGCAGCCAGTGTTCGGGCTGAGAGATAGGTGGAATCAGACCTGGGGAGTGATCTGCAAGTCAGGGAAAAGGAATGCATAGGATCTGCCAAGAAGGTGAGTGGGACCACTGGACTGCCAGCATTGCTGCTGAGTCTTGCAGAGCAGCACCCCAGAATGAGCATTTAAAGAACAGATTTTGCAAATAGCCCCAGAGTCCAAATTACAGATCAACAAACACAGCCAGATGGACACTGCTTCCTTCTGGACATCTGCATCATTTATTGATGCTATCAGGACTCAGCCACACTGCCAAAACTGGAGGCACGGGCCCTTTGCCAAGGCTATTGCCCGGCACAGCCTCCTGCTCTGCCACAAGGACAGAACAAACTAACCAGGAATGACATTGTGAGCAGGAACCTGGCCCGGCTGTCCAGCCTTCCTGTGAAAACCTGCCCTGAAAAACAAGCTTTAGGAAAACTCTGTCCTGCCAGTTGAACCATCTGTCTTGTTTCACCTTATTAATGAGCCACATTCTTACCTTTGCTTGTGTAGTTTTTCAGCTCTGCCAGTTCTGTTCAAGCAGCTTCGCTTTAGCTTTATATTGACAACAATACTACCCTGGAAATCTGTCAGTGCAAATGATAGCCACATCCACAACCTCTCCAGGTCTGTGTGAGTGAATTAAACATTTCCCAAATTGGCATGAGATCAAGCTGCCCAAACCCTCCCCCAACCTTACTATCAAACTCTTTGAGCCTCCAGAACAATGTGGTGGATGCAGCCTGTCTAACAGGGCTGGTGTCACCCCACAAGGAGCCCTGAACATGCCCAGGAGCCATTTGTAAGAGCATCAGTTGGCCCTAGTGCCCACAGTGACATGGGTTGTCTCTTGGCATCATTGACTCAACTACTGTAATGGGGCAGAAGAGGGTTTTGATTATTGACAGTGGCTCATAATTCACTCTGATTTTACTCCTCATTAAGGCTGTTGCAGTAGCCAGGAATACTGGAGCCTGCTGCCTTCAGAACCTTTCTGGAGTGGTTGCTGTCGGCGCAGGGATCTCCAGTGCTTGCACACCATTAGTGATCTCATGCAGCTCAATATTAAAAGAAAAAAACAACCAACAAAACCAAACCAAACTATTTAAGCCCATAGCACAAGGAAGAGGCTGCCTCTATGTAAATATAGCCAGAAAAATCCCCAGACCATATTCCTGGAGGCACTGCAAAAGGTGGCTGAACATAAAAGCCGTGGCTGTCTTCTTCCCCCTTTTCAGCGGTTAGTTTTGTGTGGTTGAGATTAGCGCAGCATTGAACATGTCAGTTAGGTACAAAATTGTTGTCAGCACTGGAAAAATCACTTGCCCTGTGGACAAGCTTGCTGCACAATGAGCTGCTGCGGTGAGGGCACAGATTCAGCATGTCTAAACACAGGGAGTGAGCACAAGAGCTGTGTTGCTCCTCTCTGGGATGAACGAACTCCAACGAACACACTCCTGGTTAAAGTACCTCAGAAAGCTTTGTCTCTCACTGTGAGTGGAGATCTGATTTACAGTGATAAAAATGTGGCACTGAGTGTGCATAGAGCCCCGGGACGGTTTCAGCTTGTCTTTCCCAGTTCATGCTCAGCACCATCACATTAGTGCTGCACACAAAAACATGGTAACCTGACTGAGAGGGGGAAAGGGCAGCAGCGAACAGATGCCATCTGCCAGGGAGCTGAACCTGAGCCACTCTGCCCTGGAACAGGGACTCCAGTGTCAGAGCAAAGCTCTGCTTGCAGGGATGAAACAGAGAGCAATTGACCTTTAGGTGACAGTTGCAGAATGCCAGCTCGAATGACACTGTAGGGAGGGGGGTGGGTGTTATTAAAGTATAAGATACCACCCACAAGCAGGAAAATAACAAAATTCCCCTGGGAAAAAAAGCCTGTGATTTGTCCCTCCCCGTTTTAGACTTCTTGGCTCACTGCTTCACAGATCCTCTATGGGAGACAAGAGTTTATCAACAGGGTACCTGCATTTCTCCTAAGAGGTAAATTGCCTTTTAACTCCTCTCCATTGCTTTGTAAGCGTCCTATTTAGATTAATGATGTGCAAAAAGTTTACAAAGCATTTTCCATGATCTGGAATGCTTGGCAGCTTGTGAGTAGAGCAAATAGCTTAGCTGGGATAATAGAGAGGAAATCCACTGAAGAGTTCAAGTCATTAAGATGTTTGCATTTGATGAGACAACCAGTACCAAGGGCCAGAGCAAAAGAAATGAGCAAGTGGTGCTCACAGGAGGTGCTGCGAGGTATTTCTGCATCCATCACCCACCTTCCCAGCAGCACCAGAGCTGCTGGCTCAAGTCTTTTCCCAGTGCACCAGCTTGATTGCTTTCTGCCCAAAATCTTGAAAAGCTACAGCATGCAATTCAGCAATTCTACACATGGAAATAAATAACAAATTAAATCCCACAGTGACCACATCTGCATCACTCCCAAAACTTCAAGGAGAAGGGCTGAGGCAGCAGGTACCTCACTGGAGCTCTCTTTGGGAAACATCATCAACTTGAAATTATAAGGTGGAGTTAAAAGCCTCTTCGTTCCCAATCTCCATTGCTGTGGCTTTTGTTCATATTTTACAACTTTAGGGAAACTTTTTTTTTTTGCTTTATTGCTGAGTGAAATACATCCCTTTTCCCAGGAGTAACTGGGCAGCCAACTGCCTGGAGAATGGGGAGGACCATTGCAGGAGGACAAAGTGCTTTGAACTCTGACAGGTCAGGAGGAGGTGACAGCCTGCAGACGCAGGAGCCCTTGGGCTCTTTTTGGGTATGTCCATTCATGCCACACATCTTGGAAAGGGAAGCTGAGACAATCACAAACACCTTGTGAGCATCTGATGGAAAGGAGGATTTTATCTGTGTCACTCAGCCTCAGGGACACGTACAAATTGAGGCAGAAGGGATTGGGATTGGAAGCAAGTAAAAAAAGCTGTTTCACACTAATGATTTCTGTGAAGAGGCCAGGAGTCACACCTTCAGGCAATGTGGTACACGGGGCCCTTGTCCCTCCCCAATTCTCAGCTCCCCTGAGGGAGACCCTGTGATGCCATCAAGACTTTTGCCCACTTGTTCCAAGGCAATTGACCTTCCTCCTTCCCTGTCTCCTACTAGGTTGCTTTCTCACTATAGACTCCAGTTCCTGGAGCACAAAAAACCAAGGGAGTTGCCAGTGCTCAGGTGGGAGATGTCACATTGGGGCTTGTGTTTTACCCAAACTGTCAGCACATCACTTGAGAACTGACACTGGTGGTTATGTCTGAACTAATCCAGGTAAACTCCTTGCTTTTTCTCTCCTGTGGCAACTGACTGTGGCAACTCAGCATGTCCAGGTGGTATCTGGAAGGACAATGCCTGCCCTTCCAGAGGGATGTTAAAGTCATCCCTAGTTTGGCTCATTTCTGCTGAGTCCCTGGGTGTTGTTTCAACAGCTCATGAGAAACAAATGACTTCAGAGCAATGTACGTTGCACACAGTTGCATGGAATTCTTTCCCAACCCTTTTCCCTTTATAGGAATCACAAAAATGCTGGATTTTTTTATAACTAGGTGAACACTGTGACAGCAGCAACTGTCTGCCATAAATAAATGCCAAGACAAATTAGATTAGACACAGGTATTAGACACAGGTATGGTGATGAAGTCTTCAAAATCCACTTTTCCATGGGGTGTCCTCTTGCAATGTCGCTGCTTTCAGCCATGACCCTCTGCTGACACAGCACAGGTGCTGTCCCAGAGCTACAGAGTTCCTCTCCCTGCACCAAAACATGAAGTTGTCAGACAGGAAATTGCTGGGATTCACATAAAACTATGTTAGTGACAGTTTCATGGGCGCTTAGTGGATGCTGGATTTGCATGTATCCCCCTCCTCACCATTCATAAATATATGCACAAGCGTCATTTTATTCACACAGATTTTGGCAAAAGGCCCATTGAATTCAGCAGAGAGAAGTCCATTGACTTTGGTAGACTTTGCACATTGCGGGTGAGAACAGATGGAGGCTCCATTCACCAGTTGCCACTCGTTAGTTAAAGCTTATTATTGCTAAAGAGTTTTGTTAATGCATTTACGAATGGAGCATGATCCAAGTGATGTAACCACCACCGAGTGCTGGAGAACAGCAGATGTGCTCTCCCAACACGGATGGAGTGAACAAAGGACACCCCTGTATGTACGGGACTTACAAACTGGAGTTTACTGGCCCACTCAGCCTTCAGAAGGCAGCGGGTCTGCAGCCAGGGCCACTTGTTCATAAGGAAAAGGCACTTTCCAGCAGTCCCAGTGTGAGACACCACAGACCTTGCACAGGACCAGGAGAAAGAAGGCACATGTGAGCACAGGCCCTCTCTGCTGCCTGCAGGTGGGTCTCATGGGTTTGGGCAGGAGCTACACTGAGCCTTTCCACAAGCTACAGCTACACAGAGTGGAAACTCTCCTTGCTTTATGAGGGAACAAGTAACCACATCTCCTGAGCACAGTCAGGGGAAGGGATGTCTTCTAGAGAAAAAGATCTCCCTACACATGGCTCCTGCAGCTCCGGCCAAGATCTTTCCTTCAGGGACGCACACCATTGTGTTCCTCAAAGATGGATCTTGTTTCCATGGAGCTCCACAACTCTGTGTAGCAAAGAAAGTAAGGTGGGGACTACCTGGTGCCTCATGGGCAGGGAGCGCTCAGCAATCAGCTTTTGCAAAAGGCAGGAGAATTTACATTGCCCATGGAGCCATAGGGTTATAACAGCCTTAAAACCATATCATCCCAAGATGGCTTGGGCTGGAAGGGACCTTAAAATCCATCTCGTTCCATGCCCTGCCATGGCAGGGACACCTCCCACTGTCCCAGGTTGCTCAAAGCCCCATCCAACCTGGCCTGGGACACTTCCAGGGATGGGGCAGCCACTGCTTCTCTGGGCACCCTGTGCCAGGGCCTCAGCACCCTCACAGGGAAATGTGCCAGTAGTCCTGGAAGATCTAGCCTTAATAAATGAGGGAAGCCAATGGCTGTCCCAAACAAGCTAGAAAGAGAAGCTAAAAATCCATGTTGATTTTATGGGATCAGATTAAAAATAAAAAAGACTTGTTGGGCTAATCTAGAGGAAGCGCTAACAGCTCTGACATGGGAGTAGTTGGATGAAGAGGAATGGCTTAGTCCAAAATGAGAATGCAACTAGCAAAAATGGATCACTGAAGAACAAGGAATATTTTCCTCACTGCAGGCCAGAGGCTTGAACCCACAGGACAGCTTCTCCTGAAAGTGGTGTGAAACATACCTGGCACGCTCAACACAAAAAAGATTCCCTGCTGCAGGTCAGCACCTGAGCTGGTGTGAGCAAATCAGCCTCTGAGACAGATCCAAATAATCAGCATTGAACTATGAATATACCCCAAAAATCAGCACTGTGCCCACATGTGGCAAGAGGTAATTAACTTCAGCTCCCAAATACCTGACAACAATGGTGTCAGGGCAGCCTCCTCCACAGGGGCATGTTCTGGTTGTTAATTATTGGTGTGCCATCAATGGAGAACCTCTTCTGTGATTGGAACCTGGCTACTGGGCAGTCGAACATCTTTTGGGGCTGCTTCATGCTTTAACTAGACAGCATCAAAAGTGAGCAACAGACAAGTTACTGTCCCTGGTGCATCACCTTGCTGAAAACTGAACTTAGGTTTCCTGATTTTGTCTTCTTTTCTGTGTTCACAAATGTGGTAGTGGGACTTTGTCAGAGCTTTAGGGCTCTCACTGCAGCAGAACCCAAGGAAACAGAAATCCTCCTTAGAAACACAGAAATAATGTAGCTCCATCCTCAGTGGACTTTCATTTCTTGGGCTGGTCTTTGTGGCTTGGGGTTTCCGAGCTGGGAAGCTGCTCAAGATGTCAGGTGTTTCCCTGCCCTCAGGCACTCACAGAGTTGGGTGCAGTGCTCTTCTTTCCTTCCATGGAAGGACCTTCAGAGAAAGGTCTTCTTGACCCTCCCACCCAGGCTGTACATCACTGCAAGCCATATGAAGGAGCTGGGGGATCCTGTGCAAAGAGGGTGTTACATTCCTTCAGTGGAGGTCTCTGCGTCCCCGGGGACTCACTCACTGCCAGGTGCTCACACCACCCTTGTACTGAGAAAGAGCAGGGCTAAAGCTGCCAGAAGAGAGGCTCTGACCACTGGACACAGACATAGTATGAGATCCTCACAAGAGACAGTCACAGGTCTCTTTGTAAAGTTAATGAGATCTGTCACTGTGGCCTGGCTGCACTTGGCAGGACCCAGAGGCAGCTCCTCTGAAGGGCTGATTAATGGTTTCTGATTATTGGCACCATGAAAGAATGCTCCAACTGACTCAAAGTCAGCTGCAGGCTGGAAGGACCTTCTGTTTGAGAAGAGTTGTCACTCAGCTTCTTTGCTGGGCTTCCAGTTATTTGTGCACTGGTGCAGCCTCACCTGAGCCAAACACTGACCAGGAACTGGCCTTTGTCATATTGCAGTATGTCCAAAAACACATTTGCATGGTTGTGAGCTCACATGATTTACCTGCCATCAGAATCAGACAAAACCCTCTTTTTCGTGCTCATTAGAGCAGCAGTATCCACTGGGAATTTCCCCTTGCTTGCAAAAAATGGCAGTTTGTTTTGTTTGAAATAAAAATGTCTAAAAATATTGTTTCTGCACTTGGAAAAAAAAATCTGTTGCACAGGGCACCTCTGGTTGCCTGAAACCTCTGGCTAAATAAAATGGAGGAAGGTTTTAAAAACTATTGGAGTCTGGCTGGGACAATGTACGACTGACTCATGAAGTTCTCATAAAGAGCTGACCCCCCAGACAGCTCCTCATGAGGTATGGATGAGCCAGCAAGAGCTTGCTCCAGTGGTCAAGCACTGGGACAGGGGCCCAGAGGGACCACAGAGGATCTGTCCTTTAAGATTTGCCAAACTTGCCTTGACAAACACTGAGCAACGTGTGCCAGCAGGGCAGTGAGGTCTGTCTGATCTGTGCTGTGATTTTACACTCTATATGGTGCTGGAGCATATCAGAACTGAAATCCTTGCATGGAATCATGCCAGAGTCATGTAACATGAACAAAACCTGCTGTTTCTACACTTCTTAAAATGATTCAGGGAAGAAAGTGAACATACATGAGTTATAGAGGAACCGAACTTTCCGATCCCCACTTTCTCTTTCTGCTTCAGGGCTTTTTGTTAAGGCTACAGGAACAGCATCCCTTGGGGCAGAAAATGGCTTGAAGAGCTTGAGTTGGTTATTTTTTTTCCATCTCACACCTATCCTTCCAAGCCTGGACTTGGTGTTGCGTGGCTTCAGCCATGGTGAATGAGCACAGTTCCACGGAGCTGACGTGTGCGGATGCCTTTCGTACAATAATTGAAACGTGGATCTCTCAGGCAGACTGTAACTAAGCTCATCCTACAACAAAACTTTTGTGTCTTGGGCAGGTTACCTTCACCTCAAGTCTCTTCAGCAGTGAGCTACTTTTACAGCATCTCTTCTTTAACCGTTTGGCTTGACCACGTACCTGCCACCTTCCCCCCGTGCTAACCCACGCATCCTGCAGCCCACGGATGCATCTGCACATGTCATCCTTCTCCATATGAGCCACCCTGGTGGGTTGTGGAAGTCTCTCTTGCTTTTTTGACATCTGTGGGCATGCCCAAAAGCATCACTGACAAAGCCATTATTTTCTACCCAGGATTAACTCATATGCTCAAAAAAAGCCACTCCTTTGGTCTCTAAGGCCATGTCTGGCCCAGACAGGACTCTCTCCATCACCTGTCCTTGTGCTCTTCTGCACCCAATGGAGCTACTTAAAACACATGGTCTCCTTGCAGTCAGCTCCTGAAATAAAGGCAGAGGGAAAAGTGTTTATTCTATATTTCAATGCTGATTCTTCAAAAACAAAGCACACAAAAACTCTTGACCCCCGTCCAACCAGTGAGAGTGCCACAAGGTGCTTTTCTTCCAGAAGGCATCATTGCGCCAAGATCAAATCCAAGTAGTTCTCAAGTTGTCAGGTTTGGGTGGTTGGACTTACTAAATAAAACTTGAAACTTTCTGCTACAAACAGTTACCATAAAAAACAAGGTAAAATCAAACTCCTGCATTTTTGAGAGAAAATGTTGCAAGCCAAAGACGGCAGCTAATGCCTGTGCAGAACTGGCCCTTCTCACCCATCTGGCCTTGTGCTCCAGCACGGGGAGCAACGTGGGCAGGGATGACCTCCTGGCACAGTGGCTAGTGACTGGCACAGTTCCTAGGCTGGGCAGGAGGGTCACATCTCCATCCCTCCTCCTGCTGCTCCTCTCCACGAAGGTACCCATCTGTGAACCCAAAGCAGACCGAGGGAGCTCCACTGAGCCGGGAGCAAGGCTTTGCAGCCGTAACCGGCTGTGGAAGAGCAGCCAGGCTCTGTAGCTGGTATCAGTTAGTGTGTGCAGAGCCTAAAAATAGAGACCCTCTGCTCTCACAATGACTCAGAGATGCAGAAGGGAAACCCACAAGCTCAGTGCTTGGCTGTCCCCTGAGCTGATTGAAAGTTTGCATCTAAAACTTTGTTTTGACACAAAACGGCTTTTTGAAAAACAAACTAACAACAAAAACAAAAAAAAAAAAACCAAAACAAAAAAAAAACCAACAAAAAACCACCCCTCTCACCACCAGAGCTGCTGGGAATTCTTCTCATTTGGTCTAAGTTTGGAAGAAGTCTTGGCTAGTAAAGCATGACATTTTGTAGTATTTAAATGCTAGTTGGCAAACCCCCTGCAAGTATTTACTTGCTGAGCTCTTTCTTGGAGACCTGTGAGACCAGATGAAATGGTGAAAGGTGTGCCAGTCCTCTGGCACATTTCATTGGGATACAGTTCCCTTTCCAGACAGCTTTGATTCCAGCTCAGGAAGAACACATCCACCAGCTGTCCTGCTGAATCCCATGAGGAGGGCATCCTTCAGTCGTTTAACTCCCTCTGCTCATCCCCTGCACCAGGGGCTCCAGCCAGTGCCACCCAGGTTTTGGCCATGTCATGGGTGGGATTGTAGCCTGGAGGGGAAGCAGAAGGGAACCGGGGTCCCCTGGGGATGTCCATTACTGCTTCAGCCCTATCCTGCCCATGAGAAGAACAGGTCCTTCCTCCCCTGTGTCTGTTTATCTGCCCCATGGTCGCAGGTCATTATGGAACTGGTTGAGCAGCTGCCTGTAATTCTGGAGATATAATCCAGAGAGATTTTCAAAATTGCTGGACAAGGCCAGGAGCATCCTACCTCATCTTTGACATGGGGGGTTGGATTAGTGACCTCCAGGAATCCTTCCAATCTTGATGTTTCCATGGTGTCACCCCTCTCAGGCTCTCATGCCTGGTGGAGTTGAGCAGGCACAGCCTGAACTCCGGAGAGCAGAGGAGCAGAGCAGCCAGGGCAGCCAGGCACCAGCACAGCCTGCTCTATAAGCCTCCTCTGCTTCCACCTGAGCCACAGTTGGACTCATTTGGTCCTTCCCCAATTGCTGGTGAGAGGAGGAGGAGGGGCAGCACTGAAACACTCCACACTAGAGTCAGGCACCAGGACAAAAACCGCTCGCCCACAGGGTGAGCCCTGTGTCTGCTCTGGCAGCTCCTCCTCTGCAGAGGACCTGGCCACCAGCCAGGCTCCTCGTCTCCTTCCACAGTCCTGGAAGGCCGGGTGGGCTCTGTGGTGGAGCCACGTTGGACCGTGGCTCTATGAGTACATCCCTCCCCACGGCACACATGGGGCTGCAGAGGTACAACCCAGCTCCCTGCCATGGCCAGAGAGAAGGCAGAGACCTGAGCAAACAGAACTGCTCTGAAGTTCATTCTATGGGAGACATCCAGCATTCACTGGGCAAGAGCAAGTCAGGGGTGTCCGTCCTGCACGTCACACACTCTGGGAGCATCCTCGCTGCCTTCGCTCCACTCTGTTGTACCTTCAGTCTGAGCTCCAGCACAGACAGCCCAACCCCAAGCAGGAGGCCACGAGCTCATACACCTGCAAGAGGTCTCAAAATGCTCCATTAAACCCCTGCACTGCCAAGGACCTGAGGGAAGAACTGAGGGGACCACGGCAGGAGCCCAGCTCAACCCCCATCTCATCCCTGTGAGGGGCAGCCTGGCTGTAGCACCAGAGCCAGTCTGGGCACCCCTGGGCAGCCCTGGTCCCCCAGAAAGGGGCTGCCCCAGCAGGAGACACAGCTGGACCCACAAGTGAAACACCTTCCCAGCTTGGGAACACCAGCACATCTCCCTGCCTCAGATGTCTGAGACACAGGCCAAGGGGAGACAGTGAAAATGAAATCAACTGATAGTGATGAGCTGCCAGTAATTCCCACAGACAGCTGGGAAGAGAAGGACCTCAGGAAGCCTCCCCCCTTCCCTGTCAGGATTAGCCCTACCTAAACTAATAGACCATCTGCCTGCTGGCCTGGCCTGTGACCCCAGCAGGGCAGAGCTGGCCGACAGCTAGGGATGAGAGGGAACCAGTTCCTCCAGCTCAGTCCAGAGCTCCAAGGCTCAGCATTAGGACCTGAGATCTCTCCACTGTTCGCTCCTGCTCCAGAAACCCACCCCCACTTTACCCACCCCTGGCTCCTGTGCCAGGGAAGCTGATGGAGGCAGCATGTTGCCCCGTGTCACCACATACAGTTACAAGTGTCCCCTGTGTGGCAGTGGTCACTGCTCCCATGACCTTGGCGTGGGCTTTTCCATGTCCTGCTGAGTACCGCCTGGAGCTTCAGCAAGTCTGCCAGGAATGAAATGGCCTGTCCTGAACTCACCTGGGTGCTGACACTGCCACAAGCATCTGCCATTGAAGAAACAGCGTGCGGTGACCCCAGCTCTGGCTGGGGAGCAGCTGCAGGACCCACGGCCACCCTTCAGCTCACTTGTGCCAGTGCCTCACAGCCAGTCTCTGCTCAGGACAGGGTCCAGCCCGTGCTACCATTGGTTTGTGACTCTGAGGAAAACCAGAGTCAATTTCTGCCACAAGAACAACCAAATGATCAATTAAATCATTGAACCAGAAAATTATTTCGTAAGCAATTCGGATCTAGTCACTTTTATATTCCCTTTTTCTTACCAGCAAAGTGTTCTGTTTGAGATCAGCCAGGAACATTTTGTTCCCGCTGAAACAAAATTTCTGCTTTCATTATGGCCTCTGTACCAAAGTCAGGTCCTTGGCCCTTGGAGGGTTGGTGCACTTCTCACTGAGACCCCAGGGCTCAGGCTCCTGTAGGACATCAGGCATTTGGGCTGGGTTCTGCCTCCATGTGTGGCTCTCTCCTACACAGCAGGTTTGGAGATCTCTCTGGGTCCCTCACACCTCTCTCCTGGAGAGCCACTATGGACTGACTCTCACAAGCAGGAGCAAGATCCCTGCCCCTACAGGAAGGGCCATAACCCCCAGGATGGCAAGATGTTCTCACTCTCCATGGACCACTAAATATTTCATTATTCTTCACAGAGCAGAGAAGACAGGCAATTTTCCACCCACTGGCTCTGCACACCCACAGCAGAACAAAGACACTTCACAGCTCAACAGCTGTGGGAGTTCAGCCCCAAACATCTTATTCAGACCAAAAGGTCTTGTCCACTTTCCTGTGACTATCACTGGCATTTCCACGAATGCCACACTCACTGAGAGAAAAGTCACTTTCTGTCAATAACGATACTTGAGTTGGTGGAAAACACTGGGAATTTCTCCCTCATGAGATAAAATGGCATTTAGTTTTGATCTGAATCAAGATTTCCTTTTAATTTTAGTCTGAAAATTTTGGAATTGATGGCTCTGTTACTTTCTCAACTTCTTATCTGTTTTTTCTCTGAGCTGCCAATCCTCAAGGTATCCTGGTTAAGCTTCAGAATTTTGTCGATACAGGGCAGGATTTGGATTGTCAGTTGCACTTAAATGTGACATTTTTACAAATAACCAGAATAGATGTGTGAGGATCTGCTCTGAAATAGGGCACTGGGACAAAGAGAAAAGCACATTGTGCCCAAAGTGTTCATGAAAAATAACAGTGCAGAAATGTCACTGCTCCTACACACCAGCCCATCATTAAATACTTCCACTTTAGTGAAATGGCAAAAAAACAGTTGATGCTTTCAGCACAGTACAAACCAAACTCTATCCACATCTGCCTTACAGTGTCAGATTCATGCAGGAAGCAGAAGTGTTCCTGTGAGATTATCATCTCTGTCTAGAACATACTTGTGAAAGGTGAGAACACAATGCCAGCACAGTGCAAGGTTTCTGAGGCATCTCTGTGCATTTTAATAGTGATATCATTGTTAAAATGAGGTATAATGCTCTTTAGTTCACTTTTTTAAAAAAACTGACTCAAAGGAGTTTCTGGGCACTTGCTCAGAAATTTATTCTTCCTGGACCTTAAAATAACCCTTCCAAGTCAGTCCTTTCAGACCACAGAAGAGCATTGCTGTGTGATGGCTAATGCCCCTTTGGTAGCACTCAAGGGGTTTAATTCTGCCACCACTGTTCATCCAAATTCCCACAAAGAAATGGTGATTTCCAGCTCTGAACAGTGCACAGTGTGAAAGATCAAAGAATTGAAAAATCTGCTTATTTTTAGGAGGAGCTGATCCAAATTTCACAACTGCAGGAAAAGTAATTTAAGAAGAGCAGCATCAAGGTGAGAAGTCCTTCTCTCACACTGAGAGCAGGGGGGCTGTTCTGCCTCTCCCACCTTCTCCTCTGGCTGAGGGCAGGACCAGGCCCTCTTGGGGTTGGTGATGTCCTTTTTGAAGGGTTTAAGTCAGGCTCTCACCTTTCTGCCATGGCATGAGGAGAACTCGCCTCCATCTAAACTAGGTGGTTGAGAGGTCACGGTGGGACGCACAGAATTTGGGATTATGTAGAAACACTCATTTCCAAAGAGCTGCTCCAGAGTTTTGGCCAGGTGGGTGCCCTGTGTCTCAGAGCTCAGATCTCCCTCACTGGGGTGCTTGTGGCAATACCAGAGCCACAAGCAACTTTGGTAGGTTTAGCTCCATTTGAGTGGCCAGGAAGGCGTGCTCAGAATCAGAGAAGTTGCTCTCCCCTGTTAGTAATCAACAGGAGCACCCTGGGGACTGACTCTGTGTCTTGCATTCCCAGGGGATACCTTCCTGCCTCCAGCAGCACTTCAGGTATCCTCTACCTACCTGGCCTGCCTGTCACACCCAAACCAGTTTCAGTCTTTGCAGATCCCCAGCACCAGGCATCAGGAGAGACCTTGGATTCACAGTCACACATGAGTATACATCCAGCACAGGAAAAGCCAGGGCTGTCCTGAGCATTCATCACCTCAAACCATCATTGTCTCCTTCCTAGGCTGCCTCTTGGGAGATAGGAGAGCAATGAGTAACGCATGTAGAAGATATCCTGGGATTAGTTTAGGAGCCGTGGATATTTTTATCTACAGCAATCAAGTGGGTTAGGGAGGTATTTTGGTTTTGTAGGCAGCATTCATGGACTGTGCTGCCAGTTACGGTGCCTGTGCTTCCCAACAAATGTGGACAAATTAGAAATTGCCTGGAATTGTTGGATTTCTTTGAAAACTTGCAGCAAAAGTCTTTTAAAAAAATCCTGCATTTTTCACCCAGAAGAAAACATAACTTGAGGTGGTAATCTCTGATGCCTGCTGATTGGTAAATGGTCTGATTCCTTCTTGTGGCTTTTCTCCACATCTGCTGGTGACTCAATTGTCCCACACATGCCAGGAAGGATGGCCAGCCCTGATTTTTCTTCTGTGCTTGGCTGCCCTGCTAAGCCCACTGAGCTGGAAAAGGATTCACTTGGGAAGCTTCTGAGTGCTGCTCATCCAGCACCGAGCAGTTGTGCTGGTCCCTCTGCTCTGCTCTTTCCATCTCAGTGCCACAACCCGAGAGGAAGTGGGGTTGCATGAGCCCAGAGGAGCTGAGATGATGCAGCTTGTGGCCACACCAGCCTGGCTGAGCTGGGCAAGCAGCAGTGGCATTTGGCCACATCCAATGGTCACAGTCTGGCACAGAGTCGCATTGGCTCTGCCATTTCCAAGACCTTCACTTCCATCCATAGGCAGCTCCTATATTTAGTAATTATGTTGGTGGCAAAGGCCCAGCCTCCAGGATGTTGATGCAGACACCCAGACACTCAGCCACTTCCTGTTTGGATGCACTAAAATTATTTGCATCATTTAAAAAGTGATGTTGGTTAAGGGAAACAAAGCATTATTGTCAGAGGAGTCTGAGCTGGGTTAAGTGCCCATGCACAATGGAAAAAAAAGCAGAACAAAACGCCTCCATCTCCCAACAGCAGCACACTCAGACAGCGTGTCCTGGGAGCCACCTTCACCCCTCCTCTGGCCCACTGGCACTGCTATTGCCACAACAGTACAGTAAAGCACTGGGATCCCCTGCCCAGCCTCCTCCCAGGGTGACCCAATATCATCTGTACCTAAATCTCAGGAGCAGAGACACATCCAGGAGATGTGGTCTGCTGGCTGGAAGAGGCAACAGAAAGCACCTGCTTTCTCTGCCACCCAAGAACTTACAGCTACAGACAAGCTTTTCCACTGCCACATAGTCTTGGCAACCCTGAGCATAAATGTGGCACCCAAGATCTTTACAGACTTCTGGTGACTCGAGGTCCAGGGCCTGGATCTCCACCCTGAGGCTCTGTGGGTGGTGGCCGTGTCTGTCAGCCAGACTCAGCTCTGTCGCCTCTGTGCTTCATGTCTTGCCAGGGCAGCTGCTGAGTGAAAGGGCAGGCAGGACTCACTTTGGGTCGACTGCTGCTGGGTGAGGGGTGATGGGTGGACCCCTTCCCAGCTCTGCCAGGGCCTGTGTTTGCCCTTCCACAGGGCCACAGAGCTTGGCTGTGCCCCAGGGCCACCTGCTGTGGTCTCACACAGAGCTTGGCTGTGCCCCAGGGCCACCTGCTGTGGTCTCACCCAGAGCTCAGCCAGGACACCTTCCAGGACCTGCAGGTACTTGGAGACACCCTCTGCCCTCTCAGCTTCTCACCCCAGCCACTGCCTCTGTGGTTTCTCTGCTTCCAGAAGAGAGGCAAAAAACAATTTGCAAAATATTTTCAAGGAACCCTTGCAAGTGATTTCTTCTCCACTGCCTGCAGGACCTGCATGTCTGGTAACACCCAACTACTCCATGCTCAACTCCTCACAAGCTCCCAGACAGACAATGCCCCCAGACACTTACATGAAGGGAGTTGTCCTGGATGCTTCACATCCCATCTCCAAAATATGATCAATTTAGCCTTTCTCCTGTTTTTTTAAAGCCTTACTAAGCTATTCCCAATGTCTAGGAAGGCTGATGACTCAATAGATTTTTCCACACAGTCTGGGCAAGCAGTCTCTTGGCAAGGGTTGTTTATGACCTAGCTGCAGATGGATTTACCTATCCTGCCTTCTTTTTAGCAGAGATGTAATTAGTCATGTGGTCCAGGAACTTTAAAAGTGGGTGAGTATGTTAGTGCCTTGACTTTCACATCCACCTTAGAAACACAGCTGGGCACCTAAAAGTGAAGGTGACCCTGTTTCACTGTCCTTTCGAAAATTCTTTGTCAAAGTGCATCTTCCAAACCCAAATTAGGTGAGTGCACTGTTTAAGCTAAGGAATAAAAGGCAAATTATGAATAACAGATCTCAAGCAGTAGGTTCTGAGTCACCCTCAGTCAATGACAGCAGCTCTGCAATCAGCATTTAGGTCATAACTGCAATGCTATTGTATGTCCAGGAATATCATCTGACACCCACAGCAGTAGCTGTGTTGAGTCAGCAAGGCAAACAAGAGTCAAATATAGTTAAAATGTTATTTTTGTTACTGCATTTAGCAACTGTTCCTGAATATCTGCCATGGCAGAGCAAATCTGCAAAGTCACATCCCTGGACTTCTCAGACGAAAGTTGTCGTTTGAGTGTTGCAAAGTGTTTTAAACCTCAGGTCAAAAGTTCCCAGTTTGTGGCATCCCAGACTTCTTCAGGTTTGGATACACCTTTCGATTTTAGCATCTGATAGCAAAGAGTCAGGTAAGCATTGATCATAGCAGAAACTACCAGTGTGAGCAGCCAAGGATGTTTCTCCAACATGAGACCCGGAGCAGGGTGCACAGTCCTTGTGCTTCCCCTGCACCTTCAGCTGGCAGCAAACACAATGTTTAGCAATCCTAAGCAAGCCTGGTTCAAGTGGGGGGTGATGGTAGAAGGAAGGATCCGGAGCCCTTTGCACACAGAGGAGCCCCTGCTGCCACCTCCCTGAGACAAGCTGAGCACTGCCTGCTCTTCCCAGGCCCAGCCAGGAGCAAGCTTTCCCTGTATCTCAGCACTCAGGATGTCTGGCCCTGATGGCTCAGCAAGGTGCAATGTCCAAACTCAGATTCCCAGATCTGCCCCAAACTGCACATCCTGAGGGCTGCCTGCATGTCTCCCTCTGCAGTGATCCTTGTGGAATGTGAGACCTTGTATTTTCAGCTTCATCTGCTTTGCCTTCTCCCAGCACACACTGGACCTGAGAGCATGCAAGCTGACCACACAGCTGTACAAAGATAAGCCTTTGATTACAGAGTTGAAAATAAAGTTAAAAACATGGGAAAATACAAATACAAGGACACAAGGCAAGGGTAGGGCCAAGATCGTTCCTAGTTACTGCCCAGACTGCTTTCTGGGGGATATCCCAGCCTGTAGCTCCAGCTGCCATGCACCTGCAGACTGTCTGCAAGAGCAAGATCCTTGAACATCACCCCACTTTTCCCATCTCATCTCTTTTATTCATTTCCTTTCTGTTTAGCTCATGTTGGCATTTGATGCAAATGCACAAGGGACTACTTCTTCTCCACTCAAGTCTCCCTGCCCCTGCAGACCTCCCGACTTCTCTACTGAGTTCACTCCTTCAGGCTTAAAACACCTTCTTGTTGCCTGCAGCATGGTCACACTGTTTAGTAACTCTCAAGGAGCCTGCATTGCTCTCAACACACCTCCTGTTTCCTCCAGAGTTCTTATCTGTGCCCACACAGCTGCATCAAGGGCAGCTACGCCAGCCAAGAGCCTTTGTTCAAACAGCTTCCCCCTCCTTCTGCCGGTTTGGGGGCTGCACTCTTACCCTGTGTGCTAACACATTCGCTCCCTAGCAGGCTCAGGATGGAGGAGCTGGGTATATTCCCATGGATTTTGAGCAACTAACCCATGCACTGGCTTTGCAGGACTCCTGGGGTCAAGGTAACCAAACAATAACAGCACACAGAAGCCAGCCAGGCTTCCCAAGCTCCCACCAGGCAGTCCAGCAGCTAAGGCTGAGAAGAGCTGGGGGAAGGAGCTGGGGTTGGACAGGGCTTGGGAGGGTGTTGTCTGTGGATGTCACAGGCACTGGTGGAGCTGTTTGTTGAAAGAATTTGCAAACTACTGTAATTGATTAAGAAATGGAGTAATTATGCAATCTGCTGATTACAGAGAAAGGGGTTATTAATCCTCCAGACAGGCCTGGTAAAGGGCCTGTCAAAACATTAGGGAAGATGCTGCGAGGAAGAAAAAAGGCGTGTCATGCTAGTCATACCACACCTGACTGCCATCTCTGCTGCACAAAGGATTGAACTGATTCAGCACCTGATTTGATCCAGACATCCCCTGGAGACCACTGGTTTGAGATTCATGCCCCTGTGGGAGAGCCATGTCAGCTGAGGGTCCCATTGCAAACCATGGTGGAGTTCAACTCACACACTGAGCCTGTTAAGACCAGGGCTCAATCTGATATTTAGACACTGATGTGCCTTCATCAGTCAGTAGAGTTTAGGGGAAGCTGGACTGATCTTCTCTTGTATCTCTGCTGGCTCTGAATTAATCAGCTCTCCCCGAACCTCATGGCAGACGCTCAGCCTGACCCCTAGATGTAGGTGTGTTGATCACAACCTGAGTCTGATCCCAGATGTTATGGGAGAGGAAAGCGCCTTCCAGTCTGTGTCTCTTCTGCCCTTTTGACTTTCCCAGGCCCTAAGATATGTTGTTGTCAGCAAAGCTCCTGTTCTCACCAGCAGGCACAAGCTCAGGGCAGAGGTGCAGGCTGACTGCTGCCTTCCCCTGAGCCTTCTGGCTATTTGACACCCTTCCTTTGTCCAGTCTCTCCAGACAGGAGCAGGGATGCTCAGCTAGAGCCCCACATGCCCCAAGCTCCCTGGGTGCAGACAGGGAATCCCCCATCACCCCTTCTGCCAGAAGGACTTTGTACTCAAGGCTCACACAGCACCGGCTGCTCACAGGGACCAAATGGTACCTGAAGACAAAAGAGGAACCCAGACCCACCCAGGGGACATATGGAGTGGCTGAGGCATCTCCAAGTCTTGGCATGTCTTGGCTCTAACAAGCACTATCCTCCACAGGCATTATCCTCCACTGACCAGAGCCTTGCAAGCAGCAGAGCAGGGACAGATAAACTGGCCCCAGCCTGCCCGGTTAATCTGTGCTCAGTTCCTTTATCCTGTCTGCCTATATTTAACCTCCCTCCCAGCCACCTGCAACCACGGGTGGGGGGAGCACATGCCACGGGTGTGGGAGGGCAGGGGGGATGTGCAGAGAACACCTCAATGGCAGTTCAGCTGCTGCCCCAGGCTGGGCATCACTGGGAGGTCAGGACGTGTGAGCAGTCCCACATGCCTGGGCACACAGCGGGGGACCATGGTCTCCTCTCCTCCCCCAGCACCGGGCTGGTTCGAGCGGGATTGGTTGGTCTGGGATGGAACAATGGACAAGGTGGATTTGGCATTCGGGACAGTCTCAGACCAGGATGGAGGTGGAATGAGAGATGAGGAGCACAGGGGAATGGGGACACTTGTAGGGGTGAAAAATCCATACAAATGGGAGATTTGTCTTTCCATGGAGAAGCTGGGAGTGACAGTTTGGATAGAAATAGAGGCTGTGAAGACATTGCAGGGAAAACTGATGGAATCTGTCCCATTATGGTACTGCTGGACAGGACAGAGGGACACAGGGGCCAGGCTGGGCAGAGTGCATGGCTGAGGAGAGATGGAGGAGGCAGAGGTAGGGATGTGTCTCCAGGCTGGTGCAGAGGAGGAATTGAGGTCCCACAGCAGGTGAGTCTTCCTCACCTTTGCAGGCACAGTGTCCAGTGGAGACCAGTTTGAATCCTTCCCACCTGCCCACCTCCCACCTCCAGTCCCCCACCAGAGGCTCCTTGGCACACACTGCCACTGTGGACCTGGTCGTGTGGGGTTGCTGAGCCTGCTGAGAAACAGCTGGAAGAAAGCCTCTGCTCACAGGGGGCTTCCTGTTAGAGGAAAAGAAGAGAAATGCCAGTTCTCCATGCTGTCAAGATGGAATTTTAGGAAATTCCCTTTCATCCTCACAGACATGTTTTCTATTTAAATATTGATCCTTCTACTTTGCATGTGCTCTGTACCCACTTAGCCTGCTCCTCCTGATAGAGTTGAGACAAAATGCTCAAGGCTCATCTCTTAATATGCTTTAAAAACCCCAAAACCATGGTGTCCCTTCCCCTGAGTCTATCAAGGGAAGGAACATGAGGCAGCTCCACCCCACCCTGCAGCCCCAAGGGAAAGGCACCTCACTGGTATCCCAGAGCTCTTGTCACAGCCTGGCAACAGACCGTGGTGGCAGCAGGGCCAGCCCCACCAAATCCTCTTTTCTTGCACCAGGATTCATGCAGGGTTTGTGCTGCTGGTTTAAATGAATTCCCAAAATCCAGGTAGCACCAGGGGGGCTGGCTGTGCCCACTTTGACAGCCCTATTTAAAGTAAAGAAGGTCTAAGCTACAAACTACCCTCACAACATAGGTAATTGTTCAAAACCCACCAAAACAAAACAAAAAAAAAGCCCACAAAAAATCACACACAAAATTAAAAAACAAACGAAAAAAAACCACCAAAAAAACCCCACCAAACTAACAAAAAATAGGCATTCAGAATCTTTGGAAATCAAAAAGTTGGAACTTTCTCTATAAGAATTACTTGCTGGATTACCTTTGTGGTGCAAGCAGGCATTCCCCTTAAAAAACAATCAATTCATGGATATTATATTCAAAAGAAAATAGCCCATTAAACTAAGCAAAATAAATCAAAATGCTATAACCAAACATCTTGCAGCATCTCCAAAACCTTTTCATCATTCATTGTTTATTCTACTAGCTACAAAACTGTGAGACTCTTGCAAAAAAATCCTGTCCACTCAAATCTACATTTTTGTCTTTGCTTAAATCAAATATTTGACAAGAGGAAACAACACAGGTTTACACGTGGTCAGTGAAGATTGTGCTTGTTGCAGTGATTTATTTTAAAACCATTTCACATGAGGCATTCCACATCCTCTCCACCCTTAGGTAAAATTTATATTTGTCCTTCCTCAGTCCTTTCTCCTGCTTGCAAAGCCAAGACCCTCCAGCCTGATGGGATGCAGTTGGTCTTTGTATTAAGGTAAACTGGAACAAAATCCTATTTAGCTTATGCTCGGGGACACCCAGAGCTTCTAGTGGCAAGAGCTTATTGCAGGGGGA
This sequence comes from Coloeus monedula, assembly GCF_965178545.1. Lineage (NCBI taxonomy): Eukaryota > Metazoa > Chordata > Aves > Passeriformes > Corvidae > Coloeus > Coloeus monedula. The sequence goes on along the minus strand of NC_138804.1, from coordinate 5,024,822 downwards.
TTTGTGGAGTTTGACACAGATAGGAGTTCAACTGGAGAGACCAGGAACGTGTCAATAGGGCCAGGCAAACAGGCAAGCAGCTGGATGTCCTGAATCCTGCCCTTGTGCATCTGCTGGGAGATGAACCAGTGTGTGCACAGGACACACACCCCCTGCTCCTGCGGGGCTCGTGTGTCCCAGGCTCCCTTCTCTGGGGAGAAGGAGACTGGAAGGAACTAGAAGAGCTCTGGTGGGAGGGGTCAGGACAGCTGAGTCTACTCCACAGAGAAGCTAGCGAAGGGGATGGGGGAAAACCAGGAGTTCAGGAATACCCAGGGCTTCTGCACCAGCAGTTGAGCCTTGCAGGTACACAGCAAGCACTAAGCCCAGGAATACCAGGAGTAACAAGGAAACCAGTGGCAGTGCTGGCTGCTCACTGCCCCAGCAGTGCTGGGTATGCTTTTCTGGTGGGTCTGGTCTTGGGGAAGCCTGGCAGAGAACGCTGCAGGGAGCGTTGGGTACAGACTCTGCCCCGAGTCTCAGGGCTCCCAAACCAGCTTGGCAGCTGCTGCACCTCTCCAGATGCTCCAAATCAGTGTCACAGCCTGGTCAAAGAGGACTGGACCATCACCTAGCCCAAAAGAGGAAGACCTGTCCTGGCCATCCCATCCCAAAGTGAAATGTTTGATCTGGTTGTGGCTGTAGATTTTTGATGAACTACTGATGATCTCTCAGAGAGACACCTCTAATCATCAGTATGATGATTGGAGATGAATACAGGTCAGTGGTGGTTCACCACAGCTCAGATACCATACAGAAACCATAGGGCAAGTGAGGAAGCCAAAATCTGCAGTTCAGCTAAACTGGGGGCCTCCTCTGCAGCAATGAGCACTGTGCTCCCCACGCTGGTGCTACAAGAGATCTGTGGGCTGGAAGCTGAGCCAGGCTGCCCCTGGTCTGGACATGGAGGATGAAGTGCATTCATGGGCTCAAAACACACCACTGGCCTCTGGCTGGGCCAGCTCTGCTTTTGTGGGAAGCAAAGGTTATATGCACAGCACTCCCTTCTGGCTCCCCAAGCAGGGTGCGGTGGTCCGGCACCACCCAGGGAGAGGGGCACTGCACAGCAGGGGATGCAGGCTGCATCAGGAGGTTACAGGATCATGGTCCCTGGGGGATGGATAGTGGGGCTTTTATCCCAGCCACATTCCAGGGGGACATCCCAGGACTGTCTGGTGCCTGCGCAGCCAGTGAGGACAGAGCACACCAGGACAGACCACACCAGTTGTCAGCATCACTGTGAATGCACCAGGCTGTGCAGATGGAGGGAGGCAAATAATTTCATACAAGCACTCTGAAAGTTGCTCTGCCCCATCAGGAAAAAGGACAGGACAGCTCCAATTAACTGCACTAGTCCCATCCCCCACATGCTGCATCAGGCCATGTCCCTGTGGCATTCACACTATCATCCCCTCCCCTCTTAAGGATGTCTGGGGAAAGGGGAAGGTTGGTTATTTCTGATAGCCCAGTCCTTTTTCCTGCCTTTCAAGGAACCCACCACCACAGATGCAACCAGGCAGAGCTGGCCATGGGTCTCTGCCATTTATGCTGTGTGACATAAATGGCTTTGCTGACCCTAATGCTTTGGAGCTTACAGCTCCTGATCCAGGTAGTCCCAGGACAGCCGTTCTGCTCAGCTCACTGATGGCAAAATTTAGACAGGCACCTTAGGAGCTGAGAGACAAAAATGACTTTGTGATCCTGTCCTCCCACCACGACCAGAGGAGGACAGGCGAGCGTGTGTCCCAACCCTCTCCTGAAAGCACAGGTTCTGCTCCCTCCCTTGGTGCTCAGGAAGCAGGAAAGTCAGGCTGACCCATGAGCGAGTGCCGTGAGAGGGTTAAGCAAGAGATGCTGATGGCATCTGTCCAGGAGCCAGCAGGTAAGTCAAGAATTTCCCCAGTCCATGCCTCAGCCTTGGAGGAGAGTGAGCCAAAGTGTTGTAACACCTCCTGCAAGCTCAGAAGACACATTAAAGGAGTTCACAGGATGGAAGCACTTCTAGGCCTGTTGCATAATCCAGATAAGTAGATAAGTCTGTAATATTTGCACAACATCGTGTCCCTTCCTTGGCCTTGTTAATGGTCTCGTTTTGCAGGACTTAATTCAGGGGATCTGGTGGATTGAGGACACCTCTCAGGTCATCGATTCCTTGGGAGGTGCCTGTGACTCAGCTCTAGCATTGTGACACTGTGAGCATTAAAGGGACAGGGACACCTTGCTGACACCTGTACTTTATGCTTTGCAAATCTGTTCCAAAGGCATTTTGGAAATGGCACCATGACACCTATTGGGAAGTTTTTTCTGGAAAGACATTGGTAGTGCAAAACCACCATGGAAAAAGAAAGGTGTCCTGTCAAAGATGAAGTAACCTTTGCATAAACACACAAATACACACAGCTTGGGCATATTCACAATCAATTTACTTGACCCAAAGGGTGCAGGATGTGGGAGTTGAATAGTGTCAGGAATCAGGTGCCAGGGAAAGAGGTGGGACACTGTTGAATGCATTGACTGAGTACAGAGATGGTCCAGAGCCTGCTGGGATCTGTCTTGCTTCAGTACCTCCCCTCTCTGGGATTTACCAGGCAGCCTGAGGCAAGGGCACGGTAGCATCTACCCGGCAAACGAGTGGCATCACCTTGTACTTATCTTTGGACCGTGGGTGCAGGGAGGATGCAGCCAGCAGGCTCCAGGGACATGCCCTGAGCACAAAGGCAAAGAACTGAGCAATCAGTGCTGTTATCTGGGCACTGGCACAGTCCTACAGCAAGACAACAAGCAAGGAGCAATGTTGTGCCAAATGCCAGTGCCAGCCTTCCCTCCAGGAGCTTTCTGCAAGTGAGTCCCACACCTCGCACTGGAAGGGACTGGGAGGTCAGAGCAGGAGGCTCAGGACTCTGTGGGACCCTGCTCACAGCTGCCCAAGCCCCACACATTGTGCATGAGCCTGAAGTAACAGGCTGTGGAGCAGACGGAGCTGGATGTGCAAACTTTCTGACCCAGGGGCCCCAGCCTGGTTTCAGATCACACCAAAAGGATTTTCACCTGCCAGGTGAAAATCTTCCCCATTTCTCTGTTCAGAGCCTGGGATGCTTTGTTCTTGGGTGCAAATAATCTTCTTCAGGGATCTGCACCATTTCTAAATTGCTGCAGAGTCCCAGGAGAGACCACATTGCTTCTCACATTCTTTTAAGACAGATTCCCTGTGCCTGTGGTTATCCAAAGGCTATTAGTCCCAGCCCACTCACTCCATGGGGAAGGTCCCAGGCCTTGCTGTGCCCCCACTCCTCTGGTTTCACACTGTTTAAGCAGTGGAGTTTTCCTCTCTCTCAGGGGTTCCTTTGACTCGTTCCCAGGCCACAGCCCTTTGTCAAAGTCCATTCAGAAATTCTCCCTGGAGTGCTCATGGCCACAGTGTGTGACTTGCAGGGAAAACAGGCAGCACACGCAGGATCACGGGGTCGGGAGGGGCAGGACAGGGAGCAGAGCCAGCAGAGCCAGCAGAGCCATCATCCCTGAGCTCCCGGCCCTGCTGGGGTGAGTCACCCCACACCATTGACACCAGCGCCAGGGGGAGGGCAGGGACATCTGGCCCAGGGGAGGGTTTTCCGTGCTCTACTCCCTGCCTGTAAAACCACTGCTCCTGCCCTTCCTTCCATATCCTAAACACAGAGCATCTCTTCTGCTTGCCCTGTTCCCCACCTCAGCCTGATCCACCTGCCATGGGCACAGCCTGATCCTGGAGAGATGTTCTGTCCTCTTCAGCTGCAGGAGCATGCACAGGTGGAGAAAGCAAACAACAGACCTGCCTCCTGGTGTGAGTGCAGATAGCTCTCTATCTTCCCCAAAATCTCTTCCTGGGGCATTGCCAAGCAGCCAAGCAATGACTAGACAGGAAGAAGACTAGAAGGGAAGGAGCTGGCATAAGTGATGGCAAAAGACTTTCCACTTGTTGCTTTTCCTTCTTAGTAGGGATTGTAATGCAATTACAAGATTGCAAAATTCATGCTTGCGATTTTTTTAAATGCTATTTCTGGATATCCAATCTTGAGCTGGGCAGGGGGCCACACTGAAATAATAAAAAACCATTTGTTTTCCTGAGGGGGAAACTAGAGGCTTGCTTGTTTTCCTTCCACATGAGAAAGTCAGATCTTGTACATGAATCCTTGGATGAAAAAGAGCAGGTGTTTTTGTAGCACCAGATGCACCAAGAAAACATAGTCCAATTGTTTGAGTTGTGACAAAATGGTTAAACATGTCATTGTTTGCTTCACTCAATAACTAAATAAACAGCTGGGAGAAAAGGTTAGTCCTCTAAGTTTCAGTGTTCATCAGTGAGGGTCAGATGAAGCTCATTTTTCTGCATGTGGGGCCTCTAACAAGTCCTACAGGGAACCCAAGAAATGTCAAATGTGACCTTCCTGGCAAATCAAATGTGAAAAACAAGGAAGCCATCCTAGGCAGGCTTATTAAGGAAGCAGAAAATGGGCACGGCCCATTCATTTTTCCTCAGCAGATCTCTCTGAGGTCATTATACTCCTGTAAACTACATCTCAGTTTGGCTGATAAGAGAATTGAATACTCTGTGGCATTAGTTGTGGGTGGGTCTAAGTTCATCCAGAGGAGGAGCAGAGCCTTGCAGAAAGAGTGATGAACCTGTGGTTGGCTGTGGCCAGCTGTGGTGGGGAACTGAGCATTAATCACAGCCTCCTGGTCCTAGCCTCATCCGAACTCAAAAGACAGAGTATCTGGGAATGGACGCAGTTAAAAAAACCAAAACCTCTGTGTTCAAAGGAGCCAGACGTCTTTTATGGCTCCCCATCGCCAGGATCCAGCTTGCAACCAACGTGGCAGAGGGGTGCAAAGCTGTGTGTCCTGGTTAACTGCCCATGCTGTCTCCCCTTTTGGCCATGTTCCTTTTCAAAGCTTCCGATGTGTCCCGATGTTTTGTGCTAATTGAAGTTGTTGCAGTCCCATCCCAGATGAAAAAAAGCCCAGAGGGACTGTCTGAGTCACCTCTGAACCACAAAACAGCCAAGACAAAGATGGGCACGGAGGTCATGGAGTAAGTACAGGAATCTCCAATGCTGGTGTCTGTATCTCAGGGGTTACTTGAACTCCTGTGATCACAAGAGAGTGTTGGGCGTGTGCACTGTTGACCAGACCAAAAAGAGGCACCTGGTGAGGGAGAGATGGACTGTGTCCTGCACTGCCTGTGTGGGGAGGCTCCCAGAAACTCAAGGAGGGCCACACTTTGCCAAAAGAATGTCATGTCCTGAGTGCTGTGCAGTCAGCTTTCACTGCCAGGACACAGGGTGGCCATGCTCTGCCTTTGCCAGCTTTCATCCACCCTCCTGACTCCTACAACTGTTGGTCTCATTTTCTCCTCTTGGTATTTAGCAAGAGCAGTTGTGAGGACCAAATGCAGGATTCCTGCAGTTGGAGACACTGTTGTGATGGACAAGCAGTGGCAAAACTCCCTCACCATTGTGAGCTCAGCCCCAGGGAACAGAGAGCTGCAACAGGAGCACAGACATTACCTTTCACAAAGGAAAGGTTTGGATCCCCACAGAAAGTGTCCTGCTTGCTGCCCACAATGATCAGCTAGAACCAATAAATGACCAAAGAGAAGGAAAAGATGAAATACAAGGATAAGGCGGGAAGGATGCTGCTCTGATATCCAGTAGCCAACACCAAAGCCTGTTCTCAGACCCACAGGGAAAACTGCATCTCTTCCATCTGAGACCATGGCCATATAAGCCAAGCCAAGCCAAGCCAAGACTGGAGGCTGGTACAGGCCTGAGCTCCCACATGGCCATAGGAGACACTGGGAGCTGCCTGCAGAAGCCCAGCAACATCCTCCCTCCTGCCACGCTGCTGAGTGAAGAGTTAAACTCTTCCCCTCAGCAAGAGCACAGAGGCAGCTCCCAGTCTGCCCATCTGCTCTCACTCATATGTGCAGGGCACTGTTCAGTTTTCCATTTATTCCCTTTGACAAAACCAGAGCTGCTGAGATCCTCTACCACAAAGAAGAGTGGTTGAGCCATTCCCAGTGTGCCGGAGAGGCTGGGCTGGCTGGGAGCTCAGGGCAGGGAAAGCAGTCACAGGAGGGTTCTTCCCTGTGCAGGCAGGATGGTGCTGTGTCCTGGGAAATGTCTCGCTCAGCTGGAAGTGGCTGCTGGCATTACCCAGCCAGGCCATGGCCCCTGTGCACAGAGCTGTCCCTCTGTGTCACTGGCTCCCTGGGCAAGCAGGAGGATTTACACACAAGGAGCATCCTCTGTGTTCAGGGCATCAGGCTCTCACGGCAAAGTTTCCCTCTCCTCCAAACCAGCAGCAGCACTCTGTGCTTTAATAGTCTCATCATAAACAACAGTAATCTGAGAGTCATCCCAAGACACCCCAAGAGTCTGCACTGAACCTGGCCAGCTGAAATGTGCTGTTGCAAACAGGCACGAACAGAAATTGCAGTTGCTGGAAGGCAACAACCCAAGCCTCACTCAAAAGAATATTTTTTTTTAAATGAGCCGTTGTCCTAAAGAACTAAACCATTCAATAGTCAAAAAAATCACTTTTCATTTAGACCTTTCTGGCAATTTATACTTTAAAAGGTTTCTTTAAAAGGCTGGAAGAGATAAAATATTTATAAATTATTCAAATGAATGTTTATGTTAATTCAAAGCAGACCAAATCTTTCTTTAAATGGCCTCTTCAATTAAATTTTCAACAATTTCCCCTAATTCAAGCAGAAAATGGTTTCAGATACTCATAAACTATGGGACAGAAGAAAGAGCTAGTGAAAATCAGCTGATAATTGCTTGTCTAAATCATTTGGCAAGGCTTTGTGAAAAAACAAGTCAGCAAAAGGAACGAAGATGGGCAAGGTAAGTGAAAGGCACAGCATTGGATTCAAAAGGCTCAGCGATGGATTCTGGCCTGCAGAGGCTTTGGTGACTCACAGGGTTTCCTTGTCTCCTCTTTTTGGCTCATGCAAATACAGTTTGTGGTCATTCCCCTGCCCAGGGTTTGTTCTCTGGAAGTCCTGGCTCTGCAAACAGCGGGGCCGGTTCCTGCTCCTGTTCTCAGAACTGGCTGCAGCCCAGAGGAGCCCTGAGCTGAGGTGGTTGCAATGGGGACAGGCAAAGTTTAGAAAGCTGGGGCACAAAGAGGAAGCAATGGGGGCAGGGAACGCTCCTGCTGCTGTTTCCTTCCCATGTCTCGCTGGGCAGTGCACAGTGCTGGTGGGGCAGAGGGAGCACTGAGGGAGCCAGGAGACCCCTCATTGAAGTGCCACGTTGGTGGCATCCCCCACTGCCCCCATTTCCTGCTCCTCCTGCCAGCTCCACTTCATTTTCCTTGGATCCCCTTTGTTGGCCCCTTCCCGTTGCATTTTCCATTTGCAGCCTACAACTGTTTCTGCATTCACTTCACAGGTCGGGGGTGAATTGCTTCTTAGGAAAAACAGGCCAATACAGCACATTTGGAGCAACATTTCCAAGATATCCCAGAAACCCAGTTAACTTCCCTGCACCCACATCAGAGATACTTCAGAAATTCCCCTGGCAAGATTACCCAATAGTCTGAGACACTGTGATTGTTGCCTTGGTTTTGATATCCCTTGCAGGGTGACTCTCCATTCTGACTGCTGGGACCCCTCCAACTCTGTGCTGACTGTTTTGCAACCCAAATATTGCAGCAGGAGAGCTGTCCCTGGGAGCAGTGTCTGTGCCACGCCGCCGTGCACCAGGTGCCCTTGTCTGACTTAATTCAAAACAAAGCTGAGAGGGAGCCACAGTGGGTGTCAGGTCTTTAACTACAGCCTGCCAGCTCCCACACAGAGGTTTCATTCCCCACCTCCACACTGGAGTTCCACAGGGAGATTTTAAACAGTCCCAGGTATTGACCCAGGGCAAAGGAGGCATTGGTCAGCTGGAGCTGGACAGACAAATTCTGTGCCATGATGCTGAGCACTCACAGATCTGACACCAGCCAAGACCCACATCCTTCAAACTGTCCTTCCAAGTAAAATAAACCACAGCAAGAGTTTAAAAGGTACCTGACAGCACTTCCAGGTAAGAAAGCCAGACCACAGCTGGAATAGTGGCTGAGAGCAATGAATTTTGGTTAATGGTTGGATTCAGTGATCCTAAAGGCCTTTTCCAACCTAAGTGATTCTGTGTTCTATGATTCTAAGATGTGCAGAGCCCACAGGAGTTTGTTCCTGTGGTTCCAGTATTTTTCAGTTAGTTCTGTCTACAGAAGGTATGAAACTGCAGAGACATCTGAGCACTGCAATCCATGTAAAAATGAAACTAATAAACCACATGTTTTTAACCAGAGGGTAATAACAGCAGCTGAAAACAAAACAGTTTGTATCTCCTTTGAGACTGAGGAACCAAACTTGCAACACTGACATCCGAGAGGCCCAGAGATGCTGGCTGGCATCCAGTGATCCCCATTTCAGGGGATGCAGACCTGGATGAGCTCTTCAGGCCACAACACAGCATCCAGCACCAAGTGATCCCGGATCATTCCCAGCTGGTTGGTGCTCACAAAGTCCTCTGGTTTCACAAGGAGAGGCAGTGGGCTGTGCCTTACCCACCACCATCATCTCACATTGCCTGGTCTGGTGACCTGCTACTGCCTGGGGGCACCAGCAACCCTCTGGACCACTTCTGGGTGGAGATGTAAACTTCAACCACTGAGAGCCCAAGGTCAAAAGTGTAAAATACCTGCATATTGCATCATCCTCACTGGGGTAAACTACCCCTGCTGATCATAGTGCCCCTCACTGCACCAGCTGATGGGATGGGTTTGACTTCTCCTTCCTTTTTCTCACTGGGGAGGGAATATTTGTCTTGCTCAGCAGAGAGAATGTTTGGCTCTCCTAGGCAGGCAAATCTCAGAATTGCACAGTGAAAAGGAATGGGGAAGACCAAGCCAGGAAGTGGCAAATTATTTTCTTGTGTCTCTGCAAGTCATCAACAGACAGAGGGGAACATTACTGGCTAGTGGCCAGCATGGGTGGAACTGCTCAGCCCATCAGCTGGAGAGCATCCGCATGTTCCAGGGAGGCAGGAGTCTAACCAGGCTGCCCAGAGCAGAGCACAAGCGCTGTTCAGCATCTGACAAACCAGACAAGGTCAAGCCCTGTGCTTGGACACAGGTGCAGGAACCTCAGCAGATGACATTACTCTCAGCAGCTTGTGACTGTCAGTGGAGCACCCGTGGCACAAAGCAAAAGCCAGCAGCACCCCTGGTGCACAGACACCTCTGGGAGCTGCTGGCCCAGGCACTGATTGGGGGTGAATGCACTGTTGGGTGGAAGGCAGAGGCCCTCTCATGTCTGAGGGGGATTTGGACACTGGAGCTACATGACAGCGGCACTGGAAGAGTAGCTGGGCAGTAGAAGGCTGTGAGGTCACACTGGGGTAAGAAGGCTGAGCTGCCTCTGAACTGAGCTGCTGCCTGGATGACCCAGCTGATAGAAAAGATACAGCTGTACTGGTAAGAATACCCATGGCAAGGTACCCTCAGTGAGAAGCCAGGGCCCAGCACTTTGAGACATTGTCCATGGGATAGAAAAGATTTCAGCAGTTACAGAAGGACATCAATGTCATTGTCCATACCACACTTTCCAAAAAAAGCTGGATTTCCAAAGCTCCAAGCACTCATCAGGATTCATCTCCCCTCCACTGGCAGAGAGGGACTGCCTGGCTCAGTGCAATAGCACTGCTGCTGCTGCTGCTGCTGCTACAACTCTTGCCCTTTCCTCTACTTCAAGGGTTGCATAGAACACAAAATATTCAATAAATGCATAATAAAGGGAACATTTTCATGCCAGGAAGAGGACAGTGAGGACACATCTGGTACTGTGCCTGCTGTGTCACTACAAGTTGGGGCAGGTGCATTGAGAAAAACAGAGCCCGTATTTGTGCACTCTTTAAACTGTCATTGAGCTGTGTTTAGGACCCAGAAGGAAACTGAAACTCCTTTTTGTGATGCGGAGGCTATTGATGTGTAAATAAACCACATATTATCTGATTAATAACATCAGAACCAGGGACTCCAGGCAAGTCTGGATTAAACAGCCCAAACAGCAATATCCATGTAATTACTGTAACATTTGTTGATGTCAAGGTAGCAAAGATGCAGGGAGGTCACACACAGATGAGGATCTCAGAGTAAAGAGGGCACAGAGGTGCCTTGGACTGCAGGGAGATGCACCAGTCACCCCAGCAGAGACACCAAAGCGGCATAGCAGGGAAGTTCCCTGCAGACCCCCAGCCTGCTGCACCCCAACAGTGAGAGCAGAGTGATGCTGCAGATGGCTTGGTGGGACATCCCCACAGCACACCCCAGCCCACAGACTGGACCCCAGCCCCAGCCATGTGCTGGCAGAAGGGTCAGGCACACAGCTACATTCTGGCTCATCCATGTAAATACCTAGTCTTATTACAGGAGGCCCTGGCCAGCTGAAACTGGCCACAAACCATTTAATCCATGTGCCCACAGGCTATCAGTTAATGCGTCTGACCCGAGCATCCATGGGCAAACACCTTGCCTGCAAAAGTCCCTTGCAACCTGCAGCTCTTGCTGAGGTGCTGGAGGACGTGGCTGGGATTGCAGCTGCCCAGAGCCAGCCCAGCACTGCAGAGCTGTCACTGGGGGGACTCAGTAAGGGCCAGGCTGTCGTGTGCACAGGTGTAAGCATTACAAAGCCTTTGGTTTTTGCTGTACCACTACTAATCCCTGGCGCACCCTACCTGCACCTGGGGTTATTATCCAAACCATGTCTGTCTCCCACAAGTCAGATTCCAGCAGCATCCACAGGGCCGGAGCTGTCACCTCACTCCTGTAGGAACACAAATGCAAAACAACCACAATGAGAAATGGCCCTGGAAGTCACTGCAGAACGCAAAAATTGCAGTTGCATCAGAAAACTCAATACAGGATCATCTCAAGAGGGGAATGTGGTTTTTATTTTTGACAAAGGTGTTTCAGCTCACACTCCATCTCTCCCAGGTTTCACTCACTGTTCTTTCATGCTCACATACAAGAGATGTGTGTCCAGGCAGCACAGCCAGGACCACTTGAGGTGACATGGGAAATGAGGGACACCAGCTCCCAGCTCCTCATCACAGCTCGTGGATTCTCCTCCGGTGGATGGCTGTGCCCTGGTTCTCAGGCATGCCTCTTGTACCCTGTGGGAACAAACCTGATTGCGATCTTTTGCCTCTTTTGCCTCTTCACTTCGTCCTGCCTGTGAGTCATGAGGAGCAGCTGATTTACTCAGCTGGTTGGGCTCCTTTGGGGTGTGATCTCTCCTTTGTTTTAGGCTGTCCTTTGTTTTACTGCTCCCGTTGTCCTGAGAAGCTCAGGCCAATTGCTCTGCTCTCATGACCTGCTGATCAGGCAGATCAGCACATGCCATTCCTTTAACCCTTCCTCTCTCGCTGTTTCTCCTGCTGCTTTCACACCGGGACATCTCCAGTCAGGGCAATTTTAAGTTTTCGTTACAAATCTCCACAGCCTGAGCTGGATTCCAAATCGATGACACAACATTACAGAAACCCCTAAAAGCACAGCAGGTTTGGGTGTCTCGTTGCACTGTTTCACACATGGACAACTACAACACACTTCCCTCTTGCCAGTTCCTTGGAAAGCCTCAGCATCATCATGAAAAGCTGAGTTTAGCCATTCATTCTCTCTGCAGAAGGATGGGGGGCACTGAGTGTATCACAAAACTGTCTTGTTTGCCAGGACATTTCCTTTGAAATCACTCCTTGCACCAGTTCAGTAGACTCCTGAAATAGTCCCACATTTTCTTTGCTATACTGAGTTGGAGCCCTGCAGATTTGAAACTGGATTTCCTCCATGTTCAGTTGGATATGTGCATGGACAGAGAAGATCTGGTTTGTTTAAAAAGGATGGGATCTCACCCAAATCTTACATCCAGGAAAGGCTCTGAAAGCTCATATACAGCCTGTTGATTAGATGGGGCTCTTTTTGTGTGACATCTCCTCTCCTGTCTAATACCATAGAATCATAGAAAACTAGGCTAGAAGGACCTCAAGGATCATCTGGTCCAACCCCTCCTGGCAAAAACAAGATCTAGACAAGATGGCCCAACACCCTGTCCAGTTGAATCTTGAAAGTCTCCAGCAAGGGGGAATTCACCACTTCCCTGTGGAGATTATTTTCATTGTGAAAACTTCTCCTCATGTGTCTAGTCAGAAAGTCCCCAAGAGTAACTTGTACCTACTGCCCCTCATCTTTGCCATGTGACTCCTGGTAAGAAGAGAGTCTCCATCTTCTTTGTAGCCACCCTTTTAACACTGTAAGATGGTGAAAAGGTCTCTCCTAAGCCTTCCTTTTTCAGAGCTGAACAAACCCCGGTCTCTCAGCCTTTCCTCATATGACAATTTCCCAGCCCTTGAATCATTGTTGTGGTCCTTCTCTCAATCCTCTCCAGTCCATCCATTTCTCTTTGACTAGCAGGGGCCAAAACTGTGACCTGACAAATGCAGAGTGGGGTGGGACAATGACTTCTCCATCTGTCAGTGATGCCCCTGTTGATGCAGCCCACCCTCCCACTGGGTCTCAGCCACACAACTGGTCACTCTCAACACACTGGTCACTCCCATGAGCTTGGTGTCCACCAGCACCTCCAGGGCTCCTTCTCCAGAGCTGCTTCCCAGCTGGGTCAGTCTCAGCAGTCCCAGCTGCACTCCTGGATTATGTTTCCCCAGGTGCAAGACTTAACATTTGTCTTTGCTGAGTTTCACAAGGTTCTTGTGAGCCCATTCTTCCAGCACATCTGGGTCTTCCTGCAGGGTGGATAATATATCCATGGTTAGGATTATTCCAGCCTCTCCCAAACAAACTCTTAAGGGTGTCTACATACAAGGCCAAAAGCAGAAGACCCAGATGGATCAAGGAGCATCAAACACCAGGTGATCACCCAGCCACATGCGAAAGCACTTCCAAAAATGACCAAAAAAGATGAAGCTGCAAAGAAAGGAGAGAGAGAGTCCAGAACAGGCTGAGGGAGACCACAAAGGTTTCCAAATCACAAAGGAATCTGAAGGAAGTACCATGCTGGAGCTCCTTTCCCAAGTTTTCCTGCTCCAGCAGGCCAAGAGCACAGTCACTCATATCTCATCCCTCAGCAGCACTGCTCAGACACCGCTGGCCCCTGTGCTTTCAGTGCTCCCTCCTGGCCTGAACCCCATGAGGAGCTCCAGAGCCAACAAGAAGCCAAGGCTGTTCTTGGCTGGGAGGTGAAAGGAAGGTGCACTGGGGACTGCACACACAGGAGCCCTGTCTGGAATACCCCGAGCAGTATGAGAAGGAATGAGGTGCCCCATGAAGCCAAGCAGTTCTATGGACTCTCCTGTGACAAGGAGAGGATGAGAGGGATATAAAAAAGGGGAAATGACCTTGGGCTGAAGGAGGGTAGAGTTAGATTTTATATTTGGAAGAAATTCTTTCCTGTGAGGGTGGTGGGGCCCTGGCACAGGGTGCCCGGAGAAGCTGTGGCTGCTCCTGGATCCCTGGAAGTGCCCAAGGCCAGGCTGGACAGGGCTTGGAGCAACCTGGGATAGTGGAAGGTGTCCCTGCCCATGGCAGGGGGTGGAATGAGATGATCTTTAAGGTCTCTCTCACCCAAACCTGTCTATGATTCTAAGATTCTAACATGTGAGAAGAGAAGAGGTTGAAATATCAGCAGAGGAAGAGTGTTCGCTGGAGAAGAGGCAGGGACGGGCTGTGAGAAAGGCCCTGTCTCACAGGATGCACCAGGAGATTGAAGCTCATGGAAGGATATCATGGTCCTCCCCTCCAGCTTTTTAAAGGCAGAAGAGCAGCAGTCATCAGTGGCCCAACTTAGGTTTCCCCATCAGAAGAGCAGAGAGCAGCTCAGAGCTGCAGACAAGGCACCCTCCATCCCCTGTGCCCTCTGAGGCCAGGGGGTCTTTGATCTTCCTTTTTGCGTGTGAGTGGAGACACAGGACTCCCAAGCCCAGAGGGAGGTGGTGGATCTCCAGGGCTGGTGTTCCCAAACTAACAAAGGGGATACTTAAGCCAAGTTCTTCTTTGAACCTGACCTGGCACAGTGCTCTTGTAGCACAGCCAAGGCACCTCTGTTGGCCTGACCAGCACAGTCCCTGCCTGGGCCATCACAGGGACCATGTCTATGCCATCAGCAGCTGCTGCTCATGGAGCCTGAGCAGCTCCCACACCTCCAGACTGAGCCAGAGCTGCCAGAGCTGGTCCAGCAAGCCAGCCTGGGTTGCAAATCCACAGCTGACAGGACAAGCCCAGAGCAGACAAGACGGCATTCCTGGGCTGCAAGCAGAGCCTCTGGCACCCTCCATGAGCTGCTCTCAAAGAGATTATGCTTGCAAATGAACTCAGCAGGCTGGGACTCCCAAAACAGCCCCTGTTCAGCCAAGGGACCATCCCCTGCTCCACTCCCAGCATTTGGAGACTAAGGGAGGCTGTCACAATCAGGAAGATGCCACCCTGGCCCCTGCTCCCCTGGCCACAGCCATGTGAAGGGTCTCACCAGGGCAGCTCTCCTTTCCTGCCAAAGAGCTTTGCTCTTTGCCTCATGTCAGCTGCTCACACAGCTCTTTGCAAAGGCAATCATCTTGATTTTTTTTCATTAAAGATTTTCCTATTTCATTTAGAAGTTTTCCTGCTCCCATAGAACTTAGAGAAATGGGTCTCCTTATCTCCTCAGGCATGAGCTGATAGCACATGAACTCTGGCAGCTCTTCCAGGAGGGTGTGTGCAAGGTGATTTCAGCCATAAATCCATTGTGGGTGGGGTGGGATTTTGTTTTACCCTTCTCATTCTCCAGTTAGAAAGTTGCACTGATTTACAGATTGTCTGTGCCCCCATGGGTTTATATCTGCTGAGGGACATTTGACTATAAAAGCACCTGCCCAGCCACATGCTCAGAAGGGGTGTCCTCTGCAGGGTTCATCCAGTGACTTCAACTCCAGGCAGGCAGCCCAGCATGATACTGCAATCTTCCTCACAGTCCCCAGGCATTGAGCCTGATCCTGTGTTGTGATGGGGGGACAAGGATGGGGAAGCCAGCATCCCAGGGATGTGGAGATCCATGCAGGGTGAGCTGTGCCGCTCTGGGTGCTGTCAGTGAGCAGAGTAGGACAATGCAAGGGGAGGGCAGGAAGCCACCACACAGCCCTTTTGGGGAGTGAGGCGTTAGAGGACAGGCTGTGCCGAGCAGCAGGAGGGGTCAGGGCTGCTTCCTGCAGAGCAGGAGTTCGAGCAGGGCTGTGGCCACCCAGACACCCCCTCTCCCTGGCAGGAGGATGCCTTTGTGCACAGTTTATGCATAATAGATCTTCCGAGGAAAGAGATACTGTCTCCTTGCTCCAAATACAATTTCAATTAGATGAATAGCACCGTAATCCCATAGAGGCACTCAGCTGGGAACTGACCATGTGAGAGGCAGCCAGCCCTCCCCCAGCCGAGTGGTGAAAGGGGATCCCCCCCTCAACCTGCTGGCGAGGAGGCCCCAAACCCTCCAACAGGGACCATCTGCTCCCTCAGCAGCCCCTCCTCCCGCAGCCCCCAGTGAAGAAAGAGCCAGGGCTGCCAGTGCCTTCTGAAACAAAGGCAGTGCTGAGGGACTGGTGCCTTCAGCCCCCCGGGACAGAGGAAGAGGAGGGAGTGAGAGCCCCAGTGGCTCTCTGGGATAGCCCCTTGCTGCGACCCGTTGGGCAGGCAGAACTGGAGGGAATGCTCCAGGAGAAGGTGGGGCACTGAAATGGGGAGAAGCTATTGTCGCCCTGCATCAGATGATGCCAGCACAGGGGAAGAGGAGAAGGGAAGGAGGACAGATCACAGGGACGCTCCAAACTCTCCTCCTTTTCCTCCTGCTCTGCCCCTGGCACATCCAGGGCAGGGACTTGCTTCCCCAGCCATCCTGGCCAAAGGGCAGATCTGCTCCACCATCTGCCAGCAATGAGACAGCAGCAGTGCAAGCACAGAGCTGAGCACTCTCTTTCCTCTGAATGTCTCTGGGCTCTCGGAGGGAATTCCTCTTGCACCAAAATTTGCAGACTTGTCCCTTAGTGCCAGAGAGGTAATTTGGGGAAAGTCTTGAGAAACCTACATTGTGCAACTGGGAGTTTAAAGAGATTTTCAACCCACAAGGCAACTGACACCACTTTTGTCAGCAGCTCTTACCAAAGCCCTCTGTTACAGCAACCCCTTCCCAAGCAGGAATGCACTCCACTCGCTGCTCCACAGCAGATGCACTCAGCTCACAGGTATCAAACCACTAGACCCTTGGCTTTGTGGTGTCCTACTCCATACATCCCAACACCCTCCAGAACAAATCTCCCTGTCAGGGGCACCCTCCATCTCCCTGCCTCAGGACAGATGGGAGAGCAGTTCTGCAGCACATGAAGGAACATCATCCAGCAGAAGGGGCAGCCTGGCAAGCTCCGAAGGGCAGCAGCAAGTCATTTTCTTGCTAAAGTCAACAGCTCAGAGCCTGAATACACACAGCTGGGCACAAAGTGGCTGGAGATCACATCTGCTGAATAAGAAGTGGCCATTGTTATGCTTTGTCACCCGTTTCAGAGCAGATAGCACTTTAAAGCCATTTGGTGTTGCACTCTGAATAGTTAAAAAGGTCAGGCTCTGAGCATGGGCAGTGGGGTGTTTTCCCAGCGCTGGAGCGTGATGAGAATATTCCCAGGTGCGAGTATTTGTCTGAACATCCGCTGCCTGCCCACTCCCCCAGCTCGGGAGGGGAGAGCTTTGATCTCTTCCCCAGCTGAGACCTGGAGCATGTTGTGCTTTCCCTATCCTCACTCACCCTCTCCACAACCTGTTGCTGCGGAGCAGGACTAAAGCCGGTGACACTGAACCACAGCCCTGCTCCCTGCAGGAGACAGGCGCGGGGGGACCCGGGGGTTCAGCAGCGGGTTTAGCACAACTTGGCCCTGCGATCAATGCCTTAACGTGCTCTTGAGCTGAGATATAGCAGAACACGCTCACGAAAGGCCGGTTCTTGGTTGCCAGTGAAAGGGGCGCTGCTTTCTCCTGCGTTTTGTGTCCCAGGATGCCGCTGGAAGTGCAGCAGGCACCCACAGCCAGCCAGGCGTGCGCCCCACCACGCTGCTCCCACAGTGCAATCACAAACCCAGACATAAATCAAGGTTAACCTTTGCTCTCTCTCCTGTGTTTGTCCAGAGGCTACAGAAATATTGCACAAGACACATGATAGCCAGAGAAACAAAAATAACCTTTATTAAACTGTCCCAAAGTGGGAGGGGTGGGGAAGTTTTTGGTAAATCAGTGCTTCTCACAGTAAGGGAATGAGTTTGGGAAAATAATGCAGAGCAGGTAGTCCTTTATCAGCAGGTAGAGGTGTGTGTTGGGATCTCAAAAGGGACAGACACACCCCCTCATGACTCACCTGCAGTAGGGCTTTTTACTCTGAATCTGACTTTGACGTCTTTGCTCTTTGCAAAAGCAAAACAATTTCATTCCCATCAGCTCAGCTCCTTCCAGCTACCCTGACTTTAAAAATACCTGCTAATTCCTTTTTTTTCTCCCCTCTATCACCGCTGCAAAACAAAGTTGAACATGTCCTAATGTCTTGTTATTTCTGAATGACGCAGGATTAACCAGAAGAAGAGAACCTGATTTTGCAAAACCAACTGAGATTCCAATTGCCAGAAAAATAAACACCTTGCTTTGCCCAGTATGGAACTGACTGCGAGATGTTTGCATCTACCTGCAGAGAGAGAGATCACCCAGCTGTGCGTGTATTTGTGATGCAAAAACTGGAGTCATAAAGGCTGATAATCACGGGAAAGAACATTCTTCTAGGCTGAAACCCATGGAAGCACTAGAAGAGGTGTCAGAAAAGCCCAGCGAATATCCAGGCTGAGTTTATAGAGAGGAATCATCTGTACTAGAGCATGCAAATACAGCCTCATGCAGCTTTTGTGTTCACTTGCCACAAACCTGCGACTGAATGAGTTTTACCAGCACAAATGTTGGAGGAAAGTGAAGTTCAAAGCTGCATGCATGAGTAACCATGGAAACAGAATTTTAAATTTGCACATGCGAGTATTTGTATCCAAAGTACTTTGTAAGCTCAGCCAATGCGGGAAGAGGGACACCACCATGTCACAACTGGCCAATCGCGACTCAGAAACACAGCTTGAATTTCAAATATCACCTACTTACAGCAAACCTCCGTCCCGAGTGGAGAAAAAAGGAATGTGAAAAAACCTGCCTGGAATTGCCATCTGCTCGTGAATATTCCACAATTAGCAGGGACAGGATTCATTGGATACATTATTCATTGTGGATTATTCGCCCAGATCTAACAGCAATAGTGCAACGGGCATTTAAATACTGTGATGAGGAGCCATTGCCGACGTAGAAGGTGTATGTGACTGTCCCCATGTATGAATATGGATGTGCTCCTCTCCTGCAGGAATCTCTGGGAACAATGAATGTGTGGTAAATACCTTGTCCTCTGCGCCTAGAGAAAACCTAGAACTCTGTGATAAACTGCATTTTTTAAAATCCCTTTTCCTGTTCATTTGTCCTCTGCCTCAATACCTCCTCCCTCAGCTGGGCTACTCATTCCCTAAAATCAACTGCCCTTTCAGCAACAAAGGCTCTTGCCGTGGCTCAGGCTATGGAAGAGGTTTGGTGAGACAATATTTTTCCCATTTCCACCCCAGCGTTCCAGTGTGACCCATGTTATGCTGTGAAAATCATAAAAACAAAACAAAACAAAAACCTCCAAGTGCAACACCGTATTTGCACTCGTTGCTTTCCCAGGAAATCTCCATGAGCTGCCTCGCAGTTTGCAGTGGCCACAGCACAGATGGGTTTTAGGGCCCTTTGCAGGTTCAGCTTTCATGGCATGGAGCCAAACAACCCATCAGTGGCAGATTGACCCTTGCAGACCTGTGTGCCAAATCATGGCAAAACAGAGACACCCCAAAAAACTCCTCAGCTGAAAGTGATGACCAGCAGGGGCAGAAGGAAACCGCCTTGGGAGGGGGGCAGGTTTGGAGAGTTGTGTGTGAGGCTGGAGTAACATGGAGCCAACACAACCAGGCTGTGCCAGGGTTGCTTAAGTAGAAAAAACACAGAGAAAAAGGAAGAGGAAAAATTATAAGAAAAAGGAAAAAAACCACAAAACATACAAATGTAATGAAAGAGTCCAAAGTAGCACAGGATGGGGTTATGCAATTTCAATTTGTCCAGCACTGCTCACAGACAAACACTCCCTGCAGCAGCAGGGACTTGTGCAAGTGACGGTTGTGAAATCCTCGTGCTCTGCCAGCTGTTGCCCAACGCTGCTGGGTAGCTGGGCTGTACTCAAGGATAATCCAGGATCCTACAAACACCACAGCAAGGCTCTGGCACTGTGCACACACAGGTTCCTCTGGCTGAGTGGGGGTGGCAGCACTGCCATCCTCTGCCTCTGATGGGGTCTCATGGGAATGGTGCAACCATCCTGCAGGAAGAGGTGGTCAAGGACAGACAGGACAACCTTCCTGCTGTTATCAGTAGCCACTCCCAGGCTGCTACTGATGAAGTCTCTGATGGCCAGGGTTCCCCATGCAGGATGTCTACAGATATCATACACAGGCACGAGGTGACTCCCCAGGTGATTATTTCCTTCCCCATTACCAAAAAATTGTCTCCTGTGAAATGGTAAAATGTGAGAAACTCCCATGCAAAAGGACTCGTAACGTCCAGGACTGTATGCTCAAAGCTGGCAAGGGAACCAAGCTTCCTTGGGGTGCACAGGCACATCAAGGTCAATTGTTTGATCCCAAAGGTTTGAGGCAGGGGCTAAATCTTGGGTCAGTGCACAGACATCCAGGTTTAAGACCTTGAACAGGATCTACTGAACCCACACAGGCCAGATAAGGATCTGGAGATGCTCCTCTGAAGGCAAGCATGTAAAACTCATCACTGTGAGCTCCAGGAGCCAAAACACTGTCTGGGAGTTCCCATGGGAGGGCTGCTGGATCTGGGGTTTAGTTAAACCTTAGTACTTAGATTCTCATGACTGTTGACTGGAAGGGTAATTCCCAGCTGGAAGAGCAGCTTTGGTATGATTGTCCCGTGTTTGGAGTCTATAAAACCATGGAGGTTTTCTCTCTCATCTCTGCTCTGCAGGGTTTGACTTGGTGTGAGCTGCACAGCTGTGCTCCCTCACCATGCTCTGCAGGGATTAGGCAACTAAACTGTGATTTGGCAAATAGTTTATTTGCTAAAAAAATGTGATTTATTGAGGTTTAACATGCAGCATAAATTTGGTGGAAAGTCATTTTTACTATCTGGGCTTGCACTGCCTGAGGGAAGGGACAGTCCCCTTTCACCCACACATCTAGGGAGCCAGCCAGCCAAGGTCAGGGGGTTTGAGCCCCATTTCACTGACACTTTCCTTCATTCTTCAGCTGCAAAACCCACATGCCAGGGCTTACTCATTCCACATGAGCAAACTCAATAGTCACTGCTTTAGTGAGCTTCAAACACAGACCATGGCCTGCCCACCTCTTACCCTAGGAGGAATTTCTGCTCTTGCTCAGAGATGGATAAAGAGCTGCAGTTGTATTTCATACATTTGCAGATGTTGCTTCATTTGTCCCAGGCCTGCAATGCTCCAGAGCCCCTTTGGAACTAGCCTGGACCAGTGAAGGACGTGATTTTAAACAGAAAATGAAGAGAAGACATGGTTTTTGGAGACACCTTATAGCACCTTCCAGTACCTAAAGGGTCTTAAGAGAGCTTTGAGAGGGCTATAGAGAACAGCTTTGGACAAGGGCCTGGAGTGACAAGACAAGGGGGAATGGCTTCAAACTGGCAGAGGGCAGATATAGATCCGACATTAGGAAAAAATTCTTTACCATGAGGGCAGTGAGACACTGGAATCCATTGCCCAGAGAAGCTGTGGCTGTGTCCAAGGCCAGGTTGGATGGGGCTTGGAGCAGCCTGGGACAGTGGAAGGTGTCTCTGCCCATGGCAGGGGGTGGAACAAGATGAGCTTTAAGAGCCCTTCCAACTCAAACTATTCTATGATTCAGTGTCAGTGCAGCATCAGAGCCACCCCAATGAGCCTTAGAGCATCTCCAAGCCATGTCTTGTGCCACAGAAGCCAGTGGTTCTTCTTTCCTACAGCACTGTCACTCAGTCCCTCAGCAGCCTGGAAAAGCAGCAGGCAAAGACAACTTGCCTCTGGGGCCAGATGAGGGGCACAGGCTGAGTCTGGAACCACGACAAAGAGCCTTGGAGAGGGGAGATGAACACACAGCACATGGAGAGAGGCATCAGGTACCCAAAGGGATCAGAGCAGCAGCTCGACATCTTACTGCTCCTTTTCCTCTCCAGTGCTGAGGAGAGGTGGCACTTCCCAGGTGCAGGTGGCACTCTTTTGCCTCTCTTTGCTGACCAGCCAGATAAAACTCCAGATGATCTAAAGACAGCTGTACCATGCCCACAGTCTAGGAGAACTTCTCCAACACAAGGGCAAAAGCCACCAAATCCATCATCCCTCACCATCATCCTGCTCTGCATTAGCTACAGCTACAGAGTTGTAGTTCATTTGAAACTGGGAAGGGAATCACTCCATCATTTTGTCCCCCTCTCAGACAAAATCTTTGAGCACACTCACGAAGGTAAAGGGTTTGGGAAAAAACAGGAAGAATTATGAGAAAAGCAACACAGGGAAAAGAGAAAAGCAACACAATTCCAGGGAACTTAAAGGAAAAAGGAAAGGGGGTGAGGGTGGGAGTGATGGGTTCACTAAGTGCCACCTGAACTGCAACCGCTTTCATAGCAAGTTTAGGCCATGCCAGAGGGTGGTAAGCAGTGAGTTCCTGTCTGAGACCTTTTCATCTCAATAAGTTTCCACTAGAAATACAGTTGGGCCAAAATAGAAATTCATTGTTGGAATGTGTCAGTTTAGATCATATTTTCTATGGAAAAAAAGTCAAAATTAATCAGTACATTTTGGTCTTCTCATTTCAGTGAGGTAGAAAGTTTCATTTGACCATGATTGATTTCATTTAAACCTTCGAAGCTAAATAACCTCTTGCACAAGAATAAAACACATGCATCTGCATTAGATATCCCCCCTGTAAATCTTGCTGCAACGAGCCACCAGCACCAAATTACTGAGTTCTGCATTCCCCTACACTTTGCAACTACTTTCCCTTAGGCAGACCTTCTAATTTGTGCACTGATGTGAAGTCGTGTATTTTCCTATGGCTGAAGCAACCTTGTCTAATAGGATCTATCCTAAAGCCCCACCAAGGTGAGCTTGGGATTGGATCACTCGATGAGTCTCCAGAATCAGCAGCATTTGCAGGATTTACCTGGGGTTCAATCACTCCCCAGAGGTAACAAGGCAAAGACCCAGCACATAAAAAGGTTTACCCTTATGAATACATCCTGTTCCAGTGCAGACTGAACCAAACTGGTACACAAATCATAGTTAATATCATCAGAACTCTCATGGTATGCAAAAAGAGTCTATTTAAATCTGGAACTGAGATTTGACTTTTGGAAGAAAGCCTTTTCAAGCCTTGGGAAGAAAAGGGTTATTGCCTTCTTGTAGGAGACTTGTAGGAGACCCTTTCCTTTGCTCTTTGATCCAGTTCCTCACCCATCCACACTGCATCCAGCATTTCTGGGCCAGCTCCTCTCAGGGCTGGTCCCTACAGGAAGTGTAGAGGAGTCTGCCCCAGGTTCCTGTTGCTGTTCCCAGACCTCCACTGTCTCAGACACAACCTGACTTGTCCTCGCCCACCCACAGGAATTGCTGTGACTGTCCTGTCCCAAGCATATGCCCTTTGGGA
Source organism: Coloeus monedula (assembly GCF_965178545.1). NCBI lineage: Eukaryota > Metazoa > Chordata > Aves > Passeriformes > Corvidae > Coloeus > Coloeus monedula. The sequence continues at coordinate 5,001,894 of NC_138804.1, read as the reverse complement.
CTAAAGCTGTCTTTTCACAAGTATCTGTACGGCACCTAGCACAATGACCTGGTAATTATAACAGAAGCTAAATTACTGCTAAAATTAGGTGCTTATTAACATTATCGCCTCTGGGCACCACCACAACACTTAATAATGCTGCAGTCTAAGAGGAACTCAGGACCCATCATAATCTTCATGAAAAACTGTCCTTAGGGACAGAATTTCTATACCAGGTCTCGGTTTTCCATTAGGTCATGTTTTACTCGTGGAAAAAATTTCTGTTCAGCTGCCTGAGGATTTCAGTCCAGTTCAATGATTTCAACTGCAAAATGAAGGCATGCGTATGTTGTCACCTTTAAACTTCACTTTTGGTTGTAAGATTTGAGTCATAGTCTTTGAGAACAGTTTAGGGGGTTAAGGCACTTGGACTCCAGATACCTCACAACCGTGTAAAGGCCAGGGCAGGTCCCACACAGCCGCCAAACACACACAGCACTGCAATAGAATCAGCAGCACAGAGCCAAAGCCAAGCTGTGTTTTCTCCTCTCTAGTTCCCACAGCCTCTTTCCTGTGACCAGGATTCCTGGTGGGGTCAGCTCCAGCCCCAGGGTGAATTTAGGACCATGGAATGGAGCACGGCCAAACTTCACTTTGCTGCTTAAATCCAACCAAATCGACTGAGTTATTGAAGATGAAATGTAGTCCATGGGAAGTCCCTCAGGAAAGGCTGAGAAGAGGGCAAAGCCAGCTTGTTCAGGTGCCATGTGGTGAGGCAAGGGGTAGGGTGAGCTCAGCATGCCACGTGGTTGGGGGACAAGGAGGAAGGGCTGTGAGGCACTTCTCAGGTCCCAGAGCTGTTGCCCGCCAGACGCAGCACCCTGGAGAGGACACAGACATCCCAGTGGGGACTATCTCCCACTTGGAGATGCAGAGACAAGACTAGAGCAGAGGACTGGGACAGACCTGAGCACCTCCTCTGAAGACAACCCCCCCACCACCCCGGTGAGCTCACTCTGTCCCAGGTGAAGAAACGACTCGCACAGCCCCAGCCCCAGAGCCCCGAGGCCGCCCCAGCCGAGGCGGGGGAACAGCCCCGCTATCGCCCCGCACACCTTCCCTGCCGCTGATTAATGAGGCTGGCAAGGAGGGACCGGGAGGCTCCTCCCAGCTCTGTCCCTCACTCGCACCCCCACAACCACTCATATTATCTGTATCAAGCACATTTTTATGTAAATGCTCCAAGCATCCCTTTCAGAGGTACAATGCCTCCCAGACTAAGCCCCTGAATGGCTCCGGCCCATTTCCCGTGCCTCAGCTGCTCGCCCAGACAAACAGAAGTGTGGCTCTCCACAAAGGGCTATGGTAATGCCGAGCTGAGGAGAGCTGAGGGGAGGGGGCAAGCAGGGGCCAAAGCTATTTCAATGACAGAAGAAAAGCAGAGCTCCGGTATCTCGATGAGTCAAGGAAGGGACAGGCTCCACAGATGGATAAATGGAGCTGCACGAGGCAGACGGCTCAGCCTCCCAACAATGCCTCATCTCTGAGCCCCGGAGTGTTGCTGTGAAGGCAGGGGCTGCAGTTACAACCTGGGATCTCTCCATGGAAACAGCCTACAGAGCAGGGAAGGAGTGTATGGAAAACCAGGAGACACTGAAGACCGTAACATGATGTCCCCAGCCTCCGCACGTGCTATAGAGATCAGTCCAAGGGACAAGAGAAGGGGCAGCATCCCACACTCCACCCTCATCCCACCATAACTGGGACCTTCCTTCGTTCCTGCTGTGGTGAGACTCTGCTTCCCCTCATGGGCTGGTGGTCAGTGCTTCATGGCACATCCAGCAGCTCTGCCTGCTCGAGGTGTGCAAAGTGCTCACTCAGGAAAAAACAGTTTCTTCTGCCAGGAATAGATCAGCAAGAAACTCATGTTCAATGAGAAAGCTTTGAAAGAATCCACAGACACCTCTTACCCCATGTTGGAGGCCGGTGTGCCAAAGAGGTGGCCCCCCAACACACACCTAACCAGAGGGACTTTCTAGCTTTTCTCTGCAGCGGTTCTGCAACAAAGCAGGTGTTATAACTGAGTGCATCCCTCATAGGTTGTACTTTCCCAGCCACAGATTAGGAACAACTTCATTAGAATCCCATTCAAAGGGTGTACCAGAGATGTGGCTTGCCTTGGCCTTCCCTTGTGCTCCATCCTGTGCTCAGTAAAGCCTCTATGAGGACAAGCCAGGATTAGCAGGGCGGTCCTGATGTGCATGGGACCCTCTCTCTTTTGGAGGCCCCAGAGGAAGTTGAAGCTGCTGCAGGAATGCTGCAATTATGAGACACAGCAGATGAAACTCCATGGGGAATTGCATGTTTGTCTGTGGGTGAGGTCGGTATGGGGAGGGTCGGCAGGGAACTGAAGACAGACAATGGAGTGACGTATGGATTTGACATTTCACCACCTCACACACTGGCTGGGGCAGAGCCCTGAACATGGGAACATGAGACCAGTGTCTGTTCACAGATGGGATGTTTTGGGGCAGCCCAGGTGTCTCACACCGATGTCACCTGACTCCACAACACCAGCTGTGCTCTGCTGATGGAGAGCAGCAACGCCAGACCTCACCCGGCAAAATCTCCTCCCTCTCCTATCCTCTGCTGTCACACATCCCAGTCACTCCCATCAACTGTCTCAAGAGGCTGCTGAGAAAAACTGGGCAGGCTTTGGCAGGGATGAGGGGGCCAACACAGCATGGCTTTCGCAGCATCACTACAAGCCAGAGCACTGAGAAGGCTTGACAAGAAGGTCAGGATCCACGTAGAAAGCCCTGGGCAGTGTTGCCAGCTGCTTCTCATGTACAGAAATCCAGGCAGCACATGGCCTCGCTTTTGCTGCCAGCCAAGCCGTGCACTCAGTGTATTTGTGTCCCTCTGCAAAATCAGGCCAAGGGCACACAGCCATCCTTTCCATTGATTGTTCCACTCTGCTTTGATAATTCACCATTAAACTGGAAGGAAGTTTGCAGTGAGAGGCAGGGACAGCCGTGGGACATCCACTGGATCTTGGCCCCATGTGACAGGAGTAGCTGGTGCCTGTCCCACTCCCAGGCTGGAGACAGGGCCAAGGGAAGGGCAGCCAGCGCCACAGCCCCGGGGCTGCAGTGCCCACGGGGACCATGGGGACCACTTGTGCCACTCCCACGCCACTTCCTCCCACACCACTAGCTGGGTGAGCTGGACCAGCCTCCCCCTCCTCCAGCTCCAACATTATTTATTCCAGCCAACTTTGCAACATCCACCTGCCCCAGCAGTGGGACAGAGCAGGAGGGACAGGGCAGCCCTGGGTGAGGGAAGGAGACCCCAGGGATGAATCTGGAGTGGGGCTGATGGAGAAAATCATAAATGTTGCATGAGGCTGTGGCAGCCTGGGTCTCTGGGTCCTGCTGGTGTCAGGCCAGCTTTAGGGCTAAAACAAGCTTTGTGACTGTAAGTTAACCTCCCCCTCGCTCCCTCCAAACATGGAGCTTTCTAGTGTTCCCCAAGTCCAGGGCCTCATCCCACCCACCAGGACGGGAGCTGCAAACCCAAGCAAAGAGCAGCTGAGGTTTGGGTCAGCTCAGCAGCTCTGCCCTGGAATGTGGGCTTTGCAACAAACAATTATGATAATTGCCAGTGACAAAAACAGGCAGAAAATGTTTGTGTCATGGCAACACAGGAAATAAACCCTGAGCAGAGCCTGTGTCCATCAGCCACTGCTGCCAGTGCAGCTCATGCTCACAGTAGTTGATGCCTTGTCTTTTCTAACAGGCTCTGTCCCCCACTATGCACCCCCCCAGGGGCCAAACCAGTGTGTGTTACATGATCCCAGAACTGTCCTGACCTGGAGACAGCAGATGCAGGGCCAAGTGGGGCAGTTTTCCATTGGACAGGGATCCCTGCAGTGCTCAGCCCCACAGAATTACCCCAAACTGAGTTAATCTTCCAAAATGGGGTGCACCAGGTGACTTCACAGGGAAGAGCTACTTTGCAAGCTCCACCAGGGGGTTATTCACCACCTGATAAACACAGGCCCCTCCATCCCTCCAGCTCTTGGCACAGCTCCCAGCCTGGGTGCTGGAGGTGGGCTGTGTCCCATCCAGCTCAGGCCTTGCAAAGATCATGATGTCCAGAAGAGAAGTCCATTCCCTGACAGGTGTTGTACATGGGAGGGTGGAAGACCCAGCAATGCAGGACATCAGCACACAGGCTGGTAACTCCCTGTGGGCCTGCCATTCCCAGCCTGCTCTGCTCCCCTTTCTCCTCACTCCTGCTCATCTTTTTGCACAGTTTAGTCATGACTGATGAGAATTACCTCCAATTCCCCACTATAAAAAAAGATAATATCTGAACTGAGGACAGAGAAATAAAACTTTAGCTCCACAGGACAGTGATTCAGCAGAGCATAACCAAGGTTATAATTGAAGCTGCTCTTACTCACACGGTTTGGGTGCTGGCATCTGCTCATGAACACCAAACCATGTGTTTCAAATTACAAACCAGGGAGAGGGCAAACCTGGGTGTTCCTGTGCCAAAGACCTTCGCCACTCCTGTCCTCAGATGCCAGCCATGCTCCATGATGGGGCTCTGAGGGCTCACTCATCCAGGGAATGGACCTGGGAAAGCTTCCTCCTCCTCATCCATCAGCAGCATCCTCACCACGCCCCAGGTGCAATCAGGCCTGTGTGGTCAGCAAGTTGGATTCTTGTCACCAAGGGCATGCTCGGAGGACAAGGAAGTGGATGGCATGATGTGACGTGCAGCACTTTTACTGCCACAATGATGCGAGGGAAGCAGACAGCACAGGTTGTTTCGAAGATCCCAGGCTGACAGGTAGAAAAGATTGTGTTCCCTGTCTTCTTTGGGCTCCAGTCACAGAGTCCAAATATTTTCATTTCACTCTAATTTCTGTTGCATTTGTGAGAAGCTGGATAAGTAGCTCTGCAGCTGGCTGCTGTTCCCTGATTCCCACAGCCCTGACGAGTTCCTAAAATGCAGGTGGAGGTTAACAGGGGCCACATGTGGAGAAAGGGGAGTAATAGTGACTCAGGTGCACTTGCTCATTGATCTGGCTTTGATGCCAAGTGAAGGAGCAATTGGTACACCACTCTGTTAGCCACGAATTACAATGGAACAATACAATTAGGACCAATTACATGGTTATATAGAAATGGATTTTGTAAGATTAGCATGCTGCTTCTTGAGGAGATTAAAAGATTGGATGATAATGGAAAAGAGTTTTTAGGTTAATTTCTGACAGAGGTGTCTGGGTTGGTGCCACAGAAATGCTCTCAGTGCAGAAGCCTCTTCGTGCACCATGAATGAGTGATGCCAAATCTGGGGGTAACCATTTTGCTGTTTTCCGACCCAAGTCTCAGCTTTTCACTTCATTTGTTATCTGTTTCCTGAAAAAAAGTCAAACCAGGAGTGTTTTCCAGGAGGAGTGTAGAGCTCTGCATGAGCTCTTGGTGTCACAACTCCCCAGAGGTCAGGACAAAGCCCTACACTGGTTCCTCACTCACAGCTGCAGAGCCGCAGGGAGAGCAGCCACACTTTGGGCTAGCAGGAGGTGTGGAGCAGGAAATCTTTCATGGGCATGTAAGACAGATTCTTCTTGTGGTGACTGAGAGAAGACTGATGAGCCATAAATGGGGAGAAAAACCCCAAATACTCAGTCGGGAAGGAATAGTGCCTGGACCCTGGCCTGTGTTAGCCTGGGCTGCAACCACAGTACTCTAAACTTTTCGGGTGACAGTGGGACCAACGCCCTGAGTGACTGGGGGCCGTAGGTGAAGCGTTCAGAGGCAGCCCAGCAGCTCTGGGATGGGCCCTGGGTGCTTCAGGAAGATCTCAGCAAGGCTCTGAGACTGTCAATGGGGAGGAAGTGGGAGGCTCCAGCATTTCTCAGTTTATTCATATGTTAAATCCTGCACATGATGGTTTTTCTCACTGTCCTGGGTCTCTCCAATAGTGAAGACACTGTGTAATATTGGCAGATAGGGAAAATCTAACTGACTCGAGTCAGGCAGCAGTACACACCAGCTGAATACTCAGGACAAACCAACAGTGAGAGGACTGTGAAGCAGCAGAGATGTGGCCCACAGCCTGGTGCCTCTGCATGCATTCCATGCACCCAGCAGCCACCACCAGCCGCAAGACCAAGGTCCAGGTTTGGTCCACGCAGGCACTCCACAGGTCCCTCGTCCAGCCTCCCATTTCAGCAGAGGTATTGCCAGTGACAGAGGATGTCACCCATGGCCCTGTCTAGCAAAATATTTGGAAGGCTCTGAAAATCTGCCACAGCAAGAGTCAAGAGATAAAGTGGCAAATGACAAAAGAGAAATCATCAGACAAATCTCCTCCAAAGATGATGATGAAGGGAAGAGTTTCTGGAGCAGCTCCCCCTTCACTCCTGGGCTGTGGCATCCTGTCACAGCCTGCACTGGCAATGGGGACAGGACCTCATGATGCTGGAGATGTCTCTGGGTGATAAGGCAGAGCTGTGCTGTGGCAGGAGCTGGGCAGTCACTATGGACACACTGGAGAGCCTATGGACTGGCTCCTGGATGAAGCACACGTGTCTTTGGACAGGTGAGGAGCCTGTGGAAACCAAGGGACAGTGCTCAACGTCAGGCATGTGCAAGGTTTTCCCTGGCAGCAGGACAAAGCAGCAGAAAGTCTGGCAGAGGTGACAGGATTGCTGTCCTGGTGTTTACCTCCCACCATGGAGAACAGCACAGAATAAAGCCCAAAACACGAGAGGCAAGTGAGGGAAACCAGTGCATGAATGACTATGACTGGGAGTGGTCTCTGGTGGGCAGCTGTGAGGGACTGTCCATAGAAGGACTTGAAGGTGAAGAAAAGGAACTTTTACCTGTCAGAACAGGTGTGAAGGTGTGAAGAAGAACGTGAGAGAGGGATTAGGCAGGAAAGCAGCAGGACAGCAGGGTCCTTCACACAGTGATCTGGGTAAAACAGGCAGGACAGATGACTGAGAATACCTGAGTACCTGAGATGGTGAAGATTAAGAGGAAATGATGTTTGCCTTGAGCTGGCAGTTGATCATCCTAAGCCCCCAGTCAAGGCCATTGGGACGCATCCAGTTTCCTCCCAGTGAGAGAAGGAAATCAGCACACTGCATCTCCCTTAGTTGCTTACAGCCAATGGGCCCTATGGGGGGAGAGCACAAGGTCCAGCTGCTCAGAGATCCCTCTCCCACGCAGATCAAGGGAACAGGAGGGAAGAGAAGATGAGCAAGAGGAGCTTGAGGTCAGCTGGTGTCCATTAACATCTTGCCCAGGCAGCAGGGAATGCTGCAAGAAAAGCACCATTCCAGGGGGTGCAGCTTGAGTCCACCTGACCCAGAGTTGGGCAGTCCCCTGTGCAGGTGCCAGCCACACCACAACAGCGAGGAGTGTATCCTGCTGCATCCCCACTGCCTCCTCCCCTTCCAGGCTCTGCTCAGGTGCAGCCACCTGCACAAGCTGCAGGTGAAGCAGGACTGTGCTTTGCACGCTGAGGAAGACGCCTGCTCCCCTGGTCTGAGCCACCCCGCAGCTCTCAGACACAGCCTTCGGGCCAGGTGTGGTAGCAGAGGTACTGCTGAAGTCTGGGCTGTGCAGGCAAGGGGATCTGTGCACAGACACCTGTGGAGCCTAAGGGTGGTGGTCCCTGACAGTGGCAGAAGGGCTGTTCTGAGATACAGGCTGATTTCACAGCAGGGCCCAGCACATCTGTCCCAAAAAAGAGGAGACAACACCAGGAGAGAAGGCAGCTGGGCAGGGCTGAAGAAACACTGACATCACCTCAAGATTTTTTCTCTATAACATCAGCTGAGCAGGAAATATTACTAAAACCCCAGGGAATCCCAAATACCTTTGGGGTTTTCCCTTGCCAGGAGCCGTAAGTGATTCCCAGGGCAGAAGCAATGTCGCAAAGGCTGGTAGCCCAGACACTGAGTGGGACTTTCACTTCCAGGTCTTGCTCTGTGCCACAGCCTTCAGTCATCCAGAGCCTGCACAGCAGGCACTTCTTCCCAGCCAGCAAAGGTGGGAGAGCGTGGATCAGGCATGGAGATTTTCTCTTATTGCACCACCTTGCACTGACAAAGGGAAAGGGATGTTACTCTCCATGGGATTTTCAGCAGGGCTCAGCAGCCACGTGTTGTTGCTCACAACATGTGATTTTACCCCTTAAAGTTATGTCCATAGCCCTGACCCTGCCCTGATGCAGAGGCTGAGACAGGCTGAGAGAGCTGGGGGTGTTGAGCCTAAAGAAGAGAAGGCTCCAAGTAGACCTCAGAGCCTCTTCTAGTGACTAAAGTGGCTCCAAGAGAGCTGGAGAGGGACTTTGGACAAGAGCCTGGAGGGACTTTAAGCTCAAGGAGGGTAGATTTAGATTAGCTATTGGGAAGAAATTGTTCCCTGTTAGGGTGGTGAGGCCCTGGCACAGGGTGCCCAGAGCAGCTGTGGCTGCCCCTGGATCCCTGGCAGTGCCCAAGGCCAGGTTGGATAAGGCTTGGAGCAGCCTGGGACAGTGGGAGGTGTCCCTGCCCATGGCAGAGGGTGGAATGAGATGAATTTTAAGATCCCTTTCAACCCAAAGTATTCTGTGATTCTCTTATTCTCTGATTTCTATGATTCTTCTCCAAAGGCACTGCACAAATGGCACTTATCCACTACCCAGGGCAATGCCTGACCCCAAGCCATCCTCCCTACAGTACCTGAGCTCCAGTGAGGGGCTTCAGCAGCTCACGGGGCAGCAGGGAGGTGCATGGCAGCACCTTTCCTTGTGACCCTCCTGGGACTGCATGTGCTGGAGAGATGTAAACAACAAAGCCACAGGAACCAGGTTTGCTTATTTTGCTTCTTCTGCCTTCAGCATGAGTCAGAGGCACCAGGAGCACCCAACATCAGCACACAGCTGGAGGCTGCAAACACGGTCCTTGCTGGAGGCTGCAAACACGGTCCTTGCTGGAGCAGCTGTGGGAGTGGAGCCTTTCCCTTTGCCCTAAACATGAGGATGAGCTCACACCACCCCACAGATCACCTCCATCCCTCACAGACCAGCACCAACAGCTCAAATCTCATCCACAACAGCCCAGCAGTGCACACAAACTGGGGTCACAATGAGAAAGCTCCTTCCCACCTCAGTGTCTGCAGCATAATCTGGAAATTCCTCTTATTTTCTGGGCCTTTATGGTTTTCCTTAGCACACACACATGGCCACACACACTGTACCAAGCCAGCAAACACACCATGAATCTGCCAGCTGAAACACTTGCAGAGCAGCTGCAGGGCTGCGTGGACTCTCAGAAAGCAACTTCTGGTACCTACAACCACGCATGAAGCAAAAGCCTTGGCCTGGAAATGCAAATAGATGTATAAATTAAATTTAATAAGGCAGTTAAAGTACTGTGTGTCCAGTAAAGTATGATCCAGCTCCTATCACCCATTTATTGAGGTTACTCCATGTAATAAATTCCAAATGGGTGATAATGTCTGTATTTGGGATTATATTAATAACTGTGCATACAGAGAGATGAGGGTATGGCCAGTGCTGCCCATGCTGTGCACACATGGCAGCAGGTGCCCATGAGCATTTTGGAAATTTTATGTAATTGCCATCAGCATGAATTAATTGACTTCTCTGCACCCTGGCAGAGGGGACCTGCTCTCAGGTGTTGAGGCAAACTGCATTATGTACAAGTGACTGATGGAAAGGAAAGATTTAAAGGGAAACATTTTCTGCAGTGTTTCAAAGTCACCCAGGTATGGGTGAGAGACTTACATCTGACCACATCTGTGCAGGTATCTGACTTAGGTTGTTTGCATGGTGAATAGAAAACCTGCAAATGCTGGTACCCCAGAAGCAAAAAAATATTTAAATAAACCTCAGTTAAATCAAGTCCTGAGGGGAACAGGAAATATCAAATTCAAATTGAAAAGGTAAGTTATTTTCAGCACTACCAGAAATATTAGATATAAAGTGGACATTCATTTCAAAAGAAAACACAATACAGTAAATGTAATTTAGTACACTATTTTTTTCAAAAAACATTTAATTGTCAGTACTGAAGTAAATACATTTTGTGGAGAAGTGCCAGGTGAATTAATTCCCTCTAAGATCTTTATGTTTCTCTAGCCTAGTGATTTGCTGTCATAGACTCAGACTGAATCTGTATCACTTCTTTTTGTAATGAAATAGGATTTTATCCCCACTGTTTCTGGGTTTGACTCCTGTGCCTTTGTCCACTCTGGCAGTTCCTGCAGACATTCACACACCATACCACTCACACCTGCACGGGAAGGCACTTGCATGGCTATGCGTGCTCCCATGTACTCACACATCTTCATGGCAAGCCAGATGGTACGCGACATCCTTGGCCAGAGAAGAATGTTTTAGGAAGGCTGCTAGTCTTCTTTTAGCTTTCCTGATGACTGCTTGGGTCCAGAAAGCCCAAGAGTCAACCAGTTGATCAGCTTAGGAAATTTACCCAGGGATTTGAGAGCACCCAGAAGTTGGTAGAAAGGGTGTCTGGAGGTCTTTGTCCAACTTGCGGTCACCAACCCCACAGCTTTTCCTCGTCAAGCCAGGTAAAAGCCCAGAACCCAGCCTCAACCTGACCCTGCAGCCCAGCTCGCATCTGTTCCCCCACACTGGGGGGCTGCACAGCCAGGACATGCTGCTCCCTTGCTGCAGGTGGGCTGTGGGGAAAGGGCAGGACACAATTCTGAGGTGTTCATGAAGCAGGAAGGTTCAAGGGGTCATACCCTGCCTGCAGGAAGCACTGCCCAAGTTCTGCTGTGCCCCTGCTGTGCTCCTCAAGTGCAGTGGATGCTCACCCCATCCCTTGGAGCTCACCCCATCCCTTGGAGAGCTCCCCGGAGAATCGGGAGGCAACAGGGCTACAGCCAGCAAGTGGTTTTTTGCTTGGGCAAGCTGGAAACCCACTCCTACCAAGAGCCACCCCCTTCTCTCTCCCTTGCTCCCTCTTCCTCAGCCCCAGCAGCTCCACTCGTGGCTGAGCCCTGCGGGGGCTGTGGCACTGGCCAGGCACCAGAAGCCAAAGCCACACTGAGATGATCTTTGCCAGCATCAAACAATGATTCAAAAGGCAAGCAGCTTTTCTCCTTGCTCTCAGGCTCCCTCTCAGTTTCTTTTAAGCACAAAAACGGCATGAAAAAAAAAAAAAAAAAAAAAAAAAGAAGAAGAAGAAAAGAAAGGGGCTATTTCCAGCCAGGCAGTAAAATGCCATCTGTCTCCTGACGGCTCATGTGACATTGACAGACGTCCATTGCCAGCCAGAGCCAAAGGCTCGGCAGCCCGTGGTCCCCGGTCCCTTTCCCCAGTCCCCACGTGCTCCCGATCCCAGCAAGGGCTCTTGGGGAGGGAGGAGAAAATGAACCAGGCTGATCCTCGGTGCCCTTCCCGCAGGAAGACGTGCCCAGGGCGGTGGTGGAGGAGGCAGGGTCGGACTTTGAAGCGGGGTTGTCTGTGCCTTTTGACTTCTCACCAGGCTGAGATCCCCTTGGATCCACCTGTTTTCCTCTCAAAAGCAGCTCCCGGAAAACAAAGAGGATGAACAGCAGGCACCCCACCACCCCCACACAATGCAACTGCTTAATTGCCTCTAGGAAAAGAGCCTGGCTGACCCTGGGACCCTCCCAGGCTGGGAGGGCAGAGAGCAGAAGAGCTGTACAGGACTGCCCTGCTGCCCGTGACCGGCCGCGGGCCACCCCTGCCCGAACTGCCACAAAGAGGGAAGCTGCAGCTCACATTTCCTGGGAGCACAGATGTTTCTGGATGACACAGCCACATCCCAGAAACAGATATGCACCCATTCAGTCCCAGGGGAGATGGTGGGGAAGTCCCTGTACAGTGGGTAGAAGAGAAAAGCCCCAAATGTTCCTGATTTCCCTGTATTCCCAACAGTGATGGTTTCAGGAAAGCAGGAATTAGGTGGGTGTTGGAAGGTGTAACCTTCTTGCCCTACATCCCAGGCATCTATGGATTTGCAAAGCAGCACAGCCCCTGGGAAGGTCAGCACCCCATGGGTGCTGCGATGGCAGAGGAGCTCGGCTCATGGCACCCACTGAGCAGCCCTGGACAGGCTGGGCACGAGCCACACACCTGCCTGTGGCATGGCCACCCTCGTGCCAGCCAGGACTGCAGGGCTGGCACAGCAGTGAGGTGTTCACCCTGCCCTTCACTGGAGCACCAAGGCCACCATCAGGAGCCAGCAGTGCAGGCCAGCACACACCACCTCCTGCATGAACCTGCTGTCCCCACACTGGGTGGCTGCACGGCCAGGATCTGCTGCTCCACTGCTACAGGTGAACTGTGGGGAAAGGGCAGGACAGGGTTCTGAAGGGCTTGTCACCAGAACCTGACAGGGCCCCTAACCATGCCCACCACTGATGGGTGATTGTGGGGAAATGTTGAAGGGTGTTGTGGAGCCCTGTAACATCATCCTGCTGGCCCTTGGCAGGCCACCTCATGTAATCTCCTCAACTCTGTGTGTGGCTAAGTGGCTACTTCTGCAGCTCTGTTCCCAGCAGGCAGGTTTAGGATATGAGCAGCTCAGCTCCGAGATGGACAAGGTGGTGAGGTCCTGCCACGTATTGGGTGGTGGTCAGTGGTCTGGATGGTGGGGCTGGGGATGAGAAGAAGTTAGACTCATTGATCCTTGTGTCCCACTTCCATGAGCAGGACTCAACATCCTGGCAGTGGCTGCTAACACTGTAGTCCTGCCAGGTGAAGCCACCAGAGAACTTACACCACATTTCACGCTGTGTCCTCCCTGCTGCCTGCAGAAACAGCCTTGATCCTTGGCATTACCAGAGGGATGAGAAGGGCTGGACACGTGGCTGTCTCTTAAGGATGGGCAAAGAAACAGCAAGATCATCCCAGGGCAATGCCAGGCCATGGGGCACAGGGCCAGGGAAGCAGCTCTGTCTCTTGCTGGCTGCAGCAGGTCAGTGAAAACCCATGAGGAGCGGCTGCAATGAGATCCCCCAGAGCACACCCTGAACTTGGGCAGTGAAGCCTGGACAACCCTGGTATACCACATAAGATGTGCAAGCAGATGCCCAGCATCACTCCCCCAGCTCCTGGGCACAGGTTTGTGTTGTTTCACTTGCTCCTACACCATTTCACCCCAGATGTGTTCTGTCTGACCTCTGCAGCCACCCCTGACCCCCACAGTCACTCCACAGGTGACACCTTTGGTGACTCCTATCCACATCCTGCTCCTCTCCCCTGGGTTCTATGGTTTTTCAGGAGGACGGTGCACAAAGGGGACCAGGGCTCAGGGCTCTCTGGGGGACAGAGAGAGCATCAGTATCTGAACAGCTTTGAGCCAAGAAAACAATAGTCAGAGTGCAAAAGGCCTACAACAATAAGTTTATTATTGTAGAAGAGGAAGAAGCTCTGATTGTGTTGTGAACTGGTGGTGTGGGATTGCCTCAGCCTCTGGGCCACAGGAGGGATGGAGACAGGTGTCACTGCAGGTGGGGCTGGGAGGTGTGGGGCTGGGAAGCGTGGGGCTGCCTCCAGCCCAGCCCCACAGGAGCCATCATCCAGTCCTGGGTGCAGAGAAACGCTCTGAAGCACCCTGGCCCTGCTGTGTTTAACCTGGCTAATGAGTAGCCAGGCAGGATGTGGCCATTCAAGGACACTGGATGAAAATAGCCCTTCTGCCTCTGCTTACACAGCACACACAACTGGGCCATTCCCACAACCCCAGGATCCTGCCTGAAGGCTGCACATGGCTGCTGTGATGAAGAACAGGTCTTGGACCAGGGAATGACCCCATCTCTGCAGTGAGAGATCATCAAAACCTCTGAGAGAACAAAGTGTGGCTGAACAGATCCCTGCCTACCTGAGAAAGACCCCTGCCAAAACCCCACCTAAAGTGACCAAAAGCTGAAGGTGTGGGGTGCTGTGCTTCTCCCAAGCCAGCAAAACTGTCAGGACCAAGAGGCTAAAGGAATGGAGAGACTGCTTTGCCGGAATGCACACATGCTGCACATGGGAACAAAGGACCAGAGAAGATGGGTGTGAACAAGCAAGCACAGGAGAACAGGCTTGGCTGCCCCAGGCTCCTGCTCTGCTTCACACGGATGTGTCTGAGGGACTCACCTTAGGAGCCGTTTAGAAGGAGCAGTTCAGGATTTGTCTGTGGTGCTGAAGAAGGAGGGAATGTCTCCCAGTTTTGGAGACTAAACCTAGGACATGTCCTCTGGCAGGCACTCATCTCTCCTAACATGAATGGTTTGACACTGAGACAGACACACAAGGATGGCATGGACTCTTCATCTTCAGAGAATTTCAAAATTTTAATGGACTGGGCCTGAGAAACCCATTGCAGATTTTAAGCCAGTTATGCACAGAGCAGGAGGTTGGACCAAGAACCTCCAGAGGTTCCTCCTAAACCAATCCTTTCTGTGATTCTTTCAGCTCCCTGAACTTCTGCTCTTTGCAGACCAGCAAAAAAAAAATGGGCCTATCCATAGGTTCCCACCTAAGGCAAGTTAGGGTGAACCCAAGAACTGGATTTTCTTGGGTGTAAGTAGAGTTGGGTTTGCTTTGCATGGCTCTGGGAAAGCCAAGGCTTGACATGTCTCTCACACATGCCTCCCACTCAAGTTAATATTATTCTTCTTGTAAAGAGGAAACCACTTAAGGCTCTCACAAGTGCTTCTCATCAGCTTGAGTGAACAGAAAAGTGAATATGAACTGATCTTAGGTAAATGAAGTCCACTTCAATTGTCAGTTAAGGGTTCAAAGCCATTTCATTAATACACTTCAGCTCCACCTCCCTATACACAGATCCAAAGAGACACCTCACACCCACTTTCAGTGCTGTTCAGCAACTAACACCCCTACTCAACCCACAGGTACTTGAAGATCTTAGTGAACCTCACCTAGGTCCAGATCCAAAATCCTCCTCTGGTTCAGCAGACCCAGGACAATTTCCACCATTTTCTAGTCCTGCACTTTCTCTTTTCTTTTCTTTTTTTTCTTTTTTCTTTTCTTTTCTTTTCTTTTCTTTTCTTTTCTTTTCTTTTCTTTTCTTTTCTTTTCTTTTCTTTTCTTTTCTTTTCTTTTCTTTTCTTTTTTCTTTTCTTTTCTTTTCTTTTCTTTTTTCTTTTCTTTTCTTTTCTTTTCTTTTCTTTTCTCTTTTCTTTTCTTCTCTTTTCTTCTCTTTTCTTCTCTTTTCTCTTTTCTTTTCTTCTCTTTTCTTCTCTTTTCTTCTCTTTTCTTCTTTTCTTTTTTCGTTTTTCTCTTCTCTTCTCTTCTCTTCTCTTCTCTTCTCTTCTCTCTTCTCTTCTCTCTTTTCTCTCCTCTTTTTCTCTTTTTCTTTTTTTCTTTTTCCTTTTCTTTTTCTTTTTCATTTTTTCTTTTCTTTCCTTCTCTCTTTTTTATTATTTCCTCATTTCCTTCTTACTTTTTGTCCTTCTTTCCTTCTTCTCTTCTTTCCTTCCTTCTTCTTTCTTACTTTATCTTTCTTTCTTCTTTCCTTCTTTCTTCCTTTTTCGATGTACCATTTGAATGACAAAGGTTTCTGATTACAGTCCTCCTGGGGAATCAAACACCAAGGCTGCTGCTCATTTACTGACTGGCAGATTAAGATGAATAAAGGGAGAGATTTGTGTATTGACTCTGTGTTTATGTAACTCATGTGCAAGGCCCGGCCAGGAGCAAAGGGGAATCTGACCCACATAAATAATAACAAGCAGCATTTTTAAACTAAATCATCTGGAAAATTCACAGACGATTCCATCGGTTCCTTCTATTGTGTCACCAGAGGGTCATAAATAATTCAGCCTTGCTCAAATATTTATGGAAATCAATTTAGCCCTCAGTCCAATGCCACCTCCCTGAGAAAACAGTTTCCTTTCCTATCACAAGTGCAAACTTAATTCCCAGCTGTCCCACGAGCCTTCCCAGGGCCAAGGGCACCTGTAACCTCCCACAGCACATCCAGGAGCTGGACTGGCTGAGCAGGACCCCAGACAGACAGCTCTGGGTCCATGGGGACCCCATGGAAGATGAAGCTGCACATGGTCTTCCAGGAGAGAAGCAGCTCCAGCACCTCCAGCACCTGTTCCTCTTCTGCTGTGACCAACCTAAGCTCCACCATGGACATCTGCCCTGGCCCAGGGTGGCTGTCAGCTCCAGAGCTGAGGAACAGCCTTTGGCAAAGCTGTGGGCACATGGAGAGCAGCTCCTGTGCAGGTGACAACTGATGCTCGAGTCAACAAATCCTGCACAGGAGAGAGACACCTTGATGAGATCAAAGGTCACAAAACAAACTCTCACAGGAGCCAGCAGCCCAGGGGAGCTCCCCATGCCCGCTCCCAGGGCAAGGTCCATGGCTCTGCCATACCCACTGAGGAGCAGCTGCTATGCAACCTGAGCCATGACCTGGCACTCGCTGCTCGCTTCCGTCCTTCCTCTCTGGCTGGCACATGGCAAGGACTCTCGTGCCAAAAGCAGAGCGGCCACACGGGCTGCCCATCATGACCAGCACCCCATGGTGAACCTACCATGCTCCTGGCCCTGAGCACCTCACTGATCCTTCAGGAAGCTCAGCATGTCTGTGGGCTATTCCTGTTTCTTGACCAAAAAACCCACTTCCTGGGAACTGTGACTTCCAGCACCTTTATTGCACACAAACAGGACAAATATCTGGGGTCAAAGATAAGCACACTCTTTAGGCGTGCAACACATTCAGCAAGTAACTAGACCACCACACAGATTAAGATCAAACCTCTTCCCAGCTCAGCCACCAGCACAGGAACTGGGAGCAGCCACACAGTCCATGACCGTACGAGAAGCCACATTTCCTCCAGCTTCTGTGTTCCCTGAAACTCCTGATCACCTCTTAGTAGGTCATTTATCTGGCCTCTCCCCAAGTTTCTGAGCCCACTTCTCTCCCAAGGTGCACTTTGCCTGGAACAACATGCAGAACTGTGCAAAGGCATGGCACAGCCGGGTTTCCATGGATCCATGGCAGACACTGGGACACTTCCTCCTGCAGGGTGCCATGTCTGTCCCCGACAGCAGTGCAGTGAACTGGGCAGACACTAGCTGTGAATAACATGGGGACCTGAGGAGACATGGACATGCTGCAGTGACCAGGAAGCCGGCAAGGGAGTGTTTTGGTGGTTTGGGAGAGATTATCCCCCTGTTTCCACCACAGGGGTATCTCTGCACCAAAAGCACCAGTCTACAAGCTTTGGCTGTGAGCACCTGGGGCAGGAGAGGAGCCTGGTGGTGACCTCAGGGCAGGCATCCCAGAGTGTAACCAGGGTCACTGACAGCCAAAGAGGTGAAATATGAGTGTTCCCTCCAGCCATTCACACTCAGACTCCTCCAGCTCTTCAGGGTAAAGAATGCACAGTGCTGCAGGACGAGGCAGACGGAGGGGCAGTGGGAGCTGGTGTCACTGTGGGCCAAGCCCTGCACCATCCTGGCTGAAGAAACAGCAGAGGCACACTCCAGTATGTGAGGAGGGGTTTTTTTGAGCTTCTCCAGTGTCAGGTGTCTCAACACAGGAGATTTCCAGCCAACTCCCTTCTGCTTTCCAGACTCTCTTCTTTCACCCCTACTTGTCACCATTCCTGGAGGGTTTTAAGAGCTGTGTAGATGTGGCATTTGGGGACATGGTTTAGTCGTGGCCTTGACACTGCTGGGGGAATGGTTGGACTTGATGATCTTAAAGGTCTTTTCCAACCCAAACAATTCCATAATTCTATAAATCTACTTCACACAGATGCTGAGGCACCCCCAAGGCCCACACATATCCCACATCTGCACATCTGTAGATGTTACTAGATGAGAGCACAGCTGCTGCTCCAACACAGAAAAGCACTGGTGGTCCACAGAGAGGACACTTGCATGGGTTTACATGTGCAAAATCTTTATTTCAGGTGACTCTCCCAAAATCACAACCCACCCTCTCTGCTCTGCCTGTACAGCAAGGAGCAGCAGGATGCAGCTGGCTTGCAGTTCCCACCATAGGGGAAGGTCTTCCCCAGCATGGGAGACAAAGGATCATGGATATTACTAACATGGAAGAGCTTCACAAAGGGAAATAATTCGCCCTTGTTAGGAGAAAATCCTAGGAAAAAGTTAGGTAGGATCCTTTTCTGGTTTGTTTTTCTCCTTGCCTGGCAAAGTCCCTCTCCTGTCCAGCATTTGTGATTTAGGACCTTGAAAAGTGTACTTTTCCTTGTCAGAGTGGTGATTCATTACAGACTGGAACAAAATGGATGTTCCTGGGCTGCAGAGCCCTGAACTGCCTGACACTTGGGATGCCATCTAACGATTACCCTTAATTCATAGTCCATTGTACAAGTGTCTGCCTCTGCAGTCAGGGCAAGGACATCACCTGGTCTCTCTGCAGAGCTGTTTCATGACAGCATGTGCATAAGTTGTGTTTTATTCAAAAAGGGGTTAATTTGTGCCCTCTTATCCCCCAAGCACAGGAACACAATCAATCTCAAAAGAGCTGCTTGGCTTTCTCCTCCCTTCTCCAGCCTCACTTCTTGGCTCTTAATAAATTATTCAGCTTTCCTCAATATGCATAGGGATCTCATTAACAACTAATTTTGCTTATTTAAACCAACTACATAATCAAACCACTATAGTGTTTCCCCTTTCTTATAGCCATGAATTATTCATGTCCTGGGAATCTGCATACAAATTTATTGATTCTTAAAAGGGTGCCTTTTTCACAGCCTGGAAAAAAGAAACCCTGTTTATTCTGGTGTTCAGCATTTTGGCCCAAACTCCCATTTAACAAATCATATGGTGTTTTCCTGGGAACAGACAGTGGACAAATCCACAGCATCACCAAATGCACCTGGAATTCCTGAGTGCAAGGAAAGGGAGTGTTTCCAACACTGCAATGAATCATTTGCAGAATCCCACATTGCAGCCCTTTCCCAGAGTGCGAAGGGCTTATTGTTGCAGCATCCATTTCACTCTGACTTCCTGGTGCCTTTAGGTTTTCCCTCACAAGCCAGAAAGACACCCGAATAACAAATGGACATCTTGCAAAAGCCTGCAAAGCCACCAGTATGCCCAGACATGATCTGGGCTTATCCCACAAAGGAAGCACTGAAGGTAATAGCATGCTTGAGGTCAAGAGGGAACACGGACTGATGTGTGCTTCCAGCCTCTGGGCCTGCTCAGCCCTGTCATGAAGGGGAACAGGGCTTTAGGGACCCACACACCGCCCTGCTCATGCACACCCCTGGATTCTATATTGGCCTGGTACATTTTGTCTCATCATGAAGCTCTTCTGAAGAGCTGTCTTTGGAGATCTACCCCCAACACCCACATCCTTCTGGCACAGATCCCTGAGGAGGTGGTCCCCTTCTGCTCTTAGGCTCATGGAATTACAGAGGAATTCAAGTCAGAAGGAACCTCTGGAAGTTTCTAGTCCAACCTCCAGCTCAAAGCATGCTCAGCTGTGAGAGCAGACCAGGTCGTCACACCTTTACCCAGTCTTGTCTTGAGAATTTCCAACGGTAGAGACTGCAAAACCTCTGAACAACCTATTCCACCACTTGACTGTCCTCATGGCAGAGATCTTTTTCTTCATATCCATCCTGAAACTCCAGTTTTCAACTTATGTCCATTGTCTCTTGTCCTTCTGTAACAACACTCCTGTGAACACCCTGGGTCTCCCTCATTGACTCATCCTTCCCCAAGTGCTTCTGGGTATCACTACTCTCCAGCCTTCAAGGCCTGTCTAAACCTCAGGCTGAGAGCTGAAGGAGCAGTGTCCATAATGACAGTCGCAGCATAAAAAAGCTTCTACAAATGTCTCCCTCAAGAGCATTTTCAGAGAAGGCTTTGACAAACTCATCCCATGAAAAGCAAATGCCAGAAATGGAGCCATGAAGTAGTGACCTTCAACTCATTGTAGACAAAGAAGGATTTAGAAACATCTGTGCATGTTCTTGTAGGTACCCTCAGGTTCTCAGTCCCTGCTGGTGGTTGGGGACTGAAGGGGAGGTGAAGAGTGTCTCCATGTTCCCCAGCTGGAGTTCTTGGTATGAGCCCAGCACAGACAGTTCCTTCCTGAGGTCTGCTAGGAGCCCAGCAGCACATCCAGAAATGCCAGGCAGAATCCCAAGGAATCCCAGGCAGAATCCCAGCACACTGCTTGTGCTTGCGGGGTATTAGCTGTGCTCCCTCCATTGGCAGGAGCTGCAGGTGTGTCAACCTGAGCAGAGGAACTTGGAGCTGCAAGTCCTCCAAGAGCTCTGATCTTACCTCTCTGGGGGCACCCCAAGCTCAGGACAGTGCTCACACC
Organism: Coloeus monedula; assembly: GCF_965178545.1. Lineage (NCBI taxonomy): Eukaryota > Metazoa > Chordata > Aves > Passeriformes > Corvidae > Coloeus > Coloeus monedula. Next base: position 4,981,553 of record NC_138804.1, on the reverse strand, counting down.
TGCAAAGCCAGTGCACCTGCAAAGAGCCCTGAGTGGCTGTAGCAGTATTCATAGGGAGCCTGGGTTTGCCGCAGAATGGAGATTTCAGTTCATCTGCTCCAACATTGTGACCAAAATCAGGGCAGCAGCAACCAAGCCCAGGCACATTTGCAGTGCTGCCATCCAGGAGAAGCCACCCTGGCAGGACCGGGTCTAGGACATGTCCCTGGTAGCCTCTGTTTCAGTACAAGTGGATTGGTCAGATTTGTCCTGCACAGGGCACAGCTGCACTTCTGTAGCCACATCTCTCTCCAAGCCTCTGCTGACAAAGCCATGGCTTATCTGCCCCATGGGCCATCAGTGTTTCTGCAGTGAACAAACATCAGATGTTTCATTTTATTTGTCTTTTGAGAACTGGTGAGGCTCTTTGTTTGTTTGCTTGCTTTGTAAAGGAGCGGGTTGATATGTTTTACTTTGTCTTCTTGCTCCTTCATGATAAAAAACCCTAGCTGTGGGAGGAACATGAATCTGTAAATGTTTGTTTATAACACAGCAAAATCCTGAGACAAGATCTCCCATTTTTTCCTTTCCCTGTGCCTGCATTGCTGCCTGGCTGTCTCTCTGCTTACTCACCTGTTCAGCTGCAGCTTCTCAGGGTGTCACTCAGAAGCAACCTCATGTGGAGCAGCTTGAGGACTTGATCCAAATCACAGCCCCTACCTGTCCTGCAATGGTCTGGATTCACTAGGATTTGTTCAGGGAGGATCTGGTGGTGAATCACAGAATCACAGAACCATTTAGGTTGGAAAAGCCCTCTAAGATAATCAGCTCCAACCATTTATCCAGCACAGCCAAGCACAATATCTATGGATGCAGGATGGCTGCTGACTGCCACCATTTCACACATTCGGCTCGAGGCAGTGGTGTGCTGACCCACCTTTGAATGAGGGAATGGATCTGCTCCTTGCTAGCCCTGTGGAGGTGCCAGCACATTGTGTCACGGCAAGGTCACCTCAGAGGTGGCGGGAGGACACGGCACTGCTGTGAGTCACCCGTGGCTCTGCCAGAGCTCCTCACATGGTACTTGGAGAAGGCAATGGCACCTCTGGAGACCAAGGCACTGAGGAAATGGCAGGTGTTTTCAGGCTGTTGTGGGTGTCTTCCCAATGACCCACATTCCTGTGCATCCAAAAGCCACCGCTTCTCCTCCCAGCTTGTGACACCCCTGATCACAGCCCTACTGCTCATCCCCACATACCTCAGCCCTGTGGTCCCACAGCTGGGCTGTGCTGAAGGACTCAACATGACTGCCCTGCCTACAGCCTGGACAGTAGAGGGGGGATCTGGGTGAGGAATGCAAGAAGGGCAGGAAATACTGAAAGCAGAGGTGGAAAGGCACTGTGAGGAAAGGGTAGGAGAGCACTGGTAAGCTGCTCCTCACAACCACCGAGTTGAAGCAGTTGAACTGGTTGGTTGTAAACCCAGCTCCTCCAAATCTTTGGAAAAGCATTCAGTAGTTGACTGAGAGAAAACCTGCACGAGACAGAGCAGCTATCACCCATATTTTGATCAAGCAGCTGAATGATCCTCGGAGGAACTTCATTTAATCAGAACAGCAGGAACTTGACAAAAATCCCAGTTGTGCACCAAGGGACACATCAACCCAGCCGCTGCTGTAGCCAGCAGGCAAAGCCCTGCAACCCTGGAGCAGCTGCATGGACACCAGTGAGGCTGCTTGAAGCACAGATAAATATATGTTCTCAAGAGCTAATTTTGTACAGACAGCAGGCCTGAAATAGCAGCTTCTGGGAAGCATGGCCAACAGGCAGGGGAATGAGACCATTCCAAGCCTGGGTGCTGAAGGAGTTCTTCGCAGTGTGGCAAGGAAGGTTTGGTTACTGTTGAACCAGCAAGTTTATGCCCTTGTCTTTTGCTGTGAGTTCTACTGAAACCAGCTGAAGGGCATCTACATGGTTTCAGCTGGGAAAGTGCTCAGGTGGGGATTGCAGGATGAGTCACTTGGTAGAGGACAATCCATGAGCGACATAGATCCTATCTCCAGGAGTCACACTCCTCTGTGCAAAGAATTTCTGTGAAGAAAGAGATTGAAATCTGCCTTCCATGGCTCCTTTCCACCTTAAGAGGAGAGGGAAAAGGTATTGGCATGCTGGGTTCATGCAGAGCACACTGCTGCTGGACAGTGAGGACAAGAAACAGGGAGTTTCATGCAGAAGTTAACATGCCTCCAAAAAGTCAACCTGCATATATTTTATCAGGGACAGTAGGTCTCAACGTAACGTCAGGCACATTCCTAGAAAAACTGGAGCTTTTTTACCTCTTTGAGATCAGGCTTCTTCTTGTCTGTGTCTTCGGTCAGTCTCTGTTCCTTTGTTCACCTGCACATTATAAGAGCTAAGTCCATCCTGTGATCCTGCTGGTAACCAGGATGCCTGGGTCCTGTGGAGGGTGGAGAAGGCTGTCCTTGACTTCTTTTTGAGCATGAACCAGTCACCTTCCTCTTGCAGACTTCATTTTCCCAGCTGGAGATGGTTCTATTTACCCACACTTGTCAATACAGTTTTACAGCCTGGGTAAATGTTGATTTCAAAGTGACTGCATTAAACTCATATCCTCAGCACCCATTCAGAGGCTCCCTCTTTCACAGCACTTCACAGGTCAACTGCAAAGCAACACAGATGCATCAAGAAGTTTCTACCAAAGCACAGCTCTTTGCTGCAGCTGCTCTTCAGAATGTGTTCTGGGACAGACCCCTCACACAGCACCCAAGAAGGAGATAACTTGGCTTCTCTGGATGCATTTTACCCATCACGGCTGTACCTCCTGACGCATATTCCAGATCTGCTCTTCAGAAACAGGTGGCTGACCTGCTCTTCACACCTGTGTCCAAGCAGAGCCCAGCATACATCCCCCATTCCCACCTACCCATGGCTTAGTAGGAGCAGCTAAAATTTGAAATATTGTGAGAACAAATATACAATAGGTTACGTTTTGTTTACATCTTTGCACATGTCTGAGCAGCTCTGCTAGGCCCTGTGAGTGTGTGCATGGTGCTGTCCCTTCCCAGCCCACCTGCTCTCCTGCCCACAGCCATTGCTGGTCTCTCTGCCTGCCCCATGGAAACAGGGAGTGGCAGAGAGTGCCTGGATTCCATAAGAAGCTGAGATCCTCATATAGGCAGCATTAATTGCAACTTTTAACCTTTAATTATAGGTTCCCTTGGTTTCCACAGTGTATTTTCAGCTGATTGCCTCTGTGTTTCCATAGCTCAGACATGAACTCACAGTCTAGCAATGGCAGTACCACTCCAAGTGACCCAGGCCAGTTTGTGACCTTAATGATCTGCCATCCATTTACGGGCACCTAGAGAGAGCCCAGGTGAGGAGCCAAGTGTTCCCCACCGATTTCATCCCCTGTTACAGCATCATGTCCTCAAAAATGGCCTCAAGTGGTTTAGGAGAAAAAGAGTCTCCTTGAAATCAGCAAAGTTGGAGAGTTGAGCCTTTGGGGCCAGTAATCCACAGGGAAGATGGGTTTCAGTCACACAAGATACTGCTCCAGTGGAGCTCCTTCTAAATGGACTGCCAAAAAGATCTGATCATATGCAAAAATATGCAGATAGAGCTGATTGCTCTGAGTCACACCCTGTGTGCTTCTCCCAATGCCTACAGTTTCACAGGAAGGCACGCGGCAGGGACAGCACAGAGACTTACCTGTGAGAACTGAGTCATATCATGACAGGTCCCATCCACATTCCTTCGCTGCAGCTCCCTGCTCCGTTGCCAGTCTCTGCTGTATGGAACTGTTTGGGGGTGATATAAGCTGCCAGGATGGGTTTGTACTCCCCTTGGAGCAGCATGGCTCCAGGCCTGGAGGGGACCAATGGCAGGGCCCAGCAAGAAGGGAGTATCTTTGTTTCTGCACTAATTCCAGCACTCTTCCAGGAAGCTGGACCTGCAGATCTGGGCCTTAATTAGGACTTCGAACACCCCTCTTAGCACTGAATGTCCATTATCTTTGCTGTGAGGGAGGCAGCTGCTTCCTTCAGATGAATGATGGGTTGTGTGACCCAGAACAAGAGCCTGTGGCATATTTTGTAAGATCAACCATTTTCCCCTGAAGATCCTCCCTCAGAGCTTGCCAAAGGGACAGGTCCGACTGGACAGGAGGCACCTGGCCATTCCCAGAACCAGGCGTGATCTGCACAAATGTGCCCTGTCCTGCCCTCCCAAACACAGACTCGTGCAGAGCCACTCCCTGCCTTCCCTGGAAGTGAGCTGCCATCGCAAGGACGTGCCTGTGGGATGAGTGCACAAGAGCTCCATGCTACAATGGTGAGGAGCAATGAGCTGAATCCACCCTCAGAAGGCAGGAAGCAGCACTCAGCCTTACCCAGCTTCCCAGGATAGCCTGGCCAGGCCCTAGCCTCTGTATGCCTTTTTCACCCTGGCACTGGGCATCACAAAATCACCTGCAGATGCTTCGTCCAGTCTTTTCCCATGGGTTATACCTACCCCCACTGCAGAGGGCTTGGAAACCTCCTTCTATCTTATCACATCTCATGCACAAGCACCAGCTGGCTCAAGGAAAACAGCAGAAAAGTAGCCCAGCTGCCCGTGCTCCTAAGACCACCCGTGCTGCCAGGAGCACACGTGTTCCCAGACTGGCAACCTGCTTCCCACAGCAAGACCCCCCAGGGCCCCATAGCAGCCCTGTGATTCCCATTCCTCCAGCAGCACCAGAGCTGCTGCATTAGTTAGGGCAACTTGGAAAGAGAAAGAACCAGGGGAGTTCATCTTATGGGGCTTAGTGCTCTGTGGTTCTGGGCCCCCTGAAGCCTGCACATCACAGTACCAGTAGTTATAAAAATGGCTTCATTTCTTTGAGGGAAGAAGGAGATACAGCACAGTAGAAATGTGACTGCTCCCTCCTGCACTCTGCCCTACTTGGAGACAGACAAGATAAATCCTACCGGCTCCCAGCTCCCTCTCCTCCTGCTCTGCATTTGCTCAGGCTGGCACACCGATACCAACACGCAGCAGTCTGCACTGCCTGCTCACTGTCAGCTGCAGCTGCATAAGGCTGGCCTCAGAAGAGCTACAATATCCCTGCAGCTGGGGTCTTTTATCTAAACTACTTTACAAACCACACAAGGATCCATCCCCTCCAAGATGGTAGGGGACAACCCCCACCACTGGGGTGTGTAGGTGGGAATGCAACAGCCTCAGTCCCATTACACTGTGCAGCAAAGGTGGTGGATGAGGCCCAGAATCTCTGCCAAGAAGCATGGTCCAGGCTGATACCACATTCTGCAGCACCATGTAAGGGGACAAACCCCAGCCCCTCTGCATGCCTCAGGTTCTGTCTCCTAAAAATGGGGACAATCATAATTAACTGCTTTGGGAAAGTTCCAGCCTGGGTATGAGGTTTTGTGTGTGAGTCTTGTTAGCCTTCTTGAAACATCTCCTGGGGACTGTTTCCTAAGACTCAAGCATCTTGAAGGGGAGTGTGGCTGCCGCCTGGAGCATGGCACATGGACCCAGGACAGCTTGCCTGGAAACCCTAGCCTCTCCTCTCGGTGTTGGTCATCTGGTGGCACCAAGTAGCGGGGTTGTCTGATACCACCACTGGTATTACGAGCCCTTCTTCTCACTGCAGAAACAAGCTGCTGCAGAACCATGACACTCGAGAATCCACCTCTCCTCCATCACTTTCTTGTCCAAGTCAGCCAATGACAGGCCCCAACATAGATGGTTGCAGCAGGACATTGCTTAACCCCTCTGCTGTTCCCCAAGGACAGATCCTTTGCATTCTGGCTTAATGTCACAGAAGAGTCATCCAGGGAGTCATTCAGCCTTGGGCAACACCTGTCCAAGCACAGAGTTGGTGTCCAGTCCTTAGGGCAATATACAGCCATGCCTGGGAGACAGAGTAGGACATGCTGGGGCACAGCACATAGACCATCCTGTCCTTAAACATCAACCAAATAACGGGCCCAGGGACAGGTGTGTCTGCCCCTGGCAGGTGGCACCAACTGGCTCCTCTGCAGCTTGGAGGCAAATGTCCACACGACTGTGAAAAGTCATCTCAGCCCTGACGACTGGGTGGAGAATAAAGGAAGAAAGTATCAATCCCATCCATCAGACTGGAGCCTTCTCTCCTGTTAGGCCTCCATGCATTACCCCTTGGCCAGGTTATACAGGCGTGGGGGCATCAGGGGCTGCTGCTCTGCTTGCACAACCAGCCCTGAATGTGCAGGGGCAGGGACAGGGGGCTCAGGATGGAACCCCCTCCAGCCTCCTCTCTCTGGCTGTGCCTGGTAATGCACAGGCTCCAAGTGCCCCAGTGCTGTTTGCATCTCACCTCAGCTGGTACACCAGCCAGATGCCTCCCAGCTGGGATGCAGCCCACAGCTCCTGGCAGAGCCATATTCCTGGGGCAGGCTGCAAAGGGCCAGCGGCACAGATGGGTGACAGAATCACAGGATCATTAAAAGACCTCCAGGATCATCAAGTCCAACCTGTGACCACTCCCCACCTTGTCAGCCCACAGTGAGTGCCCCATTCAGAGTTCCTTGGACACCTTCAGGGATGGGGACTCCATCACTTTCCTGGGCAGCCCCTTCTAATGCCTGACCACCCTTTTGGTGAAGAAATTCTTCCTGCTATTCAACCTGAACCTCCCCCGGTGCAACTTGAGGCTATGTCCTCTTCTCCTGTCATCAGTTGCCTGGCAGAAGAAGCAGACCCACACCTTGCTACAATCTCTTGTCAGGTAGTTGTGAGAGTAATCCCCAAACCTTGTGGGACTGAGTAGTGACTCCACTGGGTACAGCAGGTCTCCCTGGCTTACCAGAGACCTGTACCTGGGATCAGGCTGTTGGCATCACCACAGAAAGGCCAGCCTGAAAATTTCTCACCAGAGCTGATAACAAAGTGCACAGGCACACATGGCTCCCTCCCAGAGAACCACCCCAGGGCAGCTCCACATACCGTGTGTTCCAGCAACACATCTCACAGGACAGCAACAGGGCTGGGGAGGAGCCAGAGGAACCACACCAGCCGTGCCATGCCAGCTCTTTCCTGGCTGCCTCATCCCAGCCACTCATCCCAGCTGCTGCTGGGACATTCTGAATCACTGCAGGACACCACCCAAGGGGCACTTTGCAGTGTGACTATCCATGTGATGGATGTTTCTGCTACACCTGCCCAGACTCTCCAATTCCCAAGGGCTTTCTCTTTCTTCTGCCCCGCCAGTAACTCCATGCTGAGCCCTGCAGCCTGTGGTCCCTGGGAATAGCCAGGTCTTCCCCATCACAGCACCTCATCCCTCATCCCAGCCCTCTCATGCACAAGCTTTAAACTACTTCCCTGTGGCTCAGCCTGTTTACACTCACCATGGCCACAGACTTCACTCAGCTCCTTAACTCGCACCACACTGGGTGTTGCTTTGTATCCAAAATTGCAGGATGCTTTTAAGCGAGGTGTTGTCCAGCTCTCATTAGAGCCAGAACAAGAACCACTCCGGCCTTGGGAGGATCCAGATGAATCCTCTCTGGGTTCTCTGTCTATACACAAGCTCATTCTTTAGCTCAGCCAGTCCCAAGGTGTTTCATTCCCATGTAGGGAAATTACCACATTTGCCTGTGTCTGTTACAAACATCAGAATAAAACTCTTCAAATTCCATCTTAACGGGATCATGCCCCTAAGGGCCTAAAACCTTTTCTTCACAGCAGTCTCCGTCTGAGCCATGCATGAGCACTTGGAGACCTTCCCAGTGTTTAACCTGAATCTGGGAATAGCTGCCATTCAGTTGGACTGTATGAAGTTAAAGCCCTTATTAGACATTTCACCAGAGCAGTCCATGGAGGCTGATCTACTCTGGGTGCGTTCTGCCCACCCAACCTGCCCAGGTTGCAGCCCATGGAGGAGCTGGTCCTTTGCTCTGTCTCCTGCTCCCACTGGGCAAGCAGGATACCAGAGTCTCTGCAGAGAACAGGGGTCAGACCTTTGGCCCTACAACTCTTAGACCTCTGTGTTGCTTTGGCTTGAACCAAACTCTGACCCATCACGTTACATAATTCAAACTCCACGTGTGATTTTCCAGGGTAATAAAAGGGGAAACTATGGACATTGGTATAATCCAAGTTGATCTGAATGTTGAGAAACTAAATCGCACATGAATATTATCCCTGACAGCCACAGGACAACATAATTATTGATTGTACTAATGGGACCACTGAGGCCCAGAGCATCACATGCCTGCGATGGTGAAGACCTCTGATTCATGTGCAGCAGCAGCCAAATACTCCATCCCACAGCTTCAGCAGAGAAGCCACCCCCAGGGGTTAGAGTCAGAGAATGGCTTGGGTTGGAAGGGACCTTAAAGCTCATCTCGTTCCACCCTCTGTCATGGGCAGGGACACCTTCCACCTTCCACTATCCCAGGGTGCTCCAAGCTCCGTCCAACCTGGCCTTGAACACTGCCAGGGAATGGGGCAGCCACAGCTTCTCTGGGAACCAGAACCACAGGATCACAGAATTGTTAAGGGAACCTCTGGAGATCATGCAGCCCAACATCCCCCAAGGCAGGGTCATCTCGAGCAGGTACACAGGAACACATCCAGGAGCATTTGGAATGTTTCGAGAAAGGGAGACTCCATGACCACCCTGAGCAGCTGTTCCAAACAGAGACTGGCTTAGCAACAACCTCTGCCAGCTCTGTCAGCACCCATGGGTGCATCCCAGGAGGGCCCACGGATTTAAGGGTGTCAAGTCTGCCTGGCTGATCTCTAACCCAACTGTCTCTGCCCAAGGGGAAGTCTTCCTTTCTTAAGCCTTCTTCTCTAACTCTGAGGTCTGCGACTCCTGAGACCCAACCTCAGCAGTAAAGACTGAGGCAAATGAGGCATTCAAGAATTCCACCTTCCCTGTGTCTTCCCTGTGCCAGGGCCTCCCCACTCCCACAGGGAAGAATTTCTTCCTAATATGTCATCTAACCCTGCCCTGTCCCAGTTTGAAGCCATTCTCTGTTGTCCTATGACGGGGTTCAGGCACTCCTGACTGTTCAGGGCATTTCCTGGAAACCAGCATACAACCATCTGGCAAAGACAGAAGCAGGAGCTTGAAGGGTGTCAGACACCTCCCACCTAGGACAGGTCAGGGTCAGGCTTCCAATGACTGAGAGACTGAAAAAGATGCCAGTTGAGGAGGGGCCTGTCCCTGCCCTGATTAGTGCTGTGCATTTCTGAAAATTCAAGGAGCCACTGGCCGGACAGTAAAAAACCCCCATTTCCCTGCACCTCACTGGTGCCTCTGCTACCCGAGAGGCTCATGTCTTTTCCTAGCTTCACCTGATGAACAACTGCCCCTTCCCAGTCTGTTTCTCAGCAGCAAAAAGACAGCAGATGATTTGTAATGAAGGAGTTAAGGACAAGATTTTAAGTGAGCCAGAGGGAATTTGCAATCCGCAATCCACAGTCCACTGCAGTTCAAACCTGTTGCTTTCAAGCAGAAAAATCCTTTCAGCAGCACCAGCACAGTGTCTGACTTTGCTTCCAGTGATGAGAACAAGCCCTTTGCTTTCCCCATGGGGGTCAGTCCCATCGACACCACACCCCGGCTGTGCAAATGGGGTTCAACCTGTGCCCAACTTCTGCCAAGTGCATTCAAAACCGACATGATAAAAGGTTTAGATGTCATGTTCTGCTGCATTATGTCACATTAAGTCATGTGTTGTCACCCCACACTATGTCAGCTCACAAAGCAGCTGTGTCCTGGTGACTCAGTCATTTAGGCTGAAATACAGTCTGCTCTCGCAAGGGGACATTCATGTCTGGGTGACATCTGAAGAACACATAATATTCTGTAATTCTCTGAGTAACTGTTTTCTAGGTGCAAAAATGAAATTTCTGAAAATTTACAAGAAAATTATTTATTAGCACATGAGATAACATTAACACAGAGAATACCCATTATAGAAGTGTCTGACTGGTGTCAGGGAGCATGTCCACCACTGATCCTATGAGTGAAACAGCACACACTCGCAGCCTCTGATGCAGATGAAATTCTCTAGAATCTCAGGGAGACATCACATTTCAGTAATATTTTCTCAGAAATAACAGACCTTTCTGCCTCTAGTACTCTCTGAGAAATTTCCTTCTGCAACAGCTATCACTCTTCCTGACATTCACTGTGTCACTCCTTCTTACTCTCAATTAGTGTGAAGCCATGGCACTGTTATTAGGAAAGCTCATCTCTCAGAAGGGTCACTGCAATTTAAACCTAACTTTAGCCCTGACTTTCCCATTTACTACAACTGAGTATAAGTAACTTCTGAAAATGTTTTATCATCAATTTTTGAATCTGGGCACCCCATCTAAGCAGACTTTCCTGGATGGTCCCCATCCAGAGGTCTTTACACCCCCGCTGTTTGTGCTGGCCTGTGCAGTGCTGCTCTCACAGGTGGGATTGCTCTGTGGGTAGGTGAGAGTTGCTCTCATTTTTCACATGCTGCACCAGAGCTGCCTGAGCACAGCCAAGGAGCACTGGCACTGCTGATGAGCTGGAAAAGAGTCACAAAGCTGATTATAGTCTGTCAGCCTCCCTAACCACTTCCAGCAATTAGATTTAAGGACTTTCTTACTAAATTTACAGAAATTGCTTCCTTTCCTCCTGTTCCTCTGAGCAAAATCAGCAGAGCCTGATCCCAGATCTGCCCACTTGCATTGTCAGGACAAACAGTCCCAATGCATCCTGGTCAAACCACACATCCAGGCTGCTCAGGCAGACCTAGAATCAACTCTCCAAGACCCTGACCTTTACCAAAAACCCAAGCAAGAAAGCAAGGATATTTACCTTCAAGCCAGGTGCATGTCATTCAGCAGTTGAAGCAGCCTCAGCTCACAGGTGGTGGGTGCAGGACTCGGGTCAGGGACTGCTTGGACTGATGCCAGCCAACTGGCACAAATCCCACAAGGGATTTGTGGACTAATTTCTTCCCCTTTCTCCTCAACCCCATGCAGTCAGTCCTCTTGCAATTTAAACCCCTCTAATTCTGCCAAGGCAGGACATGCCTTCCCAGCCCCTGTGAAACAGCCCCTTCCCTTGCACCAGGCACTGTCTCTGGCCGTGCAAACAGCCATCACACGGGGCTGATTTGGCCCAAGGCAAAGCACATTTGCAAGGTTATTTTTCCCTGAATTAGCTCAGCCAGCACTGGCACAGGGGCAACCAGGAAGATGCCACCAAGGCCAGGAGCCCTGGCAGGGTCATGGAAGCCTCCACTCGGATTAGCTCCAGCCATGGAGTGAAATGGAGGCATGAAAAAGAAGATCTGTGTAGGGGACAGTTCATCCCCTCCCTGCCACACTCAGTGTTCCTTCCCTTCATTCTGTCCTTGGCATAACACAAGCTGTTCCTTTCCACTGCAGAACACATATTTTTTTCCTCTTGCAAAGAACCAGGCAGCCCTGTGACACCAGGCAGGAGGCAGAAGCTGTACCAGAGTCCTTGTTTCTCAGTGGGTCCATCCCCAGGAGACAGACCACTTGACACCCTGCAGAAGAGTGCAATCCATGGTGTGTCCTTTGCATATCACACACAGAGAATGAAGAAACAGAGCTTCTAGAAACATTCCCAAATCACGGGGATGGCAGAAATCCACCCAGAGCCTGAGTGGATGAACAGGGACCTGCACAGGCAAGAGCTTCGGGGACCTTTTGGGCTGGAGAGTGTGGGGAGGAACCTAAAGGTCTGTCCTCCTGCTCAGTTTTCTCCCAAAGAAAACTGCAAGTCTAACAAAGCTGTCTCTCAGCTTATCCTGTTTCTTGCAAGGCAAGTGGGAAGCCAGGAGTGATTTCTCATGCACTATTTTGCCATCAGCTACTCTGCAAAGAAGAGGCAATGGATGTCTGAGAAATGGGGCTGTATGGCAATGCGCAGAGAAGACCAAGTGCTGCTACCACTTCCCAAAAGAGAACTGTAGTTACAGCAGTTCTCATTATTTGCTTTTTAGCTGTTTTACTTAGCACATATGTTCAGCTGGCAGGAAAGCTCTTCACCCCAGAGTAACTTAGTGATGGGCTCAGGAAACCTCCCATCCTCTGATCTTGGCAAAACACAAGCAGAGACTCAAATTGCCCTCCTGTCTCTTCAGCTTTCCCTCAAAGGGAACCTGGTCAGTGGAAGAGTTCTGGATGGTTTCTTCACACTTCCCTGGCTCCTGTCCCCATCTGACACATTTGTCCCACTTCATGGGGAAACACAACCAGGCTGGACCACAACCACGACTGAAGCCCCAGCACAGGGGCCTTCTCCCCATGAGGGCTATGCTGTGGATCAGCTTTTTTTCTCTCTGTGCCAATTCCCCACATTCCCGTGTCTTAGGAAATGCAGTACTTACAATCTAGAAACATTCTGTCAAACCATATCAATTTTGGCAGTTTTTCAATTTAAAAATCTGTCACTTTCTTCCCCCTGCCTCACCTGATCCCTGCTCCCATGTCAAGTCTGCTTTTTAGCTGCAAATAGAATGCTGCCACTTCCCGTCAAACCAAAATATCCTCTGTATCCTCAAATTGGCTTGAAGATCATTTAGAGTATAATTTTATAAAATTATGGGGAAATTAGCTTGGTGTGCTTTGCCATCTATTCTTGAGCCTGAAAAGGTTCGTTTCTGTCCAAGTGTCTCCACCCAAGACCCTTTATCATAGGTGACAGCTGAGGCTCAACTTGGCATCTGCTCTGGATGGATCTTCCTTGGGGACCAGAGCTTGCATGAGTACAGATTTTGTTTTCAAGTTGAGCCCTGGGGCTTCCCAAGTGCAAAACCTCAGGCAAGTTCCTCTCACAATGGCATGCAACATCAGCTGGGTGCTTCCTTCTGACTTGGGTTCTGCCTGATGTAGGAGGACCCAGAGCACACCCATGCAAATACGGCAAACCATGAGCTGGAGAGCAGGAGACACGATGTGCTTGGCAGGCTGAGGAAAGGGATTATCTGCCCTGTGTGGGACTACACCTGGAATATGGGGACCAGTGGACCCCAGTTCAGGAGGGACATGAAGAAACTGGGGAGGGCCAGGTCCAGGAAGTCAGAGCACAGAGCTCAAGGAAGAGGCTGAGCGAGCGAGGCTGAGCCAGAGTGGCAAAGAGAAGGCTGAGGGCAACCTCACCGCCCACATGGAAAAAGGGAGATCTTCATCCCATCCTCATCTCAGAATTTTTCAAAACTAAGCAAGGCAGACACAACCAGCTTGACCCAGTGCTGGGAATAGTCCTGCTGTGGATAGTCCTGCTCCAAGTGTGAGGCTGGGCTGAAGACCTTCAGACGCTGACATCACCACTTCAGTGATTCTGCAAGCCTCCTTACCCCTGCTCTGAACCACTCAGTGCCACTCAAAAATGTTAGAGAGGAACCCAAACAGCTGTGTCCCTCAAAAATGCTGTCAGGATTTTATCAGTCTCCCAGGCTGCAACACTGCTCAATAGGTACAAAATATTGCAGAGAAATATTGGAGAGGCATGAAGAGTACAAAAACTTTTTTTGTGGTGTCCACAAATGGACCAGGCAGATCTCCCCAGCCTCTGGGGGATGAAGGGCAGGGGAGAATTGAAGAGACCAAGTGCTTCCCGCAATCCCAGCACATGCTCACCTGGGCAGTGCATCCTGAAATACCCACAGCAGCACCACCATGGGGACAGGGCTCTGGCCAGTCCTTTTACCCAACCCAGTTCCCGAGAGAGATCCCATTTGAACACATCCCATGTGCAACATGGGTCGCACAGTGGGGCCCAGTGCCCGCCCTGGAGCGTGCCCACCTTCCCCAGTCTGCCCAGCAGCAGTAGAGCTCCTCCACACAGCCCAGTGGCAGCAGCACCAGCTTCCCCTGAGGCCCCAGGTCAGCTGCTCTGACAGCCTGGACATCACTGCAGAAACAGCTGTGCAAAGCCAAAGAGCTGGCAGCACTGGAAGCAGACAGAGGAGATCACAGAGACTATCCAGAACCTGGCTGGAGCCTTCACACCATCAGTGTAGCCCCAGAGAACATTCAGCAGCCTTGGAGTCTGCTGAGGACAGCACAGGGTGGCCTGGGGATGTCTCACCAGGTACTTCCATCACCAGTTTGTAGGCTGGGAACAATCACCCCTGACACATTGGCTGTTCCTGTCTGGGAGCAATGCTTCCTCAACGGCTGTCAGAGATATGTGCAAGTCAAACCCATTGCAGCCACCCTAAAAGCCTCTCTCCAGGAGTGCCACCTCCTGCATCATTAAAAGCATCATCTCACCCTCAGTCAGACAAGGGCTGCGACTGCCCCCAGCAGAACCTTGCTGTCAGCTCCTGAATGCTCACCCTCCTCCTCCTGCCTCGCCTCCCAGAAAGCCCCCATGGCTTCCCTACATGCTGCTTTCTAGAAATGCTGAAATACAGCCAGTCCAACATGGAGCAACCGGGCCTGGCTCTGCCACTTGGGCTGGATGGAAGCGGCCAGTCCTGCCTGGGGAAGAGGGGGGCTCTGTATGGTACAGTGTGCCTCCCAGTCCCTGCCCCCCAACTCACGCACTGCCTGCACCCTGAGGCCGCTGCTGCCTCCTCCCCAGCGGGGAAACAGCTTCCTCCTCACAGAGCCCACAGGAAGCACCGTGGTATTTATAGAGCCCTGAGAGCGTCGTGCACAAACTCGGGGAAAAACCTACACTCAGTCAAAAACAACCTCCTGCACCCAGAGCTGCACTGGAAGTTGGTGCCTCGGGACTTGTTCCCAGCACTTTCCTGGGCCCACAGGTCCTGGAAGGAGGTTATAGGACCTTCTCCACCATACAGACGGGATGTGGAGCCTTTCCAGGACTATTTCTGACCTTCTCTGCTGTCTCCTCCTCATGTGTCTCCTTCCATCTCCCACCATTTTAGTCATATTCCTCCCTCATCCATCTTTCTCTTCTTTTCTCCTCATGATCTGTGTGATCAAAGCTGCTCCCACCTGGCCACATGCACTAAGCAAGGAAAGCAACCACCAAAACACAGAGGACTCTGCTGCATAGGAGGGGAGAACAAATCTGCTGCCCTGCACAAGGTGAAGAAAAGCAGAAGAGTCAGAGCTACTCATTGACAAGTGGCAACATGTGCTCATCTCTCTGGAACATCTCTCTGTAAGTGGCATAGAGTGCAAAGAACCCTTCCACCAGGAATTTCAAGATGTCAGAGTTTGACTTCCATCTCAATTTTTGAAAACAAAATTTTGCATTCATTATTTTAGAGAATTCCAAGTTTCCATTTCTGTTCTGAACTTGAGGTCATTTTCTGCTATCACAAAAAGCAGGAAAATATTGAGATTTCAAAATATCCACTTCAAAACAAAACCTGGAAGTGTTTAATTCTGAAAGAGCTCTGAAACAGGTTCAGTTACAACCCTGAACTTTCCTGAATCAATTCTGATTCATTTGGCCGAGTTCCATGACTTCTTAGTAAGTTTGTATAAGCCGAGGCAATAGCAGTTCCAGGAAATTTTTCCCAGCCACTTCTGGTCCTAACATGAGTCCACTTACAAGCCCAGTAATGTTCATTTCCATCTGACCTGGAGGTATCCTTGCCCTTAGCTTTGTCCTGCAGTCAGCCCTCTAAGCAGCCTACAAGACAGAACGGGTGATGGTCTTCCTTGCACCTCCCTGCAGATGACCCCACCGGTACTTTTGCTCCACTTCTTTCAGTCAGCTAGCCAAGTGTGCCCAGCAAAGCTCTCCTGTGGATGGGAGAGGCACACAGCCAAGATTATCCGCCTTCCATTCCAGAGGGATGCAGGGGCACACAGATCCCATGCTGGGTGTGCTCGGAGCAGCAGACCCCTTGGAGGAGCTAAACTGCTGGATCCTTCCCAAGGCTGTCCCTCACCAAGAAAGCTGCAAGCCAGAGGTGACCCACTGGTAGCTGGCTGTGCCAAATCTGTGTCTGGCAGTGCTGCTGTTACCTAAAAATCATTCAGGGAACCAGTGCTGCCTCAGGCACAGGAAAGTAGAGCCTTTGCTAAATCGCTCCGCTGAGGAGACAAACCACTTATTCCTTGTTCCTCCACCATGAATGTGGAATTGGTTCTCCCAGATGAACTGGAAATGGCCAGCATGGGCTGGGTCCACTGGAGCCGTGAGCCTTCCTGAGCTGTTCCACAGGAATCAGACCCATTTTTAGGGACAGGCAGGCTCTCATGTTTAACAAACCTGCTGTGGTTGAAAACTTAGTCCACCAGAAAAGTGCTCTTTGCTCACCTCTCCTGTGTCCCACCTCTGCAGCAGCACAAGGAGAGTAAGCAGAGAGAGCTCTACCAGCATCAGCCCAAGGGGCAGAAGCAACAACAGGAT